>NC_136061.1:1413830687-1414455687 GCF_964261635.1 Lissotriton helveticus
TAGTGCAGGCCTACTGGTACATATCCAGCACTGGTGCAACGATTTACAGAGAGTCAGACAAAAATGACAGATTGAATTTGGGTGATTTCCTTCTCCCAGCAACAAAACCACTTTTAAAAGGTATTCCTTGTAATCTGCCTCCCTCTTGTGGCTGCTGGTGGTGGTACCTTAAGGCAGTGGCCTACAGAGGCTTAAATGTAATATAGACCTTTTCCTTTCTGTCCTTTGTGACACTTGATCTAGCTGGTGCATCAAACCTTGTCTCAGTGATCAGTAGGAGCTCTCCCAATACCTTACTAGGAACTCCTGTAAGCCTGTGGCGGTTGGTTTGCCTGTCTTGGAAAACTAGCTACCTTGAATTAGTAATTTAACTTTACTCATGAACAGGAATGCTTGGCCACCGAAAGAAAACAGGACAGTACATCTGGTACCACAGATAAACAACTTTCAAGCAGCAGGTATATGTTGTAAGTAGATTAGGTAGGTAGCAGGACAAGTCTTCAGGTTATTAAGATAGATTTATTAAGATAACACAGCAGAGCAGTAAACCTCACAGCTGACCAGACCATCAACTGCCAAGGTTGGAACCTTCACATACAAGATAGAACACTCTCAGGTACTATGGGAGGTTGGGAAGGTAGAAACACAAATAAAGGACTACTGACACCAAGTAACCATAGTGTCAGTAGTCCTTTATTATGGGAGGTTGGGAAGGTAGAAACACAAATAAAGGACTACTGACACCAAGTAGCCATATTGAAGGAAGTACAAATATACAACAGTATATTCTGTAAACTATTTTCCCCTTTGAAATGCCTATCCGCTGAAAAACTGTGGCCAACCTGCTCAAGAAAGCTGCGTAGGACTTGTGTAACAGCGGCTCCTTCTTCCTCACCCAGACATTCCCACTAATGAATGGCCTGGGAACAACCGTGTTTACCCATCCAGACTACTGCAGTGCAACTCTGATCCCAAGCTGTAAGTGGTCCTTTAGCCGTTGTTTTTCTTTCAGGAAGAAAAGCGTCATTTAGTGGAACTTCCATGCCTGACACTTAAAGCAATAGCAACATGAAGATTAAGTGAATGCTGCCCGCGAGATCAGCTCTTTTGCAAACAACCCCCACCCCCTTAACGTATGTGATAGGTGAATATCCATCAGAGTTCAACAAAGGGCCAGAACGTCTTATTTAGAGTGCCCAGGTGTCCAGCAAGCTCTGTCTGTGCCTCACATCTACACACCTTTTAAGGGAGGATTATTGGAGCACCAGACACAATCACAGTTTGGTGTTTACGTCACCCCTTTCCGCGAGAAACACGTCATTTTTCAAGATATTGGATGCTATGTTTTGCTCCCTTCTGGACATATTTTCAAGGCAGCAGGCTGCAGTGGGCTTGATATAGCACCAGCTTTGCCTAGACATTCACCAAAAGTGGTGGCAGAAAAAGAACGTTTAATTCAGGTTTTGCACATTCCCCTATCTATGAGACGACGTGGGTCCTAAAGTTGTGTATGTTCATCTACTCAATTGTTTGAGGCAACAGGATTTTTTTTAGGTTTGGTTACCCTGAAGGCCAAAGCTTTTACACACTTACACAAACTTCACAGACAAACAGCAAGGCATTCAAGCAGACCAACAGGTAGATTGAGATTATTCAATATTCTTCTGCCACTATCAGGCGGTAGGTCCTCGCTTGATGGGCAGTCTGGGTAATTTAGCTTTCAGGAGTTTCATGAGGTGCAAGTGTTTAGGGTCAGCGCTCAGGCTCGACATCGACACTTTCCATAGCCTGGCCCAGAACTCACAGGGACCCCCCTCGACGATTGTACCACTTCAGAAGCTTGGTCATTTGTCTGTATTTTTAAGTAGGCCAAAGCCAAGACACATAGTATGCTTTAGGGAGTTTGGTGCAGTTCCCTTTAGGAGAGACATGATTACCATCCTCATAAATTTGATAAAGGGTTTGAAGAAGTGTTTAATTTGTTAAAATAAATACATATATGCAGGGCCCAGAGTTGTTCTTAGGAGCCACCGCTCATCCACCCCATGCTTGAAGATAGTCTCCAAAGGTGCAGGGCACAAATAAGAGAGTTCGAACACATGGTGGGCAGGGCATTCTTTTATTCCTGCTATCTAACAAGTGTTACATTTTTACTCATAATTCTACCAACTTTAAGTATCAAAATGTTTTATCTTTTGTATTGTGCAAAGGTTTTTTTTTAAATCACGCAATAAAGTTTTACTTACTTAGTTACTTACCCCATGCTTCTTGCTTCTGCAGTTCTACGCCCCCTGCTCCTTGTTTCACTATTCCAGGTTCTTCTCCACCCCTGCTTTCTTCCTTTTTCACTGTTTTCCTATCTTTCTCTTGTACACTCCTTCTCTTTTCTTCTGCCTTTCTGCCTTTTGCTCTGGGTCAAAGTTTGATCGGAAACCTAAGTACCCGTACGCCCCGCAAAATTATTACTGGTGCATATTAGCTGCAAGCATAAATTAAGCAAGCACTGGTTTCATTTATGAAGACAGACATAAATGCAAAGCAAGACTAGGCGTGTACTTAGGGGCCACTACCAGATACCCATCAAACACAGCGAATGCGAAACTTTCGCCAGGTGAGAACACAACCAGCAATAATACTAACTTGCCTAGGGCTACAACATCCTTCCAATCGAAGAACTCTGAGATTTTACATTTTGATAAAATATTATTTGGGGATTTTCCCTTCAGAATCGTGAATTTTCTTTGCAGTCTGTTGTGAAACACAGCTGGATACATGGTGTGTGCATATGCAATGGTAAGAGAAGCATACAGACTGCAAGAGTCCTTTATCTCCAACTACACAAACGGAATAGATGGAGCAAACACAACACAAAAGGCAAGCACTTAACTGTGAGGAAGTCATCCCAAACAATTCATTGGCTACCTATGAAGCACCACCCATGTGGCTTGGAAGTGATTGCAAAGAAGAAACAATTCATGTAAAACCAAAAACTGCATTCAGGAAATAAACAAAGACACTTGTTTAACTTTTGGAGAGTGAAAAAATACCAAGCCTTGTCAGCTCGCAGCTCAGAACAATCAGTCGCAGCAGCAATGCAAGCACCTTTAACACACATGACAGAGACAGGAGAGGTTGCAGGGGTGTAAGCACCCTCGCACATAACAGGCACAGTATGTGCAGCAGTTGTGCATGCGCCTTCACACATAACAGGCTTAGCATATGCAGCAGTGGTGCATGCACCTTCACACATAACAGGCTTAGCATATGCAGCGGTGGTGCAAGCACCTTCACACACAACAGGCACATCATGTGCAGCAGTGGTGCAAGCACCTTCACACATAACAGGCTTAGCATATGCAGCAGTGGTGCAAGCACCTTCACACACAACAGGCACAGCATGTGCAGCAGTGGTGCATGCACCTTCACACATAACAGGCACAGCATATGCAGCAGTGGTGCATGCACCTTCACACATAACAGGTTTAGCATATGCAGCAGTGATGCATGCACCTTCACACATAAAAGGCTTAGCATATGCAGCGGCGGTGCAAGCACCTTCACACACAACAGGCACAACATGTGCAGCAGTGGTGCAAGCACTTTCACACACAACAGGTACAGCATATGCAGCAGTGGTGCATGCACCTTCACACATAACAGGTACAGGATATATGCAGCTGCAATGCAAACTTCATTCACATACATACACCAAGCGCAGCACAGGAAGCCACAGTGCAAGCTTCACTTACTTAATAAAGTTACAGCACACGCACCAGCAGTGCACTATTATTAGAACCCTCAACGTATTCGTTGTGTTGCAAGGGACAGTTTGTGAGAAGTGCAGAAGATTTTGCAGAATGAACAACCGGAGGAAAATGATTGAGGGTGGGTTTGCTGTTGGTTGATGTGCATAGAGAATGAGTGGCGGGAAGAGACAGTAGGCTGTGCCTCTGTCTTTATGGAGATAGCCATAGTAAGCAGGTGACTGTATGTTCCTGACATGTGTATAGGGCAAACCTAGTCAAAAGGTAACAGGCGCGCATGTAACATTTCTCACACGTGTGGTCCAATATGCCAGGCATTGACACAATTCTTGGGTTAGCCTTCACCTCTCGCCCATGCTTCGCACCCATGTCCCGCTTTTGGTGTCTGGTTCATTACTCATAGCAAGTATACCGCACTAGTAGAAGAGGAGAGGTGGGGTGGGCAGTCTCAATTTCCCCAGGCCCGCTCCTTGAAGAAGCTGCTTGCAATGCACTGAGAGTGAGGTGTGTGCATGTGCAGCATGTTTTACAGCATGGGTTATTGTAATCATAGCCCTCGCTCTGATACTGGCTGTACCCTGACTAGCCTTGGTCACAGATGTCTAGAGTGGAGGGGCATTCAGTGTCATACAGTGGAGTAGGTAGAGTGGAGTAGAGTGTTACAGAGTAGAGTGGAATGGTGTAGAGTGGACTAAAGTGCCATAGAGTGGTGCAGAAGGTGTTTCTTTCAGTGTCATGGTGTAGAGTGTAGCAGATTGTCATAGAGTGAAGTAGAGGGTCATAGAATGGAGTGACACAGAGTGTTGTGGAGTGGCATAAAGTGTTGTGGAAGAACAGAGTGGACTACAGTAGAGTAGAGTGGCATGGAATGGAGTAGAGTGTCATGGAGTGGCGTGTAGTGGCAGGGAGTGGAGAGAAGTTAAGTGATGTAGAGTAGAGTGGAGTTTCGTTAGGAGTAGTGTGAAGTGGAGTAGAGTGGAAGGGTATAGAATGGAGTAGAGTGTCATAGAGAGGAGTGGCATAGAGTGGAGTAGAGTGTCATAGAGTAGAGTGTAGTGGCATAGAGTGGAGCAAAGTGGCATTGGATGGCATAGAGGGAGTTCCGTAACGCAGAGTAAAGTATTATAGAGTGCTGTAGAGTAGGGTAGAATGTCATAGAGTGGGGTGGAGCAGAGCGTCATAAAGTGGAGTGGCACAGAGTTAAATGTGGTTTGTAAAAGGAGTGTCATAGAAGTAAGTGTTATAGAATGTAGTGTCATCATGTAGAATGTTATAGAGTGGAATGTTGCAGAGTGGAGTGTCATTGGGTGGAGTGGCGTAGAGTGAAATAGAGTGTTGTAGAGTGAAGTAGCTTAGAGTGAAATAGATTGGAGTGGCATAGAGCAACGTAGAATGGAGTGGCATAGAGTGGTGTAGCGGAGTAGAGTGTCATAGAGTACAGTGGAGTAAAGTGTCATGGAGTAGCATAGAGGGAGTTGGGTAGAGTGGAGTATTGCAGAGTGAAGTGTCCTAGAGTGTAGTGTGGCATAGAATAGTGGTGTGGCGTATCGCAAAGTAGAGTGTCACAGACTGAAGTGGCATAGAGTGGAGCGGCATGTAGTGGCATAGAGTGGATTGGCTTAGAGTGGAGTGGGTAGAACGGCGTAATGGAGTAGAGTGGAGCAGAGTGTCATAGAGTACAGGGAAGTAAAGTGTCATGGAGTGGCATAGAGGGAGTTGGGCAGAGTGTCATAAAGTGGAGTGGAGTGTCGTAAAGTATCATAGAACAGACTAGAGTGTTGCAGAGTGGAGTAGCATAGAGTGGAGTAGAGTGTTGTAGAGAGGAGTGTCGCAGAGTGGGGTAGAGTAGAGTCGCATAGAGTGGAGTGGCATAAAGTGGAGTATCATAAAGAGGAGTAAAGTGTCATAGAGTGGAGTGAAGTAGGGTGGAGGGGTATAGCTTAAAATGAATGAATTAAAGTGTCATATAGTGGAGTGGTGTGGAATGGAGTAGAGTATTGTAGAGTTGTGTGTCATAGAGTATTGTGTCATAGATTGTTGTGTGCTAGAGTGGAATGTTATAGAGTGGATGGGTGTAGAGTGGAAAGGCGTTGGGTGGAGGAGAAATAGAGTATAGTGGACGAGCCTGTCATAAAGTGGAATAGAGTAAAGTGCTGTGTAGTAAAGTAAAGTGTAAAGTGAAGTAGCGTAGAGTTGAAAGGCATGCCGTAGAGTAGAGTGGAGCGATGTATTGTAGAGTGGTATTTCGTAGAGTATCTTAGAGTAGGGTGATATGGAGTGGAGTGGCGTAGAGTGGAGTGGCATACCATAGAGTAGAGTGGAAGTGGTGTGTCATAGAGTGGAGTGGGGTGGCGTGTCGTAGAGTGGTGTGACGTGTTGTAGGATGGTGTAGAGTGAAGTGTCATAGAATGGAGTGGCATGTCGTGGACTGTTGTAGAGTGATGGAGCATGGGGGTCATACAGTGGAGTAGAGCAGAGCTTTCCAAACTGTGTGTCCCGACACAGTGCTGTGTCGCCTGTGAATGGTAGGTGTGTCGATTTCACTTAGCGTCAGCCACAGCAGCGCGGACTCCGAGACACTCTGCTCTATGAGGGTTGGGCGATTTACAACAAAGCCCCATTAACAAGTAAAAAGAGTGGAAGGGGGCTGGCGTGTATGTGGGCGAGCAGGATACCAGGCAGAGAACAGTGCAGAGAGCTGCAGACACCCGCTATCAGGCAGACAGAATTGCTTTTTTGTCCCTGTAACTTTACTGTGGCCTGCGAGGATTGCCCTTAATCACACTCAGTTTAAAAACATTGCCGCCATGCTGAGAAGTTCTGAAGCGGTCCCATTACAATTGTAGCACCCCTTCTAACAATGGTCAACGCTTCCCCATTCATGTTATAGCAGCACAGCATAGGAATGCTGGCAATGCCTCACTAAAGGTATGTCAGCGCTGATTTCACAGACCAAAACGATCTCATTAACACATAGGATTTTGCTGAAAAGATAGAAAACTGTCCCACTGAAGGTGCAGCAGCACTGCTATGCAGTTTAGGTAATGCCCCCTTAAATGCAGAGCAGGCCTGATAATCAATTAGCAATATTGTCCAAAGTAAACTACAACAGCCCTGCTAGGAAGTGCAACCGGAGCTCCATTCAACCCTCTTGTTCGAATGAAAACTAATCTGTCCGTTTAGTGTGAAGACAGTGTTATGTCCCAGCAGGGAGGGAGACAGATGGAGGGAGACAGACAAGAGGGAGACAGACAAGAGGGAGAGAGAGGGAGGGAGACAGAGAGAGTTAGACAGAGAGAGACAGAGAGAGAGGGAGGGAGACAGAGAGAGGTAGACAGATAGAGAGAGGGAGACAGACAGAGGGAGTGAGACAGGGAGACAGAGGGAGGGAATGAGATAGAGAGAGGGAGAGAGAGAAGGAGACAGAGAGGGAGGGAGACAGAGACAGACAGAGGGAGACAGACAGAGGGAGGGAGACAGAGGGATGGAGACAGAGGGAGAGGGAGGGAGAGGGTGACAGAGGGAGACAGAGGGAGACAGAGAGAGAGAGAGGGGGGGAGACAGAGGGAGGGAGACAGAGGGACGGGGACAGAGAGAGGGAGACAGAGAGAGGGAGACAGAGAGAGGGAGATAGTGGGAGACAGACAGAGGGAGGAGGGAGACAGCAAGAGAGGAAGGGAGACAGAGAGAGGGAGACAGGGGGAGAGAGACATAGGGGGACACACATAGGGAGGGAGACAGACAGAGTGAGGAGGGAGACAGAGGGAGGGAGACAGAGGGAGGGAGGTAGATAGGGGGAGACAGATGGAGGGGACAGACAAGAGGGACAAAGACAAGAGGGAGACAGAAGGAGAGAGGGGGAGGTAGACAGAGAGAGGTAGACAGAGAGAGGTAGACAGAGAGGTAGACAGAGAGAGGGAGACAGAGAGAGGGAGACAGAGAGAGTGAGACAGAGGGAGGGAGAGGGAGGGAGAGAGAGGGAGAGATAGAGAGAGGGAGGGAGACAGCAAGAGAGGGAGGGAAACAGAGAGAGGGAGGGAGACAGAGACAGACAGAGACAGGGACAGACAGAGACAAATAGAGGCAGAGACAGGGGCAGGGGCAGACAGATAGAGGCAGAGACAGACAGTGACAGAGAGGGAGACAGAGGGAGGGAGACAGAGACAGACAGAGACAGGGACAGACAGAGGCAGAGACTGAGACAGGCAGAGAGGCAGAGAGGGTGAGGGAGAGGGAGACAGAGGGAGAGAGAGAGAGAGGGAGATAGAGGGTGACAGATGGAGGTAGACAGAGCAAGAGGGTGACAGAGGGAGGGAAGCAGAGGGAGACAGTCAGTGGGAGACAGAGGGAAGGAGAGGGAGACCGACAGAGGGAGGAAGACAAAGGGAGACAGAGAGAGAGGGAGATAGAGAGAGAGGGAGACAGAGAGAGAAGGAGACAGAGGGAGGGAGACAGAGAGAGGGAGACAGAGGGAGGGAGACAGAGGGAGGGAGAGAGGGAGGGAGGGAGAGAGACAGAGGGAGGGAGACAGAGAACGGAGACAGAGGGAGGGAGACAGAGGGACAGAAACAAAGGAAGACAGAGAGAGGGAGACAGAGAGCGGGAGACAGAGAGCGGGAGACAGAGAGCAGGAGACAGAGGGCGACAGACAGAGGGAGGGAGACAGACAGAGGGAGTGAGACAGAGGGAGGAGGGCGACAGAGGGAGAGAGACAGAGGGAGCGAGAAAGACAGAGAGAGACAGAGGGAGGTAGACAGACAGAGGGAGACAGACAGAGGGAGACAGAGGGAGGGAGAGAGTGGGAGGGAGACAGGGGAGAGGGAGGGAGACAGAGAGAGGGAGACAGTTAGAGAGAGGGAGAGAGAGAGGGAGACAGAGGGAGAGAGAGAGAGAGGGAGACAGAGGGTGACAGATGGAGGTAGACAGAGCAAGAGTGAATGAATGAATAAGGTATTTATTGAGCGCACGGTGGCCAAGCGGCTTCCTGGCGCTGAGAGCTCTACTGATCAGAACAGAACAGGGCCAAGGAGGTTAGCCGGAGTATGCCTGGGCAAACAAGAAAGTCTTGAGCGCTTTACGGAAGTGTGAAAAAATGGGAATTGAGCGCAGAGATAGGGGGAGGGAGTTCCAGAACCGGGGGGCAAGAACAGAGAATCTGGTACCACCAGTGCGGGATTTGCGGAAGCGGGGAACAGTGAGGAGGGCAGAACTAGAGGAACGGAGGGTACGGGCAGGGGTGTGAGTGGAGATCAGGGTGTTGATGAACGCCGGAGCAGAGCGATCAACAGCCCGGAAGACTAGGCACCCTAATTTAAATAGGGATCTCTGCAAAACAGGTAACCAGTGAAGTGATTTAAGGACAGGAGTAATGTGGTGAGTTTTGGGAAAATGAAAAATAAGACGAGCAGCCTGATTTTGGATTGCTTGGAGACGGCGAGTTTCGTAGGCAGGGATGCCCACGAACAAGCTGTTTCCATAATCAAGGCGGGAAATAATAAGGGCCGAAATGATAATTTTAAGGGAATCCAGGGGAAAAAAACGAGAAATTTTTCGGATCAAACGAAGGGAAAGAAAGCAAGAAGACACAACAGAGCTGACCTGGCCGTGCATTGACAGGTCCTGACTGACCTTAATGCCCAGCGTTTTAACAGAGGAAACCGGGGTAGGGGGGGGACCAAAGATCGGGGGCCAGAAGGCAGAGGACCAAGGACTGGATGAGCCACCAGTCAAGACAAGCTCGGTTTTGTCTGGGTTGAGCTTGAGATGATTGGCGCTCATCCATCCGGAGATGAAAACCAGAGTGGAGTGAAAGAATGATAAAGAGTGAGAAGAAGAGGAAAGATCAAAGACGAGCTGGAGGTCATCCGCGTAATTATACACAGAGACCCCCAGATCAAGAAGAGAAACAATGAGGGGACGAATATAAAGGTTAAAAAGAAGAGGAGAAAGGGAGGAACCTTGGGGAACCCCACAAGACACCGGGAGGGGAGAAGCAGAGAAGCCAGAGAGGTGAACAGCTTGTGAGCGACCTGTAAGAAAGGACGCAATCCAGGAGAGAGCAGAGCCCCGAATACCCGCTGCGCCGACACGGTCAAGTAAGATGGTATGATCAACCGTGTCGAACGCAGCGGACAAGTCGAGGAGAACCAGAGCTTGGGGGGAGTTGGTGTCGGCCTTGGCTTTCAGCTCGTCAAGGACCGCAAGCACCACTGACTCCGTAGAGTGGCCCGAGCGGATGCCCGCTTGATGGGAAGCGAGGAGATGGTTCTGCTCAACGTAAGAGGAAAGACAAGAGGTAACATAACTTTCAAGAGTTTTGGCAAGATAGGGTAAAAGAGAGATGGGTCTGAAATTAGAGAGAAGGGAAGAATCCAGACCAGGTTTTTTAAGGATAGGGAGGACAATCGCAGATTTAAATGAGGAGGGGACCAAACCAGTGGAAAGAGAGGCATTAAGAAGAGAAAGAGGAGTGGTAGGGCAAGAGGTAAAGAGAGTACTCAACACGCGAGCAGGAGCACAGTCGGCTGGAGAACCAGACTTGATTTTAACAAGCAAGGCAAGAAAAGAGTCCAAGGAAATAGACGGGAAGGAATCAAGGGAAGAATTAGGAACAGGGGGAGCAGAATGATGGGAAAAGAAGGGAGTGGTAGGAATGTTAGATTTTATTTTAACGATCTTCTCAATAA
Source organism: Lissotriton helveticus (assembly GCF_964261635.1). NCBI lineage: Eukaryota > Metazoa > Chordata > Amphibia > Caudata > Salamandridae > Lissotriton > Lissotriton helveticus. Next base: position 1,413,841,138 of record NC_136061.1, read on the forward strand.
AGAAGTCGTTTAAGGAGGAGCAGAGGGCCTGGGAAGGAATGAGCTTAGGGCATACGCGATCAGAGGTGGCCAAGTTGTTGACCAGAGAAAAAATCTCTTTAGATTTGTTCGCAGACAAGGCAACCTGCTCAGAGAAATACTTGGTCTTGGACGCAAGGATGGCTTTTTTATAGTCGTTCAACAGGCGTTTGTAGTTAGCCCTGAGGTCGGGGCAGTAATTGCGGCGCCAGAGACGCTCAGAGCGTCTGAGTTCCAGTTTAAGAACCTTAAGTTCAGAATTAAACCATTTGTGGGCCTCGTGTGGGCGAACAGACTTGACTATCTTAAGAGGGGCAACTCGGTCACAGGAAGAGGATAGCCAGTTGCTGACTGCAGCGGCCTGGATGTCAAGAGGAAGGCCATTAAGATCAGGGGGAGAAGATGCAAGGTAGAGAGAAAGGGATTGCAGATCCGCGCGGTTCCAGCTACGGGCAAGGATATTCTTAGGGCAAAGGGATTTGTGAGGGGAGCCAAGGTTGATAGTAAAGAAAATAAGAGAATGGTCAGACCATGTGCAGGGAAGGATGCTAGGGGGAGAGACTATGTCCTGAGATGACCAAACTTGGTCCAGTATATGGCCAAGGTTGTGGGTAGGAGCAGAAACATGGGACTGGAGATTAAGGCACAGGAGAGTGGCCGTGAAGTCTTTGGACGCCAGGTCCTCCCTGGGATCACCAGGCCAATAGTTGAAGTCTCCCAGCAGGAGAACCGAGGAGTTATTGACTACAAGTGTAGCAAGGAGTTCCTGCAGGGAGGCCACAAATAAGGGCATACTCAGGGGGGGGGCGATACACAAGGACGACTGTCAGAGACGGGAAGATTAGTGGAACGGGCAACCAAAAAGCCCACGCCAGCTATAGAAGGTTGGGAAAGAAGCTGGAATTGAAGACTGGTCCGAACAACCATGGCTACACCCCCTCCGATCCTGCCGTCAGGGCGATCAGCCCGGAGGGCGTAGTAGGAATCGGGGAGGATGGCCAGGATATCGGGAAGGGAAGCCTCTGAAAACCAGGTTTCTGTTAAAAACAGAATATCGGGAGAATCAGAGGTAAGGAGGTTGAATAATTGCGATTGATGCTTGCCTGCCGAACGAGTGTTGAGGAGGCAGGCAGAGGCAATATGAGAGGAAGAAGAAGTAGTGGTGGAAGGCATAGAATCCTGGGAGTGCAAGGAAGGAATAGACTGCAGGGAAGCAGTACGGCCAGGATGAGGGGCGTAAATACCTAAGGAAGTAAGATGCTGCGTGAGGGACGGGGGAAGAGGCACATCAGCCGAGCAGGAGAGGAGCTGCACGGATGAATATGCAAGCAGAGGGGCAGAGTGTAAGGCCCCAGGTCCCGGCCTGTCGCGGACGGGCGCAGACAGGCTTAACTTAGGCGCAACATTGGCGCGCCTTTGTCGCGCCCGCTGCGCTCGTCACATGCGTGGCCGGGATGAGAGTGCCATAAAATAGGCCACAGGAAGCAGTAGGGGCGTGGCAGGGGGTGGAGGGACAGAGGAGCTGCACCGCCAACCCCAGAGCAGCCCAAGATGGAAGCCACGCCCGTCCCCGCCCCAGTGACCTGCCCGTCAGAGGGGAGGAGAACGCTCGGCGTGGGGCGCTCGGTCTGCGTGAGCCCAAGGGGGGCGAAGTGGCGGCAAGAGGGGTGCGCGGTGACCAGAGCGCGGCCCCAGGACAGGTAAAGTCAAAGTCTAAAAGCTTTTTTTTTTTAAATATCAAGTTGCGCCACAGCAGGTAGCGTTGTTGCTCCCGGCGAAGCCTCTGGAGGTCTGTGTGACAGGAGGAGCTGGGGCGGGACTCGCCAGGCCCGGAAGAAATAGCCAGGGGGGGAGGGACAGAGGAGCTGCACCGCCAACCCCAGAGCATCCCAAGATGGAAGCCACGCCCGTCCCCGCCCCAGTGACCTGCCCGTCAGAGGGGAGGAGAACGCTCGGCGTGGGGCGCTCGGTCTGCGTGAGCCCAAGTGGGGCGAAGTGGCGGCAAGAGGGGTGCGCGGTGACCAGAGCGCGGCCCCAGGACAGGTAAAGTCAAAGTCTAAAAGCGTTTTTTTAAAATATCAAGTTGCGCCACAGCAGGTAGCGTTGTTGCTCCCGGCGAAGCCTCGGGAGGTATGTGTGACAGGAGGAGCAGAGGGAGGGAAGCAGAGGGAGACCGACAGAGGGAGGAAGACAGAGGGAGACAGAGAGAGAGGGAGATAGAGAGAGAGGAAGACAGAGAGAGAGGGAGAGAGAGGGAGATAGAGAGAGAGGAAGACAGAGAGAGAGGGAGACAGAGGGAGGGAGACAGAGAGGGAGACAGAGGGAGGGAGACAGAGAGAGGGAGAGAGGGAGGGAGGGAGAGAGACAGAGGGAGGGAGACAGAGAACGGAGACAGAGGGAGGGAGACAGAGGGACAGAAACAAAGGGAGACAGAGAGAGGGAGACCGAGAGCGGGAGACAGAGAGCGAGAGACAGAGAGCAGGAGACAGAGGGCGACAGACAGAGGGAGGGAGACCGACAGAGGGGGTGAGACAGAGGGAAGAGGGCGACAGAGGGAGAGAGACAGAGGGAGCGAGGCAGACAGAGAGAGACAGAGGGAGGTAGACAGACAGAGGGAGACAGACAGAGGGAGACAGAGGGAGGGAGAGAGTGGGAGGGAGACAGGGGAGAGGGAGGGAGACAGAGAGAGGGAGACAGTTAGAGAGAGAGAGGGAGAAATGGTGAAAATGATTATTTATCATACAGTTATGTCCCATCATACACCCTCTTCCGTCACGTCCCCGAGCCCATCATGCCAAAACACGAGCACACGAGAACACGAGCACCCGAGGAAAACGAGCACGAACCAATCACGCGCTGATCATGCGCCTCATGTAGTTACACACGTGATCTCCTTCCCCAAAATAAAAGTCAAACGCTCATCCTTATGGTCAAAGCGACTCCGAGAACCAACTGCCTCACTCAAACCGTGCATTACTGTGGTTAAGCCGATGCCGAGAACAAGACCCCCCCCCCATCTCTAACCATTTCCATACAATCGGGCCAATTCCGAGAAATAGGCCCCATTCTGTTAAACCACGATAACCAATTCCGAGAAGAAGAGCCCCCGAATGCTGAAACACGACAAACAGACATCCTGTCACGACCACCTCTCCCTTATCTAAGGAACCAGCCTAGTGTTATTTCTCCACACCTTCGCCTCTCTTATGCTTCCTCATTCTAAATCATGACTCAGCCTTATCTCCTCTACCATGTCTTCACTCTTTCATGACGCTGCCTCCTTTTATGGTCATGACTTCTGTTTTATTGCAACATATGATCCGGGCCTACATGACTTCTGTTTCATTGCAACATATGATCCGGGCCTACATGACTTCTGTTTTATGTTAACGTATGATCCGGGCATGCATTAAAGGGAAGCTCTTTCCTCTTTTCCTGCTATAAATACTGTGTGTTCAGATAATAATGTTAGAGATTCTTCCGATCCTCCTCAGGTGACGGAGCTCTCCCTTAACTCGAGTTACTGAATAAAGACCCTGAATTCGAACCACCACGGACTCTGCTCTTCATACTTGAACTTATTGATATTGCCTAGAAATTCTGATCAAGGTAAATTACTAAAATATTTACCACAGCAAATTGGCGCCCGAACAGGAACTTCCCTTTCTCCCCACACGCCGGTGATGCGGACCTAGACCGGTCTCTTCAAGACATCGACGGACTTCTACATGCACACTGCAGGGTGTTCCTGCATGAACTCCTTCGTGTCGAAGAGGGGCCGAGCCACGGCCTAGCCATCCATACGAGGCGGTGAGGACGACAGCGGAAGTCTCGACCCAGAGCCCGAAACCTGTGAAGATTGCCGAGTCCGAGGTCGTCTGAAACCCGACCAGTCCCTGTCCACGAGCACTGCGTAATCAAGTGTCCAGATCTTCAAGGTCTTCAAGTTCTCTGCACCTCGGTGAGTACTGCTGGGGTGTATAAAGACGGGTTCTGAATTTTCAGAGCACGGTAAAGACGGGTTCTGAGTTATTCAGAGCACGGTAAAGACGGGTTCTGAGTTATTCAGAGCACGGTAAAGACGGGTTCTAGGTTTCTAGAAAACGGTATGTTTGTATTCTGATACTCAGAATATATCGAGTTTTTTTCAAGTGTAAAGTTTTTATTTGTATCTGATACAATGCCTTTGTTCTCTAAGCTGTGTAAACTGGGTACCCGGAAGGGGTTACTGGAACAGTCTGTACCAGTCCCCCGAAGGATACTCCTGGTTATGTTATGTACACAAAGTATGGGATTGGTGCCATCTTGTATTTGGATCTTTGGGAAGGTTATACTAAAGATTTAGACATCACGATCAGATGGCCAAAGAGTGGCACATGGGATTTGAATTGTATCATGGCGGTTGAGAAAAGATGTTGGGAAAAGAAAGCGAGACCCTCGATGTTAGAGAGTGTTGATATATGGCGAAAGGAAGCACATCGAAGGGAACAGAAAGAGCAAGGGAAAGTTGAGAAAGCAAAGAGAATGTCGGAAGAAAGTAAGATGAAAAAGTTACAGGATCAGGATGATGATATGTGTTCTGAACAAAAGAAAAGGGAGGTCTCAGCCTCAGTAACGGGTATATATCCTGTCCTCTCACCAAAAACAGGGTCCGAGATTAACTCAGATTCTAGTACCCCTACGGCACCTCCACACCCTAAGGTTCCTTCTGTACCTGACGATTTTATTACTACTTACTTGATGGAGCCTCCTCCTGCTTATACGAATCAGGTAACAGCCAGACGAGTAGTTACTCAGACGGAACCCATCCCTGACACTTCGGGTGGTGTTCTACCTATGTTAGAATGTGATTATGATCCAACCCCAGGGGAAGGTTCACAAGCAGATATTTCCCTTCGCTTACGAGAAGCTCTAGAAGGTATACGAGAGGTACCGAATGTCACAAATTGCCTAAACAAAATTTATGAAGCGCTTCGAACAGGAGAAAATGTAGAAACTCTACAGGAGGCTATAAAAAATAGACCCATAGCACATAGAAAATGCCTCTCACGATTCATGATCACTTGTTTTATTAGAATGATAGCTAGTGCAGGAAAAAGAGTTCCTGATGATTTACTACAACTAGACCAAGCAATAGTCGCAGGAAATTACAATAAAATAAAAGAAATAGATCTTTTTATTCCGCTCTTCATAAGCAAGGTTTCCGATTCCCATCGAAAAGATGCCCTTACCCAGGGAACTGAGAATGAGAGTACGAGCGAGGATAGAGACGAAGGAACTGCTTTTCAGGGTGCAGTACGTTCCCGTATCCCTCGTTCTCAGAATAACGGACAATTCAAACTTAGAACTAAGAAATTGTCAGCCCCCACAGATAGGTTGTTCCAACGAACACAAGAAGCTCTAGATGATTGGATGGACGACGAGCCTCCACTCACCACACAAGAAAAAGAACTCGCTAGATCAAGCACCCATTGGGTATCTCAATACTCCATATATGGCTCTGATATAGTTGCTCAAATGTTTTTATCGATTCCTCTAGCCTCTCAAAGACTAGCTAGCATCTATATGGTTCAACACCTCATTACAATGTACGAAGATACTGGTTGCCCACCAAAAGGATTACATCCTCTCTTACGAGACTGTTTAGAAGGGAGGTGGGTGGCTAGGGGACAAGAATTCCTTAATATCTTCCTTGAACTACATCAGCGATATATCCAATGTTTCACAGGCAGTACAAATCCCCATCCCTATGACCAAGGACAGTTCCCCCTCCGAGAAGTACACCCCGTTGCAGATTCCGATGGAAAGTTGCAACAAACATTTGTGTACACTCCTTTGACAAAACTGGAAATACTCGAGATGAAGAAAATGGTCCCTTCCCACGAAAAAGACCCTTCGGGTTTCCATAGGGAACTCAATGACATTCTTCAAATGGGTTCCTTTACTTATAAAGACCTCAATATTCTCCTTAAAGTCCTGTTACCTCAAGGAACGTACGACAAGCTAAAAGGAAAAGATTGGGAGATTGAAGGGAAAAAGGTAACATGGGCAGACTTAGAAAAAGAAGATGCCACTCGTAATCCCGGACAAGGTTTGGGACCTCTAGTTCAGGAACTCCCTCGCTGTCTCCCTAAAATACTGTCCCAGTTGCTGACCACTAAGAAAGAAGATTGGGATACTATCTCTGCATGTAAACAGAAACCAGATGAGGAGATAGGGGACTATTATTCCAGGTTAGAGAAATGCTTCCTCATCAACAGCGGCCTCTCCTCCGGTGGAGATGCCTATAGTCGATTATTTGTTTCCAAACTCGTAGAAAATGCCTTGCCCACGATCAAAAATAGAGTACTGAAGGTAGAAAGTACTTGGCAAGCAAGCTCCCCCTCACAAGCACTTCAGATGCTCCAATATCACCAAAAGAGAATTAGGGATGAACAAGAACAAGAAAAGAAGAGAACAAAAGATACTAAAATGAAGGTATTAGTAGCACAAACTAATACGATCCAACAGACCCCTAAACAACCCCAAGTACCACAAGAAAAAGTTACTTGTAATTATTGTAAAAAGCCAGGACATTTTGTGTGTGACTGTCCAGTATTACAACATAATATTGCCACTGGGAAGACACAACCTCGTAACTATCCCCCTCGTCCTTCTGCTCCTCCAACTGATGCTAAACCTACCACCCAACTCTATCAGTACCCAGTGTCATCCTATCCTGAATTCCCCATGATCTCATGAAACAGCTGGGAGGAACACGATAATCGTCCACTAATACCGGTCCCGGTTGACCAAGAGGGTCCCTATGTACATGCTAAACTCCTAGGTAAGGAAGCAAAATTTCTGATCGACACCGGGGCTAGTAGGACGACAGTGCAGCACAACGAAGTTCCCAAGGTACCCCTCTCTGGCTCAAATAGTATTTCCTTGGGTGTTTCTGGTACACCTGTCATCAACAAAGTTTCTGAACCAATTTCACTTAAAGTTGGTCCTCTTACAACTTCCACCGATTTAGTGCTTACAAAGTCCTGTCCCGAAAATCTCCTTGGCATCCAGACACTAAAAGAACTAGGTGCTATAATATGTTGTTCCCCAGAAGGAGTCCGACTATTCCTCCGAGATTTTAAAGGTCATTTCACCACACGAGAACTAGATGTCAGACTAAGAGACATTCCTGTTACACTATGGGCTACTAATCCAACAGATGTAGGATTCATGGATATTACACCACACTTAGTGACACTGAAAGAAGGCGTTGTCCTACCTCGTATCCGTCAAAACAAATTACCTCCAGATGCAGAACAAGCCCTTATTCAGATTATCGATGGTTTGATAACAAAAGGAGTAGTCAGAGAAGTACCTTCCAACACATGTAACTCGCCAGTCCTGCCTGTCAGAAAGAAAACTGATGATGGTGCGCCACCAGTCTACAGACTCGTGGTTGACTTAAGTGAACTCAATAAATGTGTAGTACCACAATACCCTGTGGTCTCAGATATCAGTACTCTGTTAACAGCCATAGATCCTGAGGCTACACATTTTACTGTAATCGACCTGAAGAATGCTTTCTTCAGTGTACCCATCCACCAAGATAGTCAGTACCTATTTGGATTCTCCCTACAAGGTCGTAGTTTCTGTTTCACAAGAGCTCCCCAAGGATATACAGAAAGTCCCAGTATCTACAGTCAGGCACTTAAAAGACAGCTAGATGACATTGTTCTGCCCGCCAACACGGCATTGTTACAATATGTCGATGACTTGCTGATCACCGCACGCTCCAAACCAGAATGTGAACAAGCTTCACGAATTGTCCTAATGTTCCTTGCACAACATGGCCACAAGGTGTCACCCTCGAAATTACAATTGTGTTTACAGCAGGTGGCCTACCTAGGACACCTGCTGTCAAAGGAGGGTAGGGCACTCACACCTGAAAGAATTCAACTCATTTTTAACATTCCTGTCCCCAAGACACAGAAAGAAGTCCGTGCTTTTATTGGTCTCACGTCTTACTGTAGACAGTGGATTCCCCAGTTTGCATAACTGGCCAAACCCCTGATATAGCTAACAAGCTCAACCTCTTCCCCATTGCCATGGACACCTGAGCACACTTTTGCTTTTGACACCCTCAAACAGGCATTATGCTCTGCACCTGTCCTAGCCACACCTGATTATGCCAAACCTTTTGTCCTCTTTGTCACAGAACGGGAAGGTACAGCCTTGTCAGTACTCACACAAACACAAGCTAACAAACACCGTCCCTGTGCTTATTTTTCTAGCACTCTTGACCCTGTTGCACAAGGTTTGCCGGCCTGCCTGAAATCTGTTGCAGCTACAGCTCTAGCAATACGACAAAGTGATTCCATAGTACTAGGACACTCCCTTGTAGTACAAGTTCCACATGCAGTAGAATTGCTTTTGAATAGGACACAGATACAACACTTAACCATAGCTCGCCTCACAGGTTATGAAGTCACTCTGTTCCAACCCCATATTATCATCAAAAGGTGCAATATCCTCAACCCAGCTACGCTACTGCCTACGGTTCCAGTTGACAACCAGGTTCATGCTTAGAGGTGGTCGAACTAGTTACAAAACCCCGGTCTGATCTTACAGATGTTCCTCTAAGTACACCGGAACACACACTGTTTGTAGACGGTTCCTGTATGCGCCTCCAATCAGGCGAACTCTCAGCAGACTATGCTGTCACTACAGAAAACACCGTCCTTCTAGCAGCCAGAATACCCGTACATTCTGCACAAGCAGCAGAACTAGTAGCTCTCACCCAAGCATGTGAATGGTCCAAAGGAAAATGAGTCAACATCTACACCGACTCACAATATGCATTCGGGGTAGTTCATAATTTCGGCATCCTTTGGAAAGAGAGAGGTTTCCTGACCTCTCATGGAACCAAGATCCAACATGGAGACCTTATCCTCCAGCTACTAGAGTCAATACACAAACCCACAGAAATAGCCATACTAAAATGTAAAGCACACACCAAAGTTGTAGACTCTATCACCAGAGGTAATGCTCTGGCTGACGCCACAGCTAAACATGCTGCTCAGACAGAATCACTAAACACCGAAACCACCATTAGTACTATCTGTCCAGTTATCGATCCGACCAAGGATGTAGTAGACATACAAAATCAAGCCACAGAAACCAAAAAGAGAAAATGGGAAGAGGAGGGAGGTTCACACACAGATCAAGGTTGGGTAACACAGGACAAGTCCAAATGGTTTCTCCCTGACCTAATGGTTCCCACAATGATAGAAACTGCTCATGGTCCCGCACATCTAGGAGAGAAAGGAATGTTAGACAGTCTGAATCTGATATGGCACAACAAGCATCTGCGTGCAGCAGCCAAACAAAAAGTACGAACCTGTATGATTTGCTGTCAGTTCAATCCAGGGAAAAGTGTATCCATTGAACAAGGAGGGTTCCATCCTCCAGATCACCCCTTTGAAGTCCTACAAATGGACTACATACAGATGGAGAGATGTCGGGGATATAAGTATGTCCTCGTAGTAGTCTGTACCTTAAATCGATGGACTGAAGCATACCCCGTCCCAGACTATGGTGCCCAGATGACTGCCAAGCAATTGGTGAGGGAATTCTTCCCTCGCTACGGGTTGCCAAGAGTCATTTACTCTGACAACGGACAACCATTCTCCTCTAAATTGATGGAAGCTGTCTCCTTACTGCTAGGATACACCTGGAAGTTTCACTGTGTTAGGCATCCACAAGCAGCAGGCCTAGTCGAACGACATAACCAGACATTAAAAACAAAATTAGCAAAAATATGCGCTGACAAACAAATAGATTGGGTTACAGCTCTTCCGGTTGCCCTCTTCTATATGAGAATGGTGGCACATTCCCGGACGGGTCTGTCCCCCTATGAAATTACATTTGGGAGGCCTCCGAATATCTGGGGTGTCCCATCTCCTAAAAAGCTAATTGACATTGATGCAAATGTACTGACAGATTACTTGGCTTCTTTGATGTCTGCACTACGTTCTTGCCGTTCACAGGTGGCTGCAGCCTTTCCAGACAAGACCGCGCCCGATGAGCACCCCCTTCAGCCTGGTCAATGGGTGCTCGTCAGAAATTTTGATCGAACCAGCCCTCTGGAGAAAAGGTGGACGTCCCCCAAACTGGTGCTGCTGACGACGAGGACCGCCATCAAGGTCGAGGGACGGAAAGGGTGGTTGCACGTGTCGCATTGCAAACCCTTCTACGGACCAACTCCGGACACTGTTGCTGATCCTGAGACCAGAGACACTGAAAAAACAGACTTTAAAGACACCGAAACGACAGACTTTATTTCACCCCTCCCAGAACTTTTACCCCAAGAAGAGTACAAATCGCGGCTGCGATCCTACCCCAAACAGACTTGAGACATTTGCATCTGAATCCGGCCTGCCAGTGGCTATTTAAGCCCAAGACGGACGCTTGGTGAAGCGGTTGCTTGGAAGAGTCCGGTTACTGGTGCATTTTTTTCCTCTCAAAGATTAAGCAGCCGAAATTATGAAGATAAAGACTCATTGTGCGAAACTATTACATGACAAAGTTACCCTTTTCCTTTCTATCATGATTCTTATTTTCTGCATCATGGCTTGTCTAGGTTGGTTCCTTCATCTGGCTTTCCCGCCGTCTTCCCCCGCGCCCTTGAATAATACTGCTATGCATTCACACGTAGATCTTCCTCCACATCTCATGAACAGAAGAAAAGAGTTCTTCAATAACACATTCATCTCCACACTTCACCAACATCAATTGGTGATTAACAAAACAAATTGTTGGGTCTGTGGTTTAATGCCACATTCTGTGCACGGAGGAATGCCTTTTATTCCTCTCCCTTTTGGCTATGCTGGATCTACCTATGCACTCTCTATGATATTTTTCGCCTCTGTTAGGAACATTCCTGAGACCCCGATCAAAAACGCTAGTACCTGGAATGAGATAAAAGCAAAAACAGTACGAGCCGTCGCAAGGATGGTAACTCTCACAGCAACATGGGGACGAGCAGACATTAGTGAAAACACCAGTTACTCCCTCTTTAATGACACCACCTCCTTTAGGGAGACATTCTCAGTCCAGAAAAGACAGACAGACCAGGGAGGATGGGCCGTGCCCCACCAGGGCCTATTCTGCGTAAGAGGAAAGGGCAAAGGTCAGAAAATGGGGGATAGTAAATGTAACAAGACCTACACCCTACCTGATCCAAATTTCCCAACGATGGCCACTGCCCCCAACACCTACTTTATCTGTGGACCTCACACGCGCACTTGGTTACCTCAAGGCTGGTCTGGAAAATGCTACATTGCATTTCTCCTTCCCCCAACCTACACCGCCCCAGCGGATTATCATCTCAGTGACCCCCCAACCGTAATTAATAGACGGCGAAGGGGGGCCATAGATGCTGAAGATACAGCGGGCCAAGAGGCTGGCGATTTCTTTAAAGGAGTCATCCCATTCTGGGGGCCTATGATCAACAGCCGCCACATAAGACAACTGACTCGTGTAGTCCAGGGAGCCATAAACGAAACAGCCGGTGCATTAAGTAACATCACCGCTGAGATGGCTGCCGACAGACTCATGACGTTACAAAACCGTATGGTCCTAGACATCATATTGGCTGACCGTGGTGGTGTATGTGAACTGATCGGGTCCAGCTGCTGTATATTTATCCCAGATAATGCACCCTCGGTGTATGCCGCTATTTCCCGCCTTCATATACTTTCCAGAAAACTAGATGCAGACACTGGTGCCTGGTCCCTGACGGGTTGGCTCTGGAGCCTCCTGTCCTCATGGGGGATGGAAGGTGCTTGCAGTCCTAGGTTTTGCTCTAGCTATTCTCTTCACCTGCTGCCTCTGTATTCAGTGCGGTCCAGCACTCTGTAGTTTCTGTATCACTACCTGCATTCCCAAAACCCAGACCAGAAGGAAAGAAAGAGAAAGAATCATGTTACAGGAACAAGTAAACGACCTAATGAGTATAGAGGTGGACTAGAAAAAGCAAAGAATTTTTGGAGGGTATATTATGGGACAAGGAGGGAATGTGGAAAATGATTATTTATCATACAGTTATGTCCCATCATACACCCTCTTCCGTCACGTCCCCGAGCCCATCATGCCAAAACACGAGCACACGAGAACACGAGCACCCGAGAAAAACGAGCACGAACCGATCACGCGCTGATCATGCGCCTCATGTAGTTACACACGCGCTCTCCTTCCCCAAAATAAAAGTCAAACGCTCATCCTTATGGTCAAAGCGACTCCGAGAACCAACTGCCTCACTCAAACCGTGCATTACTGTGGTTAAGCCGATGCCGAGAACAAGACCCCCCCCCATCTGTAACCATTTCCCTACAATCGGGCCAATTCCGAGAAATAGGCCCCATTCTGTTAAACCACGATAACCAATTCCGAGAAGAAGAGCCCCCGAATGCTGAAACACGACAAACAGACATCCTGTCACGACCACCTCTCCCTTATCTAAGGAACCAGCCTAGTGTTATTTCTCCACACCTTCGCCTCTCTTGTGCTTCCTCATTCTAAATCATGACTCAGCCTTATCTCCTCTACCATGTCTTCACTCTTTCATGACGCTGCCTCCTTTTATGGTCATGACTTCTGTTTTATTGCAACATATGATCCGGGCCTACATGACTTCTGTTTTATTGCAACATATGATCCGGGCCTACATGACTTCTGTTTTATGTTAACGTATGATCCGGGCATGCATTACAGGGAAGCTCCTTCCTCTTTTCCTGCTATAAATACTGTGTGTTCAGATAATAATGTTAGAGATTCTTCCGATCCTCCTAAGGTGACGCAGCTCTCCCTTAACTCGAGTTACTGAATAAAGACCCTGAATTCGAACCACCACGGACTCTGCTCTTCATACTTGAACTTATTGATATTGCCTAGAAATTCTGATCAAGGTAAATTACTAAAATATTTACCACAGAGAGAGAGGGAGACAGAGGGAGAGAGATAGAGAGGGAGACAGAGGGTGACAGATGGAGGTAGACAGAGCAAGAGGGTGACAGAGGGAGGGAAGCAGAGGGAGACAGTCAGTGGGAGACAGAGGGAAGGAGAGGGAGACCGACAGAGGGAGGAAGACAGAGGGAGACAGAGAGAGAGGGAGATAGAGAGAGAGGAAGAAAGAGAGAGAGGGAGACAGAGGGAGGGAGACAGAGAGGGAGACAGAGGGAGGGAGACAGAGGGAGGGAGAGAGGGAGGGAGGGAGAGAGACAGAGGGAGGGAGACAGAGAACGGAGACAGAGGGAGGGAGACAGAGGGACAGAAACAAAGGGAGACAGAGAGAGGGAGACCGAGAGCGGGAGACAGAGAGCGGGAGACAGAGAGCAGGAGACAGAGGGTGACAGACAGAGGGAGGGAGACAGACAGAGGGGGTGAGACAGAGGGAAGAGGGCGACAGAGGGAGAGAGACAGAGGGAGCGAGACAGACAGAGAGAGACAGAGGGAGGTAGACAGACAGAGGGAGACCATAGCGCCCTCATACCTGCACTTTAAACTGTGCCCCTCACCGCTTGTAGAGCGGATTACCTCCCTTTCCTGCAGCGACTCGAGGCGCCTCGCCGCCATCTTGGGGGTGCTGGACATTAGGATCGTGGTAGTTGCCTGTGCGCTCTAGTGCTCGGTATTCACATCAGGTGAGCCTTATTTAAGGCGAGCACTCTGAGTTGCTCGCCCTCTGGGAAAAGGTTGACTAGGTTTTTGTATGCGCGCTAGCATTAGCGTCCAACCAGGTGTGCAGCGCTACTGTAATTTAAAAAAAATCCCGTTTTTGCTATTTCTGTAAATTTGTGTTTATTGGCCCCTGTTTTTAAATCCGACCATAGCGCCCTCATACCTGCACTTTAAACTGTGCCCCTCACCGCTTGTAGAGCGGATTACCTCCCTTTCCTGCAGCGACTCGAGGCGCCTCGCCGCCATCTTGGGGGTGCTGGACATTAGGATCGTGGTAGTTGCCTGTGCGCTCTAGTGCTCGGTATTCACATCAGGTGAGCCTTATTTAAGGCGAGCACTCTGAGTTGCTCGCCCTCTGGGAAAAGGTTGACTAGGTTTTTGTATGCGCGCTAGCATTAGCGTCCAACCAGGTGTGCAGCGCTACTGTAATTTAAAAAAAATCCCGTTTTTGCTATTTCTGTAAATTTGTGTTTATTGGCCCCTGTTTTTAAATCCGACCATAGCGCCCTCATACCTGCACTTTAAACTGTGCCCCTCACCGCTTGTAGAGCGGATTACCTCCCTTTCCTGCAGCCACTCGAGGCGCCTCGCCGCCATCTTGGGGGTGCTGGACATTAGGATCGTGGTAGTTGCCTGAGCGCTCTAGTGCTCGGTATTCACATCAGGTGAGCCTTATTTAAAGCTCACCCTAACCGCGCAGCGGTTGACGCGCAGCTGAAGTGCCTGACTCTCGCCTGAGTCAAGCCAGAGTCTGCCCGTCTGCGCCCGTCAGCGTTAAGGAGGCGTGAGAGGCGGGAGACTCTGAGCATTTTATTAGTTCGTCGTTCACTCGGACATCATGGTTACAGGTATGTCACGTGACTCTTTATTATCATTCCAAAAGCCTCAAGCATCTTGTAACGGTGTCATATCTCCTCACAGCTGGCAGGGCTCTGTCTGCTGCGCCCAGTGTCACATGACTTTATTTCCTGAACCTTCGGTGGAAACATCCACAGAAACCATATTAGCACGGGGCGGTTTAATTAATGCTCGCTCTCTAGCGAAGAATGCCCAAAATATATGTGATCTCATTACCGAATCACACCTAGACTGGCTACTAATTACAGAAACATGGCTTAAGCCGTGGTGTAACCCGGCCGTAGCGATAGCTCTCCCTCCCAATTTTTGTATCCTGCGGCAGGATAGACATGACCAACGAGGAGGAGGTCTTGCTATCATTTATCGCAATACTTTCAAATGCTCTATCCAAGAAATAAAGGACATAAAAGAGGCAGAAGCACTAGTCTTTTCTTTGAAAATTCATGACACTTTTGTTCTCTCTGGGGCTCTGATATATCGCCCACCGGGCCCACCCGCTAGATTCTTGGACACAGTAGGGGATGTGTTGAGTGACCTAACACTTAGGTTTTCTAATTTTTCATTGTTGGGTGATCTCAACATGCACCTTGAGTCCCCCAGTGCCCCTGGGGTGAGTAGCTTTATGGAGACAATTGAAGTGTTGGGCCTGCCCCTTAGAAATTGTGAACCCACCCACCAGGCAGGGCACCTCTTAGACTGTATCTGTTCAAATTATCATAATTTGATGGTTAAATCCCCTTGCCCTCAATTATGGACAGATCATTACTTCATCCCCTTTAACATACTTGGAGTACTGAAACCTAGTATAATATCTACAAAAGGTAATAATGGTCGTAATATTAACATCACCACAGACTGGAAGGCACTAGCCAGCAGGCCTGATGTTATAGAGAAACTTAAGGACAGTATGCCAGTCATGACTGGTTATACGTCAACAGACAATCAAAACTTCTGTAACTGGATCACTGGAGCGGGCTCTCTGCTAAAAACAGCAAGAAATCAGAATTGTACTCCTAGAATTACTAAAAAGAATGCTCCATGGTTCTCAACAACCTTAAAACTTGAACTATGTGAAGTTAAAACTCTCGAACGTAGGTGGCGTCGAAACTATGACATTGACGCTCGTAACATCTACATAACAGCAAGGCGGAAGTACCATATAGGAATTAAGCTGGCAAAAAAAACCTACTATCTTCAGGCCATATCTTTAGCAGGACAGGAACAAAAAACAATTTTTAAGATTGTCAAGGATTTCATGAACCCTTCAGCCCTATCGCAGGAGATTCCTCCCTCACAAGAGCTATGTAATGCGATATCTGATTACTTTGTGAACAAAATCCTTGACATTACAAATACATTCCCACCAGTAGCTACCACAACGACGGTGGTTGAAGTGATAGCGAAGACGACATCCTCTTCTCGTCTTGATGACTTTGTTCCAGTATCCCTGGAGGAAACTGCTAAAGTGATCTCAGCCAGCAAATCGGGATCCCCCTTTGATCCCTGCCCCCCTCCGGTGTTGCATCTTTTAACTGAGATGGTGAACCCAATGATTAATCGGATCATCAACTCTTCCTTAGAGACGGCAACTATCCCTAACAATTGGAAACTGGCCGCTGTTAAGCCACTCCAAAAAAAGGCCATCACCGACCCTACTACTCTTGCCAACCTATGCCCGATTTCCCTGTTACCCATCCTATCTAAACTGACTGAAAAGTTTGTTAATAGCCAGCTCACCAACTTCTTGGAGAAGAATAACGTTCTCCATCCTAACCAGTCAGGATTTCGGTTAGAACACTCTACCGAATCTGCCCTACTTTTTACCGCAGAAACTTTAAGGGCAGCAATGGATCAGGGAAACAAGGCTGTCCTTATCCTATTAGACCTGTCGGCAGCCTTCGATACGGTCTCACATACCATCTTAGTGGACCGTCTGGCTGCCGCAGGAATAGGAGGACAGGCTCTGGCATGGTGTAGGAACTTCCTTACCAACAGACGCCAAATAACAGTGCTAGGCCCATATCAATCTGAGGTAAAAGAAGTCAGGTCAGGGGTGCCTCAGGGCTCTAGCTTGAGCCCGATTTTTTTCAATCTCTACATGGTGCCCCTGATGAGGCTGATCACGTCATTCAAGATCAGCTCTATTTCATACGCTGACGATACCCAATTGATATTGGTGTTGGATAGGGAGCGGCCTGGGGCCGAGGAAGATCTCAAGGACTGCCTTACAGCAATCTTTAAGTGGATGACTAATAACCATTTAAAGTGCAACACCGGAAAAACCGAAATCCTTCCGGTAGGCAAGAATAACCTCTTTTCCCCAATTGCATGCTGGCCAGCAGAAGCTGAAGTGCCCCCTAATACAATTACATCTGCCCGGAATTTGGGCATTAAATTTGACCATCAGTTGTCTTTTATCTCAAAATATTTTTATTGAAAATAAAATTTTACATAGCCATAGAAAAGACATTCTTAATACTGTACTGGTCTTGCAAGATTGCGGCCTGGCGGGGCCTGAGAGAAAAAAAGGAAAGGAGAGAGAAAAAGAGGGGGGGGGGGAGGTTGGTTATCGTTCCAGGTATGCGTCGAGAGCTTCCCACATATTCTCCTTGGCTGTATGATTTGCCGCCTTTTGCTTGGCGGTGATATTATCTGCCCCCCTGAGGAAGGTTACCCAGTTGAACCAGCGCTTGAAAGTGGCTTTGCTGGTGTCCTTCCAGTCACCCAGAATCGTTTTCACTGCAGCCGTTAGAAGGACATCGACCAGGTCTCGTACTTCTTTGGACTGGAGTTCTGTCGCTAGGAATGCAGTGGCTGCCCCGGCTAGTCCTCTTTGTATCTTACTTCCCGTTATTGTGTCTATGACGTTGTAGACCTTGCCCCAGAAAGCTTTGACTTTGGTGCACTCGAATAGCATGTGAGATAGGTCTCCCGTGGCACTCTGGCAGTTCCAACATGTGCTGTTATCGCTGGCTCCAACCCTCCCTAGTTTCGCTGGTGTCCAGTGCAACCTGTGAAGTAGCCAGAATTTGGTTTGTGCTAGCTGTGGTGTGATTTTGTTTTTGGACGCTGTCGTCCATAGTTTGGCTCTTTCCACTTCGTTCAGCTGTCTCTGTATGGTCTCCTCCCAGAATGCCAGCGTCTTGTTGTTTAGGGTTGTGGTGCGTGGTGTGATTAGCTTGTAGATTTGTGCTATTTGGTGGCCCGTCTTGTTTAAGTTTTGTGCGTATTGTATGATGGTGGGTGTTAGTTTCGTTAGTCCTGCTTTGGTGACAGCTGCTTTTATTTTGAGGAATTCGTAGAACTCCTTGTTAGGCAGGGAGGTTATCTGCTGTAGTGCCGTGTAGGTGAGAGGGGTGTTTCCTGCCTCTAGTTGCGAAGGCGTAGTGATGCCTCTGCTTCGCCATACCATGCTGTCTAGTGTTTTCCCTTTGTATGTGACTTTGGTGTTATGCCACAGAGATTCCCATTTGGTGCCTTTGATACTCACTGCCATTTCCCTGTCTACTCTTAACAGCGCTATCTTTGTGTTGTGAATTATTGCGTTTCTGGCTTCTGGGTGCTTGTGGGCCGTGAGGGCCATGATTGGGTCTGCGCCACCCAGAAGACACCTTTCCAGGTCCAGCCACACCGGCGTGTAGTCTGGTGCGGGGGCGATCCAGTGCAGACCCTGTTTTGCCAGGGATGCCTTCTGAAAGGCTTTGTAGTTTGTGAGGTTCAGTCCGCCTTGTTCTTTTCTAAGTCTGAGTTTCGCTAGGCTCATTCTTGTTTTTTTCCCTCCCCAGAGGAATATGTTGATGCTTTTGTCTAGGCGTTTGTGGAATTCGGGTGTGAGTGTGAGAGGCAGCATGGAAAGCAAGTAGTTTAGCATGGGGGTAACCATCATCTTTATAGTTTCGATCCTACCCCACCAGCTTATGAATTTGGGGCTCCATGTGTCCAGCTTGGACTTAATTTTTTTTAGCATCGCTTCCTCGTTATGGTCCAGTGTCGCCCTTAAGTCCCTTCCGAAAAGGAGGCCTAGGTATTTTAGGGGTTTTGTTTGCCATGCTAGGCCGGATGTACCCAGGACATCCTTGGTTGTGTGGCAGTTCATCGGTTTGCACTCGGATTTCTCCCTATTGAGCTTATAGCCTGAGACATGTGCATACTCCTCTATAGTTTGCACGAGTGCCTTAATTGACTGTTCTGGGTTGTTTGTGGTGATCAGAATATCGTCTGCGTATGCCGCTAACTTGAAGGCTTGCCCCTCTATCTGCACCCCCGTGATCCGGCCATTTGCCCTGATCATGTGGAGGAGTGGTTCCAGGGCGAGCAGGAATAGACCCGGTGATAGGGGGCAACCTTGCCTTGTCCCTCTCTCTAGTATGAGTGTGTCTGATGTGGCTGCGTTAACTACCACTCGCGCCCGGGGGTTTTTGTACAGGGACATGACCATACCCCTGTATTTCTCGCCTAGACCAAACTTGAGCATGCATTGGTTGAGGAAGGGCCATGAGACTCTGTCGAAAGCTTTTTCCGCATCCAAGGCGATCATGACCGCCTTTTCCGCGCTGTTGGCCGTTCGGTTGATTAGGTGGCATAGCAATCTGGTGTTATCTTGCGATAGTCTGTTTTCCAGGTAGCCCACCTGAGATTTGTGTATGAGCGCGGGGAGAAGTGCATTTAGTCTGGCGGCCATGACTTTTGCATAGATTTTGCAGTCCACGTTAATTAGAGAGATTGGTCTGTAGTTGTGAGGGAATTGGGGGTCCTTCCCTTCTTTGGGGATGACAATAATGTTTGCCTCCGCCATTGAGTCTGTCATATTTCCGTTTTCTGCACATGCTCGGAATACTCTGACAAGTGTGTCTTTGAGTAGCGGTTGGAATTGTTTATAGAAGGTGGCTGTGAAGCCATCTGGTCCTGGGGCCTTGTTGGGTTTTAGTGAGTCTATGGCCATCCCGACCTCCGCTTTAGTTATATCTTGGTCTAGGGCCTCTCTTTGTTCGTCGCTTATACTGGGTAGGTCCAGGCCTCCCAGCAGGCTTGCCCCGCCATCCGCATCTAGCGATGTGTCCGCTGTGTATAGTTCTTTGTAGAACTTCCTGAATGTTTCGAGGATATGTTTATTCGCTGTGTGTGTTTTATTGTCTGCGTCTGTTATTGTGGCTATGCAGTGCTGCCTTTGCTTGGCTTTCAGGTAGCCTGCTAAGGCCTTCCCTGCTTTGTTCGCCGAGCATAAGTTTATGGATTTGTATTTGTTGATCCACGTGGATGCCCTCTCGCTTAGGATTCTGTTTAGCTCATATTTTTTCTTTGTTAGCGTTGTGAGTGTGTTCCTATCTGTTAGGTTGGCCGTGTGGTTCCTTTCTAACCCCTTGATCTGCTCCTCCAGTTCCTTAATTTTTTTGTTTCTGCCCCTGTTCATGCGTGCTTTGATATTTATGAGTTTCCCTCTTATTGTTGCTTTAAGCGCGTCCCATAGTGTCGCTGGCCCTGTGTCAGCTATGTCATTAAATTGGAGATATTCTTTGATCGCTACCTCTATTTCCGTGATATTGGCAGGGTTTTCGAGTATGTCACTGTTAAGGCGCCATCTCCTGCTCGGTGTTTCGTTATGCTTGCCACTCAGGGAGAGGGATACGTGTGCATGGTCTGAAATTGTGATGGGTCCTATTTCCGTCGTGTCAGTCAGGTGTGTGTGTGTGTTGGACATGAGTAAGTAGTCTATCCTGCTGTATGAGTTGTGCGGGTGCGAGTAGAAAGTGTACTCTCTGGCGCTCGGGTGTTGTAGTCGCCATGGGTCCGCTAGTGAGAGTTTGGCGCATAGGTTTTTAAGTATGTTCTGTTCTTGTGAGGCATGACTAGGTCTGTGTGGGTGCCTGTCAGTTGCATTATCCATCGCCTGGTTCATGTCACCTGCCACGATTAGTAGTTCGCCCAGTGGGACCTTGCTAAGTTCAGTTTCTAGATCCTCCCAAAAGTTTTTGTCCCCTGTGTTTGGCCCGTATATATTGGCTATGTGTACCCTCTCATCGCCTCTGTTGATTGATGTGATCAGCCTCCTTCCCATGGTGTCTGTTGTGTTTTCGTTAGCCTGGAACTTCCCTTTCTTACTGATCAGAGTAATGACCCCTCCCTTTTTGTTGACTGCCGGTGAACACAGTACTTCGCTTATCCAGCTGGCTTTCATTCTGTTTGCGTCCTCTGCGGACACTCTAGTTTCTTGCAGGACGTATATGTCTGCCTTCAGTTTGTAAAGGTAGTCTAGTGTTTTCCGTCGTTTGACGGGGTGGTTTAGCCCTTTGACGTTAAGTGACACTATCTTTATGTCTGAGGCTATCTGTGCCTGGCTACTATTGTCGGGAGCCATCATGGTGTGCTGACTGTGTCGCTATACCTGCGTGCACCCGTTGTGTATTGCCCCTTTGCTCTATTCTTGCCTGGTGGCAGCCACGACACACACGCCTCCCCCTGAGGTGTTGGATGGGATGGGGGTATAGAAAAGAGGATAGAGAAGAGAAAGAAAGAAATGTACATCCGCCAGGCTCTGATTGTCCATGCAGCAGGGCCTCCCCCCCGACCCCCTCCCCCCCTCTGCCCCCCCTCCCCCCTCCCCCCTGTCAACGTACTGTAAACGTGCGACAGCAACGGTTCCCGCCCTCCGCTTCCCCGGTTCCATAAAAAGTCTGAAGTGCCCCCGCCCCTCCTTGCCCCCGTGCTGCGCTTTTAGGCAAAGGATATGGTTGTCAGATGTCCAAACCCCTGTTATTGACCTTGTGTGGTTGTCCATGCTCCGCTGGGTTTGACAGGGTGGGGGAGTTCAGTGTCTCTACACATGACCAAAAAAAACACATTGTTGAGGTAGTTCTCTTTTAAACCCCAGGCCGTTGGATTAGGAGGTATGTGCTTTCAGATCATCAAAGCACTAAGGAAGTTTTTCGATCTTCTTCCTCTACCAGCGAGGAAAACAGTCGCAGTGGCCTTAATTAATTCTAGGCTAGACTATTGCAATGGACTATATGCTGGAGCAAATAAATCTATTCTCCACAAACTGCAAATGGTCCAAAACGCGACAGCTCGCTTGGTTCTGCGTCTGCCCCGTAAGTCATCTGCCTCGGCAGCCTTAAATACTCTTCATTGGCTGCCAATAGGGAAAATAATTTTGTTCAAGATTCTCCTAATTACCTTTAGGGCATTTTATCAACGTGGCCCAACCTATTTATATAATGGGTTTAAAAGGTATCAACCATCTTGCTGTTTGAGATCTGCTAATCAGAACTTACTCACCCCCCCTCACTTTAAGTTGATGACAAAAGGCGGTAAATCCCTTTTTGTTTTAGGAACAAAGGCCTGGAATAAACTTCCTCCTCAGCTGCGATTAATCTCCCAAGAAGCCCCATTCAGAAAAGCTCTGAAAACCTGGATCTTCTCCTTGCCTGATGCCACTAGTAGAACCCTAGTGTAATGTGTGCGTAGAACTTAGTGACATCTTTATCCCTTTTCCACAACTCTTCCACCTGAGTTGTTTGTGCGCCAAGATACTCCTTGGAGTGAAAGCTGCGCGGTAGAAATGTCTCTTACATTACATTACATTACATTACATTACATTACAGAGGGAGACAGAGGGAGGGAGAGAGTGGGAGGGAGACAGGGGAGAGGGAGGGAGACAGAGAGAGGGAGACAGTTAGAGAGAGAGAGAGGGAGAGAGAGAGAGGGAGACAGACAGAGTAAGTGAGAACCCCCCCAAACTCCCCCTAGGTGGTTCGGGCTTGCTACACTACACTCGCTCGCTACACTGCCTTACTGTGTCCCAAAATGATGCATCTCCAAAAAGTGTGTCCCCAACATGAAAAGTTTGGAAAGCTATGGAGTAGAGCGTTGTAGAGTGGAGTAGTGTAAAGTGGAGTTGCGTAGTGTGGAGTAGGGATGGTGTGGTAGTGCACTTCCATTACAGACAACACATTTTCAATTGAAATAACCATTACATTTGCAGAGCAATACAGTTTTACCAATAAAAATATACCACACACAAACGATAATGTGTGAAAATGTAATTAACTAGTGTATTGAATATTTTTGATCCTATTAATATATTTGTTTCCATCAAACTTCAGAATTACAGAACATGTGCTTTATTTACACTTTCCTAATTCAGGCATATTCTAAAATATATGCACAGTTTATTTACATATATTTACATTTTGGTGTGTGTTAGAGAAAAGCTTTTGCTTTCAGAGCAACGTTGTCACATAAATCCTCCCACTTTTAAGCCAGAGAAAGAAAAGTAAACACCAAGCTCCCTTGGATGACAGAGCCTGGAATTTGGACCTCTTTCTTTGAATGCACAGCAAATGTGACAAGATAAGTACAATATTTAAAGACCTCTTCACAGAAATGAGCACTGGTGTAAGAATGCAGTAAATAGGCAGTG
The DNA here is from genome assembly GCF_964261635.1 of Lissotriton helveticus. NCBI lineage: Eukaryota > Metazoa > Chordata > Amphibia > Caudata > Salamandridae > Lissotriton > Lissotriton helveticus. The sequence goes on from NC_136061.1 coordinate 1,413,864,152, forward strand.
GAGTGAAGAACTCAGGCTGGACAGTCTAAAACAAATAAATCCAGCTAATAATATGCAAGCACATGTGAGTTACAAAACACAAAGTAAATAGTAAGCAATGGGTGAAATGCATTCCCAGGAAAGCTTCCAGAATGTCCCTCAAGATGTTGTTAGCAAACCAGACAGCAGCGCTTTTTTAGTTTTAGCCATGTTGTACACCAGCGTGGTTGCTGTTCAGCAGGGCTAAACGTTGATGGCATAGAGGAGAGTGGGGTAGAGTGGGGTGGCGTATCACAGAGTGGAGAGGCATAGAGTGGAGTGTCATGGAGTGTCATGGAGTGGTGTAGAGTATCGTTGAGTGGTGCAGAGTGCCATGGAGTGGCACAAAGTGGTGTAGAGTAGAATACAATAGAGTGGAGTAGAGTAGAGTGTCTTGGAGTGGTGTAGAGTGTCGTGGAATGACATAGAGTGGAATGGAGTGTTGTGGAGTGTTGTAGAGTGCCATATAGTGTCGTGGAGGGAGTAGAGTGAAGTGGATTAGCGTGGTAGGGGGTAAAGTGAGAGGCGTAGTGTGTTGAGCAGTCTTGTGGTAGTGTGGCATAGAGAGTCCTAGATTGGAGTAGAGTGTCGTAGAGTGGTGTGGCATTGAGCATCTTAGAATGGAGTGGCATACAGTGGAGTAGAGTATCGTAGAGTGGATTGTCATAGATTAGAGGGGAGTACAGTGGAGTGGGGTAGGGTGTCGTAGAGTGAAGTAGCATAATGTGGCATAGTGGAGTCGAGTGAAGTATTGTGTCATAGAGTAAAGTGGAGAAAAGTGGTGTGGAGTGGCGTATAGGGAGTTGCATAGAGTGTCGTAGAGTGGAGTGGCATAGCGTGGAGTAGCGTATAGTGGAGTAAAATGTTGTAGAGTGGAGTAAAGTGGAGTGGAGTGGCATAGTGTAGTGTGAAGAAAAGTGTAATAGAGTAAAGTGGCATAGAGTAGTGTGTCATAGATTAATGTGTCATAGAGTGTCATACAGTAGACTGGCGTTGAGTGGAGGGGTGTAGAATGGAATGCCATTTCATAGAGTAGAGTGGAGTGGTATAAAGTGGAGTATAGTGAAGTAGAGTGGAGTGGCATGTCATAGATTGGTGTGTCATAGACTATGTGAGAAGGTGGCCTGGTATATGCTGTCCACTAATTAAAGTGTGCACCCTGTACCAGTCCACACAACCTTTATGATGTATGAGGTCAAAGATAACCTTTAGAAAGCTATCCTAGTGGTAGCTGTGGAGAGCAGCCTTCAGGCTTAATCTTGAAGGAATGTAAAGCAGCTTGTTTTACCAGAATATCAACCTCTAAATGACTAAATGAAAGGAAAACCACATATGTATTTATTAATATAACACTTTCTACTAGTCGCTATACGAGACTAGAGCACAAAGTACACAATACTGAATCAATAGAACATTTGTAAGTAGCAATTTACACAGTGGGCTCCAGAGGGAGACTGATCCATATACTAAAACAATTGATAAAACACAAGCGCGGCCCCGCGGCCGCGAAAGTCAACTTTTAACTGAGAGGGGGAGCAGAAGGTGAGCCTGCGAGTGGTGCGCGCACGTGCGCCTGAAGAGCTAAGGCTAAAGGCCCTGAGAGGAAAGCCATACGGCGTCTGTGCGCTTTATTGTGCGCGTAACCGCAAGCTTTAGGCCACAAGCAAAAGCGTGTGATGTGCTTTTTAAAGCCCACTCGCTAAAAGTCTTGCCAGAGTATTGCATGCGCTGGCTCAGGCGAGACCTAAAAATGGTATAACAATAAGGACTTGACTAGATACAGTACCTAGAGCATATAGAATCACTGGGACCCCAAGGAACCACCCAGAAAAGTGACACAGGGAGCAGTAGCGGTCGGTGGTGGGAGTAGTTACCGGGTGGTGACATGGGGAGGGGGAGGGGCAGTTTGCGAAGTACCAGCCCACAGGACACTCGGTGAGTGGAGGCCAGATATCTTCGATGCAATTACTGCTCGGGGTCAGGACTACAGGGCGTCCAATGACCAAGCTTGGGAATTGTCGACAAGCATATGCAATTGCAAATGTACACGGTGCACAGGGGTTCGGGTTGCACAGTCCCCACAAGGGATACTGGTCTCAGAATCGCTCAGAGGGCAGATCGACCTCAGGGACCTTCGGAAACCCACCTCCTGTGTTGCTGAAATCTTTGGAGTCCTCAGTAGCTTGGGAGAAGCAAACTGGTCAGATGCATTTAGGTGCCTGCTTTTGCAGGGGAGGAACGCCTTTACTCCAAGGGAGATTAGTCAGTCATCCAGCATCGTGCAGGCAGTCAAAGTACTTGGTTTGTTCTTAGCAGAATCATGTACAGGTAAAATCTAAAGTTCTGTAGTCAGGTAACCCACTTTATACCCATGGGAAGGGGTTGGAAAGATTCTGTGGACTCTCCTAGGGGAGGGGCAGGGCAGAGGAGTGGCTACACCCATGTCCTTTGTCCAGTTTTGCACCAGAGCACGAGCCAATGGCGCCCAGAACTGGTTTGAGCTGGACTATGCACAGGGACACCAAATGTGCCCCCAGTGCAGACTTTCTGGCACTCTCAGAGTGCACCCACCCAGACCCAATTCACTAAACCCTGTCTGGGAGGTGGTCACACATCCCTGTGACAGGATGCTTATTGTCATGCTTTCTTCTGCTCGAGCTTGCCTCAGGAGCAGGAGAGCAGAATCGTGTCTGTGGCTAGCAGCATACATGTTGTGCTGCCCAGGTCATACAAGCTGGTACCGGGTAGACCGATGACCCACAGTAGTGGTTCTAGAAGGGGAGAATCACACCTCCCACACCAGTTACTGGTGTGGAGGTATGATTCTAAGGTGTTTGACACCAAACATGACATGTTTCTAAGCAGCCATTTTAAAGTTAGCATTTAACGCGAGGTTATAATGCGCTTAAACATATATGTCTGGCTGCATCACAGACAACCCCGGAGAATGGTCTCCGAAGGCTGCAGAGGGGCTCTGCTCATGCAGGGGCACCCTCTCACATAAAACACAGCACCCTGCCTTCAGGATTGATAAGCTCTGCCATAGAGGTGACTGATAGGTTTTTAAGTGTAGTGATTTAGATAGATATAGTGAACCTATACCTCAGTAAGTGATGCAAACACCATCTTACAAAGTCTGCTGTAGCAGGCCTGTTGTGTCATTTTGAATGGCATCTCATAGGTGGCATAATACATGCTGCAGCCCATTGGAGGCATCTGGGGTATCTATGCCCTGGCTACATGGTGTACCATAGATATGATAAGGGTACCCCACTATCCAATGTGGAGTGTACCTAAAGTACATTCATGCAATTTAAGGGAGAAAGCAGATAGACTTGGGTCCTGGATAGCAGGATGCCAGTCAGACTAAGCCAAAACCAGTGAGACATCAGTAAAAAGTGGGGGTAACCATAAGAAGCAGATACTACTTTCCTACAGACTGTGTTAGAGTGGAGGGATGTAGAGTGAATGGCATCTCGTAGAGTGTCGTAGCATGTCATGGCATAGAATGGTATGGCATGTATTAAAGTGGAGTGACATGTCATAGAGTGGTGTGATGAAGAATGGAGTGGTGTACAATGGAGTGGAGTGACATGGAGTGGAGTGTAATGGGGTGAAATGTCACACAGTTGAGTGGCGTGTCATAGAGTGGAGTGTCATAGAATTGAGTGGCATGTTGTAGAGTTTTGTAGAGTGTCTTTGAGTGGAGGGGCATAGAGTGGAGTGAACTGTTTAAGAGTGGAGTGGTGTAGAGAGGAGTGGCATAGTGTGGAGTATGCATGATGTGGTACCACACTGCCATTCCAGATAACACATTGTCAATTGAAATGACCATTACATTTGTAGAGATATACAGTTTTACTGATAAAAGTATACAGCACATAAACAATAATATGTGGAAATGCCATCACCTACTGTAATGATTTGTTTTGAGCACATTAAAATATTTGTTTCCACCACAATTCAGAATTAAAACAAAAAATTACCTAATTTATACTTTCATGATTCTGGTATATTTTTTGTGTGCTACATAAAAGTCTTTGATTTCACAGCAAGATTGCCACATAAATCATCTCACCTTGAAGTCAGTGAAGGAAAAGTAAACATCAAGCTCCCTTAGAAGACAGAGCTTGACATTTGACCTCTGTCTTTGAATGCACAGCAAATGTGACAAGATAAGAACATGTTTTAAAGGTCTGTTTACAGAAAGTGAACACTGGTGGAAGAATACAGTAAATAGGCTATTTTCCACTGGAGGGAGGAACTCAAGCCTGACAGCCTAAAACAAATAAAGCCAGCAAATAGAAAACAAGCAAATGTGAGTTACAAAACATAAACCCAATGGTAGGCAATGGGCAGGAGTGTTTTGCCAGGAAGCTGTCAGAATATCCCCATGATGTCATTAGAAAACCAGACAGATGCATTGTCTGGTAGGCTTTGACCTAAAAAGCACTCTTTCTGAGTCAAGTTCTAACTTTTGGCAAATTACGTGTAATTTTGTTCAGTCATTTTTCTGTAGAAGAGAGCAAAGTTTTCGATGAGAATTAACATGGGAAATCGCACTTTGGGACACACCCCTTTTTCTTGGCCCACACTTGACGGATCAGTGCAAAACTTTCCCTTAATGAGACATAGGGGATTAACTTTTTTGGAAAGTTTTGTGCAGATTGTCAAACAATGCTATACTTGCTTACAGGAGCTTTTAGTCAGCCGTCAATTTAGATTGGTCAGCTGTAGTGTAATTCCCATTTTAGTCAACCCACTTTAGCCATTGGCTTACCTGTCTGTGAGTGACTGCATTTTGCTCTTGCACAGTGTGCACATTGCCACAACACGCAGTTTCCTCCAGTGCCAAAGACTTCTGGAACAATGTGTGCTTTACATTAAAATAATAATACTTTGCCATTGAAAGAATTCCATTTTTCATACAAGGCAGGCATGTCTTCCTAGAAAAAGCATTCACAATCAAAGATAACAATTGGCAAAGCCAAAAGATCAACAGCTAACATCAGACTTTTTAGTAAGTTAGTAAAATATTCTTTATTCTCTTAAAAATCAAACATAATAGAAGCACATATATACCATTTATGCATATCATAAAACAATATTGACATTCATATCCCTCACTAGGGATGCTATTGCTAACAATGTTCCATCTCCACTCATATAACATGGTAATCAGTCGCTCATTAGACAAAACATAAGGGTGGTAACATCCAACTTGGCTATGCTTTACAGTACCGTATAAACTGTTTAAAATAGCAGCATATTTTTACCATCAGCGGCACAATTCTAATACAATACTTTTCAACTCAAGTCAGTGCATGTTCATTGCAATGACCTTCTAGTCCTGCTAAAAAACTGACAGCCTAATTACAAGGTAAGAACCCCAAGGTACAGTCATAACAATAAAGTGCTTCTACTTTAAAATACTAACAGCTCATCATTGCCTAGTTTAATATATACGCAATTTTAAAGACCTTTAATCGGTTACACAACCTTAAAGATTTTATACATGCAATAAAATAACTTCTAAAATCCCAGAGACAGCTTAAATAGTGTACGAAAAATAACGATCTATTTCACAACAATCTTACGCAATCTTAACAGAAGCTGCGATCAGGGGCGGCTCTAGGCTCATGGCGGCCCTGGGCAGGGAGCGTAGGTAGGGGGCCACGGAAGACGGGGGTGGGGCGGAGTCCCCCGGAGCTCAGAAGAGGGGGGCAGGGTGTTTGGAAGTGGAACAGAGCCAGAGGCTGCCAAATCCCTGCCAGGGGCCGTCACGTAAATATGTATCCATCCTCAGAGGATTATTATATTAAGGATATATATTGACATGGCGGCTCCTGGGGTTTGGCGGTCCTGTGCAGGTGCACAGCTTGCACATGCCTAAGGCCGCCCCTGCTGCGATGTACCAGTAAACTGCGAGACACACCAGTTTGGTTTTCAACAATTGGAGGTACAACAGGGCAGGTCTAAATTGTCTAGTATTTGTATCCTGAGCGGAGGGACAAGTTTGGACTTTCTGGGTTTGGTGTACAGGCCGCAAAATAAGAAAAAGTATTACTGCGACTGTGCTGAGTTCGAATCACATGGACAGACTGCGAGATTGTTGGACCCGGCCTCGTGGCGTGGTTCACCTCTGTCCCTCCACACCCTGTGAGCGTAGGCCTGTACCCCGAGTCCCCTGCGCAGCCACCCCGTTAGTGTAGCCTGCAACCCGAGCCTGGTCGTCCTACCCAGGGACACCTAGATCCCCCGAGAACCTTGACCAGGCCTGCCTTTCCCGCTCCTCGCCCGGCTCCGAGCGCCTAACCATGCATGCCCCACAAGGCCCGGACGCCATCTTCCCTTCCCGACATCCCTGTCTCCCTAGGCCTAGCGTGACCCCGGCCCCAGCGAGGCCCAGACTCCAAAGGCGCGCCAGTCCCGGCTGGGGGGTAAAGGGCTCCCCGAGTGAGATAAGCCAGGGAGTTTCGATGGCACCTCCGGCCTCCCCTGAGGGGCTGGTTTCTGTCACACCTTTGGCCCTCCCCTGTGGGCCAGTTTCGATCACCCCTCTGGCCCCCCCGAGGGCTGGCTCCAGACCCGCTGGGCGTCTGGGAATTCCCGGACCCATCTTTCAAAGGGATCAAAGAGCCAACCGCCGGACCTCGCCAACGACCAGCCCCCAGGGCCGGAGACCCCTGCCTGCGAGGGTCCGGAGATCAAAGAGTAGAAGGACTATAACTGGGCCCGCCTGACAACTAGCGGGCAGTTGTATCTTAGACCTGAAGCCGGCTGATCTGATCGCGGCTGACCCTAAGAAGACTCACCTGGAACCTCTGAGCCCTGCTGACGCTGTCGCGGCTCCTTCTTCGCCTTAAGGAACTGAACCACCGGAGCCCTGCTGACGCTGTCGCGGCTCGATCTCTAAAGACCACCGGAGCCCTGCTGACGCTGTCGCGGCTCGACATCTAAGACCATCGGAGCCCTGCTGACGCTGTCGCGGCTCGAGCTGAACTTGCAACCATCCGAGCCCTGCTGACGCTGTCGCGGCTCGACCTCTAAGACCATCCGATCCCTGCTGACGCTGTCGCGGCTCTCACGAACTTCTCCAGATCAAGCCCTGCTGACCTCGTCGCGGCTCGAGGAGTACTCTGGTCCGGCTGGACCATCGAGACAGCCATCACGACCGGGCCGACTCGACGAAGGTGAGGCAGCCAGTACGACCACCATCCCGTAACCCCCGGCTCGAGGATTGAGAGCTGTGCGTGGGGTACGCCTCGTACTGACCCAGAGACTAAAAGACTGTCCCGCTTCCCCCTTCCCGAACCCTCAGAGACTTTGTGGTCCTGTTGCCACTGTGTATATAAGAGTGCTTCCTTCATTATTTGCTTATATAAAGAACTTGTTCCTAAAACCCAACGGTGTGGTGTCTGTTCGTAGTGTGGTGTGAGCTCAGTGTGTACGATCCCAAACCCAAAGGCCTCCCCGGCGAGGACCTCACAATCAAGACTCTGCAAGTTCTGTGGGAGAGGTGGATCTTGGGGTGTCTGGGTGAGCACAACCTGGCCCTCGGAGATTGCCCCTTCTAACATTGGTGGCAGCGGTGGGATAAGAACCTACGTCTAGGGATCGTACAGTACTGACACACTACCCGAACAAAGAGCAGCCATGAGCGTCACTACCGACAAGACCACCTTCCAGATGGAGCTTCTGGGAGACTGTTAGAAACGGGACCCTGGCCGGCCAAGACTCGCGTCGAGGTCAGTCAGGGATCACCATTTCTAAGGTCAGGGCTAGGGAGTCACACACCAAGATAACCCCCGCTCACCCTCTAGGTAACGTGGCGCGAGCAGCAAGGCTAATCTCAGAGGCGATGTGTAAAGCGTTTGCGCGCGCACCCCAGCGACAACAACCAAAGGCCCACCACAAAGGAAACTCCACACAAGGTTATATCAAAAATAGCCTTTGTATTATAATAATAAAAACACATTAGATAACACACACACTTTACAATGTGCCAACAGGCACGGGCAAGATTTACAAGGGATTATGTACAGGACAGGGCCACCTGGACCACTGTCAGGGGTATGCACTTGTTAGAAATAATACTTGTAGGTATAACACTTTAGCACATCAACATACAATGACTGTAACACAGAAATAGTAAATGTAGCATACAACCAGTAACTACTGGTAAAGGGAAAATACCTCCTACGCCACCCTAGTCTCTGTAGGGAAATCACGCAGGGAGCTAGGACCTATGGAAGGAAAACCTATCACCTACTACGCCACCCTAGTCTCTGTAGGGAAATCACGCAGGGAGCTAGGACCTTATCATCAGGACCTATGGAAGGAAAACCTATCACCTCCTACGCCACCCTAGTCTCTGTAGGGAAATCACGCAGGGGGAAGGAAACCTAAAATAATCACCTAGGCAAGTAACATTTAGCAAAGGCAATCAAACATCAACATTCCTCTCAGCAGGTCACTTTTAGCAAAGGGAAATAAAAGAACAAGGCATTACCTAAGCAGGTCACTTTTAGCAAAGGTAATGACACAACCAATCCTCTAAGCAGGTTACTTTTAGCAAAGGGGATAAACACATAAAGAATTACCTAAGCAGGTCACTTTTAGCAAAGGTAATAATAAACAAGAATTGCACATGTAACATTAAAACACATTCAGAGGTGCAGGTTAGAACTTTTGCGCAAGAATCATATAGCAAAGAAATCACAATGCGCAGGGTGCATGTAGCACAACACTCAAAATGTCCCTCAGGCCAACTGGCCTCGAAAGGGGCGGAATGCCCTGAGTCTCAAAGTCAGGGGTCTGCGCAGGCAGCACAGACACAAAAGCCTAAACGTAGCAACTGTCCACTAAGTGCTGGACAGTTGTAAATATGAAGTAGGCAAACGTTGGAGCCAGGTGGGCTCAAGAACACAGGTGGGGAGACACAGCGTGGGAGCCTCGGGGCTACAACCAACTAACTGCCTGTGTCCCCCTAGAGCCTCTGTGGCTCGCAAAGCAAATGGGCAATGTAGAGCTTCTGCGCTCTAAAAATAATCAATAATGCCCCAGAGCCTCTCTGGGCTCGTAGAACCACTATGGCTGTGAGCCTCTCTGGGCTCGGAATCGGGAATGCCCTGAGCCACTCGGGGCTCTGAAGAACCAAATGCGGGCGGAGCCTCTATGGCTCACAACAAATGTGCCCCGGATCGTTGGAGTCCCTCACGGGGGACTCAGACAACAGAAAAATGCCCCACGAGCCTCTGGGCTCGAACACAACGAGGGCCTCGCTCGGCCCGCACACGGAAGGGGAGGGGCGGGCACCGACAACGTGCCCCGACGCCCTCCTCCCTTCCTTCACTCACCGGCTGTCTCGCTGGGGCTCCTCTCTCCTTACGGGGAGCCTCGGACACGGCCGGCTGCTTCCTGCTCCTTCGGCGGCCTGGATGACGCGGCGGAAGGCTCGGCCGGCTGGGCCAATCCCAGCGCGGCCGGGCTGTGACGTCAGCGGCTGCTTCCTTGCGTCCCCGGGCTGCGGCGGTGAGCACGGGCGATGCCGGGTGGGCTCCGGCTCGCAAATAATAAAACACAACGGGGCAATGCCGGGTAGGCACCGGCCTTAAATAAATATAAAGCGAGGTAGGCACTCGCTATGCCGCAAAACGGCAAAACAGAACGGGCAGATGCCGGGTGGGCACCGGCTGCACAACGAGCGCTCCCCAGCGCTCGGGGACAAAGGAAAGCGCTCTCAAGCGCCAAGAGAAGTGCGCCCAGCGCTACAAGGAAAATAAAGCGCGCCTAGCGCTATAAATCAGAATAAGAGTGCCCCCAGGCACAGCAAAGCTCCAGAAAGGTCTGGAGGCAGGCAGAGGGGCAAGGCAGGGCCAGCGCCAGCACACTGGGTCTCCAGGCAGGGAGACAATCCAAGTGGCGGTCCTCCTGGCCCCAGCAGCAGCAACAGCCCCCTCTGGCAAGGATCCAAAAGTAGAACCATTTCTGTGGGGACGCAGCCCCATATTTATACAGAGAAATCCTTTGTTAGGAGGTGCAGGGTGGGGGGAAACCAGTTGCAGCTGGCTTGGGAGTACCCTTGATGGCCCAACCACCCCTTTCATTCACTGGGGAGGCTAGGGTCATTAGACAAACCACAGGGGGGCGGAGCCAGCATTGTGTGGGGAAAACCCAGCCCATCCAGGACACAGATCTACTCCTCCCACACATCACTCATGCTGATCTCACACTCACCACCGGGCAGACCCATCCAGACTTCCTGGAGCCTGGCATGCCAGCCAGCTCCAGCCAATCACGCTCCAGTATCCTCACTGCACACATACATCAATGTCCAGAAGTAGCACTTCCCTTCTAGACACACACAAGCCGCACATACCATTGCGCAGCATTCACTCTCACGAGTTCATACATACTAAACTCGAGCCTGCACTCCCCACACATCAGGAACTACCAGGGCACACACATTCCCCATGCATTCCTATGGGAGGGCAGGCCAGCCATTCTACACGCACGCACTTTCACTCTGGGACACAGGGAAAAAGTGCGCCAAGACCCAAAAATCACTACACAGGGTCACAAATAAAGGCAAAAAGATTAGGGGTGAACCTGCCCTAAGGCCCAAGTCTAACACGACCCCCTTCCAGCCAAAACGCAGGGCAGACCGATCACCACCGTGATGGGCTTCCCTGCTTGGGGCGATAAAACAAGGACGCGGGCCCACAACTGCAGGGACACCCTCCTGTTTTACGCCACGGTGAACCCCTAGGGTTCCTTCTAAAACTACTGTAGGGACTAACTGGGGTACCCCACTGATACTCTCCAGCTGCCTTCGGCCAGGACCAGGCCCTAGGCCACCCAGGTACCACTGGATCCTGTATACTCACAAAGTGGGGGGTAGTAACCCCTGGCACATAATAGCCATGCTCCACTCTTCCTGTCTGTAAGACAGGGCTAGACTTCCACTGGTTCTCCAGCCTAGGGTCTACAACCTTAGGTGGACCAGGAGTCTCAGGGAAGGCTCTCCTCCCCTTACCTCTTCTCCTAGGGTTCCTCCTCCTCCTGCGAGGGGTCCCCTCTAAACAACATTCTCCCACCCTAGGGTTTAACCCCTCAGGTGGTACCGGGGTCAGAGGTGGGCTTTCCCACCCTCTGCACCCCCTTCCAGAGTCCTGCTCCCTCCCAACCGGGGCGGTACCTCTGGAGAAAGAACTGGTTAGGACACTGATTACAGTAGTCCCACCCTTCAGGTCAGGCTGATCCTGAACCTGGCCATCCAACCTCTGGTCTAAAACCTTCGGTGGAACCAATGCCTGGCACTCCAGGACTTCTGGGGACTCACATCCTATCCCCCAATCACTCCTTTCACTGGACTTCTGTACTCTCCCTCCTGGAGCGGTACCGCCAGACTCTAGGACCATAGAAGCTCCGCTTACAGATGCTCCAGGTTCTCTACACACTAGGAGATCTCCCTCAAGTGAACTAACAGGCAAGTCTAGGTTCCTTTCCTGGTGTTCCCTAAAGAAACCATCCAGGCTCTGTGACAGGGCTTCGGGCATCTGGGGACTCTCGGTCACACACTCACTACCGCTCCACTGAGACAGGCAGTCAGCCCCTACACCCTCCTCACTAACCAAGGACCTAGCTGGGCTACTCTCACCCTCTTCCACCACACTGGGCTGGAAGACACCTGACCCACTATTGTTGGAATCACTCACTAGTGACTCTAAAGAACCTCTCGCACTGTCCCAGCGCTCTGCTTCTTCTGCAAGGTCCCAAGGACAAAAACACTTCAACTTCAGCAGGTGCTGGCGCAACTCTGGACAAACAACACTGAGCAACTGCTCTTTGAGGAACATATTCACCACACCGTCCACCTCATTGTCCGAGTTAGCCGTCAACCAACCCCACATTGCATCCGAACAGTCATCCACAAAATACCCCCACTTCTGGTGAGATGGTTTCTTAAGGTTCCTAAACCTCAACCTATTCTCCTCCTCTGGGGAAACAGGAACCATACTCGGGGAACTGGGAGTGGGACTGTCTACACTGACATTTAAAAAGCTGCCACCACTGGACTCCACCCTCCCTGGGGAATCCAGACAATTACAACTGTGCGCAGGGAAGAGTCTATCCTCTAGGGCTGCTCTCTCACGGATGATGGCCCTTCTCTCCACCTCTATCCTCTCCTGCGCTAAGAGTCTTTCGATCTCTAGCTGCGCCATAGCCTGGGCATGCTCTAACATGAGCTGTTCCATCGCTAACTGATGCTCCCTTTCTTTCTCCCTATCTTCCCACTCTTCTGGGGACAGGACAAGGGATGGGGCGCTGGTACTGACACTGGGCCTAGCAAGGGACTCCCTATCTATGGGGTCCTCACTATCTGCTGGGGCCCAACCACTGTCATCATCCAACTCACATTCTTCATCAGAATCTTCAGGGCTCCCCACAGACTCACCACCCTCATGGCGTGTGGCCTGGGCCCTTTCCTCGCTGCGCTCAAGATCCCTTTGATCCTTATACCATTGGACCAGGTGGTTCCTAAGTTGGTTTTCAGTATCTGACTCATCCACCCCTATGTGTCTCTCTCTACAGAACCTTTCCAACTCCTGCATACTGTACCAAACTAGATCACTGAGATCAAAAACAGGCTCCATTTTGGCAGACGTTCTAGAGATGAGATCACACAGGGAACCTGGGGGTCTGAGCTAAACAGGAGTATACAATCAACAAAATTCAGCAAGATTCCTATCTCAGAACTTGCACTCCACTGTTCAGTGTAACACACCACTCATTCACACACACCCTCCCCTCGGACCGGTAAGGCAGTTTCTACCACCCCTGATTATCTCAACCTGACCACTAGCGACACAGGTACCAAACTCTGGGAGCAGGGCGGGGAACAAGGTACTGGACAAAATACAAATGACACCTTTCAGGAGAAGCAAAACTGAACTTCCCTAAAAACAATAATCCCAAAAATGTGGTTATCTAAAATTGCAGAGTTTTGAAGTGTGGCCTGTCGCCACTGTGGTACAACGCAAACGCAAGTCCAATCCGCACCGCTAGCCACCAATGTTAGAAACGGGACCCTGGCCGGCCAAGACTCGCGTCGAGGTCAGTCAGGGATCACCATTTCTAAGGTCAGGGCTAGGGAGTCACACACCAAGATAACCCCCGCTCACCCTCTAGGTAACGTGGCGCGAGCAGCAAGGCTAATCTCAGAGGCGATGTGTAAAGCGTTTGCGCGCGCACCCCAGCGACAACAACCAAAGGCCCACCACAAAGGAAACTCCACACAAGGTTATATCAAAAATAGCCTTTGTATTATAATAATAAAAACACATTAGATAACACACACACTTTACAATGTGCCAACAGGCACGGGCAAGATTTACAAGGGATTATGTACAGGACAGGGCCACCTGGACCACTGTCAGGGGTATGCACTTGTTAGAAATAATACTTGTAGGTATAACACTTTAGCACATCAACATACAATGACTGTAACACAGAAATAGTAAATGTAGCATACAACCAGTAACTACTGGTAAAGGGAAAATACCTCCTACGCCACCCTAGTCTCTGTAGGGAAATCACGCAGGGAGCTAGGACCTATGGAAGGAAAACCTATCACCTACTACGCCACCCTAGTCTCTGTAGGGAAATCACGCAGGGAGCTAGGACCTTATCATCAGGACCTATGGAAGGAAAACCTATCACCTCCTACGCCACCCTAGTCTCTGTAGGGAAATCACGCAGGGGGAAGGAAACCTAAAATAATCACCTAGGCAAGTAACATTTAGCAAAGGCAATCAAACATCAACATTCCTCTCAGCAGGTCACTTTTAGCAAAGGGAAATAAAAGAACAAGGCATTACCTAAGCAGGTCACTTTTAGCAAAGGTAATGACACAACCAATCCTCTAAGCAGGTTACTTTTAGCAAAGGGGATAAACACATAAAGAATTACCTAAGCAGGTCACTTTTAGCAAAGGTAATAATAAACAAGAATTGCACATGTAACATTAAAACACATTCAGAGGTGCAGGTTAGAACTTTTGCGCAAGAATCATATAGCAAAGAAATCACAATGCGCAGGGTGCATGTAGCACAACACTCAAAATGTCCCTCAGGCCAACTGGCCTCGAAAGGGGCGGAATGCCCTGAGTCTCAAAGTCAGGGGTCTGCGCAGGCAGCACAGACACAAAAGCCTAAACGTAGCAACTGTCCACTAAGTGCTGGACAGTTGTAAATATGAAGTAGGCAAACGTTGGAGCCAGGTGGGCTCAAGAACACAGGTGGGGAGACACAGCGTGGGAGCCTCGGGGCTACAACCAACTAACTGCCTGTGTCCCCCTAGAGCCTCTGTGGCTCGCAAAGCAAATGGGCAATGTAGAGCTTCTGCGCTCTAAAAATAATCAATAATGCCCCAGAGCCTCTCTGGGCCCGTAGAACCACTATGGCTGTGAGCCTCTCTGGGCTCGGAATCGGGAATGCCCTGAGCCACTCGGGGCTCTGAAGAACCAAATGCGGGCGGAGCCTCTATGGCTCACAACAAATGTGCCCCGGATCGTTGGAGTCCCTCACGGGGGACTCAGACAACAGAAAAATGCCCCACGAGCCTCTGGGCTCGAACACAACGAGGGCCTCGCTCGGCCCGCACACGGAAGGGGAGGGGCGGGCACCGACAACGTGCCCCGACGCCCTCCTCCCTTCCTTCACTCACCGGCTGTCTCGCTGGGGCTCCTCTCTCCTTACGGGGAGCCTCGGACACGGCCGGCTGCTTCCTGCTCCTTCGGCGGCCTGGATGACGCGGCGGAAGGCTCGGCCGGCTGGGCCAATCCCAGCGCGGCCGGGCTGTGACGTCAGCGGCTGCTTCCTTGCGTCCCCGGGCTGCGGCGGTGAGCACGGGCGATGCCGGGTGGGCTCCGGCTCGCAAATAATAAAACACAACGGGGCAATGCCGGGTAGGCACCGGCCTTAAATAAATATAAAGCGAGGTAGGCACTCGCTATGCCGCAAAACGGCAAAACAGAACGGGCAGATGCCGGGTGGGCACCGGCTGCACAACGAGCGCTCCCCAGCGCTCGGGGACAAAGGAAAGCGCTCTCAAGCGCCAAGAGAAGTGCGCCCAGCGCTACAAGGAAAATAAAGCGCGCCTAGCGCTATAAATCAGAATAAGAGTGCCCCCAGGCACAGCAAAGCTCCAGAAAGGTCTGGAGGCAGGCAGAGGGGCAAGGCAGGGCCAGCGCCAGCACACTGGGTCTCCAGGCAGGGAGACAATCCAAGTGGCGGTCCTCCTGGCCCCAGCAGCAGCAACAGCCCCCTCTGGCAAGGATCCAAAAGTAGAACCATTTCTGTGGGGACGCAGCCCCATATTTATACAGAGAAATCCTTTGTTAGGAGGTGCAGGGTGGGGGGAAACCAGTTGCAGCTGGCTTGGGAGTACCCTTGATGGCCCAACCACCCCTTTCATTCACTGGGGAGGCTAGGGTCATTAGACAAACCACAGGGGGGCGGAGCCAGCATTGTGTGGGGAAAACCCAGCCCATCCAGGACACAGATCTACTCCTCCCACACATCACTCATGCTGATCTCACACTCACCACCGGGCAGACCCATCCAGACTTCCTGGAGCCTGGCATGCCAGCCAGCTCCAGCCAATCACGCTCCAGTATCCTCACTGCACACATACATCAATGTCCAGAAGTAGCACTTCCCTTCTAGACACACACAAGCCGCACATACCATTGCGCAGCATTCACTCTCACGAGTTCATACATACTAAACTCGAGCCTGCACTCCCCACACATCAGGAACTACCAGGGCACACACATTCCCCATGCATTCCTATGGGAGGGCAGGCCAGCCATTCTACACGCACGCACTTTCACTCTGGGACACAGGGAAAAAGTGCGCCAAGACCCAAAAATCACTACACAGGGTCACAAATAAAGGCAAAAAGATTAGGGGTGAACCTGCCCTAAGGCCCAAGTCTAACAGAGACTATTCGCACCGTGAGCTCAAGCAATTCTGCAAAGATCTCCATATCCCGTCAACGGGATTAAACACCAAAGAGGACTTCCAACAAGCTCTAACAGCCTGGATGGAGACCGGAGCCCAACCTCCAGCACTGACGGAAGCCGATGGAGGGGGAGCACCCCTGATCGAAACCCACGCCCCAGAACAAGAAAGAGCAAAGTCCCCGACGCGGACTTACAGCCCCGAGAGAGGTCTGTCTCGAGAAGAGATGACCGACCGAGAGCGCAACCGAAACCACGAGCTAGAACTAGCCCGTTTGAAAATGGAAGGAGAACTCAAGCTGGCCGAGAAGAAGCTAGCCATCGAGCAGCTGCGGCTGCAAGGAGAACTGGAGGAGAAGAAGCTCCAGCGAGAACATGACGGAAAGAAGCTCCAGCTGGAGCACGAGCGCAGCATATTGGAAATCGAACTAAAGGCCCGGAACGAAGGCAACAAAACAGCAGCGACCCGAGAGTCTGGTCCCCCAGTGGAACCCAAGGTCCACATCCCCAAGGATGTAGTCAAAGAATATTATAAAAACGATGACATCCAGCAATGGTTCAAGGCCTACGAGGTAGCTATGACCTCACACCGAGTTCCACAGAAAGATTGGGGAGCCGGGCTGTGGGGTCGATTCCTGAGTGAGGGGAGAGACACCCTACTCGACCTACCGTCTGCCGAACAGACCTCCTACAGCCACATGAAAGAGGCCCTCCTAACAAGGTACGGGCTCACTCCAGAAATGTACCGCCAACGCTTCCGAGAATGCAAGAAGATCCCCGGCACCACGTGGGTAGAATATGTCAATTTCTACAGCCGGGCCCTGGAAGGGTGGATCAAGGGCAGCAAAGTATCCACCTTCGAGGGGCTCATCGACCTCATTGCGTATGAGCACTTGTCCCTGAATTGCTTTGTGGAACTCCGACAGCACCTCCTGGACAGCAAGTTGGCCGACCCCCGGAAGCTGGCCGTCGAGGTCGATCGCTGGGTGAGCACCAGAGTACCCCGGGGGCCCGGGGGGGACACTGGCCGAAACAAACAAGGACCATCCCGCCCGAGGGGAGGAGGGGGTCAGAATAGACAGAGGGGTTCCCAGGTAGGGTCCCCGCGCAGCCCCCCAGAAACCAGCCAGGTACCTCGCCTCCCACAGCGCGCGCAGGGTTTCCCCCAGCTAGGCCAGGGCCCCGGGTCAGCCAAGCCTGCTACCATTGCCAGAAACCCGGGCACTATGCCAATGACCCCCGCTGCCCCTTGTTCCAGAAGCCTGCCGCTGCAGGGCCCCCAGTGCGCCACATCACCTCCGTAGCCCAACCCCGAGCTTGGACGACCTTCCTGAGCTGGCCCAATGGCGCCAGGAAGGGGGACCGTCCCGAGAAGAGTTCTGCCTAGAGCAGACATCCTGCCCATCCCTGGTGGGGCCGCAGCAGCAGGCCGCCGCCCAGGCCGCCGGTGACCAGTCCGGCTCCCACTTTATCTATTGGGAAAACGGCCTATTATACAGTGAGCAAAAGTCCGCCGAGCTAGGGTACGGCCGAGTGCTGGTGGTCCCCCTACGCTTCCGCGGCTTTCTCCTGAACCTGGCCCATGACGTGCCCCTGGCGGGACACTTGGGACAAGACAAAACGTACCAGCGCCTGGTCACCCACTTCTACTGGCCGGGCATGCGCTCCGATGTGGAGGCCCACTGTAAATCCTGCCCCACTTGTCAGTCCAGCGGAAAGAGCGGAGGGAAGCGCAAGGCTCCTCTCCAACCCTTCCCCGTGGTCAGTACCCCCTTTGAGAGGGTGGGAATCGATATTGTGGGCCCACTCGACCCCCGAACCTCCTTGGGGCACCGCTTTATCCTGGTGCTGGTAGACCATGCCACCCGATACCCCGAAGCCGTTCCCCTCCGAACGGTGACCGCCCCCGTAGTGGGGCGGGCCTTCATGGCCATCTTCTCCCGGGTGGGATTCCCTCGAGAGGTCGTCAGTGACCGAGGGACCAACTTCATCTCGAAATACATGAAGTCCCTTTGGCAATAATGTGGGGTGACGTACAAGTTCACCACCCCATACCACCCCCAGGGTAACGGTCTGGTGGAACGCTTCAACCGGACCCTCAAGGGAATGATCATGGGACTCGAAGAGCCCCTGAGGCGTAAGTGGGACGTCCTCCTTCCCTGTCTCCTCTTCGCGTACCGCGAAGTTCCCCAGAAATCCCTGGGGTTCAGCCCCTTCGAACTGCTCTACGGGCACCCCGTCCGGGGACCCCTCACCCTGGTCAAGGAAGGGTGGGAGACGGCGGCCCCAGAGCCCCCTCCCGATGTGTTTCGATACATTTTGGCCCTCCGGAACCAGACGAGGAAGTTCCGAGAGCTGGCCGAGGCAAACCTCGAAGCCAGCCAAGAAGAAATGAAACGGTGGTATGACCAAAATGCCACTCTGGTCGAGTTTCAGCCCGGACAGCAGGTCTGGGTTATGGCCCCCGTAGAGCCCTGTGCCCTGCAAGACAAGTGGACAGGGCCCTTCAAGGTGGTAGAGCGCAAGAGTCAGGTGACCTACCTCATCGATGTAGAGTCCCCCAGGAACCCCTTGCGGGTCCTTCACGTGAACCGCCTCAAGCCCCACTTCGCCCGGTCCGAGTTGAGCTTGCTCCTCGCCACGGACGATGGGGAAGAAGAAGAAACGGAGCCTCTCCCCGATCTCCTGTGCGTGAAAGAAAAAGATGGCTCCGTAGAGGGGGTGAGTCTCTCCTCCTCCCTCTCTCCCGAGCAGCGCGAGGACTGTCGCCAGTTGTTGGGACAGTTCTCGGACCTCTTCTCCCTCACCCCCGGCGTCACCAACTGGTGCGTCCACGACGTGGACACCGGGGACAGCCCACCGGTACGGCACCGAGCCTACCGCGTCCCTGACCGAGTCCGGGCCTGTATCAAGGCCGAGGTATCAAAGATGCTAGCTCTCGGGGTGGTCGAAGCCTCTGACAGCCCATGGGCTAGTCCCGTGGTCCTGGTTCCGAAGGCAGCCGCCCCCGGTGCTGTTCCCGAGCTGAGGTTCTGCGTTGACTACCGCGGGCTCAACGCAGTCACCAGAACCGATGCTCATCCCATCCCCCGAGCCGACGAGCTTATCGATCGCCTCGGGGCTGCTCGCTTCCTTAGCACGTTCGACCTGACCAGTGGATACTGGCAGATCGCCCTCACCGAGGGAGCAAAGGAAAGGTCCGCTTTTTCCACCCCGGATGGTCACTACCATTTCCGGGTGATGCCCTTCGGGATGAAGAACGCCCCCGCCACCTTCCAGAGGCTGGTGAACCAGGTATTGGCGGGGTTGGAGGAGTTCAGCGCTGCGTATCTGGACGATATCGCAGTGTACAGTTCCCACTGGCCCGAGCACCTCCAGCACCTCTGGGCGGTGCTGACGGCCCTGAGAAGGGCTGGTCTCACCATTAAGGCAAGCAAGTGCCAGATCGGACAAGGGTCCGTAATCTACCTCGGGCACCAGGTCGGAAGCGGCCTCGTAGCCCCCCTCCAGCCCAAGATCGATGCCATCGTGGCCTGGGAGGCCCCCACGACCCAGACGGAAGTGCGGGCGTTTCTAGGGCTCACGGGGTACTACCGCCGGTTCATCAAGAGTTACGGCAGCATCGTAGCCCCCCTCACGGAGTTAACCTCCAAAAACCAGCCGAAGAAAGTCAGCTGGACCCCCGCCTGCCAAGAGGCGTTCGAAACGTTAAAAGACGCCATGTGCACTGCCCCCATCTTGCAGGCCCCCGACTACTCACGAGAGTTTGTAGTCCAGACGGACGCGTCCGAGCATGGCATCGGGGCCGTCCTGTCCCAGGTGAATGAGAACGGCCTAGACCAACCAGTGGCATTCATTAGCCGGAGGCTACTCCCTCGAGAACAAAGGTGGAGCACCATCGAGCGGGAGGCCTTCGCGGTAGTTTGGGCCCTGAAGAAGCTGAGGCCCTACCTGTTCGGTACTCACTTCCGGGTCCAGACCGACCACCGACCTCTCCGGTAGCTAATGCAGATGAGAGGGGAGAATCCCAAATTGCTGCGCTGGTCCATCTCCCTCCAGGGGATGGACTTCACTGTTGAGCACCGGCCTGGCTCTGACCACGCCAACGCAGACGGCCTGTCCCAATTCTTCCGCCTCAGCGAAGAGAACCCCCAAGAGGATGGGTAGTTCTCCCCGCCTTCAGCTGGGGGGGACGCGTGTTGGACCCGGCCTCGTGGCGTGGTTCACCTCTGTCCCTCCACACCCTGTGAGCGTAGGCCTGTACCCCGAGTCCCCTGCGCAGCCACCCCGTTAGTGTAGCCTGCAACCCGAGCCTGGTCGTCCTACCCAGGGACACCTAGATCCCCCGAGAACCTTGACCAGGCCTGCCTTTCCCGCTCCTCGCCCCGCTCCGAGCGCCTAACCATGCATGCCCCACAAGGCCCGGACGCCATCTTCCCTTCCCGACATCCCTGTCTCCCTAGGCCTAGCGTGACCCCGGCCCCAGCGAGGCCCAGACTCCAAAGGCGCGCCAGTCCCGGCTGGGGGGTAAAGGGCTCCCCGAGTGAGATAAGCCAGGGAGTTTCGATGGCACCTCCGGCCTCCCCTGAGGGGCTGGTTTCTGTCACACCTTTGGCCCTCCCCTGTGGGCCAGTTTCGATCACCCCTCTGGCCCCCCCGAGGGCTGGCTCCAGACCCGCTGGGCGTCTGGGAATTCCCGGACCCATCTTTCAAAGGGATCAAAGAGCCAACCGCCGGACCTCGCCAACGACCAGCCCCCAGGGCCGGAGACCCCTGCCTGCGAGGGTCCGGAGATCAAAGAGTAGAAGGACTATAACTGGGCCCGCCTGACAACTAGCGGGCAATTGTATCTTGGACCTGAAGCCGGCTGATCTGATCGCGGCTGACCCTAAGAAGACTCACCTGGAACCTCTGAGCCCTGCTGACGCTGTCGCGGCTCCTTTTTCGCCTTAAGGAACTGAACCACCGGAGCCCTGCTGACGCTGTCGCGGCTCGATCTCTAAAGACCACCGGAGCCCTGCTGACGCTGTCGCGGCTCGACATCTAAGACCATCGGAGCCCTGCTGACGCTGTCGCGGCTCGAGCTGAACTTGCAACCATCCGAGCCCTGCTGACGCTGTCGCGGCTCGACCTCTAAGACCATCCGAGCCCTGCTGACGCTGTCGCGGCTCTCACGAACTTCTCCAGATCAAGCCCTGCTGACCTCGTCGCGGCTCGAGGAGTACTCTGGTCCGGCTGGACCATCGAGACCGCCATCACGACCGGGCCGACTCGACGAAGGTGAGGCAGCCAGTACGACCACCATCCCGTAACCCCCGGCTCAGGGATTGAGAGCTGTGCGTGGGGTACGCCTCGTACTGACCCAGAGACTAAAAGACTGTCCCGCTTCCCCCTTCCCGAACCCTCAGAGACTTTGTGGTCCTGTTGCCACTGTGTATATAAGAGTGCTTCCTTCATTATTTGCTTATATAAAGAACTTGTTCCTAAAACCCAACGGTGTGGTGTCTGTTCGTAGTGTGGTGTGAGCTCAGTGTGTACGATCCCAAACCCAAAGGCCTCCCCGGCGAGGACCTCACAATCAAGACTCGGCAAGTTCTGTGGGAGAGGTGGATCTTGGGGTGTCTGGGTGAGCACAACCTGGCCCTCGGAGATTGCCCCTTCTAACAGAGATCATTATCACAGTGAGCTGTAGATGGGTAAGAGACCACCAGATGGGGCATATTAAGTCAGAATCTAACAGGATGAAATTGCTGTGTACGTAGGAATAGTGAGCAGGTAGGGTTTTATACAATTAGTTGTCATCAAAATGCTATATTTCTACCCCATCCGCTTGCCACTCTCCTCCTCCTCTCTTTTTCTCATCATGTGACCCAGCAGTTCCTTATTAACAAGTAGTTATAGATGCCTCAAGATATATATTGAGAGTTGTCAAAAAGCTTCTGACAACCTATCAAATGGAGCTAGACCTTGACATACTGCAGCCTCTTAATATCACAAGCCTTCTCAAGTTTCAGACAATCATTTATGACAGCTTTGTTGAGTACTTCTTCAGGTCCACACCAGGTAGAGACTCATAACATAATCGCAGCTATCTTAATAATATCTCTCAAGTGAGGTAACCCTAATTTATCATGGCATATAAGTACGCCCCCAGGTAATTGAAGTAATTTGCGTAGGAAACTGTTTTTGGCAGATTGTAGTTGTACTGTTTCCTGGAATCCCCAAAGGCCTGCCTCGCATGTGGCTGCCGAATTGCATCTAGGCTTCTATATATTAAGTAATACCCTTTAAAAGGGGAAGAAACTAATTTCTGTGCAAACTTAAAGATTGAACCCTGGTTTTGTTCAAATTGTGTAAGATGTTTGGAATCGCATTTATTGTCAAAGGGTAACCCAAGGTATATGAAGGTGTTCACTGTCTATAAATTAGTGCCTTGTGTCTGGAATGTTCTGCTTTCCCCTTGGGCAGCCACAAATCATAGCAAAAGACTTTGATTTATTCGTTGTAGCCCTAAGGAGTTCATGAAATCCACAAACCCCTCCACCAATCACTGGAGGTCCACACCTGTTCTGGGCATGAGCACACAGTCATCCGTGTACATTAGTACTGGAATGCCTCTTGTCCCCGCCTTCAGGGGATCAGCCACTATCTCCACTAGATGCTTCTCCAAATCACTGACATAGATACTAAATAATAATGGAGCGAGGACGCAGCCTTGGCGTACTACCTTCCTGATGTTAAAGGAGGGAGTACATTCCCCATTAGGGCCGTACCTGATGCAACCTACAACATCCTCATGCAGTTGAATTAAGACATGTAGTATCCTTGCCTCCACTCCAAAAGCTGGTAATTTTGACCAGAATCTGCCTCTGTCAACATTGTCAACTGCTAAGCTGAGGTTCATTAAGGCAAGGTGGAGGTACCCCACCCTTAACCCCTATATACTTATTGTGCCTGAGAAAAAGTGCAGGCACTGGTCGATCGTTCCCGGGCCGCACCTGAAACCATATTACACAAGAGATAAAATGCCTTACTCTGTCGCCCACATTTCCAGACCCTCCAACCGAATCCTGCACATCACGTTTGCTGTGCAATCTTTAAGCGAAATCAGTCAATAGCATTTGGAGTCCCCTCTGTCACCCTTTTTGAAGATTGGTGCCATGATGGAATTTGACCATGGCCTGGGGGACCACAAGCGATTGCACTATTTAGGACTTTGACTAGTATGAGGGCCCACAGCTCAGTGTTGTTCCTAAAAATATTGCTTGGCACCCCATCCGGGCCGGGTGCTTTATTAGTGGAGCATCTACTCACTGCTAGAATGACTTCATTAGAGAAATTATCAACAGTGTATCTGTCTCTGAAACAGAGGTAAGATCTTCAGTTTGCCTGCCATGGCTTCTGGGAGTGGATCTTCAAATCCTTAGTAAAATTTGTCACCCATGTAAATGAATGAATGGGAATGTTGGTGCTGGAATTATGTCCACTAGCAAAATATGAGGAATTCACCAGTTTCCAGAACATAATAGTGCCTTTTTCCTCACTGGCCCTGTCTAACTGTTCCCAGGCTTCCCTTCTTCTTACATTTTTCCTTTCCTCAATCATGGCCTTATACAGGCATCTACAGGACCCCTCTAGCTCCATATCCCTAGGAGAATTCTTCAGGGCATTTTTAACTATCTATGTGCTTCAGAGCATGGCCCATTAAACCATTTGATGAGCGTTGCTGGGTGGTGAGCACCAGGTGTGGTTAAGAGTACAAGGGTTCGCCTACATAACCCTTAATATGTCTCTAAAATATCTGAAGGATTGCCATCACAATACAGGCATGTCACAATTTTACTCTCACTATCTCCTCAGTAGACTTCTCAGCAGCTCCCCCAAAACTACCTCTGCCCACTTACGTCTAATTCCCTGTTTCTTTGAATACTCTATTGATGGAGTAGTATAAGTGGATGCGGAGGCCACATTGCCTAGAAATAAATGAAGAACTAGTGGATTGTGGTCACTTTTGTCGCAGCGGATACTTGAGTATTTGGAAGTGTTCTCTCTCATCTCCACTGAAACTGCCATAAAATCAATTAGGTTGCCATCGCCTTTCCCTATGAATGAAACTTGTCTACTTGTTTCATCCTTCATCAAGTCGACAGTGATCATGAGATTGTGGTTGACCAAAAGAGTGTTTAAAGCGTCACCTCAAAAATTGTGGGTAAAATGCGATAAGTCCCCTGAATAAATCTCCTACAATTGACAAATGGAGTTACAGGAAAATGGACAAAATCTTTTATTAAAGTCCACTCCGTACAATATATGAAAATCCCCCTGTAGTCTTCCTGTGGCTCTGTTTAGAGCAAAATTAATTGAGTCTATAATTGCAGTATTACTACAGTCAAAATTATTATGATGTAAATTGATCACATTAGGGGTAGACTCTGTGATAAGGGATAGACACATAATCTGAACATGGGGGTGTCTAAGAAACTTCCATTATTTTACAGGACAGTGTTGTGCTGATTAGCGGCAAAATTTCACCAATGATGTGACCATGTGTGGCTGGCGTAGAAGGAGTTGATATTGCATGATACCCATTCAGGTGCACACTGTTACATGAACAGGCCTCTTGTAGGCAAATGCTCTGATGTAATCTGGATCTTGCATTTCCTGGGCAATCCCTGCAATCTTCCAAAATAAGACACTAATATCCAGAACAAGTATAGGTGCACTTTTACCAGGACTCTGAGTGAGAGCAAATGTCTGTGGATTGGCAGATATTTGGTTCTCAATGGAGCTCATGGATTTACATGTCTTTGCAGGGGGACTAGAAATAAGAATATCGGTGTGCCTCTGACCACAACCAACAAAGGCTTTCAGATCTGTGTAATCCAGTCAATCAATAACAGGAAGGGGCGAAAATTGACTAAAAGTTGGAATTGCAAAAGGCACAGCCTGGTATCTTCCCACTGTTGGCCTCATAGGAACAGTAGCAGGTTACACTAAGGAATTTGAGTCTATAAACGTAAGTCAGTGGTACTGCTTTTGTAAGACGATCACTATTGGTTTGTTCAAATAATCTATATAAAATGGAGCAGACTAATTGGGCATTTGTGAAATTAACAATGATGCAGTCACCTTGCTCCCCTTTTGGCATGTTGCCTAAGCATGACACACTCCGCACTGTGATAATATTATGTGATACAAAGTTGCTGCTCAGATCACCCAGTGATGAGCATAGCCAGTGCATGACCCTGTTCTTTAACTGTCTCTCTCGCTTTCAGCCTGGCTGTGCAACATGGCAGGTACGTTTTTTAGGATAATCACCAATGGAGCAGCCTCAGGTGGTAGTTGCAAAGT
The DNA here is from genome assembly GCF_964261635.1 of Lissotriton helveticus. Classification (NCBI taxonomy): domain Eukaryota; kingdom Metazoa; phylum Chordata; class Amphibia; order Caudata; family Salamandridae; genus Lissotriton; species Lissotriton helveticus. The sequence continues at coordinate 1,413,889,548 of NC_136061.1, forward strand.
AGGCTGTGCAATAGAAGATGATGCACCTGGGTTACTATCAGTAGAAAGGTCTAATGGCACTGGCACTGAAATTGCATCTGGTTGAGAAAACTGCAGCCTTAGCAATGTAGAGTCTTCTCGGGGATTATCCCAGTATCTGTTCCACTAGTTGGACCGGTGTTTGCCCCTGTCTGTCCCTTGTCATTCTCTTTGCTTGGCTATCTGCTCTGCATTTAAAAAAAACCATTTGTACCGTTGTTTATAGCACAAACTCGACCGAAGGTATCAGAGCACTTTACATGAACACCAGTTGCATTAGAGATGGACACATTCATTTTTAGGCACATGGAGATTAAGTGATGTGCTGAGAATCCCAGGATGCTTGAGCCTCCCGCTAGACTTGAACCTAGTTCCCCACTTACAAAGTCAGCCGCTCTGGCCGTTACGCCACATCCTAACATTATCAGAGAGGGGCTTGTACTTGTCAGATAATTCCACCAGTTGCCCTTTGAAGTCTTTCAGTGTTAATTCAATACCATTCAGAGCTGCAACTACTGGGCTGAGCAGTTTTGCAAGGACACACTCCAAACTTTTTATAGATCGAGTAGCGAGATCAATCCTATCTTTTAGGGGAGTGATTTAAAAAAATGTATATGCAATTTGTATAGCGTGCGAATACCCGTAGGTGTCTTGGCACTTTCGGTACTCCTTACTATGTTTCAGACCACTACAGGAACTTAGAATAGCCATGTCTTCAGTTGCTTCCTAAACTCAAGGTGCATTGGTATTTCTCTCAAATAACCAGGGAGAGAGTTCCATTCTTTAGAGTTGTTGTAGCTAAAGCTTCGACCTCGGTAATTCCCCTTTCCTATTCTGGTCATAGGTATCAGGATTACTTTTGACTGGGGTATACCAGTATTAAATTCGGCAGGATGGGACCCTTTTTCCAGTGTCTCCACTGTTGCCATTGTGTTAGTATGCCTTGCGGCAACAGCAGGTTTCCTAATGCCAGATTTAGCCTGTTTCCCATTACTCTATTGACGCTTTTCCCAGTCCGTAGTTCACTCATTCTCCAGCATGATCCCCAGTACACCCTCACGTACACGAGTTGTTCATTCCCTTACTGCCACAGATGTTCGGTTGATCATCAAGGTATTAGGTAATACCGAAACGCGGTGATCTATTTCGCCTGCATCCCTGTTAAGAGGCCCTGTGCTACTGGTCGGCGAGGCATGCATCGCCGACTTTAGCGCTGGTGACGCCCGGTGCGACAATCATTTTTGCACCCCCACGCCCCATGACCGCCTCTTCGGACACTCTCACTACCACCGAGCAAGAGTGCCCCTCATATCCCCAATCATAAGCTATTTGTAAACACAGATCTCCCCATAGGTCAGTGACCCCTCCACAGGTCAGCGCCCAGTGGGCCGTACCAGTCGCACTGGCCCAGGTGCTGCATCCCAGCTGCCTTCTCGTCTCAGCCCTGGTAAGCCTAAATCGAGGCACAGCGACTGCCAAGGTTAGTCACCAGCTGGAACAGCTCGGGCTGCACTCTTGCTCTGTCACCTTCCTCCACGTCAGCACATAGGACGGCACCCACTGGCTTTGCAGGACACGCTCTCCTCTGCTTAAGCATTTTGGAACTTCTCCCTTTAACTGAGGTCGGTAACGTGGTGGGGGGATTATTGAGACTTTTGCCCTGGCACTAGGGTGCATGTGACCACGCACTGTGACCATGGTAGTGGCAGATGATGCAAATGTCCCATCTCCAGTGTAGCAGCACTAGAGACATTTTCCACAGCAGCATGCACTTGTAGGAGTCCTGCCGCCATTTAGCGAACTCACTGACCTGCAACGGCGTCTCCTCCTTGGAAAACATGGAAAGGGACACTGGGAACTATTTGAGGCCACCCGAGATACAGACTGGGCCATGAAGCTCTCCCTACTGTTTCATTACACTGGAGAAGAAATCTATAAATTGTTTGAGCATCTTCCCAACACTGACCCTGTCACAGACTACGAATCTGGCATAAGAGTGCTCAACGCTCATTTTGACCCCAATTTAAGCCCTGATTTTGACCGTTTCAAACTCCGTCAGGCCCGCCAATGCATGGGAGAGTCCTTAGATGCATTCTATACGTGCTTGCGCGAGCTGGCCAGTACGTGCAACACCTGTGACCAATTACAGTAGATAAGAATCCAAATATTCCAAGGGTATCATAACAAGACTCTTAGAGGCCTCATCCTGAGGCAAAGAAACATCAGGTTGGATGATATCCTGATCTTGGCACAGCCGAAAGGGCCAACGAGGTGGACATCGCCATCACCCAGGCACGGAAAAGCCCCCTCCATCAAGGTAGTGTGGGCCAATGCTATTCGCACAATGGGAAAAACAGACCCCCTCTTTGACAAAGCCTCGCTGTAAATACTGTGGCTGTGATAAACACTCCCTGGATTATTACCCTGCACAACATCACACATGCTCCAATTGAGGCAAAAGTACCCATTTTGCATCAGTGTGCCGAGTTGGGGTCAGGAGCACGGGGAACCAGATGAGGGCGAACATCATCTAAAGTGGTACAATAACTATCCCTGAATGAACCAGAATTGCCAGAAACTTGCAACGACAAATTTGTTGGCTAGAAGACTCGTCCTCAGATGACAATGACAAAGAAGCCTTCCTCATCTTGTTCATGAGTGAGCTGAAACAGTAGCAAAGACTGCAGCTCACAAGTTTTACGCAAAATTGCAGGATCTGAAATAAAAGCCGTCATCGACACAGCTGCACCAGTGATGGGGATCCAGCAGTACAGGTGCCATCCACCCAACCAAATGCTTACCCCATCACACACCATGATCTTTATGTATGGCAGCCCCTCTCCGCTGCCACTGTGAGGGCACATGACCTGGCAAGTGATATCCCTGGACCAGATGTCAAAAAGATATTCCATGTCGTCGACAAGGAGGCTGACAACCTGTTAGGGAGCCACACCGTGGAAGATTTGGGGCTTGTGTCGATTGCCCAGAATGTGAAGGTACTCCAAGTTGAGGAACTTTTGGACCAATTCCCTGAATTTTTCAGCGGCCTGGGGTGCCTAAAAGCCACCATGGCCCACCACCATCTCCGTGTGCCATTCCACTTAATGCCACTGGTAGAGCAGGAGCTCGACAAGCTTGAAAAGCAAGGAGTGATTGAAAGAGTGTCAGGATCAACACCCTGGGTGTCCCTAATGGTGCCAGCAGAAAAACCGAAACAGCCAGGAAAAATATACGCTTCTGTATTGACATGCGTCTCCCAAATTGTGCCAACAAGCACAAAATCAATGATACTTCATGGACGATATAATGTCCAACCTGAACAGCTCGAGAGGGTTCTCGAAACTATGCCTAAATACCAGCTATCCCTAGTTACTCCTCTCAAAAGTGAGTATGTATATAATGACCATCTGGGACTACACTGGTACAAACGGCTGAATTTAGGCACATCCTTAGTGGCAATGGAATTTCAAGTAGTGATAAAGGAAACTCTATTGGGGCTCTAGGTTGTCAAGAACATGAACAACAACATCCTCATCTACTCGGCAACTGCCGAAGAACATCATAAGTACCTAAAAGCTACGCTGAAGTGGCTCTGGGGGTATGGAGTCACACTAAACAAAGAGAAATGATCTATTTCACAGACAGCTATTGAATTCTTTCGCTACGTCTTCAACCTGGACAGGGTACAATCTGTCCTCCGTAAGTCACAGGCCATCAAACAAGCCCCAGCACTGGCCCCATCTCCGAAGTGTGCAGTTTCCTGGGCACGGCCACATACTGTGGCAGTTTCATCCTGGCTGGACATGGGGCCAGAGGGAAGATGATGTCTTCAGACAGTGAAGGAGGCCCTCCTGAACAAGACCACTATGGCTGATTTTGACCCCAAGAAGCAAAAGGAGTTGCTCGCAGATGCGAGTCCCATAGGCCTGGGAGCTGTTCTTACCCAAGAGGTGGACTTTGGAAGGTAGGTACTGCTGGCGATCGCCAGTTAGATGCTATCTCCAACTGAGGCCTGCTACGCACAGATCAAGAGAGAGACCTTGGCGATCAAGTGTGTATGCATTTTCATTTATAACTGTGCGGAAGGTCATTCAAAGTGGTCATGGACCTTCAACCACAAGTCCCACTTTTCTGAGATTCAGCCCCTAATATCCGCTGCAAATTAAAAGATGGGCCTTCCAACTTCAGCACTACCGCATGGAGGTAGTATACCAACCTGAAGTGTCCTGCGGGACACGGTCTAGTGTTTGTAAATAAGGTGTTTCCACCAGCCCCCCCTCGAGTGCTGCTTCCACACTCACCCCACACCCATCCATCACAGGTGTCACCGGTCAGGTGACACTGCTAATAAAAGGGGCCAGGTGCACATGCCCTGGGCCAGTTCCAGACAGTATCACTATGTGTCTGTGTGGTTATTAGCACTGCAAGGGGAATAGAGTAGTAAGGCATAGCTCTCTCAGCGTCACAGCACCAGCGCTGATTACCTGGCCAGGAGAAAGGAGTCTTTCACTAATATTGCACCTGTGCCGGAAAAGACTTTCACAATGCTTGGTCTGCCAGCCGAGATCAAAACCAGTAACAGACCACCTTTCCAGGGGTCAGAATTTAAGGACCTGCTCAGTCACCTGGGGATACATCAATGCTGTGTCACTCCGCAATGGCCATAGGCAAACGGCAAGGCTGAAAGATTCTTGCTCACTTTGAGCAAGGTTCCTCAGGATCGAAGTGGCTGAAGGAGCAAACTCCCAACTCAACCTCCAGAGGTTCCTCCACTAAAACATTGGAATGCCGCATTGTACCAGCCCTGCTGTTCAATGGGCCCAGGAGAGACACCATCCCGGTGCACCCGGGATGGATCCAGTCACCCTATGACTCACAGGGAGCTCAAGCTCAGAGCACTCAGGACAACTTGTGCATGAGCCAAAGGTGGCAAGCAAAGGCACGGATGATCTTGTCAGGCAACAAAGTCATCATCAGAGACCGCGGGCCAGGGTGGAAGTTCAGGATACCTTTTGAACCAGGAGTGTGGATGGTGCTTGGGGTTGACGGCACTATGTTCATGGTAAAGAAGGGCAGTGAAATAATCATGAGAAACATCAGGAAGATAGATGCACCAAGTCGACGTGCAGACCCAAGATTGTGCAAGGGAGGAGAACTAGGAAATTGAGGACAGTCAGACCACTCGAGTTGCAGATGGGGCACCTGACCGCTCACAACACCGGTGCTATGACTTACAGCTAAATAAGCAACCAGGCCAACAGCTCAGAGACTTTGCATGTCAAATTCAGAAATGGCAATTTCACACTGAGTTGATAAATGATGTAGTGAGCCACCCAGGACCCTGCCGTGCGAGCCCTCACCTGAATATGCACTTTCAAATCATCTGGCCGTTGGCGATAACCGCACAGTCTTCTGCCCATACCATACAGCAGTCTGTGAGTGTGCTTATTTGCCTCCAGGATAGTGCGGATTTTACTCAGAAGGGACCTCGTCCTTGTAGAAGGTCTCCTGCCACAACCGCCGACACCACACCTCTTGCATTTCCCAATGCTTGTTTTTTTTAATGTGGTTAATGAGTACCATCTATCTGTGCTATGAGAATTGTGTGCTCTAGAATTGCTTACTGTGTATCGGGCTGGGAATTCCACGCTTTAACACCTACCTGAAACTATTGGACGGTCGTTTCACGCATGCGCAGATTGGTGAAGTCGCCTGAAACAATTTTATTTGGAGTATTTCTGCAAAATAGGAAAATAAATTAGCAAAATATTCCAGTGCGTGCTTTGGGGCACTTTACCCAGCACTTCTTGGGTAGCAACATTCACAGTGTAAAACTTCCAGATAAAACTGCCTAAAACAGACAACTCGAAAGCATTCGACTGTCTTTTTTTTCCTGCTTGCAGAGGATCCCAGATTTATTTGATCAATGTCAAACACATTAGTTTTGGTAAACAGAGCCAAACAAAAAACTTTTACGGAAGGAAGCTTAAACAAACAGAACACACCAGTAGGCTTTACAACAAAGCAGTGCCTCTCGCTGCCTTTCTCGGCTGTATATTTTGGATTTCAGCGTGTATTTGTTTTATTTGTTGGCACACACACCCAGGCGCATGCCAGTGGAATACTTGTTTAAACACTCTTTCATGCTGAGGAAACATTCGCTTTCAGATGCCTTTTTTAGGCCGAGCCTGTAGAACAGACAGCTGGGAAACTTTACAAAGGCTTTCACTCTGGCCTGCAAAAGGGCTGTTCGCTTAATTTTTGGTTGGAGGTGGTCGGCTCTGGAACTCACTTTTGTGCACCGAGACTTATTTTTCATTAGGAGACTTTGACAAAATAAGAGAAGGAAAGGCATGAAAGGGGGAGTGAATCAAGAAGGGAAACATATGAAAACAGTGACAAAGGCAAACACGCATTGGCATAGCCAATAGGTATCGCCTTTGGGACCTTATAAGTGCTTAGCCATGCAACAGTTGATGTTGTTGCACCAAGGATATTGTGCTGCATAACTAAATACTTATAGGGTCCCAAAAGAGAGACCTTTTGGCTATGCCAATGCTTGTTCTCTTTGTGTTCTGATAGTCGCGGTTCTGCATGTTTAATGAGAATTGCACTACACTGCCTAGTTTGATAAAGACGCTACACCTGTGTGACGTTCTAGCATGGACCAGCTGAGATCTGTGCCAGGAGGGCTCGAAATGGCGCCACAGGCGCGGGCGCGTGGTGTGTCACACTATATGGTCACATGAACTCGCCAGTCTCCCCAGATGGAGAGGAGAGGCCTTAGGCTAAAACATTTATAATTAAAGCACATAATTAGTTCAATTTCAATACCTATATATATAATAGCACACACACACATGTACACACACACACATATAGCATAGTGGAGAAGTGTGGCTCACTGGTTAGAGGAGGCAGACCCGGGACCAGGGTTCAATTCCCGATGCGGCAGGGTCTTGAGCCCATATGTCCATGGACCCGATAATTCTCGCTTCGGTGCCTACTCGAATCACGGGTTCACACTCTGCAACTCTGGGCAATAGCTTGCTTAATCTCCACTACGGCCCCCCGTGGTGGGATGCCTGGCTTTCACCTTGGGGATGCCCAGTACAAGGTTATCTCACAGGGAAAAGCCAGGACGGGTTCCCAAAGCAAGCGCCTTCAGACCTTGCAGTGAAAAGGCGCTATATAAGAACCTTTGACATTTACATTTACACTGAAAATAGGCTGCCTCTAGCCACTGCTAAGAGAGAATATTGTATGTATTGATTATTAATGAAGAGGGACTGAATATCCTTCGACATCAACTGGGTCATGAGAGACGAGGTGGATCTCAAGTGCTCGGCCATGATCACTAATTCCAGCATGTACTTTTGCAAGCATCTATAGTTTGTAGTGCGCTATACGGTACAATCAGATAAAATCACCTCTTTTTGAGACGTGAATCTCAGGTATGATTTTTGCCAGTTTGCTCAACGATTATGCTAGTAAAGATACGATCAAATGTTCATTCTTTGAAAGCAACGTTCAGCAACAGGCCAGAATCATTCATTCTGCACCAATTTGAACGCGAATTAAATAAGTATTGCTTTGTCAAGAGGTGTCATTTTCTTTGGGACCAGGAGTGGAACTGCACCTGGTCTAGAGCAAGTACACCAGATTACCTCTTAATTGTGGTCCATGCTTTCTTAATTATCTTCTCTGTCTGCCTATGTTGTCTCTCCTCTCCTCTGCCTCCTTTCCTACCTTTCTTTTTGTTCTTGTCCTCTTGTGTCAACTGCTGGGGGTAACGTGATGCACTACTCAAACTATATGAATACATATATGTTACTCTTTAGGCCAGTTATAAAAAATGTAAGTTATTAATTTGAGTCGTGGTTGCAGTTGGGAGGGGGGTGGGGGGCTCCAGCACTTATTTTTAGGTATAGGCACATATTTGTTCTCAATAGACATTGACCCACACAGAGAGAGAGAAAATCCCAAAAGGGAGAAGTAAGAGAAAGACGGCAAAACAGTGACAGAGAACGAAAACAGTGATGCAAAAGAACTTGAAAGAGTGGATTGACTATGGTGAATGAAAGAGAAATGAGATGAAATCTTATCCCTTAGTGATGCTTCCAGGTCAAAAGACAGGCATAGAGGCTGTGTGGGAGAAAAATCGATCACAAAAATAGCATGCTACAAATACACTGTAGCCAGAATTTTGACTACCAAAATATTGTGAAAGTAAGTATTTCAATAAGTGTAGACTTATCATTCTAAACTACACATCTATGTACCTTGAAGTTATATATACTGTCAAGAAATATGTAGGTGGACTTGAGTATATTAGGAGAAGAATTTCCTTTATTGCATTATTTGTTGAAAACCTTTGCAACAGTGTATAAAAACTGAGGTTCATTGCTAGGTACTAACTTTGACAATAAAGTTAAAAAGTGCTAGCTTTGACAGTGGCCTTAAGAACATTATTGAAGTCTAAAAGTCTAAAAGTTAATTTTTAGCTTAAACAGTTGGGAATTAAAAAAGAATCATTTTGACATAAAAGCCTCTATTGCCTGATGCAGTAAACGATACTATATTTGTCTAGCACAATAGTTAGAACATTGTGGTGACATGGACACAGAGAAGCACTAGCAGACTAGCACTAGCACTAGGGACGCGCTTATTGAACATACCTCGACGCCGTGAGGGGAACGGCTGCCCTTGGGTCCTTCTGCCGCGCTGAGTGGCGGACGACTCTCCACAGCGCCAGCAGCACCAGCGCCGTGAGGGGAACGGCTATTCAAACGAGCTCCGTGCCGTGAGGGGAACGGCATCGTGGCTCTAACCACTGCCACCTACAACTCCCAGGAGGCTCCAGGGGAGCAACGTCACCACCGTGCCGGCCCCAGCATTCAAAGCGCACCCGCACCCACGCATCGCGGGACGCACTTATTGAACATACCTCGACGCCGTGAGGGGAACGGCTGCCCTTGGGTCCTTCTGCCGTGCTGAGTGCCGGACGACTCTCGACAGCGTCAGCAGCACTAGCGCCATGAGGGGAACGGCTATTCAAACGAGCTCCGCGCCGTGAGGGCAACGGCATCGCGGCTCTAACCACTGCCGCCTACAACTCCCAGGAGCCTCCAGGGGAACAACGTCACCACCGCGCCGGCCCCAGCATTCAAAGCGCGCCCGCAACCCACGCATCGCAGGATGCGCTTATTGAACGTACCTCGACGCCGTGAGGGGAACGGCTGCCCTTGGGTCCTTCTGCCGCGCTGGCTTGCGGACGACTCTCCACAGCGCCAGCAGCACTTGCGCCGTGAGGGGAACGGCTATTCAAACGAGCTCCGCGCCGTGAAGGGAACGGCATCGTGGCTCTAACCACTGCCGCCTACAACTCCCAGGAGCCTTCAGGGGAGCAAGGTCACCACCACGCTGGTCCCAGCATTCAAAGCTCGCCCGCACCCACGCATCGCGGGACACGCTTATTGAACATACCTCGACACCGTGAGGGGAACGGCTGCTCTTGGGTCCTTCTGCCGCGCTGAGTGGCGGACGACTCTCCACAGCGCCAGCAGCACCAGCGCCGTGAGGGGAATGGCTATTCAAACGAGCTCTGCACCGTGAGGGGAACGACATCGCGGCTCTAACCACTGCCGCCTACAACTCCCAGGAGCCTCCAGGGGAGCAACGTCACCACAGCGCCGACCCCAGCATTCAAAGCGTGCCCGCACCCACGCATCACAGGACGCGCGCTGGCAGCGCCGGGAGAAGCCCGGGACAAGGGCGGGACCGTCTTAGGCCGTCAGAGGCCGGAGGAGGCCGGGCCGGGCAACATCCCTTACACTGACATTCTGGGACTGGCTTTCAAGGTACTGTGGGTATTAAACACAATTTGCCCAGTATATTGTCATTGGACTAGAGTCATATTAACACCATATATGTGACTATAGTGTTCCTTTATTCTACCCTGATACATATTTGGTAGGCAATTTCTTTTTATCTTGCTTCCCATACTATCAGTACATCTAAGATGGGCAAGCGGGTCTGCGCAACGAAACATATAGCCCCCGCTCCTCAAAAAGGCATTCCCAAACCCACATCAATTGATAGGATGTTGGAAAAAGCATTGGGTGTAGTTGCAACAGAAATAGAGCGTACAGAAAGGCTCCTATCGATTACCCCAAATCTAGATTTGAGCCCCCAAGTTAGTGACTCGTGAATAGACTTAAGGGGAACAAGCGTAGAGTCAACTAAAGACCAATCCCCACCAGTAGACAATCTGCCCCCGGATACCCCCAAGAGTGTTACCCCTAGGTATCTGGGTAGAAAATGTAAAGTATAACATAAACATATTGCCAAACAACGACCCCCAAGAGAGAAAAGGGAAAAGGAAGTGGAAAAAGATGTGTGTAATCAGGGGGGGCCTAGTCCAGAGTCCATGCCAGTACCCCCCAATAACCAGCCAAACTGGGTTTCCCTTCTGGTAATGAACCTCCAGGAGCAAATCAGGTCTATTATTAAAGACAAATTAAAACCTGTAATGGTATTGTTAGACGGGCTACTAGCAAAGATGAACGGTGGGGCATTAGACGCAGTAGCACCTAATGCTGCAACTAACATTAATAGAATGCCGCATGTGCAGGCTAGTTCTAGCAACATCCAAACTGAGGATACTAATCATAAGAATAATTCAGTTCTGGTAATGAACACTGAAGATCCACAGCATGATAGTAAAAACAAAGTTTCCCAGCTAGAGGGGAAACGCCCAACAAACATAAACACGCCAAACCAGGATCTCCCTAAACAGAGAACGGGTGGGGCTTTAGTGAATGCCCGTAGGCAGGGAACGATTGAGACCCGCAAGAAGCAGGATCATAGTGATATAGAGCATAAAAAGCAAACATTTTGCCCACCAACTATTAACTTGCCACCGGAATCAGCTCCATACGTACTGGTACTTGCAGGAGTTCCAGAATTAAGAAAGGGCACTATAGAAACTCACCATGAGCTTAAAAATAAAACTACCCATTGGTTAACAAACCACAGCGATTTTAGGCTTGAGAATAGTCATGATATTATATTATATATATATATATATATAATAATAACCACAAGAAGGGTTGGATGGATAGGCGAACAATACAAGGAGCTTGAAGGTGATTGCATAGTAATTCATTTTAGAAGTCCATGCATTATTGAGCACATCCTAGCAACTGAACATGGCTGGAACAGGGGCAGCACTACCCTGCTGCCCCTGGGCTTTTTTTTATCCTCCGATAAGGTCCTACCAGCCAGATTCCTTTTACCAACCCAAAAGGGGATTCTCCTTCTCTAGAAGAGCGATATATCCGATCCCAGGTAATCCGTTGAATAGCTTCCCAATCTTCAATATCCCGACAGGCAATAGGTTCAGCCCCCTTGAGGGAGTGGACTGACTGAAGGGTTACAATTCAGTCTCTGATGGGGAAATAGATCTTTTATTACCACACCCAGAAAGGCAGGTTAGCCTCCCAACGGCAGAGTTGGGGTCTGAGGAAGGATTGGGCACCGAAAGCATGAACGGCTTTCGAGGTCCAGACCGTCTTCTCACTGGGTTCGGTCTCTGTGAAAACACAGACCACTGAGTAAAATTTGAGGTAATAACCCCCATATTTAACCCCATTAGACCAGTGAATGCAACACCGGATGAGATTGGGTTGGTAAGTCAAAACGGGATTCCACCACAAAATGAGGCAATATTGCAGGCTTGACTAGCAAACTAGATGATCCCGATTGGGGAACCTTCATAGAAAACTTTGAAATCTGCATGTTCCAGGAAACCTGGGCAAGAAGTGAGGTTCACAAGCCGGGATAAGCAAGTTTCCATATCCCTGCAATCTCGGGGGGGGGAAGGAAGACCATCAGGAGGACTTACAACATGGGTGGGAGTACTTTTTATACACAGAATATCCCAGCACTCTACTGTAGTTAATCTAGGTCAGTTGTATGTTGGATTCAAAACAAGTAACAAAAATTACTAAATTCGCAAAAATTCATGTACTACCAACAAGTTTCGTTCTCGTAGGAATGCAAAATGTATTTTTATACCAAATTTGAGTTGTATCCTCAAAACAACACATAAGTCATTTCATTATTGACAAACAAGCAAGGAATTTGGCAATCAATTCGACATATCCTTGATAGATAGAGGGTCGTTGTTCAATATTAACAACAGTTGTATGTTCTCCTCTCACAGATTCGCAAACGACAACAGCCGACACGTGTTTCGTCACGTCATGTGACTTTCTCAAGGCTCTTAGATTTCCCCAAATGTCATCAGACTTTATTATCTCAATTTGTGTTGTTCTCCGTACGTTCGTACTGTCGCATCTCGGTCTTCAATGTTGTCAATTTGGGTATTGAGACTAGTAATTTCGGTAATATCCGTCTCTCTAAATCAAAGACAAGTAGTATATACCGTCTTTTCGTCATCAATCGGTTTCGAAAGAAACACTAGATTCATCAATTTTAAAACACATTCCAGTCACTGTATGAGGAGAATCAGACTCTGATAGGCCTGATTTTGTGCAGTCAAGCACCAGTCGCGTGTCCTCCGTCCTCAGCTTTCAGTCCTCCGCACAAGAGCACACTCGTAACTAGCAAAGGACGCACGAAGTAGACGCGCGGGTCTACGCTTTATTACAAGTAAGTCCCTTTGAAGGTGTTTTCACATAGCTCCATCTAGTGTAAACCTTGCTTTACATTCATGAGATTATGCCTTAAGCAACCGTTTGACGGGCGTTTCACGCTTTGAGATCTAGCTATTCCACATGTTTGGGTTTACGCTCTACCACCTGCAATCCTCTTAGAATGCGTTCTCACACCGTTTTTTACTCACATTTGTCCTTGTTTTGGATAACTGCTTGACGGATGTTGCACGTTTTTTATCAAGCTATCCGTCTAATTCATTTTCCGGGCACGTAAACATAACACGGAGATATACGATGGTGTGCACTTTTCTATTCTATCTGCTGTGGGATAAATACACACATCGACCTTCTTTCATTTTTCATCTTTTCGTATTTTCATCTTTGCACGTTTTTATCTCACCACGTTTAAATGTTTTTGATTTATGCATTCAAGGCATTTCCTATGGGATCATACATATATTGTATTTGTATTATTTTTCAGAACACCCCTGATGAAGGACGCTCTGTCCGAAATGCATTGGGTGACGATGAACTTACTATAAACAAAATGTGAAATATGAAAATATTCTACTATGATGAGATGATCAAGTATATTCATGTGATAACAACATGGAATAAATGATGAAGCAATCCATTACAACATTGATCTGAACTTTATTGGAACAATATTTGAACAATATTTGAGAAAACGATATTCGTTTCTCACAGGTTGTGCTTAGGGAGCTGGCACTTATCCTAAGTGCCGCGGACAATAATTGGATTTCAACACCTTCTGTCAGGGGGTGATACCTCTGAAGCACACCACAACCTATACACTTTGATCTCAAAGCGGCAGTGCGGAATCCGACCCCTTTCTTGAAAGACTCTTTGTCTCATACTGGTCATTAACTAAAACTGGCGATTAGGTGCCGATATGTGTGAATAAATTCAGCCCCTATTAGTGTTTGATAGCGGAGGTACATTGCTTAAAACTGACAATTTTACCGAAACGGGCAGTGAAAATTGGGTATATTACGTAAATGTACTGATTAATTTATCATCAGCCAAGCTTCCAGTTGCGCCGAAGAAAGGAAAGGGAGAGAGGTGGAATGGATAGAACCAGCGGTAACTAAAAAAGTGAAACTGAAAGTACGGCCGACCGGCCGTGAATAATTAGGGGAGGAGAAATGGCTGAGTCAGAGCGCACGCTGGGTTGAATGAAAGGCTTTGATGCAGCAGGGGGCGGAGCGGGAAGAGCTGCTGGCGGCAACAAGCTGGGAAACAGATGGCTGGCTTTGATGTGCACGCGCTTTTTAGGTCAATGCGCTTGCGCATTGACCTCAAAGCGCACAGGCACAGCATCAAATCGCCTGTTTGGTAAACTCTCGATAAGCCCCTATATATCTCGCCTTTAATGCGCAAGCACATTGACAGGCGAGACCTAAAAAGGGCTCCCCTTTGCTCCCAAGCAATTATAGACCTATAAGCCTAATAGATGGATGTATGTCATTACATCGCATTCTAATACCACGCATACCATTACAACGCGGGTATTACAACGTGATGACAATGACATCGCATGCCATTACATCGCATACTTTTACCACAAGTATGCTTTTACCACGCATGCCATTACAACGCAAAGGCATGCGTGGTAAAGCTATACTTATGGTAAAAGTATGCAAGGTAAGTTACATCTCTATCCCTACACCTACACAACAAACTACTTCCACCCTTACACTACCCCAACCCAAAAACACTACCACACTACTACACTACCCACACTACCCACACTACTCCCACCCTTATACTACCCTAAACCCTAAAACACTACTACGCTACCCACACTACTCCCACCCCTACACTACCCTAAACCCTAAAACACTACTACGCTACCCACACTACTCCCACCCCTACACTACCCTAAACCCTAAAACACTACTACGCTACCCACACTACTCCCACCCCTACACTACCCTAAATCCTAAAACACTACTACGCTACCCACACTACTCCCACCCCTACACTACCCTAAACCCTAAAACACTACTACGCTACCCACACTACTCCCACCCTTACACTACCCTAAACCCTAAAACACTACTACGCTACCCACACTACTCCCACCCCTACACTACCCTAAACCCTAAAACACTACTACGTTACCCACACTACTCCCACCCCTACACTACCCTAAACCCTAAAACACTACTACGTTACCCACACTACTCCCACCCTTACACTACCCTAAACCCTAAAACACTACTACGTTACCCACACTACTCCCACCCCTACACTACCCTAAACCCTAAAACACTACTACGCTACCCACACTACTCCCACCACTACACTACCCTAAACCCTAAAACACTACTACGCTACCCACACTACTCCCACCCTTACACTACCCTAAACCCTAAAACACTACTACGCTACCCACACTACTCCCACCCCTACACTACCCTAAACCCTAAAACACTACTACGCTACCCACACTACTCCCACCCCTACACTACCCTAAACCCTAAAACACTTCTACGTTACCCACACTACTCCCACCCCTACACTACCCTAAACCCTAAAACACTACTACGCTACCCACACTACTCCCACCCCTACACTAGCCTAAACCCTAAAACACTACTACGCTACCCACACTACTCCCACCCCTACACTAGCCTAAACCCTAAAACACTACTACGCTACCCACACTACTCCCACCCCTACACTAGCCTAAACCCTAAAACACTACTACGCTACCCACACTACTCCCACCCCTACACTAGCCTAAACCCTAAAACACTACTACGTTACCCACACTACTCCCACCCCTACACTACCCTAAACCCTAAAACACTATTACGCTACCCACACTACTCCCACCCTTACACTACCCTAAACCCTTAAACACTACTACGTTACCCACACTACTCCCACCCCTACACTACCCTAAACCCTAAAACACTACTACGCTACCCACACTACTCCCACCCCTACACTACCCTAAACCCTAAAACACTACTACGCTACCCACACTACTCCCACCCTTACACTACCCTAAACCCTAAAACACTACTACGCTACCCACACTACTCCCACCCCTACACTACCCTAAACCCTACACTACCCTAAACCCTAAAACACTACTACGCTACCCACACTACTCCCACCCCTACACTACCCTAAACCCTAAAACACTACTACGCTACCCACACTACTCCCACCCTTACACTACCCTAAACCCTAAAACACTACTACGCTACCCACACTACTCCCACCCCTACACTACCCTAAACCCTAAAACACTACTACGCTACCCACACTACTCCCACCCCTACACTACCCTGTTATGTTATGTTATGTTAATAACTTTTATTCGGCGCACAGCTGCCCCAGCGAAGGGGCGTCCTGGCGCCAGATCAGATACCACAACACAACAGGTCAGAGCTGAAAAGAAGAAAGATCAATTAACAGAAGCGAACAGGTGAGTTTTAATGGCGCGTCTGAAAAGAGTAAGGCTATCCAGGGCACGGATGTGTACAGGGAGGGAGTTCCATAAATCAACCGCCAGAACACGAAAAGAGCGCCCTCCCATCCTACTCAGTCTGAACCTAGGCTTAATCGCCAGATGGTGAGATTCAGACCTGAGGGACCGTGTGGGGAGATACGGAGAAATGAGGCCCGCAAGAGCAGGAGGGGAGGAAAGCTTCAGAATCTTAAATGTCAGACAGAGAGCCTTAAATTTGATTCTCTGTCTAACCGGAAGCCAGTGAAGGGAGGTCAGGACAGAAGAGACAGAACATCGTCTCGGGAGACCCACGATGGCGCGTGCAGCAGCGTTCTGCACAATCTGAAGCCTAGAAGCCTCAGCCTGGTTCACTCCAAGTAACAAAGCACTCCCGTAGTCCAATCGCGACAAGATGGAGGCCTGAACCACCAGTTGCCGCGTGGGGGGGTCGAAGAACTTAAGGACAGGTCGCAGTCCTCGCAGGATACCGAAACAGGTAGCTGCTGTCTTCTTTGTGTGACTGGCAAAAGAAAGATGGGAATCCAGCCAGACCCCCAGATTTTTAACTTCGGCCGCTGGAGTAGGAGAAGCCCCCAATTCGGGAGGCCACCACTGGTCTCCCCAAAGCTCCGTCTGCTTCCCTAAGATCAGGACCTCGGTTTTTTTAGCGTTAAGCTGTAAGCAGTTGCTACGCATCCACTTAGCCACAGCTATAAGTCCTGCCCGGAATCTGGGGGCATTCACCACAGGGTCCCCGCTGAGTGTCACCGCCAGCTGCGTGTCGTCGGCGTACGATGTCATGGTAAGGCCACATTCCCTGACGACAGCAGCCAGCGGTTTCACATACAGGTTGAACAATGTAGGGCTTAAAGCGGAGCCCTGAGGGACTCCCAGACCCAGAGAGTGGAACGAGGACTGGCCTGGTGGAATGGCTACTTTAAAAAACCGGTCCGAAAGGAAGGAGCGGAACCACTTAAGAGCTATCCCACCAATACCCACTTCCTCCAGACGCCGCAACAAAATGTCATGAGACACCGTGTCGAATGCGGCGCTCAGATCTAACAATAGGAGCGCCGCAGTCTGCCCCGCATCCAGCACTGACCGCAAATGCTCGGTCATAAAGAGCAGAGCTGTTTCAGGCCTAAACCCTAAAACACTACTACGCTACCCACACTACTCCCACCCCTACACTAGCCTAAACCCTAAAACACTACTACGCTACCCACACTACTCCCACCCCTACACTATCCTAAACCCTAAAACACTACTATGCTACCCACACTACTCCCACCCCTACACTAGCCTAAACCCTAAAACACTACTACACTACCCACACTACTCCCACCCCTACACTAGCCTAAACCCTAAAACACTACTACTCTACCCACACTACTCCCACCCTTACACTACCCTAAACCCTAAAACACTACTACGCTACCCACACTACTCCCACCCCTACACTAGCCTAAACCCTAAAACACTACTACGCTACCCACACTACTCCCACCCCTACACTACCCCAAACCCTAATACACTACAATAAACATACACTAAAACACTACACTACCCTAAAACCTAAATCACTACACTACATAAACACTACACTACCCTCCCTAATTCACTACACTAAATAATCACAACACCACAACACCACAACACACACTAAAACGTTTTAAAAAAACACAAACAAACATTACCACAGTATTTTAAAACTGCCCTAAACCCTATATAAGTAACCCCAACCCATGCGCAAAACGCACAGCAGGAAGAGCTGATGACGTGAAGCAGACTCAGCAAGGTTCCCTCACGCGCTGGAACTTAGAGGCACAGTCAAACATAACCGATCCATCCAAAGCTTAAGAAAGCTTAAGTAAGTTAAATCGTTTTAAAATTGAAGTTACAGTACCTTGAATTTTGTAGAAAATAATCGAAGGCAGGAAGGAAAAATATTTTAAAATCTCAGAAGAGTCTTGTGCTGTTTTCGGCTTATCATGAGAGTGAAAACTCCCGAAAAATTTAAATTTGTCGAATTATCCAGTGGGTCTTCTTGAAGTTTCCCTCGAGTTCACTTCGTTGTGAATAGCCGCCCCTGCCGCCGCCATTACACATTACATCGCATGCGTTGTAAAAGCGCATGCGATGTAATGGTATATGCGATGTAATGGTATGCGTGGTTTTACCACGCGTTGTAACATCACATGCGTTGTAATACATGCGATGTAAAAGCAACGCGTGGTAAAACCCGCGTTGTAATGGTTGTTCCCCCTAATAGATATCTCCCAGAAAGTATTTGCACGGGTCCTCCTTTACAGATTGCAGTCTTGGATGGAAGAGAAGAGGGTACTGTCTCTCTGAAGGCTGGGTTCAGGGAAAAATTGTCGACCCTGGACCAAGTATTAAGATTACAACTGCTGTACTGGAAGACCGTAAGCATGCAGGGGGGCAGCCTCTTCTTGATCTTCGTAGACTTGCGATCTGCATTCGACTTAGTGCCCAGGGAGAAATTATGGTCAGTATTGGGAGAGCTGGGGGGTCCCTGATTATTTAATATGTCTTTTTAAACGGCTACATGAAGGCAATTATGCTAAAGTAAGGTATGGTAAGGAGGGTAACCTAACAGCACCTATACCAATTAATCGTGGTGTACGACAGGGGTGCGTACTTGCGCCAACCTTATTCAGCCTTTATATTAATGGTCTGATCGACACCCTATCAGCCGAAAAAGATCTTGATGCACCCAAGTTAGCCTCCCGTAGAATCTCGGCAATGATGTTTGCCGACGACACCCTACTGGTTGCCAAATCCCCTATGGGTATACAAAGGGTTCTGGATAAATTTGAGCGGTTCTGCAGTGACAGGGGCTTAGAAATTAATCTGCAGAAAACAACATTTATGGCATTCAATTGCCCAAAAAGTACACGCCCCAATCCGTCCCTTAACGGTAAACCCCTTGAGAGAGTGTCATCCTTTGTTTATTTAGGCATCACGATTTCCGGATCTTTGGATTGGGGGCCCCACATCACTAAGTCCACATTAAAATTAGCACAATCCTCAGGGGGAATTTTGAGGGTTTTTAACAATTCCAGCAAAAGAACCATAAGCCCTGCAATTGAAATCTACAGGGTGCAGGCAAGAAAAGGGGCACTATACGGTGCAGAGCTTTGGGGCCACCTAAATAGAGAAAGCTAACGCAGGTGGAAACCAATATCTAAGACACCTATTTAGATTGCCATGTAGTACCCCGCTGGTTCCGTTACGCCTTGACACAGGCATAACGGCAATAGCTGAAGTAGCAGGTGCCAAACCTATAATGTATTGGCGCCGCTTGTGGGCAACTCCCGAACTTACATCGTACAGGGAGGAACTATCAGGAGTTTTCAGGGCACGTGGCGCTGCAAAGATCCCCTGGTTCTCATACATTAAACTCCTATTAACCAACATGGGTTCAGGGGACTGTTGGTCTTGCCCCGAGTCAGCCTGCCCGTCAATATCTAAGGAGCAACTGAAGGCACTCTACAAAGAGTATAGACTGACCCAACTGCATACACTTACTAGAATCGGGAAACTTTTCTCTGGGTTCCTGGACATTAAAGATACACCTTGCTTTGAGACGGCAATTGATCTCATAAATCCATCAGCAGCAAGGAAGCTTTATTTACAATTCAGATATGGGGTGCTTCCATTCCGCTGTTTTACATCAAAATGGAGAGATCAATCTATGAGTAACTGTCCGGCCTGTGAACATCTGAGCTCCACGTCTTCTTTGGTTGTCCGGGCTATAAGAGAGCAAGGAAGCGCTGGTTGGTTCAGATTTGCAGGAACCTGGGCAGCAGGCGCTGCCACGAAGTCTTCAGGATACTGAAAACCGACTCTAGCATTCCAATAGTGTATTCTGTAGCAGGTTTCCTGTTCTCAATGTGGTGCACGAGAAGGGTTTACCTGACTTCTAGTAATGATTAATGACAGTTTTGCCCTGAAGCTTTATTTATAGAAATGATCTAATGTCAGTTCTTCCCTGAAGTTTTATTTCTAGCAGAATTGCTTTTCATAGCCAAAAACTTTTTAGCAATAATCTTTGTTTTTACTTTTAGCTAATTTATTTATTTATTGCACTGCGTACTTTCAACAAATTTCCTGTTAAGTTTCGCCTACCTTTATCCTCAAAATCTCATGCATTGCTCAAAATTGAATCACGCTTGTGGCTAGTACCGAGTTTTTATCTTCTTTTTTTTAAGACTGTTAGTGTACAATTTAAGCGTCTTAGTTATGCACATGTTTTCCTGAGTGTGTTCTATTGTTTTCTTTGTCATGTAATTATATATTGTGCGCTGTACTTTTTTAGGTCATTCTGACCGAAATAAAGTCTATTTGAACTGATTGTGGTATTCTGGGAGCATATACCATCAGAGACATCTGACGAGACTGCACATTCTCTGCAGTCAGCCCCCAAACCTGTAATTGAATTCTGGCCCATGCAGTCCAGCACTCTCCCTAGAATGTGTGTTTCCTGCTGTCTCATGTATGGAAACTCAAAGTCAATGTCTTAGTGTGCCAGTGGACAGAAGAAGCAGCCAGTTGGGCTGCTAGCCCAAACTGGCGACCACTGGCATATGAGACTGCTGCAGTCCATGTCTTGCAAGTACTGGGGTGCATGCAAACAGGCAGGCACAACATGTGACCACTGCATGCACCCCATGGCTCGGAGGCACAAGGGGGCCCTGTAGGAACCCCTTTGTTTCCTCACTGCAACACTTTTCATTCATGGAAGTCACGCTGCCATGAAAAGTGTGGCAGTGAGGAAAGTAGTAATATGCTTGGTGGGCCGCAGTGGGCCCGCCAAGCATATTGCGGCCTTAAGACCGCCACACCACCGCCAGGGAACTCTGATCCCTGGTGGTTGTTGTTGTCCCAGGGCAAACCGACCAACCTGGTCGTAATAGGACGGTTGGAATACTGCCACCGCTGTGCCCCTCTGAGGTGGTGGTCCATGGACTGCCAGACTCCTAATGAACACCTCTGAATCCCAAATTTTTGATGATCAGAAGATTACGAAAACTAACACACCATGCATAGCAGGAAATTATCCATGGCAGGCACTTAGAAATAAGGTGCTGCCATGGCTCAAGGACAATAAATATGGCGAGGAGTATTCTGGTGCAAGGACGTAAGGAGGATTCGGTGAATATACATTCTTGGATGGATTGAAAAAGATTCCATTGTTGCTGGATGCGAATCAGGAAACCTTTCCAAGTTCCTGTGGAGAATTATGGACTCTGTCCACAGAAAGTCCTCTCTTGAAACATATTGTCGGCCTCAGGATGAATCAATCCTAATAAATCTTGAGAACACAGATTTAGCCACTAGACTAAGAAGGAAACTAGCATGTGATCATAGTCTCTTTCGCTTCCTTCTTCTCTGTCAGCAGAAAATATCCATTCAGTGAACTCGAATATTAAGGTCATTGTTATGAAATGTAATCACCATTCCAGCCTTGGTGAAATGTGCCCATCCTGTACCCATGTTCTTTGGCTTTGTACATTTAATTTGTAGACCATAACTAAGGACACTGTTTTTATTTTAAGTTGTTTAAATAATATTAATTCCCCCCTTTTATTGCTTTCTTATTATTCCTACTTTTTTTACTGTTACTATCTATATGATTATGTTAAAATATTGTGTTAATAACTTACCTTTCTGTGATCAAAATGCCTCTGCGGAGTGTATTTGTTCAAAGCGATTCCAAGGATAGTAAAAGGTTTCCCTTGTTTCTTGTCCCTCGCTTGTCACATGCTCTTCAGCTCACAAGAAAACAGACACTAAGGCCGCCAGTTTCACCCTCCATCAGGTGAGGGTAAGACTACATTGTCGCTAACATGCATCTAAGACATGATCAGTGTACTTCAGAGAATGCACATGAGAACAGTGTAGGGGTGGGCATAGACGGTATTTAGGTTGCACCATTGTGACCCTATGGCTTCCCAAGGGGATCTAATTCTTCAGGCATTCTCTGGGCCTGATTCGCCAAGGTAACCTTATACTTTTTTGTAAGTCTGTGTAAGTTTACGATTGGTTGCTATTCACAAAAATGTCATTGCCAGTGTGGAGTCCCCGCACATAAAAAGATAGGTATATTTACGTGCGGAGATTCCGCACTAGAATAGATATTACTCATAAATCCCATTGTAAATAAAAAACAATTGTTTAAGATTACCTTTGTGACTCAGGCCCTGTGAGTTTAGATGACTCATTCCCTAAGTCTCTAACATCTTCAAGAACCAGTGGCGAAAACAAAATGGCCGAGCCCCATCAAAAAGTGGCTGAGGGCCAATGAGTTTCAAGTACCTCGCAGATATACAAAGGAATTGGGCTGAGTCCAGAGCCTCCTGAATGGGCTTGCAGAGCAGCAAGGGCATATGTTATACACTTGACTGAAGAGAGATGGGGTACTTTTCTGCATGACTTTCTCCCAACAGGAACTAGCTAGGAACTAGTCAAAGATCAGGTGCTGTCACTTCCTGTGATGCTGGTAGATGGAGGGTCAGAGTCCTTGTGATATCAATTCTGTTACCACAATGATTTATTAGCACTGACCTAGTAGTAGCATTAATCTTTACAGTTAAACCTGCTTATTTAAATATTTCTTAAGAGAAGCATACAATGTGATGGGCAAAGAAATATAATTTGCACAACCCACGCACTAACCGGCCAGCTATGTCATGCGATCTCTTCACATTCCCCCTTAATAGCCAGGGAACGTCAAATCCGGTGTAAATGGTGGTGGTACATCATTTTCATTTTGACTTATACTGAAATTTCCCTACAAAGGTTCTCATTCCATGCCCAGTAATGTGCCTTTTCCCGCACCAATTTACCACCTGCTCTGATTAGGTGGTAACTGGGGATGGGATGGGCAATTTGTGTCTCTGAGACTGGAAGCAGTGATAAAATCCCACACCTCTCTCCATGAGACCCTAATGTCAGGCCTCAAAAAAGCAATGGGCTTACAAGCCCATCCCCTCCACACACACCGCTCTTTAACCCTTTCGCTGCAGTGCTAAGGGGCGGGGGGCGCGCGGCACTCCGATGCTGGTGACGGAACCGCTCCGTCACGGCCCTCGGGTGAGCTGTGCTTGTGACGGAATGGTTCCGTCACGGCCCCGCCCGCTCAATAGAATGCACCGCACAGGCGCGGTGAATGGTCCGTGACGGAACCGTTCCGTCACCAGCACAGCCCATCCGAGGGGCGTGATGGAGCGGTTCCGTAACCAGCATGGGAGGGGTTAAAGCAACACATTCACTGACACAGTGGTATTTATCTGAAAATTGGCAAATACGTGGCCAGAGATTCAAAACAAAACAAGCATTCAAAAAGCCAATCGGTCTCGCTAATGCAATACTTATTGGTTTTGCCAAAATGTTTTAGCAATGCTGTACACCAGCATGGCTGCTGTTCAGCGTGTCCAAAAGTTAGTGGCTTATAGGAGAATGGTGTGGAGTGTCATACAGCGAAGTGTTGTGGAGTACAATGGAGTGGTGTAGAGGGTTGTGGAGTGCTGTAGAGTAGGGTGGAGTGATGTAGAGTGGTGTACAGTTTTGTAGAGTGGGGTGGAGTGGCATAGGGTAGAGTAGAGTGGAGTAGAGTGTTTTAGAGTAAAGTGGCATGGAGTGGAGTAGATTATCGTAGAAGGGAGTGGCATAGAGTACAGTAT
The DNA here is from genome assembly GCF_964261635.1 of Lissotriton helveticus. Lineage (NCBI taxonomy): Eukaryota > Metazoa > Chordata > Amphibia > Caudata > Salamandridae > Lissotriton > Lissotriton helveticus. Next base: position 1,413,913,442 of record NC_136061.1, read on the forward strand.
TACAGCAGAGTGGAATGGCATAGAGTGGAGAAGAGTGGAGTAAAGTGTTGTGGAGTGGAGTAGGAGTTGAGTGTTGTGGTATGTTAAAAAATATTTATAGAGCGCATGTTCACCATGCCGTTTCTTGGCGATATGTAAGGCGAGGTAGCCAGCTGCTCGTTAGATCATTCATTTGTATGCCTGAGAAAACAACCAAGTTTTTAATTGTCTCCTGAAATGAGAGGTGCATGTTGAGATCTGATGGTAAAAGGGAGTGTGTCCCAAAAATGAGTGGCCAAGACCGCAAAACGTGATCCACCAAGCCTTTTCTGTTTAAAGGTGGGGGTGGCCTAAAAGTTCTGACCTCAGGTTACGGATAGGGGCATAGCTCTGTGTAAGAGTGAAAATAAATTCCAAGCATGTACCGTGGAAGGATTTGAATATGAGGCATATGATCTTAAGTGTACAGCGTTGTGTTACCGGGAGCCAGCTTCCTCATAAGAGAAGTGCCATCTCTGCAGGTGATAGATAAGTCTTGCTGCCTGATTTTGTACCAATTGCAGTCTTTTTGTTAAGTACCCTGGGAGTCTAAAGTAAATGAAGTTAACATAGTCAAGATGTGAGATGACCAAGGATAGAACGACCTGAATAACCACTTTTGTTGTGAGGAATCTGCTGATTTTCCTAATCTTCGTAAGTTGAAAAAAACACGTAGAAACTACCGTTCTGATCTGGGTCTTCAATGTGAGGTCACTATCAATTGTAACACCAACGCTCTTGGCTGAGGAGGAAGGATGTGGTGGCACTTTCAGCTCTGCCGGCCAAAGGTTCGAGGTCCAAGGGTTTCGAGAGCCGCCAGTTAGGATCAGGTCTGTTTTATCAGGATTTAATTTTAAGTGATTATTATTCATCCAATTGCAGATATTTAACATAGTAGTCTGAAAAGTCAGAATAGAATCAGGGGTGTAGTCTATGGTGAAGATCATTTGCAGATCATCTGCATAGTTGAAGGTACACACCTTATTTAAACACAGGGACTGAATAAGTGGAAGGAGGTATAAATTGAACAAGTGCAGGGAGAGCTAAGAGCCTTGCGGAACCCCACAAGTTCATTTAACTCCTGGAGCCGTGAATTGGGAGAGGCGGACTGATTGGAGGCGATCATCTAAAAAGGACATCAGCCATTGGAGGGCAGGTGCCTGGTCCTCAGCGTCCCTGACACGGTTCACCAGAATTTCATGGTTGACCGTGTCAAAAGCCGCCGAGAGGTCGAAGAGCACTAAGGCCTGGGTGGTGCCTTTATTTGCTTTCCTCATTTCATCTAAGCAGTCAGGATTACCGTCTCAGTAGATTGAGCTGGGCGAAAGCCTACTTGGTGGGAGTGTAGAAATTGAGATTGTTCGATAAAAGGGCAGAGACAGCTGGCAACATGGACTTCCAAACACCTTAGCCAGGGAGGGGAGCAGTTAAATGAGGCAATAGTTCGATCGGACCAAGGGCTTTGCACCGATTTTCTTGATTGTGGGACTATCACAGCTTCTTTGAAGGATATGGGGACCAATCCCTGAGTTAGTAAGTCATTTAAAAGAGATAGAGAAGGCTCAGGACATGCAAAGAAGACTTCTCTCAGAATATGTGGGGGGCAACTGTCAGCAGGGGAGCCAGTGTTGTGAAGTGCAGTGGAGTAGAGTAAAGTAGAGTGGAGTTGCATAGAGTGGAGTGACATAGACTGGTGTGGTGTGGAGTGGCATAGAATGAAGTAGAGTAAATTGGAGTAGTGTCTCGTAGAACAGAGTGGGGTAAAGTTGCATGGATTGAGGAAGAGGAAGTTGAATAGAGCATTGTAGAGTGGAGTAGTATTGTAGAGTGGCATAGAATGAAGCAGAGCGATGTAGTGTGGAGTGGCATAGAGTGGAGTTGAGTCTAATGGAGTAGAGGGTCATAGAGTGAAGTATTGTGGAGTGGTGTTTCGTAGAGTGGAGGGTCATAGAGTGGAATAGAGTGGCCTACGGTGAAGTGGAATAAAGTGCAGTGGTGCAGAGTAGATTGGTGTCGATTGTAGTAGAGACTGCATTTGTTTTGAGTGAAGTGTGGAAGAGTGCATTGGCCTAGAGTGCAGTGACAAAATGTAAAGGGGCGTAGAGTGCAGTGGCATAGAGTGGAATGGTGTAGAGTATAGTAGAGTGGAATGGAACAGTGTAGATTCAGTAGCATAGAGTGCAATGGCATAGAGTGGAGTGGTGTAGGGTAGAATGGCATAGAGTGCAGTGGTGTAGTGGTGTAGAATAGATTGCTTTAGAGTAGAGTGAAGTGGCATAGAGGGGATTGGTGCAGGGTAGCGGGAGTGGTGAAGGGCAGAGTGCAGAGGTGTAGAGTAGAGTTGTGTAGAGTGCAGTGACGTGGAGTGCAGTGGTGCAGAGTAGATTAGAGTGCCGTAAAGTGCAGTGGTGTAGAGTGCAGTGATGCAAAGTAGAGTGGTGTAGAGTTGAGTGGTGCAGAGTAGAGTGAATTGGCATAGATTGCAGTGTGCAGAGTACAGTGGCATAGAGTTCAATGGTGGAGAGTACAGTATTACAGAGTAGAGTGCCGTAGAGTGTGGTGGTGTAGAGTAGAGTAGTGTACAGTGAATTGGAATAGAGTACATTGGCACAGATTGCAGTGGCATCGAGTAGAGTGGTGGAGAGTAGGATGCAGAGAGCAGTGGCGTAGAGTAGAGTGTTGAAGAGTAGAGTGGCATAGACTGCAGTGGTGCAGAGTACTTGGTGTAGAATGCAGAGGCTTAGAGTGCATTGGTTTTGTGTAAAGTGGCGTAGAATGAATTGACGTAGAGTTCAGTGGTTTAGAGTACAGTGGTGTAGAGTGCAGTGCTGTAGAATAGTATGAGTGGTGCAGGATACAGTGGAGTGATGCAGGGTAGAAAGCAGTGGCATAGAGTAGTGGTGTAGAGTGCGCTGGTGTAGAGCAGAGTGATACAGTCGAGCACACTGTCTTAGAGTGCAGTGATATAGAAAACAGTGGTGCGGAATAGAGTGGAATTGTGCTGGGTTGATTGCAGTGGCCTAGAGTGGAGTGGCGTAGAGTGGTATAGAGCACAGTGGTGTCATATAGAATGTTTCAGAGTAGAATGAAGAGGTGTAGAGTGCATTTGTATAGAGAAGAGCATCGTAAGGTGCAGTGTCATAGAGGGCAGTGGTATAAAGTAGATAAGAGTGGCTTATAGTGGATTGGCGTAGAGTGCAGTGGCATAGAGTGGAGCAATGCACAGTAGAGTGGTGTAGAGTGTAGGGGCGTACAGTGCATTGGCGTACAGTGCTTGAGAGTGGTGTAGCGTAGAGTGATGCAGAGTAGAGCACAATAGCATAGACTGCAGTTGTGCAGAGTAGAGTGGCATAGAGTTTGTGGCAGAGATTACAGAGTTGTACACTAGAGTGGTGTAGAGAGAAGTAGTGTAGAGTGGAGTGGCGGAGAGTAGAGTGGATTGGTGCAGGGTAGAGTGCAGTAGTGTAGAGTGGAATGGTGCACAGTAGAGTGGCATTGAGTGCATTGGCGTAGAGTGGCATAGAGTAAAGTGGGCAGTGGCATAGATTGCAGTGGTGTAGAATGAAGTGGCATAGAGTGCAGTGACATATAGTAGAGTGGGGTAGAGTTCAGTGGCAGAGACTGCAGTGTGCAGAGTAGACTGTCGTAGAGTGCAGTGGAGTATGGTAGAGAAACGTAGATTGCATTGGCGTAGAGTCGAGTGGGGTAGAGTAGAGTGGTGTAGAAAGCAGTGGCATAGAGTACAGTGTTGCAGAGTAGAATAGAGTGGTGCAGAGTGCAGTGATATAGAGTATAATGGTGTAAAGTGCGGCAGTGGCATAGAGGGTTGCAGAATAGAGTTTAGTGGTGTAGAGTGCAGTGGTGCAGAGTAATTTGGCGTAGAGTGCAGTGGCGTAGAGTTAATAGGTTTTGAGTAAAATGGTGAAGAGTGCATTGGCATTAAGTGCAGTGGTTAGACTACAGTTCTGTAGCATAGAATAGAGTTGTGCAGAGTAGAATAGAGTAATGCAGAGTGGAATGATGCAGCTTAGATTGCAGTGGCATGGGCATAGAGTACAGTGGCATAGAGTAGAATGGAGTGGCGCAGAGTGGAGTGGCACTGAGTGGAGCGGCTCTGAGCCTAGTGGAGTACCGTAGATAGTTTCAGAGTAGAGTGAAGGGGCACAGAATGGAGTAGGGCATGGTAGAGTGGAATGGTGCAGGGTAGTGCAGTGGCATAGAATGCAGTGGAGTAGAGTAGAGTGGAAGAGAATGCACTTGGCTTTTGTAGCAGTAAATGTGCTTTTAACTACTCGTTTTCTAGCAACTTGTGTGCTAGGCGCCGGGAAACCCATTTTGGGTATCTGCGCGCATTACAAATTTAGTTTATTAATAATAATAATAATAACAGAATAGAATGGCGTACAGTGGATTTGCATTGAGTGCAATGGCGCAGAGTGGAATGGTTCAGAGTAGAGTGCATTGGTGTAAAGTGCAGTGGCATAGAGTGCAGTGGTACAGAGTAGAGTACAGAAGCATAGAATGGAGTGGTGCAGAGTAGAGTGCAGTGACAGTGTGGAGTGGCATAGAGTGGAGTAGTGTGGAGTGATGAACAGTAGAGTGTAGTGGCATGGAGTGGTGGAAAGTAGAGTGGAGTGGGGTAAAGTAGAGTATGCATGCTGTGGTAGCGCACTGCCATTACAGACAACACATCTTTAATTGAAATTACCATTACATTCACACAAGGTAAAGGTAAAAAGGTAAAAAAGGTAAACTTACACTTTTGTGGGTTTACTTCTTTTCAGCATTCACTAAGGTAAAAACAGACCAAAAGAATAACTTTACTTCTTTTCAGTATTCACAATGGTAAACTTAGACCCAAAAGTCTAACTTTCCTACTTTTCGGTATTCACAAAGGTAAACTTCGACCAAAAGTCTAACTTTACTACTTTTAGGTATTCACAAAGATAAGCTTAGACCAAAAGTCTAACTTTACTAGTAGTAACTTACCTTTATGAATACCGAAAAGTAGTAAAGTTAGACTTATGGTCTATGTTTTCCTTTATAAATACCGAAACGTAGTAAAGTTACACAAAAGTGTAAGTTTACCTTGTGAATCCGGCCAATACAGTTTTACTGACTATGCCTCGTACAAATGATAATGTGTGGAAAAGTCATCACCTAGTGTATTGATTTGTTTAGATCGTATTAAAATATTTGTTTCCACCAGACTTCGGAATGACCAAAAACGTGCATTTGTGCTTTGCTGATTCTGATATATCTTGTAAAATATTAATGGTTTATTTACAGACATTTACATTTTGTTGGGTGCTATAAAAAATATAACATTGTACATACAGCCTTCCTCCAGCATACACCTAGGTAGCCAGCATGATAATCACATACATCTTCTTACTTTGAAGTCAGAGATAGAAAAATAAACACCAAGCTCCTTGGAAGACAGAATCTGTCAACAAATGTGACAAGATAAGAACAAGATTGATTTAAAGGCCTGGTTACAGAAATTAAGTACTGTTGGAAGAATACAGTGAATAGAGTGTATGCAAGGGAAGGGACAAACTCAAGCTGCAAATAGAAAACAAACAAATGTGAGTTACAAACCACAAAGCAAACGTTAAGCAATGGGCGGAATGCATTCCCAAGGAAGCTTTCCATATGTCCCAAAGATGTTGTTAGCAAACCAGATAGCTGTGCTGTCTGGTAGGCTTCAAACTAAAACAGGACAGGCCCCAGACATAGAAGTAGCACTATGTGATGTCACTTATGGACACAGAAATACTACAGTGACATCATTCACTAACATAGACATAGGACTAAACAGGCAAATCTCACAGTTCTACAAAAGAGACTAGAGATAAGAAGGGCAATCAGAGATTGTGTGCTTGCCTTTCAAACAGGGCAGTCAAGAGAGAAAAGGGATTGCAATTGGTCCCTTGTCACAGGAGTAGTGCCTTCATTCTGGTTTGCTTTCATTTCCATTAATACTAGCAAATTCAGAAACCAAATGATAAAACTTGGACTGAATAAGCAATCACGAGTTGCTGTGGAACGTCAGTGACTGAGAGATGCACAAAAATGTGAAAAGGGAATTATTTTTATTTGGCACGCAAGTAACTACAAAGGAAACATTCAGTGCCACATGTTAGCGTTAACACAGCTATTAAAATAGGGCAAAGCAAGTTTAAAAGCTGTCAGACTAAAACACAAATGCACTTAAGTAACATCTCTCAGTCCTCCTTCAGCTAAGCTATGAAGCTCAGAGAAAGGCTTCTGGGCTTGGGTTTTGCCTGAGGATATCCGCCTCTGCCCTCTCACTCCTCTTAAATACCTGCTGTACTGCATCATGTTGTGACTCACTGCGTCTGCAGAGTTAACGTCTGCCTATTTTGTGATTGAGCAAGAGGGTGTCGCCGTAAATGTGAGCGTGCACACGAGTTAAAATGTTATGAGTGCCAATCACACAACAAAAGTTACCTCTGCTGATAGGCGGCCTTACCTCATTAGCACAGCAGATATTAAGAAAAGGAGCGAACCATCCGGCTTTCTGTAAAAACTGCGACATGCTTTTAATTTTATGAAATGTGTCAGAGGGATGGGACAATCTGAAAAACTGGGACTATCCTGGGAAATCTGAAATGTCTGGTCAGCATAGTCAGGGTACATATGTGGAGAAGTAAATGGAGTAAATCTGTTCATACGTACATATACTTCCCTTCACAATAATCTGGTCACAATATTTTTGAATGCCGATATTTAAAACCTGCAATTCTGGTACCATTCCTATGGTTTAAACCATTCAAACCTCTTCTTCATGTTAATTGGAGGGCAGATAACTGAACGAGCTGCCTTCTTCTTGAGTCTGAGTTCTTTCAAATCTGAGGGAAGGGTGGTTGGCTCGCCTTTTTCTTTTTCACTCGTACATATGCAGCCTCTTACTCTTCAAACATTGCCCACCACAATCACAAACATGAATAACTTGAGAGTGATCATGGGTGCATTGTGGCTCATCAGGGCTGGACTGGCATTTCCCTGGTGGACCATCAGGGTGGAGGCCGGTTTTAGACCCCTGGGGGCCGTTTTTGTTACCGGGAGCCGGTTTTACATCCCCCAGCAACAAGACCGGCACAAAGCTTTACTTCCGCTAGCACCAACCAACTCCCGGGCGGGGCGGTCGAGCTCTTTGCCAGGCCGGTTTCGGTTCCGAGTCAGGCCCGGTGGATCATGCTCCTACACTCACACTCCGATATAACGAATGAGGTAAAAACTGGCTTCTTTCACCTTCCTAATCCTTTCGGGGTGTTCCATGTTTTGAGCTTCACTATCTCCTTTCAAGTGGTTCAGTTTCTCTTCAGAGTGTACTATACCCAGGCAGAGGAGGGCGCACTGTTGAGCAGTGGAGTGGTTAAAGTATTCCTCTGCTGGCCCTCAAGTGACGGTTGGGGAAAAAACGAATGTTTCGCACTGCTTAATTTGAGCAAGTGCTTTCCAGTTCACAGCACCGGCACTTAATTGGTTTCCGGCACTTAATTGTCAACACTGCGCTTATAACAGGCTGACACATGGTGGCACTGCTCATCTAATTTAGAGATGAGCCGAACAACAGTTGTTTATCAGCCACGGCCCGTGGAGGGAGTTACGGTGGGCAGGGAGGCGGGGCGGGGGAATGCTAAAAACCGGAATATGGATAATTGGAGGTAAGTAAACAATTTAATTAATAAAACGGATTTCGTAGCGTGTACTGCATCGCATTTTGCAGTGCAGGGCGCGCTACGAAATTCATGTTATTCATTAAGTTGTTTACTTACCTCCAATTATCCATATTCCGGTTTTTAGCATCGACCAACCCTGCCCCTCCCCCGCCCCGCCTTCCTGCCCCACCGTAACTCCCTCCACGGGCCGCGGCTGTTGTTTATTCATTCAATATACTTAATAAATTACTAAATCTCATCTCCCGAGTCATTCCTTTAGCTTTGGAGACCTGGAATAATCTGCACTGTCACACTTGCAGGTAAGAGAGACGGTTAGTAGTTGTTTTTGTACTGCCATTGGCAGCGATGACAGGGACAATGGGTGGTGCAAGCTGCAGTGGCCTCTGGTCAGGGCCCTGGCACTTATTATTTTACAAATTAAGCACTGATTGTTTTGTCTATGTCATGAGAGCATCTGGTTGCAAGGAATGTCGCAGGAAGCACATAGACTAACCCAGCCTCAGGCAAGATCAGCGAACATTGCAACTTTGCCTGACTTCGTGGACATGATTAAAAGTTAACCCACTCCCAGTTCAAATCTTTATCAATAGCACTTCGAGCAATCCCAGAGAAGGCCCACTTTTTTCTCTGTGAAATTCCTACTTATCAGCCCCCTTGACAAATTCATCCAATCCGACACTGCCTTTTGACTGTTCCAATTTTCAAGAAGGGCAGGAGGGAATATTTGTCTAAGAATGGAACACAGGCCCATGCATCTGAGGCACCTTGAGGATCACCTGGTTTAACCAGTCCTTTCATAAGGCACCTTTTCCTTACCTAGGGCTTTAAGTGGGCCGGGTCATGCCAGGTCATTTCGGCTCTCCATGTTTGCCCTCACCTTCAGGGTGAAAAAAAGAAATCTTAACTCTGCAGCAGTACCACCCTTTACTGCCTTTGATGTAACTTCAAAGAGACTCGCTATAGTTCTTGCACAGTTTCATCCTTTCAGAACTGAAGCATATTCAATATTCTATACAATGCAGTTGTTGCTTATTTATCTTATGCAACTAACAATCATCAGTAAAGCCAATAGTCCTGGCTTCGTGAAGGTGGTGTAATGTTACTTGTTGTATTATATATCTGGATGCAATGACAGAAGAAGCAAAATACCAGTCAGACGGCGCACTATGCTAAGTACAAATTGTTAGCTTGCATATTTTAAGCCACGCCCTTAATTTCATCAGCCACGCCCCTGCAAGAGACCCCTCCCAGTTTTTTCATTCCACCTAAAGCCCTGTCCTTACCTTACATCACAATCTCAGTTAGCCATCTCATAACCCACTTAATCCATTCTGCCACCAGTTCTCAGTCCTCAGAAGTGACATCCTACAGCCTTGGCTGTGTTTACACCTTCAAACAAGCATTTGCAATGCAATAGGTCTCGCTCTTACGCGAGTTTACGCTATTGGCATTGTAAATGACAATGCCTTTTATTTATGTTTTAAAAACGAAAATAAAAATAAAAGGCAATGTTATTTGCAATGTCAATAGCTCAAACTCGCGTAAATGCGAGACCTATTGCATTGCAAATGCTTGTTAGATTAGTGAGTAGAAACGTTCCTTTTCGGCCCATACGGCAAATTATTAAATAAACAAGCGCCGCCGCTAAAGTGAAAGCTGACAGCGCTGCAAATAAAAAGAAAATAGTGCTTACCGACTTATGAAGGAGACTGTGTAATGCCACAATTAAAAGATCCAGTCATCATGGGAGGTAACAAATGACGACAGGGCGGTAACAAGGAGGGACTAACAAGCCTCGTTATCAATCGCAAGCCAGCATTTACCAAAGACAATGACACCAGCCAATCAAAAATATGGGAGGAGAGAAGGCGAGGCTTCCACAGCATACTCGACTGCTGCATGCTTCGCAGAGCGAGCAGGGCATGCACGCTGCCACTATGCTCGACCTAAAAACACGTTGCTTGTCCCAAATTTGACCCAAAGCGTTATGGTATAATTTTACTGCATTTCACAGAAGTAAATCCCTACTTTCGGAATGAAGTACCATTGTTGAGGTTTTCCCTTTTGGTCAATATCCAGTCAGGCCCACTGAGAATTAACTAGTTCAGCCACGTCTAGCGACATTCTGCAAATGGTTCTTGATTGGAGAAAGAAGTTGATAAATTTGTTTCCACCTCTTCTAATTTCAGTGTAGATAGATGACGTTAGGTGTGTTGGATCATATGTGTTGTATAACTCACCTTTACTGAATAAGCCCTTAACATTTCTGTCCTTAATGTACAGTACTGGACAGGCCTGGCCTGTCTATTTCTTGTGAGTTTACCTAGCAAAGAGCTGAATTTTCTCCATCTTCCTGAATTCCAGATGATAGACTATGGCAGAATTTTGCAGCTTACATGAAAAAACAGATACCACCTAGTGTTGTCTTCTTGTACGTCACTATGATTAGATGTGGTGATAGTCTGGATGGAACTGCCCTTTTATTAGAGTATCTCTTGTGCTTTACTTGTAGAAAACAGGACCTTCACCTAAATTTCCTTGCAGGTAACAAAGAGGATCTTGAAGATAGATCTTCAGGTGACAGGGGACCAATGAAGTTCTTGTAAGTCTTGGCAGATGTGGTCTTGTACCTTTACGTATAGAAGTTGTCTCATCACTGCTTTCTGTATTATTTGTATGAATCACATAGAGGAAATATATATTTCATGGTATAGCACATTTATTTAATCCAGTTACAATATAATAAGATAGGTAGTTGCCTGGATCTTCTACGATAATCCCAGAGAGGACCATTACATTGTAGCATCCGGCTGGTATACCGTCAGTTTTAATAACTTCATTTGTGGGCCTTCTTGTGGAATATAATATCTTTCATTTGCTTATGTAGTGGGTGGTACCTGAGTTTTTGGGGCCAGGCTGCCAAAGGTTCATTGTCTCTTCAGTCTCCATAAAGGGGAATCTATCTTTTGGATATATTAAGTTTGAGGTGGTTTGTTAGCATGCAATATTAAGGGGCACAGAGACAGTCATTTAGTCTTGAGTTATGGAGACGGCTTGGTTCTTCCAATTTAATCATGAGCTGTGTGTCATTTGACTGTTTATAGCAAGTCAGGCTAAAAGATTTGTTTGGTTCCGGCAAAGGTACATGTTGTGCAAAATTCCTAAAATTGTCAAGATATTGTGCGGTAGGGAAGTGAGTGGGGGAAGATCCAGTCAAGGAAGATTCCTTCAATTACAAGTCTCATTAGTAAGCAGTTGTGATTTTCTGTGTTGAACAATTCCGATTGGTCCAGTAGAAGTCAGGGGCTGCTTTCATTATGAGAAGTGGGACTCTAGCACCCTCCCTCCTTTTTCCAAAAGTAGGGTGACTGTCTGTCATGCTGGACAAAGGTCTAAGTGACAGACACTCACCATATCAGGGTCAGGCAGCCAGGTGCGTAACCTGCTCTAATACGCAGGTGCCTGAGCCAAGCTTTGCCCAGACTGAACATTTCACAAACCTGAGGGCAGTGACCTCATCAGCCCAGCAAAGCCCTATGAGGCCCTTCCCCTAATGACAAGAGGGAGCGTCACCAACAGATTCAGCCTTGGTCACTTCATTTTTAAGCACTGAACTGCCCAGGGCTGACTGTCTATCCATAACGCATCGTCAAGCAGTGGGGTGGAGTCAGCAAGCCTCACTGACCCCATCCCACTCTATGAAGTTAGGGAAGGTCCTTCTCTCATTGATTAACCCATGACAAGGTCAAACAATGAGAGGAGGCAGTGGGTGCTTCTCTTTTTCCCTTGTCTCTCCTAATCCTCCAGAGTCTTCGGGTATTCATGCTTCCTCCTCCCATCACCTGAGGGTCCATCTGTGACCGCTGCTGGTCGATAAGTGCTTTTTGACTATTAGAGTACGTGAATGTACATATTGATGAATGTGCATTTGTACACATGGGGATGCATATGTGCAAGTGTGTAGGTGTATCTGCGCTGTAAATGGTGGGTGTGAGTATGTGCGCTCATGAAAGGATTGGTTGAAAGTGAGGTGTGAGTATCTGTGTGCAGTTTTGAGTGGATGGCTGCAAGTGACTGTGCACATGTGTGCCCGCCTATTTGCAAAAAATACAAGGCACCAGTGGAAGAAGTAATCTTCCTGGAGTAATAGCCCAGATAGAGATCAGAATTGATTTTGTTGCTGTGCAGAAGCTTTTTTTATTAGCCGGATAGCATCATATTATTTTCAAGAAAGGTAGAGATCTGGGTGAAAGCATTGATTTCCCCATGAATGGTCCGTTTGAGATCAGTCTGTAGTTCTTCAGGTGTGCTGGTTCAAGTCTGTTTGTCTTAATGAAAGGTTCTGTGTAGGATATGATGAGATATGCTTTAAACATGTTTGTTGTTAAAGAACTGTTGATCAGGTTAGTTGCAGATATTGCACCTGATGTAGATAGTAGGATAATCTTGAAGGTTTGTGATGAGTATGCCTCAGATGACAAACCAGCTGGTCTACCGGACCTAAAAATAAGAAAGTGACATTATCATGAAATATGTTAGTGCAGGATAATCTTGAAGGTTTGTGGTGAGTATGCCTCAGATGGCAAACCAGCTGGTCTACTGGCCCTAAAAGTATGAAAGTGACATTATCATGAAATATGTTAGTGCAGGATAAACACGGCAAAACAAATATGGTAACCCAGAGGGTTGAGTGTCCACTGCAGAGATCTAGGAATTCCTTGCTAATTGTACTTTTTGCCACTCCTTCTCCAGCAGAGCCTATGTACTTCCCTAATATTTCCTTACAATGAAAAAGTCCCTGGGATCAATTCTGAATTGATGATGAAATCTATTAGCCATAAACAGGAGATTCACTTTATAGGATAACTCTTTGTGGAGCTTAAATTGGAAGTCACAAGGACAAAAATAAAAAATAAAAAAAGCTATAGAATGGCTAAAATATCATTAATGATTACATCATCCAGTGAGTGTAAGAATTTTCTAAGAGTTTATGATTGTTAAACATATATACTAAAGTATACACAAGGTCAATTATTATACTAGGTGTCCTACTAATGAGTGATACTACTTCTAACATATATTATGTGAGTAGTTGTGTGACTGTGTGTATCTGTGTGTGAGTGGGTGCTGTGAGTGAATGACTGGGTGTGTGAGTGGGTATGTGAGTGGCTGCCTGGGTGAATAAGTGGGTGTGTGAGTAGTTGTGTGTGTGAGAGGGTGGTTATGTGAGTGGCTGTATGTGTGAGTGAGTGGGTGTGTCAGTGGCTCTATGGGTGAGTGAGTGGCTTTGTGATTTACTATATGGGTGGATGAGTGGATGTGTGAGCGACTATATGGGTGAGTGAGTGGGTGTCTGAATGGCTGTATGGGTCAGTGACTGGGTGTGTAAGTGGCTGCTGAAAGTGTGAGTAAATAGCTGTTTGAGTGGGTGTTTGGTTTGTTGAGTTGGTGTTTGATTGGCTGTATTGGAGAATGAGTGTCTGAGTGATTGGCAGTATGGTTGAGTGAGTGAACATGGAAGTGCTTGTATGGATGTGCAAATGGGTATGTAAGTGGTTGTGGGGTGTGTGAGTGATTGTATGGGTGGGTAAGTGGCTGAGTTAAGGGACTGTATGGGTGAGTAAGTGGGTGTGTGAGTAGCTGTATGGGTGAGTGGGTGGGTATGAGTGGCTGAATGGGTGAGTGACTGGGTATATGAGTAGCAGTATGGGTGTGTGAGTGGTTGTCTGTGTGGCTGTATGGGTGAGTTAGTGGCTGTATGGGTAAATGTGTGTGTGTGTGAGTGCCTGTATGGTTGAGTAACTACATGTGTGAGTGGCTGTATGGGTGTATTAGTGGGTGTGAGTGGCTGTATGGGTGAGTGAGTAGGTGCATGAGTGGGTGTAAGAATGAGTGACTGGTTGTACGAGTAGCTGTACAGGTGAGTGAGTGGTTGTGTGAGGGGCTGTATGAGTGAGTGAGTGAGTTGCTTGTCGTCAGAATACTGGTGACTGACAATGCAAGTAATCTCCTCTAAAAAGAATAAACCCATGGGTCGAACACTGAAGCACCTTACATGCTGTTAGACTAGAAACTCCCTCAAAAAAGCAAAATGGGATCCATTTTCTCTTTTCCACCTCTTAAGGGTGCTGTCTTTGTCTATTGTCTCTGCTTTCATAAAGTGAGGTAATATAACAGCCTTAAGTCTAAACAATACTGTTTACAGTGCATGTGGAGCACTTCTGAAGGCAACATTCTATTTTACCGACAGTGCAAAAAACCCTCACATCATTTTTTCTTGTTGCCATTATTCTGTATCACCCTGTGATGCACCAATAGTGTTGTAGTCTCAAAGTGAAATGTGCTCCAATCTGCCTTTAGAATGCTAATTACAGGGACCAATTGCTGTGGCAAATCCTGCAATTGTTTGATGTCTCAAGGTTCTTCCTTCCCTACAGGACTGATGGTGGCTCTAAAGTCCTGGTATTTGGGTGAGTGATCATGTCTCATGGTTCGTGGGTCCCTGCAGAAGTGATGGTGTTTCTGAGTTCCTGGTATCTGCGGAAGTCAGCATGCATCTTAGGGCCATATGCATGAACACATTTTCCCATAGACACAGAATGGGCAAAACTCTTTGATGCATCTGGCCCATAGTCCTTTGCCCCTGAAGGACTGATAGCATCTTTAAGCACTCTGCACTCTTGAGATGTTAGCATGTTTTTTTGGCCACTGGTCCCCTGCAGGACTGATAGTGTCTCTAACCTCCTAGGGTCTGTGAGAGTGAGAATGTCTCCTGGTCTTTTGTCTCCTGCAGGACTTACAGTGTCCCTAAGCTTCTGGGTTTAGCAGCTATGAGCATGTTTTACTGTCCTTCGGCCCCTGCAGGACGGAATGGAGTCTCCAACACTCCCAGGATTTGCAGACGTGAGCAGGTTTCTAAGTTCTTGGATCGCTGCAAGAGTAATGATGTCTGAGGTGAGATTTGCAGAAATAAGCATTTCTCAGAAGTTAGGGTATTTATAAGATCCTGGTCCGTGCATGAGTAGTGGCAATGAAAGTTAACAACAAGTAAACACTCAAGTACTCCTTCTCTGTGGAAGAGCCTAAAATGTGTAGCAACATCACTCCAGAACGTAGGTGTACTCCATAACACATCCAGAAAGGGCCTTCTGACAACTGCCTGTGGTAATCCTAATAGGTTGGGTAGCATCATGCTTCGCAAGCCCCAGTGGGATTAGAAGATACGGTGTTTCCCCCAAACACATTGGCTGACGAAAGTACCTGAAGCAAATGTGTAAAATACAAGGGGGAAAAAATCCGGATTTCGTGTGGAAATGCTTAGTCCCCAAAATCTACTGGTAAAGATTATTTGCTTCTCTGTCTACTTGCACCTGCTTCTACTGGTCGAACTTCCTCGGTACAACTGCAAATAACATTATGATGAGACTAAATACTTTTCTTGGACACTATTTCAATTTATGAAGACCAAGGATTTCATATTACATGATAGGAGTCGAAACCGAGTGCAGAACAAGGTCGACTGAATCTTTGTAACTGTGGAATGAGATCAGAATAATTGAACTTGACGAAACAGAACAGCTGCTTCAATATATGTTTGTCAAGATGTCAACTTTCTCGCCATTGTAAATATGCAACATCAGTATTATATCGAAATTGTTATATTCTATGTATTTGTTTTCTTCCAGTAAAGTAATCTAAAATCGACCTGACTTGGTGTATGCCACGTAAAACAACAGAAATAAAAAATAAATACATATACCTGCTCTTGGATTCTGCAATGGTTGTTACGTCACTATACATTGAGCAATGCAAGAGTGATGGTTTCCTGTACTGATTGGCCTCAAGGAGAGATGACGCCTTTTTGCTCTAGTTTCTGCTAGATGGTAACGTCTCCATGCCCTTGGTGCCAGTAAGGAATAAAGATGTCTCTCTGCTCTTGGACTTGCAGGAAGTATGCCGTCTCTATGATTTTGGGCCCTGCAAGAGTCATAACTCCTCCATTCTCTTGGGCACTTCAGAAGTAACACAGTCTCTGTGTTCTTGATCCCTGCAGGCGTGTTGGCGTTTCTGTGTTCTTGGTCTCAAGAAGGTGCAATCACAGATCTATGGTTTTGGATCCTGTATTACCGATGACGTCTCTATGCTCTAGAGCCCTTCATTACTAAAGATGTTGCTATGCACTTTTGCTCGAAAGATGTGACCTTATCTCTGTTTTCTTGGGCCAAAGAAGGAACAATGGCTTCTCTAGTCTCTTCAATCAATCAATCAGTCTACTTGTAGAGCACGCTACTCACCCCGAGGGTCTGAAGGCGCTGGGAGGTGGGGGTGTGGGTTGCTGCTACTTCTCGAAGAGCTAGGTCTTGAGGAGTCTTCTAAAGGTGAGTTGGTCGTGGGTCTGTCGCAGGAGGGTGGCCAGGGTGTTCCAGGTCTTGGCAGCGAGGAAGGAGAAGGATCTGCCGCCGGAGGTCGCTCGTTGGGTGCGAGGAACAGCGGCGAGGGCGAGCCTGGCAGAGCGGAGTTGGCAGGCGGGGGTGTAGAAGCTGAGTCTGCTGTTAAGGTAGGCTGGTCCCGTGTTGTGTAGTGCTTGGTGTGCGTGGATGAGGACCCTGAAGGTGATCCTTTAGTCGACGGGGAGCCAGTGTAGGTCTCTCAGGTGGGGGGTTATGTGGCTGCGGCGAGGGATGTTGAGGATCAGACTGGCGGAGCCGTTTTGAATGCGTTGTAGTTGTCCTAGGAGTTTGGCTTAGATTCCTGCGTAGAGTGCGTTGCCATAGTCTAGTCTGCTACTGACGAGGGCCTGTGTCACTGTTCTTCTTGTTACGGTGGGGATCCACTTGTAGATCCTGCGAAACATGCGGAGGGTGTTGTAGCATGAGGAGGAGACGGCGCTTACCTGGTTTGACATGGAGAGGGAGGAGTCGAGGATGATTCTTAGGTTGCGTGCGTGGTCAGTGAGTGTTGGTGCTGCTCCTAGCGTGGTTGGCCACCAGGAGATGTCCCAGGCTGATGGGGCTCGTCCGCGGATGAGGATCTCCGTCTTGTCTGAGTTCAGCTTCAGTCAGCTGCTCCTCATCCATTCGGCGACGGCCTTCATACCCTTGTGGAGGTTGGTTTTGGCGGTGTGCGGGTCTTTGGTGAGGCAGAGGATGAGCTGGGTGTCATCGGCATAGGAAATGATGTTGAGGTCGTGCTGGTGGGCCACTAGTGCGAGGGGGGCCATGTAGACGTTGAACAGTGTCGGGCTGAGGGAAGAGACCTGGGGTACGCCGCAGATGATGTTGGTGGCTGTAGAACGGAAAGGTGGGAGGCGGACGCTCTGGGTTCTGCCGGTGAGGAAGGACGTGGTCCAGTTGAGGGCCTTCTCTTGGATTCCTGCTTCTTGGAGGCGTGTTTTTAGTGTGTGGTGGCAAACCGTGTCGAAGGCGGATTACAGGTCCAAGAGGATGAGGGCTGATGTTTGGCTGTTGTCTAGATGGCCCCTGATGTCGTATGTGGCGACAATGAGGGCTGTCTCGGTGCTGTGGTTTCTTCTGAATCCGGACTGGGACGGGTCTAAGATGTTGTTGTCCTCGAGATGGCGGGTCAGTTGATGTTGATGATTTTCTCGATGACCTTTGCCGGAAACGGGAGCAGGGAGATGGGCTGGAAGTTCTTGAGGTCCTTGGGGTCTGCCTTGGGCTTCTTGAGGAGGGCGTTGATCTCGGCGTGCTTCCAGCTTTCTGGGAATGTAGATGTCTCGAAGGAGATATTGATGACTTTCCGTAGTTGGGGTGTGATAACTGTGTCTGCTATGTTGAATAGGTGGTGGGGGCAGGGGTCTGATGGTGATCCTGAGAGGATGGAGTTCATGACCTTGCGTGTCTCGTCGTCGGTAACATTGGTCCAGGAGGTCAGGCCGTTGATGCGGGTGGTGTGTTTCGGGTGGGTGCGGCCTGTCATTGTTGGGGCGGTCGGGGTGTTGAAGCTGTCATGGATGTCCAAGATCTTGCGGTGGAAGAAGGTGGCCAGTGCATCGCACAGTTCTTGTGAGGGCGGGATGTCGTTGCCGTTGGCGCTGGGGTTGGAGAGTTCCTTCACGATGCTGAAGAGTTCTTTGCTGTTGTGTGCATTGTTGTCTAGGCGGGCTTTGAAGGAAGATCTCTTGGTGAGTCTGATGAGGTGGTTATGTCTGTGGGTGGCGTCCTTGTGGGCTGTGTGGCTGACTGGTGTTTGTCCGTGTAGTCATTTCTTCTCCAGTTTTCGGCATGCTTGTTTGGAGGTCTGGAGCTCTTCGGTGAACCTGGTGGCTTTCTTGCTGGTAAGGCTGCTGGAGGGTTTCTTGAGCGAGGTGAGGGTGTTGGCGCAGTCGGTGATCCACTGTCTGAGATCGCGGGCGGCGACGTCTGGGTCGGTGTGGTCAGTGGGTGGGTTCTGGGCGAGGGTGGTGGCCACCTGGTCCACTGTGACTTTGCTCCAGCAGCGGCGGGGCAGCTGTTGGGTGCGGTGGTGCGTGGTGACCTTGTTGAAGGTGAAATGGATGCAGCGATGGTCAGTCCAGTGGAGTTCGGTGGTGTGGTTGAAGGAGACGTGGGTGTTGGTGGAGAAGATGGGGTTAAGCGTGTGGCCGGCGGCATGGGTGGGAGCTGTGACAAGTTGTCTGAGGCTGAGGTTGGCGAGGTTGTCGATCAAGCAGGTGGAGTTGGCGTTGTTGTTGTTCTCGAGGTGGAAGTTCAGGTCCCCGAGGCGGATGTAGTCTGTGGCGCCGAGAGCGTGGGTGCTGGCGAGGTCGGCGATGGAGTCGCAGAACTGCGTTCGGGGTCCAGGGGGTCTGTAGACGAGTGTTCCTTTGAGGATGGTTTTGGGGTCGGTGTGGATCTGGAAGTGCAGGTGATCGGCGGTGTTGAGGGTGTCGTCTGAGTGGGTGGAGACCTTTATGGAAGACTTGTGGATGATGGCAATTCCTCCTCCGATTCAGTTGGCGCGGTCCCTGCGGGTGATCTTGTAGCCGTCTGGGTTGGCTATGGCGATGTCGGGTGCCGAGGAGTCATTCCACCAGGTTTCGGTCAGGAAGGCAACGTCTGGTGTGGAGGTGTCGATCAGGTCCCAGAGCTCAATGGCGTGTTTGCGTGCGGAGCGGGTGTTCAGGAGTATGCAGCGGAAGTGGTTGGGTCCGGTCTTTGGAGGTTTGGTGGCTCTGTCGCAGGTGAAGTGGCATGTGTGGCAGGAGAAAGGTCCGTGGGTCCGTCTCGGGGCAGCTTGGAAGCAGGTGTGGTCTCTGCCAGTGTTGAGTGCGTGAGTGTGCTGGCATTGTATCGGAGTATGACGTCGTGGCGTTTGCGGGATCCAGGGGTTCTGGCGCTGGGCGCAGTCCAGGCGCGGACAGGCGCAGACAGGCTTGCCTCTGGCGCGCTGTGGAAAAGTAAATTTTGCCATGTTCTGTGTCCCTACGTGTTCCCCATCTTATGTTATATGTGCATGATTAATATGCATATGTATTCCCTTATGATCGATTAAAGACGCAATTTTAGTTGTGTCCATCTCTAGTATGCCAGTTTTCAGTTCTCGTTAAAGCTACGAGTATTAGGCCTATGTAAAGTTATGTTGCCACGTTTTACAGTGTGCACGTTAATTCATTGAAAAGTCTCCGTTTCTAGGCCTCAAAAGGGCCCGAACACCAGATTCAGCTCCTGTCTCCTGAACCCTCGCTGAGGAGCGATACAGCCCCCACCTGTATCCCTGACCCTTCACTTACTTCCTGCCTCACAGTGCCCGGCTCGGCCTGGCTCTGCCTGCCAGTCTGCCAAGAGTATGTTATGATTCTAGTTATCAGTCCAGCCCTCCTTCTCTGCATTCCTAAAGCTACTGAATCGCATCAATAGTTTCAGTCATCGTCTAGCCTTTACGTCTCCATGTAAGAGAAATACTGTATTAATGGTCATTTAATATTCCTCAACACGCACTACATATAGAATGATGCATGCACCAGTCTTAGAGTCTGTTAGCCTTTACCCTGATAACTTTTGGATTCTATCAAGATGTTCTCTAAACATCAGATACTAGATAGTGTTTAGGTACATGTCGCTCTGACACTCCAGACTTTCATCTCCTCTTCTAGCGCAGAAGTCATAGCCCCCAGTTCCTCTTAGTAACACGTCATTGCCAGCTTGCGCGCACCACTAGGTCAGAGGTCCCGGCTCCTTAGGTAGCCCCCTCCATGTTTCCGCCCCGTTTATGACATATTCTGTTACGTTTACATCACATGTCTATGTATACGCCTCTTGTTACACCCACTTTATGCCTTATCTTTCGCGACTGCTATGAACTCCACCCACTGCTACGCCTACTATACTGAATGTAATGCAATTGTTTAACTATAAATATTGTGCACTGTTATTAAAAGTTACCCCTTATGCTCCCAGATCCTGCCCCCCGGCAGCTGCCATCCCATTCCCATGCAGGTTGTCCTGTTCCTGTCCTTTATGCCTGATTAAAACCTGCAAACTCCAGCTACCTCGAATCTTGACTCTTATTTATTGAGCTATCTGTTATTGTATATCTAGTCAAAAATAGAACAGGTATTTAATTATTTATTTACCACATAATGGCGCCCGAATAGGGACTTGCCCTTTCCCCACGCGCCGGAGAAGCCACGCCAGCCCCCTGACCCTCTGCAGCCGTGACGGAACCATACCGTGCACGTGCAGATATTTCTGCTTCAAGTATCCCTCAGGCCCACGGAGGAGACGGAGGTTGCGGTCCAGCATCCAGACGAGGCGGTGGAGGAACGCGGCGAGTCCCGACCAGAGCCCAAGCCGAGAGTCCAAGGTCCGAGGTATCCGGAGGCCCACCCGTAACTGAAGTCCGAAGTTCGTAGTCCGTCGTCGTAGCAGTCCAGTCCAGTCCGAGGCCTTCCGTTCTTGCTGCCCGGTGAGTACCGTTGCTGGGGTAGTATCTAGACAGGGTCAATTAATTTGTCTCTGGTCCGTGGGTTTGGGTACGCAAATCCAACACGAAGTATCCACCTAGGTGGATGCGGGTCCTGACGTGTCTCTTTATGAGACCGGTATGTTTCGTACTGTTTCAGCAGTGCATCTAGTAACTCTAGTAAGTTCTAGTCTCGAGAAATTCATGTGTTTCTGTTCTCAAGTATTCCAGGTAATGTTTCTGTTCGAACTGTTATTTTAAATGTCATTTCAATGTGTTTTTAATGTCGTGGTATGAGTGATCAGTCTCAAGTCATTATTGTGTTCATTGTGTATTGTATTGTGTCCAGATCCCAGTTCACGTCATGCCTCTGTTCTCAAAATTACGTCAGTTAAGAACTAGAAAAGGTCTGCTCGAGGAAGCAGTTCCTGTCCCACCTAGGGACAGTCCAGGTCATTTTATGTATCATAAGCATGGCATAAGTGCCATATTATATCTAGACTTATGGGTCGAGTACACTAAGGAATTAGAAGAGAAATATAGATGGCCTGTATCAGGCACATGGGATGCCGAGTGCATCATGCGAGTAGAAGAAGTATTATGGAAAAAGAAAGCCAGACAGTCACAGAAAGATGCCATCGAGTTATGGCGCAAAGAATCTCATAAAAGAACCGAAAAAGAAATCAGAAAGTCAGAATTAAGTAGAGAATCCTCAGAAAGAGCCCAAGAAAGGGAATTAATCGAAATAGGTGAACGAGTTAAAACCGAACAGTCAGACAGACAGAGGAATGCCCTTATTAAGGGTATGTACCCTCTTCTTGCCGAGGGCTTGCCAAAAGCAACCCCGGAGGCATCCAGTAATTTTCCGCCACCCTTAGTTCCGACCAAGCTACGTCACAAACCGACCGCAGCTGATATTTTTCTCTCGTCCTATTTGGACGACACAGTCCCAGAATATGCAAATCCTGTTCCGCCAGCTCCTGTAAATAATGTAAATCCTGCTCCTCCAGTCACCGGGGCACCTGTTACAGCACCTGTTACGGTACCCCCGGTCCAGCCTACATTACAAGTACCCGCTACACTGGTCACTCTGCCAGCACGAAGAGTATCAGTCGACGATTCCAGTTTAGGGGCCGCGGGAGGAGGTCCTCCGGGAACCCCGCCGCCACACAAACGTGTAACGTCAGTCGAGTTACATGAACGTGCGTTACAGCGCACGCCCAAACATCAGTCTGTTGCAGATATCAGACGAGCTCTTACCGAATGCCGTTATGATCCGGTCCCAGGTGATGATAGTATGGTTATATATTCATTACGTGTAAGACGGGTGACCGAGTATTTGGACACCCTACCAAATATGAAAAAAGATCTAGACAGAATATATTGTTTCATTCGTACAGGAACAGACCCAGAAAGTATTGGCGAAGTCATGTTTCTAAGAAAAGCTGAGATTCAGCTCATGCTATTAAAGTTTCTAATTAATTGTTTAATAAGGGAACAAGATTATCCGACTAAAGATCCGACCGAAATGAAAGTCCTGACAAGGTGGAGTGATAATATAGCCGAGGGAAGACACAGGACGCTCAGTTGTATAGAGAGTATGTACAAGAAAATTCGTAAGGAAATAATAAGGTTACACGAGAAACGCAAAGCAGCACAAGTAAGCGAGAAGGAAAACGACTCTTCTACTGAAGAGGTAGACGACGAGAATACCGCCAGAATAGCGTATGTAGGTAAAGCTAGACTTCCCGACCGACATTCACGTCTAGAACACAAGAAAACTGTTCCTCTTCCAGCCCCAGAACAAGGTTCTCTAGAGCAAGTATTTCAAGCTACCGATCACATTCTGAAATCACGAATCGGTTATAGTGAACTTAGTACCATGCATGAACAAGAACTAGCCCGATCAGCAGTTCGATGGACTACTGATTCTACCACTTTTCCAGACGAAATAGTGGCACAAATGTTTCTGAAACTGCCCCCAGCCGAGCAGCGACTGGTGGGTATGTATATGATCCAGCACCTCATTACATTGTATGAGGGTCAGCATTCCGATCCAGGTCCGTTACATGATGTTCTGAACGAGTTACTCCAGTATAAATGGAGAGGTCTAGGTACCGACTTAATTAGTATCATTCTAGAACAGCGCCACAAACATAGAACGTTTCTGAACCCGCATTTTGTTCACGTCTCACCCCCAGAAAGTAAACCCTTTTACATAGACAGACAGCATCCGTTACGAGAAGTACACCCAGTTAGGACACAGGGTGGTGAAATGCAACGAGTATTTGTTTACACCCCGATTACAAAGATGGAACTCTTAGAGATGAAAAAGTTAATTCCCTGTCACGATAAAGATCCAGCAGGGTTCCACCGTGAATTAAAAGACATGCTCCGTATGGGAGAATACACGTATCCTGATATCATTAAAATGTTAAAGGTCCTGTTGCCCGCGGGCATATATGAAAAACTCAAGGAGAAAGAATGGGAGGTGGGAGAGAAAAAGATAGATTGGGCAGCTCTAGAAGCTGAAGAAAATACACGTGTACCAGGTACCGGTCAAGGAGATAAATGTAAAGAATTACCTGAACTGTTAATACAAGTTTTGCCAAGATTACTAGCCACGAAAAAGGAAGACTGGGATGCAATCTCAGCCTGTAAACAGAAACCAGACGAAGATACTAGTGATTTTTATTCTAGATTTGAGAAATGTTTTAGCATCAACAGTGGTTTGAAGACGAGTAGTGAGTCATACCCTCATCTTTTTGTTACTAAACTAGTCGAGAATTCAAGTCCACAAGTTAAAAATAGAGTTTTGAAAGTCGAGAGTACCTGGCAAGCTAATACTCCGTCCCAGATGTTACAGATGCTCCAGTATCACCAGAATAGAATCAGGGAAGAGCAAGAACACGAAAGGAAACGTATGAAAGACACGAAAATGAAAGTATTAGTTGCAAAATCTGTTCCACAGGACAGTCAGAAGAGGGGTCCAAATCAAGCCAGTCATCCTGCAGTTCCTGTTAAAGGGACCTGCAATTATTGTAAACAGCCAGGTCATTTTATAAACGAGTGTGCAGTTCTGAAACACAACATAGCCACTGGTAAGACTAAAGAAAGACCACGTCCGCCTAGACAAGAACAAGTTTCACAGACTTCCCAGTTACCACAGAATACACCACAGACAGTTACAGCACCGCAGCCTATAGCTGCAACACAGCATGTTACACAGCAGATGTACCAGTATGCACAGTCCGAGTATCCAGAGTATCAAGCGTATTCATGAAACAGCCTAGAGAGGGAGGTAGGCTTGCCTCTCATCGAGATTCCTGTAGATCAAGAGGGTCCCTATGTTCACAGTCAAGTATTAGGGAAAGACAGAAAGTTTCTGATTGATACAGGGGCAAGTAGGACTACTATCAGTCATGACGAGGTTCCAGGGGCTCCGCTCTCAGGCTCTAGAAATGTTTCCCTTGGATTTTCAGGAAAGCCAATTGTTAACGAGATTTCCAAACCAGTTACTCTAGAAGTAGGTCCATTGTCCCGAACTACTGACCTGCTACTCACGAAATCATGTCCAGAAAATTTGTTAGGCATTAAGACATTGAAAGAATTAGGTGCAGTCATATGCTGCTCCCCAGAAGGAATACGTTTGTTTTTACGTGACTTTAAGGGTCACTATGTATTACGTGAT
Organism: Lissotriton helveticus; assembly: GCF_964261635.1. Taxonomy (NCBI): domain Eukaryota; kingdom Metazoa; phylum Chordata; class Amphibia; order Caudata; family Salamandridae; genus Lissotriton; species Lissotriton helveticus. The sequence continues at coordinate 1,413,937,763 of NC_136061.1, forward strand.
TTTGATCCAAGATTATTGAATGTTCCGCAGCATCTATGGGCACAAGGTCCAACTGATGTTGGTTTTATGCAAATCACACCCCATCGTGTGACTCTCAAACCAGGTGTAGTGTTACCACGAATTAGACAGTACAGATTGCCACCTGAGGCTGTAACAGCCTTATCCAAAATTATTGACGAGCTTATTGCTCAAGGAGTGGTTGTAGAAACTGACTCCAATGTATGTAATTCTCCTATCATTCCAGTCATGAAACGTACTGATCCAAATGCACCTCCAGTATATCGATTAGTGATTGACCTTCGAGAACTTAATAAATGTATCATACCCCAGTACCCAGTTGTCCCAGATATTTCTTCCCTATTGACAGCCATTGATTCTGAGGCTACATTTTTCACAGTCATAGACCTCAAAAACGCATTTTTCAGTGTCCCCATTCATCCAGACAGTCAGTTTCTTTTCGGATTCTGTTTAAATGGAAGGAGCTATAAATTCACACGAGCTCCTCAAGGTTTCACAGAAAGTCCTAGTATTTACAGTCAAGCACTTAAGAGACAACTAGACAATATTCACATGCCAACTGACACTGCCCTGCTCCAGTATGTCGATGATCTACTGATCACAGCCCGTTCTGAACGTGCCTGCGAGCGTGCGTCACTTACAGTCCTGTATTTCCTAGCCGAGATGGGGCACATGGTGTCCCCTTCGAAGCTTCAATTCTGTGTCCAGCAAGTGATCTACTTAGGCCACTTACTGTCCAAGAGGGGTAGGCAGTTGACACCTGACCGTATCCAGTTAATAGCGAGTCTTCCTCAGCCCAAGACCCAGAAGGAGGTACGAGCTTTTATCGGCCTCACTTCTTATTGCCGACAATGGATTCCTCAGTATGCATTTCTAGCCAAACCACTGATACAGTTAACGACACAGGAGGCAGCCGTATCGACTGTCCTCCCTTGGACATCTGAACATACACTTGCTTTTAATGAGTTAAAGAAAGCTTTATGTCAAGCTCCTGTTCTAGCTACTCCGAACTACAGTAAGCCTTTTACACTTTTTGTCACAGAACGTAATGGTACAGCATTATCTGTTCCCACACAAGATCAAGCAGGACAATACAAGCCCTGTGCTTATTTTTCGAGCACATTAGATCCAGTAGCCCAGGCTCTGCCTGCGTGCCTCAAGTCAGTTGCAGCCACAGCACTAGCTATCAGACAAAGTGATTCCATAGTGTTAGGACATTCCCTCACAGTACAAGTTCCACACTCCGTGGAAGTTCTTTTAAACCGAACCCAGACTCAGCACTTGACCATTGCACGTTTAACAGGTTATGAATTGACACTGTTCCAGCCACACATAGAAATCAGACGCTGCAACGTTCTAAATCCTGCTACACTGTTACCGTCAGTTACTTCAAATCCTGCCACACATGACTGTGTGGAAGTAGTTAACACCATGACAAAGCCAAGACAAGACCTGACAGATATTCCATTACCAGATCCCGACCTGACACTTTATGTGGATGGTTCATGTATGAGAACAAGTACAGGAGAACTAGTAGCCGCGTATGCAGTGACTACTGAGACTGAAGTTATAGAGACACACCGTATTGACACTCTGTCCGCTCAAGCAGCAGAGCTAGTTGCTCTGACCCAAGCCTGCATACGTGCCAAAAACCTGAAAGTTAACATTTACACAGATTCACGATATGCATTCGGAGTCGTACACGACTTTGGAGTGCTCTGGCAAGAAAGAGGTTTTATGACTTCTCATGGAACCAAGATTCAGCATGGTCTCCTTATCCAAGCTCTGTTAGATGCAATACATTTACCGACAGCTATCGCTATCATGAAGTGCAAAGCACATACGAAAGTCACAGACATTATTTCTCAAAGTAACGATCTAGCAGATCGAACAGCCAAGTTTACAGCCCAGACTCCAGACATTCCAGTTAACGCAACACTGACACACACTCCAGATCCGACTACATGTATGACAGTTAAGGACCCCACTCAAGATGTCATAGATATCCAGTCACATGCTACTCCCGAGGAAATCAAGAAATGGTCCGAACAAGGAGGGGTCCAGACAGATCAGGGATGGTTGACGAAGGGAAAAGCCACATGGTTTCTCCCTGACTCAATGGTTCAAGTCATTATTAATACCGCACATAGTCCTGCACATTTAGGAGAAAAAGCCATGTTAGACAGTATCCAGAACATTTGGTTCAACAAGCATTTACGAGCTGCAGCCAAGCAGAAAGTCCGTACCTGTATGATATGTTGTCAGTTCAATCCAGGTAAAAGTGTCCCGGTGGAACAAGGGGGATTCCAGCCTCCTGACCACCCTTTTGAGGTCCTCCAAATGGATTACATTCAGATGGAGCGATGTCGAGGTTTTAAGTATGTCCTTGTAGTTGTATGCGCTTTGTCCAGGTGGACAGAGGCATATCCAGTCCCAGATTACACAGCCGCGACCACTGCCAAGCAGCTGGTTCGTGAATTCTTCCCCCGTTATGGACTCCCTAGGGTCGTGTACTCAGATAACGGCCAGCCATTCTCATCTGAACTCATGAAGCATGTTTCCCTTCTGTTAGGGTACCAGTGGAAGTTTCATTGTGTACGCCATCCTGAAGCAGCAGGTCTCGTAGAGAGACATAACCAGACATTAAAAATCCGTCTTGCCAAAGTCTGTAAAGAGAAAGGTGTAGACTGGCTAGTAGCTCTGCCAGTCGCCCTATTTTATATGCGCATGGTCGCGCATTCCAGATCAGGTCTGTCCCCTTATGAGGTCGTATTCGGCCGCCCCCCGAACATGTGGGGTACACCTAGACCCCGAAGTATTACAGATGTTTCCAGTAATATGCTGACAGATTACCTAGCTTCCTTGATGTCTGCCCTACACTCTTGTCGTTCACAGGTTGCCGCCGCATTTCCAGACAATACCGAGGTGAAACCGCATGAAATCGTTCCAGGAAGTCTAGTGCTTGTCCGGAATTTTGATCGTTCAAGTCCGCTGGAGCCTCGCTGGAAGGAGCCGAAGTTAGTCCTTCTGACCACCCGCACGGCCGTGAAGTTGGAAGGCAGAAAAGGCTGGGTGCACCTGTCTCACGTCAAGAAATTTCACGGACTAAGAACTAAAACGTTTATTGACACTTCTACAGACACTTCCGAGTCTAAAAACTGCCCTATTCTCAAGGACTGTCCCGCTATTGACTTTGATTCAAAGCCCTCCCTGTTAGAGAAAACTCCGCAGCAGGAGTATAAAAATAAGCTCCGGTCTAGTAAAATAAGTCAGCCAGTTTAATTGTCTAAGTCCCCCTCGGGTGAAACGGTTAGACAGGTTTCTGACATGTATGAGATAGACCCCCATAGTGAGAGAGTTAGTCAAAACTCCATCAGATGTATTGTTATTTTATGTTTTCTTCTATTTTTGAGTTTGATGGTTACCTGCACAAGTTATGCATTGCATTTATGTTTTTCAATTTCTCATGTAAATAAGTTTTCTAATGCTACAGTAGAACACACATTTAGTGATCTGCCTCCTCACGAGCTATCCTATCGTCTTGCTATGCGCAATAACACATTTATCCGTATGTTACACTATTCACACCAGACCAGCAATGCCACTAATTGTTGGGTGTGTGGTCGACTCCCCCCTTTCCAGACACCGAAGGGAGTTCTGCCACTGTTTCCTTATCCGTTTTCACATAATGGTTCGTGTGGAGCGTGGTCCACGTTAACGTCATCTTCAACTGATATGTCCCTTCTGAATAGTACATGTTTTCCAGACAAGCAAGGTCTCACCCATAGAACCGGGTTAGACCTAGAAAATGAAGTGTATAATTTAGGTAATTATTCTTCGAATTTTATGGTCCTGAATGTTCAGTCTGATACTACTCCAGATTTACCTACTATTTCAGTACTACCAGTCAAAGGCGAATTATGTGTCCGAAAAAATGGTTCCGCACATGTAGGACATAGTGATTGTACTACTATTATCAAGTATAGTGACAGTGGGAAATCTATTTTCAAAGCCTCACGTCATTCTTATTTTGTTTGTGGTCAGACCGCATATGTTCGTCTGCCCCTCGATTGGGATGGAACATGTTACATTGCCTTCCTACTGCCACCAGTTTTCCTAGCCCCATCCGATTATCATAGAAACACACATCTAGTACACATTAGACATAGAAGGGAGATTGAGTCCCCGATTGTCGATCAAACTGAAACTGCTCTAGAACAGTATACAGACTTCAATAGAGGTTTCTTCTTCTTTATAGGACCTATCCAGAATAGTAAGTTAATCCGTAGGTTAACCAGAACCCTTGAAGCAGTAGTGAATGAGACTACTTCTGCTCTAGGTAACTTAACCGAAGAGCAATCTGCTATGAGATTTGTCGTGCTCCAAAATCGTCTCGTTCTTGACGTCATACTGGTCGATAGAGGAGGAGCATGTAGAGTCATCGGATCTAGTTGCTGCATTTTCATTCCTAATAACGCGCCGTCTGTTTATTCAGCTATAACCAGACTTCATAAAATTGCCCATCAGTTACACCAGAATCCAGGCACCTGGACATGGTCCGGTTGGCTCTGGAGTATAATCTCTGCCTGGGGATGGAAAGTATTGTCATTCCTAGGTATAGCAGTAATGATCATTTTCAGTTGCTGCCTCTGTTTACAATGTGGCCCTGCGATTTGCGGCATTTGTGCTACATCCTGTATTCCAAGTCCTAGTCCTAAGTCCCGTTCCAAGACAATTCGAGACGAGCAAATGATACTGTATGAAATGATAGATGGTATCATGAATATTGATGTTTCCTGATGGAAACGTAGTGACAAGGAGGGAATGTGGAAAAGTAAATTCTGCCATGTTCTGTGTCCCTACGTGCTCCCCATCTTATGTTATATGTGCATGATTAATATGCATATGTATTCCCTTATGATCGATTAAAGACGCAATTTTAGTTGTGTCCATCTCTAGTATGCCAGTTTTCAGTTCTCGTTAAAGCTACTAGTATTAGGCCTATGTAAAGTTATGTTGCCACGTTTTACAGTGTGCACGTTAATTCATTGAAAAGTCTCCGTTTCTAGGCCTCAAAAGGGCCCGAACACCAGATTCAGCTCCTGTCTCCTGAACCCTCGCTGAGGAGCGATACAGCCCCCACCTGTATCCCTGACCCTTCACTTACTTCCTGCCTCACAGTGCCCGGCTCGGCCTGGCTCTGCCTGCCAGTCTGCCAAGAGTATGTTATGATTCTAGTTATCAGTCCAGCCCTCCTTCTCTGCATTCCTAAAGCTACTGAATCGCATCAATAGTTTCAGTCATCGTCTAGCCTTTACGTCTCCATGTAAGAGAAATACTGTATTAATGGTCATTTAATATTCCTCAACACGCACTACATATAGAATGATGCATGCACCAGTCTTAGAGTCTGTTAGCCTTTACCCTGATAACTTTTGGATTCTATCAAGATGTTCTCTAAACATCAGATACTAGATAGTGTTTAGGTACATGTCGCTCTGACACTCCAGACTTTCGTCTCCTCTTCTAGCGCAGAAGTCATAGCCCCCAGTTCCTCTTAGTAACACGTCATTGCCAGCTTGCGCGCACCACTAGGTCAGAGGTCCCGGCTCCTTAGGTAGCCCCCTCCATGTTTCCGCCCCGTTTATGACATATTCTGTTACGTTTACATCACATGTCTATGTATACGCCTCTTGTTCCACCCACTTTATGCCTTATCTTTCGCGACTGCTATGAACTCCACCCACTGCTACGCCTACTATACTGAATGTAATGCAATTGTTTAACTATAAATATTGTGCACTGTTATTAAAAGTTACCCCTTATGCTCCCAGATCCTGCCCCCCGGCAGCTGCCATCCCATTCCCATGCAGGTTGTCCTGTTCCTGTCCTTTATGCCTGATTAAAACCTGCAAACTCCAGCTACCTCGAATCTTGACTCTTATTTATTGAGCTATCTGTTATTGTATATCTAGTCAAAAATAGAACAGGTATTTAATTATTTATTTACCACAGCGCCATTTAAGGCGGGGAGGGAGGGAGGAGCAGCTAGGAGGCAGGAGCGGGGTGCCGAATAGACAGTGAGGGGAGCGGGCCGCAGCGGCGGGAAAAGGGGGACCTGAAGAGAGAAAGGGGGGATACGGGGCAGAAGAAAGAACGAGGGAAGAGCGAGTCAGAAACAGAACAGTAAACCACGGAAATACAGAATAAAGGCACAAAAAAACGAAGACACTATATCACTGGGGCAACAGCAGCGATCAAACTCATGGCGGAGCGGCAGCACAGGGGGGAGAGGCATAGGCACACAAGTGGAGCTGTGCGGTAGGTGGGGAGCGACCAGGCCTGCAAGCAGGCTTGGGCCCGAAGTATTTGTAGAGTGCAAAAATATCTAATAGACAGCAGAATGCTGTATGGCGTCGAAGTCAGGGATAACATTTGAGAGGGATTATAATCTGGGTGCTGCAAAGGGCTGCTACACACTTGGTCCCCAAAGGAATGTTGGTGTTTCAATCAATATTGTTGTTCCCAAGAGACAGTGAGGATGTTACTGTTCTCTAAGGTCACACAGGTCACATAGCAGTGCTGGTGATGGGAATCTGAAAGGTGAATTTGCCATGAACTTGGGTCCATAGAGAGACAATAGCTACAAGAACGTGAACCTCAACCCCAAATGAAAGCAGCTCTGGAGCTGGCGAATCAGAAGCAATCAGCGACTCAAGGCCATGCCCCACATATCTGCTTATTATAATTACTGCAATTTGAACAAGAGTTTGAGGTGTTACACCCAGGGACATTTTAATGATTTTGCGGGCCCTGGGGCAAATGTATTTTGGGGGCCCCTGTTCGGAACAACTTTGATTTTGTGATCCAGTTTCAGCTCTTTCATGCCATCTTTGGTCATATTCTAAATGTGTGTGCATCTGATATTCAGGGATAGTGATGTGTGTTTTAAATATTTTAACACAACAGCAGTTCACTCATATTATTGCAAATAATCTCTGTCACACCCTCCCATTTCTCATATGTGAGGTCCTGTACTGATTTAAAAGAAACTTTTTTTAATGGATGTTGTATAAAATATAAACACATTTTGTCAGCAAAATGTCGTTAATAGACTCTCACACATTAAAAATAAATGATAAAAAAATGCTATTTACAAAAATCTGTTTAAAAATTATTCAAGGTAATCAGGGCAAGACCCTCTGCAGAACATAGCTGGCTCTATCTGGCGGCCCCCTGAAAGGCTGCTGCCCACTTTGCCCATGCCTGAAAACGTGTCTGGGTACACCAATACCTGGGCTGTGAATCGCAGACAGAACACTTTAACTATTGTACTTGCACGCATACATTCCTTTTTTGCAACAGACCAATTCACTTTTCACCTAGCCGTTTGGTATTTTTCAAAGGTCTTGAGAGACACTGTGTTACAACACCATGATTCCATGAGCAAACCAATAGAGTCTAAGAGTTGTAGCGTCAAACATAAAGTATGGTTATAGCTCCGGGTTTCTATTTTTTACGATTATTTTTACAGATGACAAAACATTCCGCTTCTCTTTATTCATTTTTAAAATTAGAAAATTGAAAGTTGCTCTCATTTTGTGAGACTCGCACAGCTAATAATCATGATGGTCAGACCAGTAGCTGTACAGACCAGCAAGATGTGGTAGGAACACAGAAGTGACTTCTCAATTAAGCTTACATTGGTGTAGAAGTGAACATGTTTCTACTGATATATTCTGCACGGCTTCTAAGAGCACTAAAACAAATGTAAGAATCCATTTATTGGTTAAGATCAAGTGGAAGTATTCCAGTATATTCATCTTAAAACAGTGAAGGTTAAAAATTGAGAAAACATAGAAGTAACAATTGTAAATAAAAACAAGTCAGTCAACACAGTCAACATGAAAATAATTCTGCGACCAAAATCCATAAACAAAATAAAAAAATACAAACCTGTACGTAGTACTTAAAAATAAATGTTCTGTTACGTTAGCAAAGTTGTGCATGTTGGTATAAAAACATACAAGTAATAAATAAAAATAAAAATGTAAACTAAAAAGCACCCAAAAAACATACAGCACAAAACACGTGAAAGTGAAAAAACGTACAAACTAGTTGAATGTTAAAAACTTGTGAATGAAAATATCAGAGGCAGAAAGACATGAAAACAAAAAAGCTGTAACTAAAAAGAAAATAACAACAAAGAAAGACTGAAGCAAAACAGGTGCAATCAAAGCATGAACGAAAAAATGCGTGCATAAAAAGAAATTTGCTAGCAGAAAAGTCCTACATTTAAAAATGCAAACTAAAAAAGTTGAAAGGTAGTCTGGGATAAATGTGGAGACATATTTATATTGAGAGGATGCTGAGCAGCGGAATAATGTACAAGGGGACACAAAAATTAGCAGGTTAAAGACAGGTCTTTAGCCTATTGTAAAAGGAGGAAGAAATATGCTGGTAAGTGGCAAAGTAGGCTCTAAGGACAGTGTTTAAGTGTTGGTAGGGTGAAAGAGATGCCCCCTAGAGAAAGGTGGAACAGTCTTTCCCAGTGTCAAAAAGAGAGGACAGCCAAAGGAAAATCAAAAAAGAAAATCAAAACAGAGAAAAAATACAGTTAGTTCGCCTTTGATATTCGGGTTCATTCGTCAGATACAACGTATGGTTGCTGTGACGTGTAATCAAGTTTAATACCAACTTAAAAGATTAATACAGAAGATCGCAATCTTGACATGTCACAGAATACATTTTTAGAAGAAACATCAGGGCATTGAATCATCACATATTTCTGAAAGGGACTCATAAGTTAGGGACTGTGTGCAAAGCAGATGTTGTCGAAACAAGACCATTTTGCTTTTGGTCTAAAATATATATCCTTTCTCTGTGTATCAGTAAGATGTTTGGGAACTGCAGCAATAAATGTCTCTACATACAGAAAGTGCAGTTTTTGCTTCTGTCCCCAAGCATGTGTCAGCAGGGATCTGCTCTGAGGACAGTTGTGTGTAAGTGTTTCACTGGGGTGACACATCCTTGTAATAAAACTGCAGACTCCCTTAGTCATGGTCAAGAAGTACAGAAAACTCCCACAGGACAAAAACTCACTCAGGTAGCAGCAGCATACCTAGAGCCCGAAAGTAAAAAGTCTGGCAAAGACAAAAACTTCCTCTCAGGTATAAAAGGAATTGGCTTCCCCTCTCCAGTTGCTTAAGAGCACCTATAAACAGGCCTACCAACTTCAACATATTTTTCACTATGTGAGAAGATGAGGGTGGAGTCTAGGAGGGGGTGGGGCTTTGAGCCCAGCCTGAGAAAGTTCTACCCACCTCCCCAACAAAAATATGCTTCTGAGGCTGCTGTTGATGCCCTGGCGAGGTTTCAAACTTGCAGTTAACATCAGCTGTGCAAAGCCTCTAAACATGAGGGGGAAATCACTATGTGCCATAGTTTACAGCTCATGTGTTCTAGTATGTACATTGATATCGTGCTTCCAACCTAAATTAGTTGCATCCCCATGGGCACACCTGTGTTCCTCAAAGAAAATAGGACTCCAATCTGTTTTTGCCATTTCAAAACTTATTTTATTTATTTGATATTTTCTTTCCTTGAAATTATTTTCATTTCATTTCGAATCAAAATATTCTTTATGCATTATTCTCTTTAACATGGCCTTTTTGGCTTCTATGCATTTCGGGCTGAAAGCCCTTCTTCAGGGAGCATCACTACAAAAAGATCATAGCACATTTGTTTGTTCACTGTATAAACATTTCAACATGTGATATTGTCAATCTGCTATATCATGAATTCATAGACCTTATAGACCATACGTTTGGTGAGTGCATTCATTCAGAGTTCATGTGTGTTTTTGTAGCTGTAATCATAGAATATAATGTGTTGGGTGAGATTTAAAAAGGTATGCATACGTTCAGTGCTTTAAAAATAAGTGAACCCCATAGATCTACATCGTATCCCACGTGTGACCCATTAATCAAAAAAAGTGAGTCAAACTCACTGCGTTCCGTAGTTGTTATTGTCTTGTTTTCCTTGTGTACAAAGCAAGTAATATATTAGCGTCTTTAAACTCGTGTAGTTCGGGTAGAATAATGCATAAAGAATATTTTGATTCGAAATGAAATAAAAATAATTTCAAGGGAGGGAGGAGCTTCGCGCGCACCCAAGATGGTCGCGTGAGCACAGGGCTCCCGGACCCTCGCCACCTCCATCGACTATCCTGTATTTTATCCTGGTTCAGACGACGGGTGTTTATTGGCACGGTTCTACTGCTCATTTATTTGTTTCAGCGAACTTTTTAGGACTTCGGGGTCCAGAGCTACAGACTGTCGCAGTTTTCTGGCCTGCTCCATGGTGACGCCCCGCGCTATCTTGTCTCGCTTGCCGTCCAGTAAGTGAACAACAACGGACTGCCAGACTTGCGTGGGCTGGCGACCGGTTTCGGTTTCGATTCCTGTCCGGAGCTCAACCTGATTTTGTCGGCTCAGTGGACGGCCGGACGCTCCTACACCCTTGGTCTCTCCGCTCCTACTGCCGATCTGTAGCGGCTTCCAGGTCTGGAACTGGCATCGTCTTCGCCCTTTTGGTCCTACATTTGCCACCGCAGTCACCATTTTTACCCGTCAACAGGCGACCCTTACGGGTCCAGGATCCAAGATGGCCACCAAGCCTGAGGGTGGGAAGCGCGGGCCTAAACCGGGCGTTCGAGGGAGTGCCCTGCAAACGAACATCATGGACCGGTACACTCTAGCTAAGGGATCGCCGGGAGCAGCGGCTAAACCCTCGACGCCAATGCCGGAGGACTCGATTGAGGACGAGCCCTCGCTGCGAGATCTCATGGGCGCCATCACCGGTATGAAGGCCTCATTGGGGCAACAATATGAGGCCTTGACTCTCAAGCTGGACACGGTGTCGATTGATGTCAATTTGATCAGGGCGGATTTGGCGAAGAGGAATGAAAAGGTCAAATCCCTGGATCTTAAGACCTCTAGCCTGGTCACCGACGTCTCTGACTTGCAAGCTGAAGTCGGGAATCTGAGGAAGGCCAATGATTATTATTCTGGGCGCCTAGAGGACTATGAAAGTCGTGCCAGGCGCAATAATATCCGCCTGATTGGGGTCCCGGAATCATCGCCTGCTGCCTCGACGGACCTATTGGTGGAAGACCTGGTGCTGAATCACCTGGCGCCCAAGGGTCTCAGCAAGTTTTTCGCTGTCGAACGAGCACATAGGATCCCCGGCGGCACACCTAAATCGGGTGCTAACCCTCGACCCATCATTGCGAGGATCTTTCATTTCCGGGACAGAGACGCTATCCTGCAGGCCTCGCGGCAGTCTGGTCCCATTGCCTTTGAGAACTCTACTGTCAGCTTCTATCCGGACTTTACACAACAGGTCCAGAAACAGAGGCTGGGGTTTCAAGGGGTCAAGAAGAGACTCCGGGAAAGGTCTATGAAGTATGCCATGCTCTTTCCGGCCCGTTTGCGAGTGGTACATAGAGATCGTACTTTTTTCTTCGACCATCCTGGGGTTGTGAGTGACTGGCTAGACACGCTGCCTACGGATCCTGAACCTTTTGAGGACTCTGGCAAGTCGGATCGGGCGGAGGGTGGCCCGACGGAGCAAGAGTAACTGTTGACTTTGACCCCGTTCCCTTCCCGTTGGCTTTGAACTGTGCTAAGCTGTGTTCTTAATGTTTGCAAGTAACAGTCTTTTTGGGGGTGGGTGGGGGGTGAACGGGTCCTTTCTCCTCCTGGGTTTTCTTTTCGTAGATTAGTTGGGTGGTTGGGCGACAGGCACACTGCGAGTTTATGGGGCTCTTTGGTCTTCAGCAGGGGTGCGGGGTGGGGGGTATCGTTGTTTTGACTTTGTTGGGGGTACTGGGTTGTTTGTTTGAATTTTATTGTTACTTGCAAGGCGAAGGAAAGGCGCACTCCTGTTTTTTGCAGTTGCTCTGGGTGTGGGGCGGGGGAGGGACTGCACATGGGGATGGGGGGTAGGGGTCTTCGGCTATTGTGTTGGAACGTGAACGGGTTGGGGGATGGGATTAAGAGGAGGGTGGTGTTGCAATTGCTGAAACGTTTGACTCCAGACGTTGTTTTACTGCAGGAGACTCATTTGCTCGGCAACAAGTGCCACGCTTTGAATAGGCGGGGTTATCGCCTTGTGGCGCACTCGGGTTTCACCTCGGGTTCTAGGGGGGCGGGCATTCTGGTTCGGACCTCCCTCCCCTTGGCCATTAATGATGTCATATTGGATGATAAGGGACGATACGCCGTCGTTGTGGGGCGCTGGGAGGGGAAGGTTCTTATTCTGATTTCCGTGTACGTGCCCCCGGGCCTTCAGGCCACCACATTTGCTGATCTGAGTGGACTTATCCTGGGTCTCCCCGAGGGTCTGCTATTGGTTGGGGGTGACTTTAATGCGGTGGTCTCGGGGATGCATGATCGTCACCCTCCCAGGGAACTGCCGAAGGCCCAGACTTGGTTGAGTGACCTCCTAGAGACGCTGGGGCTCACTGATTGCTGGCGGTTGCTTCACCCGGGACAGTTGCAATATACCTATCATTCTGGTGCTCATGGTAGTCTCTCGAGGTTAGATCACGTATTACTGCCCTCGGCCCATGCATCCCGCATACGGGAAGTTAAACATCTGGCACGGGGTATCTCGGACCATTCTCCGCTTTGGCTGGTGGTTGATGCACGGCAGAGTTCGGCGGGCCGAGTGGCTCCGATCAACCCCTGGTATTTGAAGGACCCCAGGGTCAGGGATGGGCTGGTTAAAGCACACGATTGTTACTTTGAGGAAAATGTGGGCTCTGTGTCCTCCCCTAGTTTACTTTGGGAAGCTTATAAGATGGTCATTCGTGGCCAGGCCCTCTCATTGATTGGTAGCGTGAAGTTGGCCAGCCATGCTGAGATGGTCCGACTTGAGGGGGAGGTCACGGCCCTGGAGGAGAGCTTGGAATCTGGGGTTACCGCTGAGGGGTTACATCTACTAGAGTTGAAACAACATGAATACAGAGCTCTGTTCACTGAAGCTGCCAAGGAAATGGGGAGGGAACAGCAGGGACGCCTGTATGATGTGGGTGATAAGGCTGGGAAACTGCTGGCTTGGTTGGAAAGGAGGGAGAGTGCAAGTCGTGTCGTCCCTGTGATTGTTGCGGAGAATGGTGAGTGTTGTACAGACCCTGTTGATATTGTTGCATGCTTTGCCGATTATTTCCGCGAGGTTTACACCCAGGTGTCGGATCGATCGGAGCAGGACTCCAGCCTGTTATTGCCTGATATTGCACTTCCCCGATTGTCTGACATTGATAGAGATGCTCTGGATGCTCCGCCTACTGTGGACGAGATTGCCGCTGCTGTCCGTTCGGTCCGATCCGGCAAGGCCTCGGGCCCTAATGGGCTCCCCATTGAATTATACAAACTGCGCCCGGATTCGCTAGCTCCTCATCTGCGCTCTATGTTTCTTGAGTCTTTGGAGGTGGGGTCTCTCCCGCCTGACCAGAGACTGGCCACTATTGTTGTCATCCACAAGGATGGTAAGCCTCGGGATCGCTGCGCCTCTTTTAGACCCATTTCATTGATTAATGCGGAACCTAAAATCTTGGCCAAGCTGCTGGCGACACGTTTGGCGACCGTTATTGGGGACCTGGTTCACCCTGATCAATCCGGCTTTATACCGCATCGTAATACGGCGCTTAACCTCTGACGGTTGCATGGCGTCCTGGCACGGGCCGAGACGCTGCGTGAGCCCGCCGTCTTGGCGTCCTTAGACGCTACGATGGCGTTTGATACGATAGAATGGCCGTATTTGTGGGCGGTTCTTGCTAAGTTTGGTTTCGGTTCGGAATTCGTTCGGTGGGTCAAATTGCTTTACGCCGGTCCCATGGCTCAGGTGATGGTCAATGGTCGGGTCTCTGCGCCCTTTGCACTGGGCAGAGGGACGCGACAGGGCTGTCCCCTGTCCCCCTTGTTGTTTGCTCTTGCCTTGGAACCGCTGGCGGCCTGGTTGCGGTGGGAACCGTCCCTGAAGGGCATTAGATGGAATTCGGAGTTTGAGGACCGTGTGTCTCTCTACGCTGACGATATTCTGCTTTATCTTACATCACCCCGTAAATCCCTCATTGTGTTGTTTGATGTCTTAACATCCTTCCGCAAAAACTCGGGTCTTGTCATCAACTGGTCGAAGTCCTGTGTATACGTCCTGTCGGGTGCCGCCCCCCTTTTGCCCAGTGGTTGTCCTATCGCGATTGTGGAAGACGGATTTAAATATCTAGGCATCTTTATCACGCTGAGCCCTGCACTCCGGTTCGACCGTAATTTATTGCCCCCTCTTCAGCGTCTTCGGGCAGATGTGGTCGCCTGGGAGAAACTTCCCCTTTCTCCCCTGGGTAGAGCGGCATTGTTTAAGATGATGTCACTGCCCCGCTTCCTTTACGCATTGCAAAACACACTTGACGTTGTCCCGGCTACATATTTCCGTGAGGTTGAGAGTTTACAGAGACGACTGGTGTGGGGGGGTAGGCCCCGGATCGCTATTGCTAAATTGTCGCTCCCGTGGTATGACGGTGGAATTGCTTTGCCTGATATCCGTCGCTATTATTGGGCGTCTCAACTGGGGGCAATAAATCATTGCATGTATGGCCCTTTGCCGAATCCGGCCTTTGAGATGGACAAGTGGTTGTTACCGGGGGGTGACTACAATAGAGTCCTCTACTCGAAACTCACCCCTCGCAGCGTGACGGGCCCCACCAGGGCGGCCGTCCAGGTGTGGCGACATGCTTCCATGGCGCTTGGGTGGACTAACAAATTGACTCGCGCCACCCCCCTGTTCGCGTCTGATAGACTTGGCTCACTTTGGCAGTCCCGGGGGTTTGATAGGTGGGACTTGATTGGTATCAGCAGGATTGATGATGTTTGGACCAAGGGGAGAATGAAGACGTTTGAGGAATTGAAAACCGAGTACGCTTTGGACGATCGCGAATTTTTTCGTTATGCGCAGGTCCGACACGCGGTGCTCTCGGTCTTCCCTTCGGGTGAGGAGATTCCGGAGTCGTCCCCGCTTGAGGACAGGGTACTGGACGGACATGTTCCTGACAGTACGATTTCGCTTATCTATAAAAAAATTAATCAACTCCAGGTCTGATCTCCTGTTTCGCCTTAGAGAGGCCTGGACTGGTGATGGGCTGGAGTTGGACGATGAGGACTGGCGGGCGGCGATCTCTTCCCCTAAAGAGGTGGCCATCCAGGCGCGCCTTAGATTTGTGCAACTTAAAATCCTGCATAGAGTGTATGTAACTGGTCCCCGTTTGGTACACATGGGCTTTTCTGTGGATGGTTTGTGTCGGCATGGCTGCGGTCTTCTGGGCACCTTTCTACATATCATCTGGGAGTGCCCTGAGATAGTGCGGTTCTGGACCCGTGTGCATGAGGTGATGAGTGAGGTTCCCGGGGTGCAATCGATGCCGGAAGCAAGGAGATGCCTGCTGAACGTATGGGAACCGAATGATTACTCCGTGTCGCAGCTTCGGTGGGTGACCTTGGGCAACATGATTGCCAAGAGAGACATTGCGCAATTGTGGGGCGCTCAGGGCCCGCCCGGAATTCGGAAATGGAAACAAAACATGGACTGGTGCATGTTTAGAGAAAAAACGGTATATGTTTCTCGAGGTAACCCCCGAAAATGGGGGAAGATATGGACTCAGTGGAACACTTACCGTGGCGATATATGTGCCCCTCCTCTTCCTGACCCAGACGTTGCACCTACGTCCCCGTAGCCCGAGGGTTCCTCCACATACTATTGTAAATTGTTTGCAATTTGTTTCTTCAGGCCCCCCCCCCCCTGTGAGACTCTTTCTCGATAGAACAAACGCTCATTGGATTGTCCTTCCCGCTCCAACACCATGTACTGCAATGTTGTGTATACTGATGTCTCTTTTTCTTCACTCCTTGCAAGTTGTTTGTGTTTATGTTATAAAATCAATAAAAAGTTTTCAAAAAAAAAATATATATATATATAATTTCAAGGAAAGAAAATATCAAATAAATAAAATACATTTTGAAACAGCAAAAACAGATTGGAGTCCTATTTTCTTTGAGGAACACAGGTGTGCCCATGGGGATACAACTAATTTAGGTTGAAAGCACGATATCAATGTTCATAATTCATACGTCACCAGGACAGAAGACGCCACCCGTGAAACACCTATAAATTTGGATTAACATGTTTGAATAAGGTTTACGTTAACAAACCGAGAGGTTGTACACCAGCTATAACTGTTGGTGTTCTAGTATATACCACTGGCTTCTCACTGGAAGACTGTGTGAAGGGAAAAGACACTGTGTGACACACAGTGGTACCTTGTGAGTTGCAAGGTCTGCATAATATTTAGCATACCTGGATGATGGACAATTTTCAGGTAGCATGGTCAGATTTACGGGCAACCTGACCATCACTTTCACATTTAACTTATTGTGATGTCATCAGCTTGCCTTTAATTGGATACTATATTGATACCGCTGCCTTTACTTCTGAGATTGGTTCAACAGAGTGGCAGAACACTGTACATTACAACAGATTACTGTGTATCCTTCACTTTGTTCGCTTAGGCCTGTGGAAAGAGAAAATGGACAGCCAGTAAGCTGTTCACTCTTGAATCAGTCTTAGCAGCCTTTTTCCATTTTGACTGGATGGGCCAAAAAGGAGTGCTTTTAGACCTAAAAAGGCTATTGTGTCTGCACATCCTTTGGTCATGCAACACCGGAACATGGAGGCAACTCCACCACAGAGAAGCAAAGTCCAGACTGGTATGGGTGTTCACTCCTCTCTCCACTCCAGGAGACCGCACAGTGCTTCTGCTACTTGGAAACTAGAACCACAATCGCATGATAAAGTCACCAGAGCGCAAGAAAGGCAAGAGAAGGCAAAGCAGCATACTCGGCAGCACCATCAGGAAATCAGGGCACTGTAGCAAAATACTGAGCAGCACTCATGGCACACTAGGTAGCAGCACACAGAGCAGCACTGTACTGAACACAGCATGCTGAGTAATAGCATTTGTTTGGGAATTTTCTGTCGGTGGATCACCTCTGGCATATTGTTCCCATGCAGAAGGAACATGCACCAAAGAATAGTCCACTGGCGGAGAAACCGCCATTAAAGGGTGTACCACTTCTTCAATATATTAGGTTCTTCTTTAGCTCTCATCTCTGCCTGAGGCCTTCGGGTACTACGAAGGAGCAGACCATGAAGACTGCTGTGCCCGGTGGGCCGTGGGTACGAGGCTTAGCTTTGTCAGGTGCTAGCAACAGTACCAAGTCATTCAAAACACAGAAACGTATTTTCTGTGGTAAACCCTGAAGAAGTTAACTGCGCAGAGGCCAGGGAGGAAAAGCCAGATCCATAACACGAAGCCTTGGGGGGCGAGGGGGGTGGGAGGGTTGTAAGATCGATGTGAAAGGAAACAAGAGCTCGGCGCTCTACCTCTCTGCAAGGAGCAGCGTTATCCTAACATGCCCTGCCTCAGGAATGAGGCGCACGCGAGCCTGTCATCGCACGTTCACAGAAACGTAAACCAGCGCGAGGACACCGAGCCCAGCGCGAGGACAGGGAGCCCGGCGCGAGGACAGCGAGCCCGGCGCGAGACGGGCGCAGGGGAGGGGCGAGAGCGCCTCTTACCTTGGGAAGGGAGCGCGCTGCAGGAGAAGCAGGGTACCCGTTGGAGCGGCGGTCCCCGGAAAAGAAGACCCTATTGGGGGAGTCCGGGAGGAAAAGTAGCAGGTTTCTGTGGGGGTCTCAGAAAAAGCTGGAGGTTCTTATAGGGCTTGAGGAAAGCCGCAGTTACTTCACGGCTCGGGAGAAGCTTAATGTACTGCGGGGTCCGGTCATTGTCCTGCAGGGTCCTGCCGAAGTTGTAGGTCTTGCAGAAACCAGATGTTAGCCAAATTCTAAGCCACTTTTTTTTTTTTTTTTGGCTAGCGTTATTTAGCTTCTGTTGATCATCTCGATACATAAGGCAGGGCCAGGGGTGGGCGGGAATAGGGTACAAGCAACGAGTAGCAGCGGCACCAGCAGCATCTGTGTGCACCATTAAGAGATTTAACTAGGGCACACGTGCAGGAGCTCTTACCCCCTACAGTGCATTTCCCAAGCAATTGAGGTGGTGTCTAACTCACTCCGGGGTTCCAGCAGTTCGGGGTGCAGAGCACACGAGTTCCTTGGTACTACTGAAAACTTCAGTCACTGATAACTTTTTCTCCGCTCTGTTCTTGCGAGCGTTTTGTTTCTTCTCTGCCCTGTCCTGAAGTGCAGAGGATGTTCGTGCTCTCGGATCCCAGTGAGTGATGTGCTCTCTCCCCCTGGCGTCCCCAGTGAGCGCAGCAGGCTCTTCCCCATTCACCACTCTCTCTGGATTTTTTATTTTTATTTATTTTGTGCATTTTTATAGAGCGCGTGCATTACCCGAAGGTGTCAGAGCGCTGTACAATAGTGCCAGTTACGTTACAAGACAACAGTGGAAACACAATACACCATTACATACTAAAAATTAAGTTTACATGAACTAAAAATGAAGTTTACATAAACACAAAATACAACAAAGCACGCAGGAGAGAGGAATGTACAGGAGAAAAAATAAATCACAATGAGTGAATTTCCAAGAGGGGCCTGAGTATGACAGTATTTTTTCTGAAAGTGTCTTTGAAAGAGGAGCGATTTGAGATCAGCTTTGAAGATCCGGGTAGAGGAGGTGGCATGGAGGAATGGGGGAAGTGAGTTCCAGATTCTCACCGCATTGCCTGAGAAGGATTGTGCCATCGACCGTTCCCTTTTTTTTCCTCTCAGGCAGGAGGGGTAGAGGTGTGCAGCTCACAGCCAGCCACACCCAGGCAGCGCCTACAACCCTCGGCGGATAGGGCTCGCTCAGCTGCCCGAGAACCGCCCCCCTAGTGGGAGTGTGGCCTCAGGTGAGAGTCATGCAACACTGGTCCCATGCATACAACCAATTTAAGAGAAATAAGATATAGACAGAGTCAATCTATATTTGGAATGACATGTCCAGCCGGACAGTGGTCTTTAGAGTTTACTCAATTAGTACTTTGTTATATCATAGAGAGTACCTTCCACAATTCAGCCAGTGTGGAGCACAAGCCTGTGCCCAGCACTTACAGAACAGGTACCGAGGGTGGATGTAGGGAGCAAAGAAGGGCTGTTTAAGGCAAAGCACGTTTTTCTGTCATAAAATGCAATGATACAGAATACTTAAACAGAGCACCATTCAAAACACATAGTAATCACGTTTTTTAGCATTTAGTGCTCAAAAGGTCGACGGCGTTTCGGACCCCCTAGTAAATCACGGGGACCATCATCAGGACATTACATTGAAAGCCTTAACAATAATATAGCCTCTAAATGCCTAGAAGGGAAAGGAAAGAAATATATACATTTAGAACCATAATTTGAAAAGAATTTTTTGAGCAGGCGACTTTGTAGTGACCAGTGAGAGACACGACTCATAGGCGGGTGGAGTTGTTGGTAACAATGTGGTTTCAAAAGAGCATGCTGGCGAGATAATGCACAGTAGGTAGCGCACCGGGTAACATGCACTATCTGTGAACAATATTCGACCGTGTGGAGCAGATCCGAATACCGTGTGGTAGGCGTGTTTGCTATCTAAATTATTACAGATGGATATCATGGTCAATTAGCCATGTGGTCGGCGTGACAATTGCAGGATAAGCGGCTAAGCGCAGTCGAGTGTGCCAGGTGGGAAGGTGTCTTTGTTCTTAACAGTCTGAGTCGAGCGTGACTGAAAACTCGGGCCATTGTAAAGAGTGCTTGTAAACGGGGCAGCGTTCAGCCAAGTAGCGGTCTGAGGGGAGGTCGCTGGCTTACCGTAATTCCGGATTTGGAACGGCAGTGGATATAAATAGGTTGCGTGAGACCTAAACCGAGAAAAAATAATTTAGTACACGGGCGTGCGAGTGGGGAAAAAAGGGGAAGCTGAAGAGTAGACCCGGTCTTACCACAATCGGACTCACGATACCGCGGTACACGCTGGTATCCGTCGGGGGCAGGGGAACCTGAAAGAAACCCGAAGGGTTAGAACTAGCCTAAGGTTTCAGGGTGAGGTCAGGATTTCCGCTGGTAACTCGGTGAGCAAACTTACCGGATGGGTCGGTGTGCAGTTGTGCTCCCTGGCGTGCTCTTGAAGGACGGGTGAGCCACTGATTATAGACTTCGCTGATTGGTCGAGGACCACGAGGTGAAGGGGGCATAAGAATAAACGATGGACTAGGCTCGACGGCCATCTAAGGAGAGGTGAAAAGGGGCATGAAAATAAATGAAGGACTAAGCTTGGCGGCCATCTAGGGAGACGGGTGAGCCACTGATTATAGACTTCGCTGATTGGTCGAGGACCACGAGGTGAAGGGGGCATAAGAATAAACGATGGACTAGGCTCGACGGCCATCTAAGGAGAGGTGAAGAGGGCCATGAAAATAAATGAAGGACTAAGCTCGGCGGCCATCTAGGGAGAGGGGGGTGCCCAAGTGAAGTGTGTGACATATTTAAAGGAACCACAATAATGCAAGTAAAACATTACTACAGTGAAGAAACAACCCAGTAGACTCAGGGCCCAGACTAGATCAAAGCAGTCCATTCATCCTGCAGGTTGAGTCCTGAATTGAGACTGTCAGTCTTGAGAATCCATTTAAGTTCTTCCCTGTTCAGTAGATGAGTTAAATCGCCTCCTCTGGGTGGGATGGTGACCTGGGAAATTACAGTCCAACGAATGTCGTTTTCCGTGTGTCCTTTATCAAGAAAATGTTGGACCAGCGGGGCATTAGGAGTTTTACACCGGATGCGGCTTCGGTGTTGGGAGATCCTCAGCTTGATTTTCTGTTTTGTCTGGCCCACATATATCAAGTCGCATGGGCACAAAATGGCATAAACAATATTGCAACTATTACAATTGGTAAAAGTTTTCAATACATTTCTCACATCCTTATAAACAAATTCTTTACCTTCCAATGAGTAATCGCATACAACACACGTACCACATTTAGAGTGGCCACGGAGGGGTGGTAGTTGCCAATGGTCATGCAGTGTAATATTTCTTACAGTTGGTAATGCCGCCCTTACCAATTGATCTTTAAGGTTTTTATTTTTCTTAAAAGCAAAGAGCGGAGACTCCCAATTCAAAATGCCTGAGTTTAGAATGTGCCAGTTCTTTTTGATACACTGCTTTACTCGATTTGAAACGGGTGAGTAGGTGGTTACACATACCAATTTATCAGATGGCTGTTTCTGCTTGGGCTCTAGGAGTGTCTCACGGGGGCAGTCCCATGCTCTTTTCATAGAATTCTTGATCAGGCGCCTGGGGTAGCCTCTCGTTCTAAGTTTCTCAGATAGAGTACTAGCCTCAAGGAAATAATCCTCTTTTTTGAAACAATTTCTCCTCAGTCTTAAAAACTGAGAATATGGCAGGCTATCCCTCAGGGCCCTGGGGTGACAGCTATCATAGCTCAGTAACGTATTCCTTTCCGTAGGTTTACGGAACAATGAGGTATACAGGGTGCCCTCTTGATGTTGGATATTCAGGTCTAAGAATGAAATGTTCTGCCTGTTGTGGGATAGAGTGAATGTAAGGCCGTTGCAATTGTTATTAAGCCAGTGCAGGAGTCCCTGTAGTTCATCCAGTGAACCCCCCAGATGAGAAAAACATCGTCTATGTATCTTTTCCAGGTCAGCAACCCTTGATGGAATGGGTTGCTGGGAGACAAGATGGTGTTGGTCTCCAGCCAGTCCATATAGAGGATCGCCAGGGTTGGGGCAAAAATAGCGCCCATGGATGTACCACGTACCTGCTGATAGTATTGCGAGTCATACAAGAAAAAATTCTGAGTGAGGCAAATCTCCAGAAGTTGTATAATGAATAAGGTGGGGACCCTGTGTGGACTGGGTCGGGTATTCAGAATACTTTCCATTACGAACAAGGAGTCTCTCTGGGGTATGTTGGTATATAAAGACTCAACGTCTAGTGTACAGAAAGTCTGGTTGTCAGGATCATATGGATGATCCTCAATGAGGTTGATCATATGCATACTGTCTTTAATGTAACACTGAGTTACTGGCACAAAATCCTTCAGAAAATAATTGACGTAATGACCAAGTGGTTCCAACACTGACCCGCAACCGGACACTATCGGTCTGCCTGGGGGGTTTTCAAGTCTTTTATGTATTTTGGGCAAGGTGTAAATAACCGGGATTCTGGGATTGGTGATATTCAAGAAGTTATATTCATGTTGGCTAATGATGCCGTTGGAAAGGGCCTCTGTGGTGAGTTGTCTAATCAGGGTCTGTATCTCTTTGGTGGGGTTACAGGGGAGTTTACAATAATGGTCAGTGTTGGAGACTTGACGTTGTACCTCCTCTTTGTAATCACAAATGTCCTGCAAAACAATGCCGCCGCCCTTATCGGCTGGCTTGATAATCAGCTCATTATTATTTCTTAGGGTGGTAATGGCAGTCTTCTCTTCGAGTGAAATATTAAAAGGTATGAAAAGGTGTGTTTTTTCAATGTCAGAAATTTCTTTCAAGATAACTTTCTCAAAGGTGACAATTTCCCTCGGGATCATATTAGTGGTGGGAGAGAAAGTGGATGGTGGTCTAAAAGGAGTCACGACAGTTTTAGGCTCCGAAGGATTCAGTTCGAAGTAGGAGCGTAGTCTAAGTTTACGAAAAAAGGCTAGCAACTCAGACTGAAGGTCCAAAAAATTGGGATAGGTAGCAGGGACAAAGGATAGTCCTCTCCGTAGAAGAGATGATTCATGAGTGGAGAGAGTGTGCCCTGAAATGTTAAAGATGGGGATAAGGTTGGAGGCAGAGTCAGAGCTTGCCATTGGTAAAATTTGTGTCGGGTTTGGCGTTCTCCCGGGGGATTGTGCCATCTCTGCTGTTGTTTTACCCTTCCTTTTTTCTGGGGTTCGGAGTTGCCTCTGGCTAAAAAATGTGATTGGTTGCGTGCCTGGCCACTACCACCTTCCCCTGGGTCGGAACTGTCAGAAGATTCTGCTGAAGAGTCGGTGAAGCCAACCACTGTATTCCTTTTATTGTACCGGCCCCAAGGTCTGGGAGTTTGTTGGTGAGGGTTGAAATTCCGATTGACATAGAAATCTTTCTGTAAATAGGGGTAGGCGCGTTCAAGCGAAAAGAATTTGATATCCTTCTTTACTTTATTCGATTTTTTATTTTGTTCAATCCGATGGAATTCAGCCACCGTTTTGTAAATTTTCTCTAATAAGGATTTTGTGTCAGTAATTGTTTTGTCATCAGTGATCTGTTTTTCCAGATCTTTAATAATATCATCCAGCTTTTTAAGTTCTTCAATAGCAGTCTCGATCCCAAGCACTAGCCAGTGCCGGGAGCAAGTAGTGCCAATGCTGCTGAACCCAGAAATGTATTTAGGATTCTCGGTGAATACACCGGGGATATTTCTTACTAAAATAAGATTTCAAATGACTCAGCCCCTCTATACTCGATTGAATATATCAACAGAATCTGTGCAGGACCCTCCTTGTTTGATGCTCCAGACGAACCTACTGTTACTGGCAATGCCAGCCTCTCGGAGGATTTAGAAAAACACAAGAAAAAACATACTCGGTTAGAATTGATGATGCTTATGTTGACCCAATATTTGAAATCTAATACTATTCCCTTAGGTTTGCAAGTAAGAAATATCCCCGGTGTATTCACCGAGAATCCTAAATAAATTTCTGGGTTCAGCAGCATTGGCACTACTTGCTCCCGGCACTGGCTAGTGCTTGGGATCGAGACTGCTATTGAAGAACTTAAAAAGCTGGATGATATTATTAAAGATCTGGAAAAACAGATCACTGATGACAAAACAATTACTGACACAAAATCCTTATTAGAGAAAATTGACAAAACGGTGGCTGAATTCCATCGGATTGAACAAAATAAAAAATCGAATAAAGTAAAGAAGGATATCAAATTCTTTTCGCTTGAACGCGCCTACTCCTATTTACAGAAAGATTTCTATGTAAATCGGAATTTCAACCCTCACCAACAAACTCCCAGACCTTGGGGCCGGTACAATAAAAGGAATACAGTGGTTGGCTTCACCGACTCTTCAGCAGAATCTTCTGACAGCTCCAACCCAGGGGAAGGTGGTAGTGGCCAGGCACGCAACCAATCACATTTTTTAGCCAGAGGCAACTCCGAACCCCAGAAAAAAGGAAGGGTAAAACAACAGCAGAGATGGCACAATCCCCCGGGAGAACGCCAAACCCGACACAAATTTTACCAATGGTAAGCTCTGACTCTGCCTCCAACCTTATCCCCATCTTTAACATTTCAGGGCACACTCTCTCCACTCATGAATCATCTCTTCTACGGAGAGGACTATCCTTTGTCCCTGCTACCTATCCCAATTTTTTGGACCTTCAGTCTGAGTTGCTAGCCTTTTTTCGTAAACTTAGACTACGCTCCTACTTCGAACTGAATCCTTCGGAGCCTAAAACTGTTGTGACTCCTTTTAGACCACCATCCACTTTCTCTCCCACCACTAATATGATCCCGAGGGAAATTGTCACCTTTGAGAAAGTTATCTTGAAAGAAATTTCTGACATTGAAAAAACACACCTTTTCATACCTTTTAATATTTCACTCGAAGAGAAGACTGCCATTACCACCCTAAGAAATAATAATGAGCTGATTATCAAGCCAGCCGATAAGGGCGGCGGCATTGTTTTGCAGGACATTTGTGATTACAAAGAGGAGGTACAACAGCAAGTCTCCAACACTGACCATTATTGTAAACTCCCCTGTAACCCCACCAAAGAGATACAGACCCTGATTAGACAACTCACCACAGAGGCCCTTTTCAACGGCATCATTAGCCAACATGAATATAACTTCTTGAATATCACCAATCCCAGAATCCTGGTTATTTACACCTTGCCCAAAATACATAAAAGACTTGAAAACCCCCCAGGCAGACCGATAGTGTCCGGTTGCGGGTCAGTGTTGGAACCACTTGGTCATTACGTCAATTATGTTCTGAAGGATTTTGTGCCAGTAACTCAGTGTTACATTAAAGACAGTATGCATATGATCAACCTCATTGAGGATCATCCATATGATCCTGACAACCAGACTCTCTGTACACTAGACGTTGAGTCTTTATATACCAACATACCCCAGAGAGACTCCTTGTTCGTAATGGAAAGTATTCTGAATACCCGACCCAGTCCTCACAGGGTCCCCACCTTATTCATTATACAACTTCTGGAGATTTGCCTCACTCAGAATTTTTTCTTATATGACTCGCAATACTATCAGCATGTACGTGGTACATCCATGGGCGCTATTTTTGCCCCAACCCTGGCGATCCTCTATATGGACTGGCTGGAGACCAACACCATCTTGTCTCCCAGCAACCCATTCCATCAAGGGTTGCTGACCTGGAAAAGATACATAGACGATATTTTTCTCATCTGGGGGGGTTCACTGGATGAACTACAGGGACTCCTGCACTGGCTTAATAACAATTGCAACGGCCTTACATTCACTCTATCCCACAACAGGCAGAACATTTCATTCTTAGACCTGAATATCCAACATCAAAATGGCACCCTGTATACCTCATTGTTCCGTAAACCTACGGAAAGGAATACGTTACTGAGCTATGATAGTTGTCACCCTAGGGCCCTGAGGGATAGCCTGCCATATTCTCAGTTTTTAAGACTGAGGAGAAATTGTTTCAAAAAAGAGGATTATTTCCTTGAGGCTAGTACTCTATCTGAGAAACTTAGAACGAGAGGCTACCCCAGGCGCCTGATCAAGAATTCTATGAAAAGAGCCTGGTACTGCCCCCGTGAGACACTCCTAGAGCCCAAGCAGAAACAGCCATCTGATAAATTGGTATGTGTAACCACCTACTCACCCGTTTCAAATCGAGTAAAGCAGTGTATCAAAAAGAACTGGCACATTATAAACTCAGGCATTTTGAATTGGGAGTCTCCGCTCTTTGCTTTTAAGAAAAATAAAAACCTTAAAGATCAATTGGTAAGGGCGGCATTACCAACTGTAAGAAATATTACACTGCATGACCATTGGCAACTACCACCCCTCCGTGGCCACTCTAAATGTGGTACGTGTGTTGTATGCGATTACTCATTGGAAGGTAAAGAATTTGTTTATAAGGATGTGAGAAATGTATTGAAAACTTTTACCAATTGTAATAGTTGCAATATTGTTTATGCCATTTTGTGCCCATGCGACTTGATATATGTGGGCCAGACAAAACAGAAAATCAAGCTGAGGATCTCCCAACACCGAAGCCGCATCCGGTGTAAAACTCCTAATGCCCCGCTGGTCCAACATTTTCTGGATAAAGGACACACGGAAAACGACATTCGTTGGACTGTAATTTCCCAGGTCACCATCCCACCCAGAGGAGGCGATTTAACTCGTCTACTGAACAGGGAAGAACTTAAATGGATTCTCAAGACTGACAGTCTCAATTCAGGACTCAACCTGCAGGATGAATGGACTGCTTTGATCTAGTCTGGGCCCTGAGTCTACTGGGTTGTTTCTTCACTGTAGTAATGTTTTACTTGCATTATTGTGGTTCCTTTAAATATGTCACACACTTCACTTGGGCACCCCCCTCTCCCTAGATGGCCGCCGAGCTTAGTCCTTCATTTATTTTCATGCCCCTCTTCACCTCTCCTTAGATGGCCGTCGAGCCTAGTCCTTCATTTATTTTCATGCTCCTTTTCACCTCTCCTTAGATGGCCGTCGAGCCTAGTCCATCGTTTATTCTTATGCCCCCTTCACCTCGTGGTCCTCGACCAATCAGCGAAGTCTATAATCAGTGGCTCACCCGTCCTTCACGAGCACGCCAGGGAGCACAACTGCACACCGACCCATCCGGTAAGTTTGCTCACCGAGTTACCAGCGGAAATCCTGACCTCACCCTGAAACCTTAGGCTAGTTCTAAACCTTCGGGTTTCTTTCAGGTTCCCCTGCCCCCGACGGATACCAACGTGTACCGCGGTATCGTGAGTCCGATTGTGGTAAGACCGGGTCTACTCTTCAGCTTCCCCTTTTTTCCCCACTCGCACGCCCGTGTACTAAATTATTTTTTCTCGGTTTATGTCTCACGCAACCTATTTATATCCACTGCCGTTCCAAATCCGGAATTACGGTAAGCCAGCGACCTCCCCTCAGACCGCTACTTGGCTGAACGCTGCCCCGTTTACAAGCACTCTTTACAATGGCCTGAGTTTTCAGTCACGCTTGACTCAGACTGTTAAGAACAAAGACACCTTCCCACCTGGCACACTCGACTGCGCTTAGCCGCTTATCCTGCAATTGTCACGCCGACCACATGGCTAATTGACCATGATATCCATCTGTAATAATTTAGATAGCAAACACGCCCACCACACGGTATTCGGATCTGCTCCACACGGTCGAATATTGTTCACAGATAGTGCATGTTACCCGGTGCGCTACCTACTGTGCATTATTTCGCCAGCATGCTCTTTTGAAACCACATTGTCACCAACAACTCCACCCGCCTATGAGTCGTGTCTCTCACTGGTCACTACAAAGTCACCTGCTCAAAAAATTCTTTTCAAATTATGGTTCTAAATGTATATATTTCTTTCCTTTCCCTTCTAGGCATTTAGAGGCTATATTATTGTTAAGGCTTTCAAGTCAAGTCAAAAATTTACTTTATTTGGTTTGTCATAACCATAAAGCATACATACAAAATTCAGATAAAATAGCGGCGACTAAAAGGTTCCTTTAGTAAAAAAATAATATATTTTCTTGTTCATTAATTAAACACTTTATCTCAGACCTTATCTATGGTCTGTTTCTACTTTTTGTAGCTGAGACTCTACAAAGTTCATAAATTTTACCCCGCGGCATAATAGGATGTTTGAACCTGCTCCCATCCAGCTGGTCACAGCTTGCCTGCAGGTACGAATCTGTAGGATGTTAAAAATTGGTTTCAATAAGGTTTTCCTCTTTTCTTTTAAGGGCACACATGTGCACAGGAGATGGCACAAGGTCTCACTGTGATAATCACATAGTCTACATTTTAATCCCTGATGTGTGTCCTTCCATGACGGGATCAAGTCTTTGGAGGAGTGGTCACCCATTCTGAGGGCCAAGAATTTTGTTTTTAAGGATAGCCTGAAGTGCGCCATGAGGTAGGGTTGTGGTTTTAAAAGTTTGTACGAGTTTAAAATGGTCCATGCATGCCGCCGTTTGGCCAGAGTTTTTTTATCTTCTACCAAAGATAAGGATTTTGCATTTAGCTTGCAGATCTTTTTAAAGGACGATTCTTCCGGTGGGTTCTTCCAGATCTCCTCTAATTTGAGGGTTTCTAATGCTGCTCGCATATCATTCCCCCATGAATTTGGTTCCTGTTGGTCATATTGCTTTTTAATTTCTTGCCAACATAGATTGTTTAAGGATCCTGTTTCCGCCGATCTCAATTTCCAACACCATTTCACTAGGGCTGCTTTCCTTTGGTATATTTGATTTTGCAAGCCAAATTCCAGCCTTATTTGCGCCAGGGATGCTCCTTTGTGTAGATGAAACACGGATTTATATATTTTTGTCACAAGGTTGTTTAAAATGGCTGCTTTCTTTCCCATGCCATATTTCCATTCCATAGGATAAAGAGGGTAGGATTTGGGCTGCCATTACTTTTAGCAGATGGTCATACGATGGGCATTGCAGTTTCTTTTGGAGAACTTTATACGCGAAACTCAATGATTGTGCTTTTGTAGTGATGACTCTTTTTTGGGTTAAAAGGGCCATGTTTTTACTTGTTGTGACCCCCAAATATTTGTAGGCCGTTACTTCCTCGATGTGTCTGCCTTTTGTGTACCACTTGAAAGATCTTCTACTGGTACCCGCCAGTCTCACCACTTTTGTTTTTTTAATGTTTAATTCCAGGCCTTCTTTCTCAAAGTAATTTGTTAATTCGGATATTGTTCTTTGTAGGCCTATCGGGGTTTGACTTAAAATTACCATATCATCCGCATTTTGGAGGAATTTAATGTTTTCGTTAGCCAATTTAGGCGGATGTCCATTCACGTTCTTGATATGGTCTTTCAAATCGGCCAGATATATGTTGAAAAGGCTAGGGGAAAGCACACAGCCCTGTTTGAGTCCGTTAGTTATTTTTTGTTCTGCGGATATTCTTCTTCCGTCTCCTAGTTTTACTTTTGCCCATGTTCCACTGTATAGTGCCATTATTGTTTCATTTATGTTTTTGGAAGGCCCCACTGGTCCAATTTTTTCCATAGGCGTCTTCTGGGAACTCGGTCGAAGGCCGATTTCAGGTCTATGTAGCAGGCTATTAATCCGCTCTTCCTTTTCCCTGCTCCTTCGACTAGCAATGACAGAGCAGACAGGTTGGTTAAGCAGCCCATGCCTTCCCTGAAACCGGTTTGGAATTTGGGTATTATTTTGTTATCCTTTATCCATTGTCGAAGTAGAGACAATATACAAGATGAGAAGAGCTTAGCCTCCACGTCAATTAAGGCTATTAGTCTATAATTCCTTGGTTCCATCCTGCATCCACTTTTATATATTGGGTGGAATATGTTTCCTTGCCAGGACAGTGGGATCTTTTTTTCTTTATGAATGTGATTAAATAGTGGAGTTAGGTATTTTGCCCAAAAGTCAGCGGCATATTTGAATAGGGCATTTGGCATTCCGTTTGGGCCAGCTGCTCCTTCCGCTTTCATTTTCCTTATTAGGTCGGTTAGCTGTTTGATCGTTGTCAAAGGCATTTGGTTATCTCGTTCTGAACTGTCCTGTTGATCATTTTCCCTTTGTCCCAGCACTGTTTCTTTTTGTTCTTGACTATTTTTTGGGTTATTACATGCTTCTATGTTAATTGGGTAGCTCTGGATGTTATACAGACTGTTAATATAAGCGGCCCAAGTTGTTTCACTTATTCCTATATTAAGTTGGCCGCCAGCCCCTTTCGAAAGTTTGTTTATTAAATTCCAAAATTCTCCACTATTTGGTAATTTGCTTGCTCTTAACAGATCTTCCCACATTTTCTCTGTGTGCGATTTTTTGGCCTTTCTACAGTCCTCTTTGTATTTTTTCCTCATTTTTTGTATGTCGTTGTTATCTACTTCTTTTCCTGACCTTTTTTCAGCGGCCTTTATTCTTAATTTTTTGCAATTTCTCTTTTCTTATCTCTTAATTCAGTGTTATACCACGGCTCTTTGTTTTCTTTGTGTCCATGGGTCGCTGGTGTCTTTACCGCGAATTTGCCTAGCACAAATTTGTTTAACTTCTCCCATTTTGTTATCGGTGATTGATTTTCAATGGCCTTCGTAGAGTTTCCGTGTTCCAATACTGCGTCCATTATCTCCTTTTTTACTGGGCCCATGCTTTTGATCTTCTTCAGTTTGTAAATTTCCGGAATTGCTATAAGAAATTCTAAATGAGATTTCTCCTCTATGCATTTCCTCATTATTATCTCTTGAGGGAAGTGATCGCTCTCTGGTCGGATTTGTATTCCAAAATGATCTATGTTCTTTTTTAGTTCGTTGCTTGTTAGGGTGAAATCAATTATGGAGTTCTTTTTTCCGCTGGTAAAAGTGGTCTTAGCGGGTATGTCTCCCTCCATGTTTCCATTTAGAATTGTTAAGCCTAGTGGTTCTAGGTCATTCCAGATTTTCAGAATTTTATCCTTGGTCCCATTGTTTTTTATTAGATTGCAGTTGAAGTCACCAGAGATAAGTAACTCATGGGATTGATATGTTCTGTGCAAAGTTTTTATCAAATTTATCAGAGTTTGAGCTTTTTTCGCTTTTGTGGCCTTATCTGGGTGGATATATAGGTTTATAATTAGTAAATTCCATCCGGGGTTCTTTTTGCTAGCTTTTGACTCTATTTTGATCACTTGTAACCAATTTTCCCCTGATTCGAGCAGTTCAGTTTTCCACTCTAATTTATTTGTGATGAAGATAGACAGACCTCCCCTTGGGTGACCGTACTTTGCAAATTTTTCTGCCATTATGTGATGTTCCTCATATCCCATAATTTGTCTCGGGATTACATTCCATGTTTCTTGTAGTAAAATTATATCAAATTTGCTCAGGTATTCTATTGTTTCTTGGTCTTGGGACATTTCCTTAAAACCATGTACGTTCCATGAGCAGATCCTTATTTTTGTTTCTGATTTTACTGTTAAATAGGTGTTTTGTCTTTCATTTTCTTCTGCTGCTTTACATACATCAGGATCGATGGGTGTTTAGGGCCTGTGCCAACCAAATCCATTCTTTATGTTCCTTCAAACCCTGGTATTGCTGCTTTACTTTTGTACTACTCAGATCTTGTTCGGAAATTGATTTATTTCTTGCTCCTCTCAAGATTGTTTGATTTATTTCCTTTGCATTGTTGGGATGGGGAATCTTGTTGTTAAGTAAGGGGAATGGATATTTTATTGGGGTTTGACGTTCCAAAGTTATTCCCCATTCTGAGAAGTGTGTCCTGGTTGAGAAAATAAGCTCTGCTATTTCTTTGGATGCCCAGGTGGTACTGCTTATTTCCGAATTCATATCTTTGTTTCTTTGTATGAATTCTACAGCTTTCAGGTCGCTTGTTGTAATTCCCCTTAGTTTAGGTATCTCTTTGATTAGTCGCAGGATGTTTCCCCTGTTCAACGTATCTGAGTTTCCCTTTGTTTGAAATTCCGGCTTGAATAATAATTTGCATTCTGTTACCATACTTGCTGTTTCGAGATGGTGGGTTTGATGAACTCTCCTTTTTCCTTCAGTTGGATCAAATCGAATTTGAGATGTGTTGTCATTCTTGCAGACCGTGATTGTTAGGTCCGGTCGAGTATAATCTACCATGGATTCTTCTTTTGGGGGGTGCATTTCTCCATGCATTTCTCCTTGCCCTATTTGTATGTTACTTGAGTTTTGTCTTATTTTATCATTTTACTTCGTTTCGTGGTGCTCTCTGCAAGTTCTTCCGTTATTTTCTGCCGTTATTATCAGACCAATATTTGATTCCCTCGCTAGATCTGCCGGAGTTTTTTGGCTTAGCTCTTTTACCATTTTTTCCTGGCTAAGTGATAAATTTCCTCCAGTCTGCCAATTTAATCCTTTGTAAGTCAGAGTTTCACATTCACTCTTTGACTTGATTTCCTGTGTTTTTTGTTGTTCTGTGACCTCTCTATGATTTGATTTTGATGTTTCACTTTTATCATTGGCTTTGTTTTTACTTGACTTATCCTCATCTTTCGGTTTTCCTTGTTTACTTGCTTTTATTTCTATCTCATCTAGAGGTTTTGATTGCTCTTCTACTTCGTCTGTGTTATTTCCTTTATTTCCGTTTTCTTCGGAAGAGGTGTCTATAATCTGAGTAATTTGGGCCTCTTTAGTCTTTTGTTCAAAAATGGGAAAGAGTTGCTTTGCCTGCTTACTTTTTGTAGCATTTTTTCTTGCCTTCCTTGCCCGTTTCCGCTGTCTTTTGGTTAGGGGTTCTGACATACCTGATGAACCCATTGTTTTATTTTCTTCCAGACTTCTCTTTGATGGTTTATTATCATCTGAGTCATTTAGCGTTTTTGCTTCTTCTGTGATGTGTAAAGTTCTGTTTTGATTTCCAATTTTCTTGGCCTCAGTGGTGGGATTGTCACCTTTGTTGATTTTCCCGCAGGTTACTGCTAGTATGTCTTTCAAGATGTCTGGTAATGAAACTAATTTATCTATTATGTCCTTACAGACGCAGTTTTGTTGTATTAGTTTCTCTTTCCATTGTTTTTCTTCTTCCTTTTCTTTTGTGAGGTAAAACGAAATTTTTTTCCAGTTTCAAATTTATTCCCGATATATGTGTTGCTATTAGGTTCATCAGGTCTACCTGCACGTCGAGTTTGTTTGATTGGAAGTTCAGCGCGTTGATTGCTTGTTGTTAGCTTTTTAAGAGCACATCCCCCCATAATGTGGATTTTCCTTCAATTCCTCCGGTTTGTAGCGGCTGTGCCCCTGTTGACCTATTTAAACTTTCTAAGGAAGAGATCGTTATATGTGTTCTTCTTTTGTTGAATTCTTTACTGCGTTAGAGACTTGGCTCTTATTTGCAGGTTGCCTAATTGGGCTAGAAGTTAAGATTATTAGAGAGGATGTTGACTTCCTTTTTTGTTCGTTTGCATTCCTTTTACCAATGTTATTGAGGTCTTCCAATTTTCTCAAGTTTTCGAGACTCTGTTGCAGGGGATCAGCTTCCTTGTGTGTATTCTCTTCGAGCATTCTCCGCAATTCTGATTCCTCGAAGATCGAAAATGATTTAGACCATTCAATTTTTTGTACACTTTTCTGCTGATTTATCTGGGATCCTAAATTGTTCTGGTTAATGATCTCTGGGCTATTTTCGTTGACCTCAATTGTTGTTAAGTTTGGTGTTAACTTTGTTTGATTACAGGTGGCATGAACTTGTGCCATTGTTTTAATCAGCCAATTCTTTATTGTTGGTTTTTCTTTGAGGTTGGGACTCACGCTTATTTCCGAGTCATTTCTCATCTTACGTTTTTTACGTGATGCGGTCAAGCCAGTTGTTTTTTTTTAGGCTTTTTTGAGATTCTGCACGCTTGCTGTTACCTGGTGTTGCTACTCCTTGTTCTTTTAAAAACTGAAATTTATACTTCAATTGATCACTCCCAAATTTGAACGGTTCGACAATGGGGATGTCTGCCTGGTCAAGTTGTTCATTCCCAGTTCGCTCTTCTAGGTTGCTTTTATTCCCCTGTTCTCTTTTCCCTTTTACTGCCCCTCTTCTTTTTGTTTTCTGTATTCGGGGCTGTCGAATTTTTCCTGACCGCATCTTCCAACTGCAGTTTTCCGGTATATATTCCCTTCCGGCTTATATACTGCTTGTCCTTTTTCGAAACTCCCCAATCCCGTCTGCCGCGCAGCGACAGCTGCCGTCGGGGGAGTACACTTGTGGTTAGGTCAGAGATTGGGTTATCGAGTCGAGGACTTTTTGGCTAGGGCAGTGAAGATTTTAGCTTTTTGTATTACTATTACTACAAGTGGGCTCAGTTTGAGCGGATAGTTCTGCAAACTGGACCTCCCTTTCAATTTTGTTGGCCGATCAGAAAGTCCCTGTTCTCGTAGATACCGCTCTTCGGCCCTTTTTCTCTGGGCCTGATTTTCTGCAGAGTTCGTTGCTCGCTTTCAGGGACTTTGCCTCGGACTCTGGTGTTGGCTCTGGCTTGCCTCAGCTCTGGCTTGCCTCAGCTCTCTCAAAGGTTTCTCCTGGAGGGTACTCTTGTATCTTGTGTCTCGAGATCCCTCGTGTCTCCTCCTGTTCTTTCAGCTCCTTATGTGACGCTTTGAGCTGTATTGCTGTTTTATTTTATTATTTTCCCCGAACAGCGCCTCCGGCTCCTTCAGTCCCCCCGGTGACCCTCTTATTCTTTGTCTTCTAGGGTCAGAGGGTCAGAGGGTCAGAGTGCTCAATAGGGCTCCTGGTGTCAAATGCCCAATACCCTCGGTGTCCAAGCTTTTCTGAGTTCTCAGTTGGCTGCTACTTGATCCTTGCAGCCAACATAATCATCGCGCCGTAACACGGTAGCACGGTAGCACCGGCACTCGAATCTCTTGAGCCGGCAGCCGACAGCCGACAGCTTACAATTAGCGGCTTTGGCGGCTCCCCTTTGCTTCCGCCTCGGCAGTGTTGGTATTGTTGGTAGTGCAGCACTACTCCGCGATGCTCTGCGCCGCTGCCTCACTCTATCTCATACCTGCGGCATACCTTATGTCTCTGTGGCGGCTTGAGATCGGCTTGGGATCGGCTTTCAGATCAGCTTCGTCTCCCGGTCAAAACGCCGCCGCCGCCGCTGCTGCACCGCACCGCACCTCCACTCCTCTCGATTCTTTACTCCTCTCGGTTGCACTCTAGCGCCACCAGCTGTTGGCAGTCCTTCACTTTCAATGTAATGTCCTGATGATGGTCCCCGTGATTTACTAGGGGGTCCGAAACGCCGTCGACCTTTTGAGCACTAAATGCTAAAAAACGTGATTACTATGTGTTTTGAATGGTGCTCTGTTTAAGTATTCTGTATCATTGCATTTTATGACAGAAAAACGTGCTTTGCCTTAAAAAGCCCTTCTTTGCTCCCTACATCCACCCTCTGTACCTGTTCTGTAAGTGCTGGGCACAGGCTTGTGCTCCACACTGGCTGAATTGTGGAAGGTACTCTCTATGATATAACAAAGTACTAATTGAGTAAACTCTAAAGACCACTGTCCGGCTGGACATGTCATTTCAAATATAGATTGACTCTGTCTATATCTTATTTCTCTTAAATTGGTTGTATGCATGGGACCAGTGTTGCATGTACAAAGTATGTTCCCCGAGGTCCCTGCTGACTGAATTGGGGTCCCTTGTTGTTGCTAAATTTACTCAGGTGAGAGTCAAGCTCCACATGAGCCAAAGATGTGAACCAAGAACTAACCAGGGGCTGAGGAGGGTGGCGGGGGCAGTCAGTCAGGGGTTGGTGGCCACACATCATAATTACGGGAACTGTGGGACTTAAGAGGGAAGAGAGAGATGAGGGTAGAACATGAGTTCCAAAACAATATAATTATTATTAATTATATATATTTTTTATTATTATTAATTATATAATTATAATTATAAATCTAGGTAAGGGGTTAGGGTTGATTTTTTGTTTTGTTTTGTGCAGTTTTATATAGCGCGAACTGGACCGACAATATTTGAGCGCTTTACATGAACACCAATTATATTACACAAGGATACATTCGTTGTTTGGTAGACACGGGGAAACTAAGGGGCATATTATCAAAAACGGCGTTAAAATTATCGCCACTTTAGCGGCAGGAAACTGCTACTAAAGCGGCGAAAATGGGCTCGATAATATGCCCTTGAGAATTCCAATAGAAGCCCATAGTCACACCAGAACATGGGCTTCTATGGGAATTCACAAGGGCATATTATCAAGCCCATTATCGCTGCTTTAGTGACAGTTTCCTGCCGCTAAAGCAGCAATAATGTTAACACCGTTTCTTGATAATATGCCCCTTTGTGATTTGCCCAGAATCAGAGCATGTTGGGCTGACTCCGAGACTCAAACCTGGTTCCCTAGATCAAAGGTCGGCAGCTCTGGCCATTAGGCTACATCCTAATAGCCAGTGAGCTCTGCTGCAACTAAGCATATAGTAGCCATGCTCCAGGTAACCGATCTAGTGCGTAATTTCTGAAAAAATAAGTGTCAGAGTCTACAGTTTTTCTTCACAGCCCACTGTCTAGTTCGAAGTCACATCAGTCCTTTTTCTCCACCCCCGAGAACCTCAGTCTCTCTCATCTCTCTTTTGTGGGTTCTTTTTCATCCCTGCTTTCTCCTTTTGTTAGTGTAGTCAATCTTGCACATCCTTTTTGTTTCTCACTTTGCTGCCTTTCTCAGTGCTTAATTTGGAATAGAATGAAAACCGCTGCTCAGAAGGCCGTGGTGGTGCAATCAGGGCTTTAAATAGGATGAAAAAGTGGGGGTCTCTCAAAGGGGTGTGGTTGATGTAATTATGGGTTTGGTTTAAAAACACCTAAGCTGAAAACCTATGCTTAACATAGTGTGCCACCAGACTGGTATTTTGCTGTTTCTGTCATTGCATCCAGATATATAATACAACACGTAACAATATACCTACAAACCAGGACTGTTTGCTTTGTCACTGGTTGTTAGTTGCATAAGATAAATAAGCAACAACAACTATGGCTTTGTTGTATATAATATTGAACATTGAAAATGCTTCTGTTCTGTAATGATGAGCCTGTGCAAGAATTATAATGAGTCTCGTTGAAGTTACTTCACAGGTAGTGCAGGGTGGTACTGCTGCAGAGTTAAGATTTCTTTTTCACCTTGAGGTCAAAAATGGAAAGCCCGATAGGAACCTGTCTCAGCACCTGCTTTTTAAAACTGCATTTGCTGAGGACCGGCAGGACCCAGCCCTCTTAAAGCCTTGGGTGCATTTAAATGTCAGTGCGCCGAATACCATGGCTGCTAGTCAGGGCTTTAAGTGGGACGTAAAAAGTTAGACGTCCTTAAAAGTTGGGGGGCCTATATAATTAAGGGCATGTCTAAAACATATACACTTACATTTATGTAAAGTGTCACTCTACCCACACATTTGCATATAATCACAACTGCAACTGACATGCGTGACCGTTGCTCTGAGGTTTGTAGAGAGGCCAAGGAGTGGCTTGATCACGTATTCTGAACAACTTTTTTCCCCTCACAGTCTCAGAGAAACTCGTACTGCCTTCAGCCACAACTGAAATGTGCCCAGTTATAAAGAACTGAGTGCCACTCAACTCAAATTAAGCACTAAATAATACTAATATGATGACTGAAAACAACAAAACGTAGCACAACATCCTGTAAAGAGCAAACTCTCATAGGTAGTGCAAGACTTAGTAACATGTGAAAT
This sequence comes from Lissotriton helveticus, assembly GCF_964261635.1. NCBI lineage: Eukaryota > Metazoa > Chordata > Amphibia > Caudata > Salamandridae > Lissotriton > Lissotriton helveticus. The sequence goes on from NC_136061.1 coordinate 1,413,975,319, forward strand.
ATAAGCAGGAATGACATGGATTACCTTAACAGATTTTACACTCATTGTTCAGAAATAGTGTTTTTGTATGAGAAGTTAAGGACATGAATGCAAGGCCCGAAAGGGAGCCCTTTCAATGTCTCTTTGAAATTACTATCTGGTCTGAGAACCGAAGGGACCTTGCTAATTTATTTAAAGCCCAGCTGCAAGTCTTGAATCCACCTCAGGCTTCTTAAATCCACTGCCAGAAGCTCTCTGCCAACGTATCTCACTTTTGCAGGTTCCTCCTTTCTCCCTTCATGAAGGTAACACGAGTATTGGTGACAATGGCAAAGCCAGTGTGCCATGGGTCCTAGTGCAAGGAAGAAAATAACCCCTAGTGACTGGTGTTTGAACTGCAAAATAATTTGCAGGGTTCAGTGGGTCCCTCAGACTTGAGGGACCTGCTGCCACTGTACCAGTTGCACAAACTAAGCTACGCTTCTGATTCATGATAGCGGACTGCTACACAGGCATGAGCTTTGCAGGACTTAGTGCTTGGGAATGATGGCGAGTTGAGCTAACCTTAAAAGGGAAGGTTTGAGGGTTGTGCAGGAAGGCCTAGAGTTCTACAAGAATCTGGTGTGTGAAATTGCCCTACCAATCAGTCAAGGGGAAAGGGGAGCCTGTGATTGAAGTGCTGAAGGTGAGTGCAGACTCTGAAGCAACCAGAGATAGGACCACAGCCTCCCGAGAACTGACCTATGGAAGAGTAATGGAGTGAAGAAGAGCCCAGGTCACGGCAAGAAATGAAGACAGGTGTCCAGTGTTTATCTCACCATACTTAGTCCACATGGGGAAGGTGCATGGACATCCTTTAGAGGTTGTCAGGGGTCGCAGTGACAGCATGTCAATGTCAAAAGTCATATGACATCACTTCCTGTGATGTCATTGGGGTAAAAAAAATTGATGTATTTTCAGGATACTGCATACAGGCATGTACTGGCCTGTTTACATAAATATAAGCTGATGGTGTATCAGAAGCGGATGGTAAGACAGCTTGACATTACACTCAGATATTTACATGGTTCCCTTGGGGTGATGGTTTAGGCAGAGTTTGAGTGCATTGTCTATCCTGAGAATGAGGGACAGGTTGTCAGGGATATAGAACATAGAGAAAATATTGCCATTAGTCAGGATTTTCAAGTTTTAGGAAGTGGGTTTTATAGGCTTATTTGAAGTCCTGAAGGGCTGAGGTGGCTCAAAGTTGGCTAGGGGAAGCATTTTGCAGAAGAGGTCCTTGCAGTTGGAAGGATCTGAACCTGAGAGAGGCAAAGGGGGAATGCAGACATTTAGTCAGTGTTTGCATAGCTCAGTATAGAAAGTGGGGGGGTCTGTAACTAGTTGAGAGAGGTAAGGGGTTGTCGTGCAGTGAATTGCTTTAGGTGTCAAACTGCCATTTGGTGGATAACCATCTTCCATGGTGCTATTGAAGTCAACTCAGTGGTTGTATCTGTCGTATAGTGACTTTTCCAGTGAGAAAGATCATGATTTTGCAAAGGGAGAGAATCCATATACTTAGATGACTTTATTCTCTACCTTTCCTCAGTCTGCTTTTGATCCTCTCTTCTGTCAGTTTGGACTCCTCATATACCTTGTTCTTGTTGTAGCAGAAATCACATTTTATTTGTAGGTGCATTATAATCACACGTGAGAGCACACGCATATATTAATTTGTCGTATTAACATGTGGTGTTAGAATCTTGAAATTTATTAACTCGAAACGTGATGTGCTTAGACCATTGAAAAGTAACATGGGTAATTAACGCAGATAGTGAATGTAACTATCAGGAACCATTATCGTTAAGAGCTCATGTTGTGAAACTGACAATTATTCATGTACTAAATGTGCTTATTATTTGTGTCATTTTAAATATAGGTTATTGCATTTATTGAATGTGCCTTATTTTCCTATACAAATTCATAAAGCTTCTATGCTGGTTCCTTAAGTTAGCTAAATCTTATAGGCCTGAAATGTATTTTCCTGGAAACTCTCACTTTAGAAGTAATAGCTGAATTTCATGTGTGTTGTGGAATTTGGTTTTTCTCATGTTTTGTGTTGCAGGTGAAAGAAGCTCTCTCAATAGCTAGAATAATGTCTTTATTTTACTCGCCAGGCAAGGAGAGAAGAAGTTACAATGCAAACTTGAGCCGATAAAGGAAGGCTGTTTTGCTTCACACAGGATAAGGCTTGGGAACCAATGACAAGTTGTTGCAAAAGAAGAACACCGTAATCCCATGGAAAACTACCTTTAGAATTTTACCCAGAAGAGATGGCGTGACTCGGAAAGACTCTTGGGAAAGATACCTGAAATAATGCGGTGGTGGGAGTAGGGAAAGTGCTCACTTCTTCCTTTGCCTTTGGAGAGAGAGCATCTTAGAACAAGCTCTTCTCGATAGCTTTATGCTAACTGACCCATCGATGGTGGAGACTTCTTAGGAAGAGTCCACATGCTGACACCTTTTTCATCCTTTTTTCTGAAGATGCCTAAGTAGGGATGTCATCTTAGTGATAGGGTAGGCATAGATTAATGCGTTATACTCATAAACCCTCGCTGCAGGGAAACCTGGACTCATGCTTTCTGATCCTCTGCATCTTATTTCTTGACCTAATCAGTTTACTTATGTTACATCATCTAAATTGGAAACACAGATTTCAGGTGTCTTTATATTCAGAGTATTTTTCGCTTTGTAATAAATTAACTAACCATATGTAGTTGTCTGTGGTTACTATGTGTCCAAAAGATTTCCTGTTTATTTGATTGGCTCTAAGAACACATTTTCTCCCCTCTACACTTCCATGCTGCAAAAAAGCACCATCGGATTGTGATTCTAGAATAGGTTCAGAACTTATGGCCTGGCCTTTTCACTCTCTCACTCCTTTTGCAGCCTCTTTTCTTCTCTAGTTCATTGTTCACTTCAGTGGTTCCTTTTTTAAAGTCTTAACTTCTCCCTTTACCCCCTCTTGTTCTCCAGGCTCTTACTGCACTTACTCAAAGGCAAATTTTTCTTCCATGCCCTCTATTGGTGAACACAGTTCATGTATCTACAATGAGCGACAGTTACTCTAAATCACCTATTTATTGTGAGGTTCAGTATTATTCCTACAATGCAAAAAACATGATTCTTAAAATCCACAACTGCTGGAAGACATTGGCTCAACCTGTCAGATTCCACAGCATATGGAGCCAAAGGAAGGCGGGTGGCCTGCTAAACTTGGCTGAGGCTCTGGAAGATGTTTAGCGGTTCTTTTCTGCCTGCTGAGCAACTGAACATCTAGGCTCCGGGTAGTCTAAACCAATCAAAGACATTCTGCACGCTTCCTCTATCCCGCTGGGCAAACTGGGAGCTCTAACATCCTGCCTTTTTTAGGGCACAATGCCACTGGAAAGATTTTGATAGCTGAAAAATCAGGATGTTTTGACCTTTTTTATAGTTATTTTCCATTGCACAAATATGTGGCAGAGGAACCAATCTGAGTATTTACCACTGTACCGTTGACCTAGAATGGAAACTGGTAATCTACATTAGTTTCCCAATGTTTTATTTCTGTTTCAATTATATCACAGACATTTCCATTGGATAAATCCTGAATACGGGAATGATGGTCTGCCTGAGTGCATAGAAATATGGAAAACATGTTTGAACAAAAGATCTGAGAAAAAAATGGCACAGTTGCAGTATATGGTGCAGTGCCTTACTTTGCCAAGATATGATCTCCCAACCCCTAAAGATAATGTCTGCGCACCAGAATTGAGGCAAAAGTTTTCAGCCTTTGTTAGGATTTCAGCCATTGCTTAAAAAAAACATCTGAAGATTTTGAAAAATAAAAATACAATTCCAGGTTATCACAAAAAATTCTTTATTCAGACCTTGTCGTCTTGGTGATACTTCTGTCCCTACTGCGCAGACTACTTTATTTCCCTGAAAATAGCCACTGACACGTTTGGAAATGTCCTTGACAAAATGTAGCTGAACTGGAGAATCTCCAACCTACTCTGATTTGTAAAATAACACGTTGTTGTTATTTCGGGTTTCTTTTGCTCCTTGTTATACCTCTGAAAAAATGCAAGTTCTTTCCATGGTAATTTTGCTGTCTACAGACAGAACAAGACTGTATTTGCGTGGTAGAAATTAGCTGAGAGGGTGCACGGCCCAGCCTAGCCAGCTCATGCCCCTGACAGAAGAATGGCAAGTAGCCAAATTGTTAAATGCCAAGTTATTGAAAGTCATTTGTCTTGACGCTGCTCTGTCAGATCACGAGTGCCTGGCTTTTTCCTCCAGATCCTTTAGGCGCGGTGAGCACATAAGTTTCAACTGGTATGCTCATGTTTTTTTCATATTGACCAAAACTCTAAATACCAGGAGTGTTGTGGTTATACTGGGCACTGTGACTTCCTCAACCCTTCACTGCCAACTTTCGTTGGGGATTGAAGGCCGAGCTAGCCGAAGTTGTGAAAGTTGTCATCAAGTACAAGATGACATTTCTCACCAAAGTTACTAAGAATACTGTCCGGTCACAGGTATTAATTTTCAAATAACTTTCTAATAGCCATTTTAGGCACATCAGGCCAACAGTGCAGATACAATTATACACTATAAAGGAAATCTGATGATTGATAGCCATATCCATTCCAGCTATTCCTCCCTGAACAGTTTGACACAATGAAACTACATCAGATTCCATAGTAATGAATGACACAGTGTTATTCAATGGAGTGATACCAGTGTGAGTGGTATTTGTGATCTCTTCAGTTACACGAGCATATAGAACCAGCTGAGAATATTACTGTATGCAACTTCCAGCATCACAGATATTTCTGGAGATTCCATAGTGCTAAAGTTCCTAATAATATGCTTCATTCAAGCTCGAGGTCATAAAGCTTGTTATTGCTTTCCTGCCTTTTCGTACTGTGAACATCACAGTGAGGGAAATCGGCCAAGGATCTTTGGACAAGGTACTTCTTGATATTAGTTTAATTTTGTAATGTTGCATCCTAGTTCTTCACTTATTTCACCTGTGTCCCTGAGTCTTAGCTAGCCTATTTTAAGATTTTCTGGTCCACTATGTTTCCCTTAGCTATTGTGAGCTCGAAGGTTAGGAGTACCTGCAAATGTGTATCCTTGTTCTAGGATGTTAAAAGTTGTTTTGCCATTTGGGGGTAACTTTCCCCCGCAACATCTTCATGATTAGGAATAGAAGCTGATGTAGAATTGGGGGACCTGGATTACTGTTATTGTGGCAAGCACGTGTTGGTGAACTATTGGAAGTGGCACAATGTGGACCTGGAGTGCGCTCACAAAAAAAAGGAAGAGGGATGAAAGGCCACACCTGACATCCACTCAAAGTACTTATTCCTTATACTGGTCTCAGGAAGGTATCTTTAATGGGATGATGGGTGCCAGGGCTGAGAGGAAGGTTCACCAAGTATCAACCACTACTGGGTTACTACACTTGAGAAATTAGTTCTTTGTTGGTGATGTGCTCCTGCCAAGCTGGATCACTACCCTCACGGCTCATAAGTACGTAGTCACTGTTACATACAGCTGATAAGTTTCCTCTGCCACATACCACGTATGCTGTCAAGGCTACCTTTTAGACCTAGGTGGACCAGACCTGGATTTCACCACCTCCTATGTGCTGATGAATCAGTTGACAGACTGAAAAATGACATTCATTCATGGGGCTGAATGCTGTTCACTTTGTTCCATGCTGGAAAAGGAAGCGGACACTCGCCCAACTCCATGCCCCAGTCATCTTGTCAGGTCCTTTTGTGGGTTTCTTCCTAGACAATTTGTAGTAAGCAAGCTTGGTAAGAAGTTTGTTTATTCCAATGCAGCCTGATGTAGCTGGTGAAAAACAACTCCTTATTTGGACATGGTTGGTTCAGCTCTTCCTCTGGAGTCAATTGTGTTTGACGGTTCTGAGTTTCCTAGAGGTGAGCTTTGGAACTTCAGATACACAATCCTGTAGAGGAGATCACGCTCTTCATTATGATCCTATGCACTTTCAAGGTGACGGGATCCGGGGTGCGGGGCAGTATCTATTTGTGTGGATATTTCATGGATGGGTTTTGAGAGCAGTAGGTCTAACCCTTTGAGGTTAAAGAGTAGGCTTTACTCTGGAACACCATTGTTGGACCTGTCATCCATAGGGTGTCCTTCCCCAAACTTATTGCCTGCTTCCCTCCACTTTTTGCTGTATCTTTTGCTGGCCTTAGGACTTTGAAAACTTTACTACTGCTAACAAGTACTAAAGTGCAATACTTCTCCCCATAACATGTTGACACTAGTGTGTACCTAATTGAAATATTTAGTTTACCTGTAAGTCCCATGTAACGTGGTATACCATGTACCTAGGGCCTGCAATCTAAATGCTACTAGTGGGCCTGCAGCACTGGTTGTGCCACACCCACAAGTAGTCTTACAAACCAGTCTCAGGCCTTCTGTTGCAGGGCCTGTGTGTGCAGTTTACTGCTACTTCGACATGGCATTTAAAACCACTTGCCAAGCCTTTTTTTTTTGTTTAAGAAATTTTTATTGAGTTTTAGCAAAAACACAAACAAAGCCATACAATAATGTAAGTGAATACAATAAGTGAAAACAGGAGGCACTAGAGTTAATAAAAGAAACATTTCAGAAACATCAATGAGGAGGAGCAATAAAAGTCAAGAAAAGAAGAAGAGAGAAGAAAGGAAAAAAGGGAGAAGAGAGAGAAGGAAGGAGGAGGGGGAAAGGAAGAAGCTAGGTGAAAGTTGGGAATATGCAAGAAGAAGAACAGGATATTAACTCATATGGAATGGGTAGAAGAGAGGTAAGAAACAAATGGGAGCCATATGAGATCGGATTCAATTTTTAGAGGGACAGAAGAAGAAGAAGCAACAGAAATCCTATGTTCATCACATATGAAATTCCACCAAGTTATATCAGAAATTTTGGAATTATCTTTCCAGCAAGATAAAATCACTTTAAATGCAATAGCAATAAACAAATCAAGTAACCAAGCATTAGATGAGACCATATCTATATCATCTGATAAAGAACCTAAAAATAAATTTTCTAACGAGAATGGTGTAGAACATTTAAGCATACGCATGCATATATATCCCAGATAGAGTTCCAAAATGAGAAGACAGAAGGGCAGTCAAACAGTTGATGTTTAAGTGTACCCGGTACGGAAGAACAAGACCAGCATATAGAGGGTGAAGTAGGAGAAAACTTGGAAATACTTACAGGTGTAAGAACAACTCTACGATAAATGAACAAAAGGGATTGAGTAATGCGTGCAGCAATAGAAACCTTGAATAATTTGGACCATAAGCGATCCCAAACATCAACTGGTAGCAAAATATTCAAATCAGCTTCCCAGGCAGTCTCAACAAAGGATTTAGGACGATCTGAAACATTAGAAACCAGTAAACTATACACATGGGCAGCTTTTGGTTGTTGTAAAGAGAACAAAGCGTAAAGTGGGGATGTGGGGGAAAAAGAGGGTAAAACATCGGGCGGAGAAAGGAACGTTAAGTGAGAACGAATAGCATTAGTTATGATGGTATATTCCTGTAAACATGAAATAGGCAGTTGAAACATATTTTGCAACTCTTGGAAAGAGAAAATAGAATTGTTGAAAAGGAATTGATGCACAAAAGATATCCCCTTTTCTTTCCAGTATTTGTAATAGAAAGACTTGCCCTTATATTTGAGGAACTTATTATACCACACAGTGGACGATAAAAAACATTGAAGGGGAGATAAGTCTTTGGTAAAAGTGTCAAGCAACAATGTCTTAGAGTATTTCAGAATTGGGTGTTTGGACAAAAAGGAACAATTGGACATGAACACAGCATGTTGAAACGAAAAGTCTTTCAACAATGAGCGTTCAAACACCACCCATCTGGGTACAGGTGAAGTCAAAAAATCATATGCTAAAGTGAAGGATTGTTTTATAACAAAAGCAGAGTGATATAATTTAAAATTGGGGAACCAAACACCACCTTCATTTTTAGGACGAGTGAGTGTTTGCAAAGCAATGCGGGGGTGTTTATCATTCCACAAGAATTTGGTACATATAGAATTCAAGCGAGCAAAAGATGAGCAAGGAATTTTTATGGGGAGCATAGATACAGTGTAAAGAATATGAGGCGTAATCATCATTTTAATTGTGTCCAGTCTACCCCATCAGGACAAAAATAAGGGAGACCAACTTTGGAGAAGGGACTGGAGTTTATTGACAAGGGAATCAAAGGTGAACTTAAGGGTGTCAACGAGAGAGGAGGAAAACCAAATGCCGAGGTATTTTATTTTGGAAGGGCACCAGGCAAAATCAGTGGATTGAAACATGTATTGGTAACAAATGGAATTTAGAGGTAGGACTTCAGTTTTGGAGAGATTACGTTTGTAACCAGAGATGGAAGAGTATAAACGAACTTCATCCAAGAAATGTGGTAAAGAGGAGACTGGGTCAGCCATATAAACAAGGATATCATCTGCATATGCAGATATTTTCGTTTCAATAGATGATAATTTGAAACCATTAATATTGGGGTTAGTTCGGATACGTTCCAAAAAAGGTTCGAGACATAGGATAAACAGTAATGGGGAAAGAGGACAACCCTGTCTCGTGCCTCTATTCAAAGAAAAAAATCTAGAAAACTGGTTTATAACAAAAATACTAGCACGAGGGGAGGAATAAAGGAGTTTAACTAAAGAAATAAAAAAGGGACCAAAACCAAACCATTGCAAAGACCGAAACACAAATTGCCAGTTGATTCGATCAAAGGCTTTCTCAGCATCCAAGGATAGAGCTGCAAGGGCAGATTTATATGATTTACTGTGGGAAATGATATTAGCGAACATACGAGCATTATCAGAGGCCACCCTACCTTTTACAAAGCCAACCTGATCAGTTTTAATCAAAAGTGGGATGAGGACATCTAGGCGAGAAGCAAGAATTTTAGCAAATATTTTACAATCATAATTAATCAGGGAAATAGGGCGGAAATTTTTACATTGGGAATGATCTTTGTCTGGTTTGGGGATTATGATAATGAGGGCTTCCAGGAAGGATCCAGAAGCTTTGACAGATGAAATAAAAGTATTAAAAAGTTGATGTAATTGGGGCACAAAAATGTTATGAAATGCAGAAGAAAATTCAATAGGTAATCCATCAGGACCCGGGGCTTTAGATTTTTTAAGGAAAGAGATGGCCTGGAGAATTTCTTGGAGAGAAATATCTTTCTCTAGTTGGGCAAATTCATCTGGGAGTGAAGGTGGAGATGGGAGACCCTAAAAAAAAAGACGTTAGGTTAGAATCTGAGGGGTGAGTATCATCAGTATAAAGATTGCGATAGTAATTATGAAAAACTTCTGCAATATCCTCATCAGAGGAAACCAACTTATTAGTTTGGTCATTAAGGATAGGACCAATCGTTTTACGTTCAGATTTGATTTTGAGATAGTTTGCCAGCATTTTACCCGCTTTGTTTTGGCCCCCATGGTATTTGGATTTAATTTTTAAGAGGGTGTTACAAGCTTCGACCGTAGCAATCTTATTTAACTCAGACTTAGCTTTGATTAGATTCTGAAGAGCATCCTTGGATTTTGAGGAAAAATACGAGTGTTCAAGAGATTTAATAGACTTGAGTTGGTCATCATATTTAAGTCTATTAAGTTTCTTCTTTTTTGTAACATAGGAAATAGTAAATGCTCGGAAAGCAGCTTTGAAAGTGTCCCAATTATTAGGAATAGAGGTGTCAGAAGGGTCATTAAGGAGAAAAAACTCATTAATATAGACCGTAGCTTCCTTAAGAAAAGTAGCATCAGACAACAGAAATGTATTAAATTTCCTTCGACTGAATTTGGAGGAAGTTAAGGTAAGATCAATGGACGCATGGACAGGGGCATGGTCAGAGAGAAAAATAGGGCCAATATCAGACTTTTGGAGTGAGGGAAGGAGTGACTTACTAACCATAATATAGTCTAACCTGGAACAGGTATGATGAACATTGGAAAAAAAGGTATATTCAAGGGAGTCAGGATTACACTTTTTCCATACATCGTACAGAGGACGTGAGGCAATGGCAGATTGGAAACATTTATGAGTTTTATCAGGTTGAAATTTGTGAGATGACAGCCTGTCAGAGAATGGGTCTAACCATTGATTAAAGTCACCAGCAATGACAATATTTGGACAGTCCATAGTAGATATAAGGATTTTGATATAATTCCAAAATTTGGGATCTGGCCGAACTGGACCATAAATGTTTAATAGAATTAAGGTTATATTTTGGATCACAACCTTTGCCATTACCCAGCATCCTTCGTCATCATTTTGAGATGATAACATTTGGACTAACAACCCCTTTTGGAACAAAATCGCAACACCTCCTTTCTTGTTAACCGCAGGAGAAAATACCACTTGACCCACCCAATGACGTTTTAACTTAGAGGATTCAACATCTGTACAATGAGTTTCTTGGAGAAAAACCACTTGAGAATTAATTTTAGACAGATGAGACAATACCTTCTGACGCTTGACAGGATGACCAAGACCTCGAACATTCCACGTCACAAAATTACACATGATGTAAGGGAAGGATGGGGCAGAACACGTGAGGTGGATACACTGCAGGAAAAACATCTACAAGAGTGGACAAAGCAAAGAAACAGGTTACACCAGAATAAAACACCCAATAGATATAAGGTATGAAAATACAATATGACCAATTCACTGTGCGAGACAATAAGAACCAAAGAGGCCATAGGACAAAGAACAGAGACTGTCCAAGGAGAAGGTAGTAGGGGAGTGCCCAGAACGGAGGGAGATTGTAGTAAAAGAGAGAGAAAGAAAGGAAAGAAAGAAAAAAGAAAAGAACAACAGGAGGAAGACAAGAAGACAGATCAAGGCAGAAAAGCCAGGTCTGAGAGGAAGGGAATAGCCAAGACAACGGGGACATGGAGAACGCCAAAGAGGACAGGGGTCCCATTGAGCAACAAAAGAGTGAGGACGGGCAGAGAAAGGAAGAAATCACAAAACCTCAAGGAAGAGGGTGAAACATGCAAATAACCAAGGCGACAGCAGATGGATCAGGTGGCCACAACAAAATCAGGTCTATGAAAGATAAATCAAACAAGAAAGAGGAAGGTACACGAACTGAATCATGACAGAACAAAAGCAAAGAATAAGCCCAACAAAGACATGACTGCGAGAGAATATCAAACATTAGTGTCCATCTCAGATGAGGAAACAGTTTGTAGATAAGCATGGAGTTTCTCAGGATCATCGAAGGAACGAGTATGTCCATTGTGCATGATCTTACATAGGCAGGGATGCAGAATACCATACTTGATATTTAGCTGTCTCATTTGAGGACGAAGATTCAAAAGTTCTTTCCGTCGGGCATTAGTTGCGTTGGAGAGATCTTGTGAAACAAAAATATTATGACCCGACTATACAAGGCGACGCTTAAGTCTGGCAGCTTTGAGCACAGTCATTAGTTCAGTAAATTCAAGAAATAATACAATAATGCCACTGGGCTTAGAAGCATTTTGAGTGAGGCGCCCTAGGCGGTGTGCTTGTTGGGTATTAAGAGGATTGGACGCAGGCTGGAGGTCCAGAAGCTCATGTAGGAACTTTCGAACAAACAACACCATATCAGACCCCTCAATATTCTCCGGAACACCATATAAGCGTAGGTTGTTGCGTCGATTACGATTTTCGAGGTCCTCAGTGTGGAGCTTGAGCATGTGAATCTCTTTTTCCAGTTGGGGAATTTTAGAAGAAGCATCCTGTATATCACTGACTCGTTGTTCTAGGTTTAGGACTTTACCTTCCATAATGACCCATCTCTCCTCAATCTGCTTGAGCTTCTCATTAGTGGCAGACATAAAAGGCTGTAAACCCCTCACCTCCTCCAGAATGGAATCCAAAATGGGGTTTTGAGAGGTGTGAATAGGAGAGGGGGGGTCATTTTTGGGTCTCTTTGGTTTTGTGCCAGTGAGGGTGGATTTGACAGTATTTGCGTCATGAGACATTGCAGCTACTGGATGACGCGGCAGGATGACAAAAACGTGTGACTACTGAAGAGAATGACGTGAAAATTCCAAATGACACGAAGAGAGATTCGCAAAAGCGCAAAGTTGAAGGTCACACAGCATATGAAGAGTAGAGAAAAGACAATTGCAGCACACACCTTGGTCAAACACCCAGAATCCAAATTAGGCTGGAAAAAATCGACTCTTGATGAACAAAAGCTCTAAATCAATGTGTTTGCCATGAAGGAAGATAACAAAAACAGGAAAGGCAACAAGGTGGAAAGCAGTCTGACGAGTAAGACAGTCATTTTCACAAACTGCGCAGATAATTGTGTGTTTTTCCTCAGAGCACTTAAAATGGCCGCCATAACCCCAAAGAGGAATACACTGAAGGAAAAAAAGTAATTGAAAAGTCTGTCAGTAAGATGATTTCCGTGCCATACGTTGTGAAGAAGAATAATGCAAAAAATCAGCACATTACTGGGATTTTGAAGGAGGTTGCGTCGATATCCAGGTGAGGCTGACAGGCTGGTGAGAGGTCGTGGGCTCGGCGGCACAAAATGGCGGCCGCCCGCGTCCCGAGAATGAAGGGACTTTCCAAAGTGCGCTATAAGCGAAAAACGGCATTAAAATCGCCGAATTCGCAAAGAAATGAAGCAGCACACATTCCGCCGCTGAAACCTCGCAAAATCAGGTGGCCATCGGCGGTGAAGAGGTGTAAAAGTCGAGTAGACGCCCGTAGCTCGGCGGAGCTCATGGGAGGGCCGTCGTCACTCAACGGCGCGGAAGCCACGCCCCCCACTTGCCAAGCCTTGAACCCCCCTTTGATTACAGATAAGTCACCCTTAAGTTAGACCCTAAGTGTCCTTACGGGAAGGGTGCTGCGTTACTAAAAGGCAGGGCATGTACTTTTAAGTTTTACATGTCCTGGTAGTGATAATCAGCTAAATTTGTTTTTCACTGCTAAAAGGCCTATTCCTTCCATAGACTAGCATTGGTGATTCCTTAAAACACATTTTAGGCTGAGATTCCTGACTGTAAAGGAGTAGCTACTTCTTGTTTATTATCTTTGGAAGGGTGGTTATAAATCCTCTTTAATAGTAAAGTTGGAGTTGACATTACCGTTTTAGAAATGCCGCTTTTAGAAAGTGGACATTTCTCTGCTCTTAACTTTGCTCTGTGTGCCTACAGTCTGTCACCAATACATATCTGGGCTGGGTGACAGATACACTTTGTGCATTCCCTCTAGATGGCTACAACACAGGAAGGGCTGGGTTTGACAGAGGAGTCATCAACATTCATCTGCATACTGATAGCCTTCCTGGGCAGGAAGGGGGGAGAGGTGACTCATACTTATATCTGAATAGGCTGTGTCCTACCCTCACACATAGAGCTGATTTACTCCCTACTGATAATCTGGAATCAGGTCTGGGTTGAAAGGGATCCTTGTGTACTTCAGAGTACTCCTTTGAAGTCACCCCCTACATCAATGGTACTTTCTGGTATATAGCTACCAGAGCTCTGACAAGATCAAATCAGTACACTACAGGGCCTGGGAAGAACTCTGCTGGAGTAAAGACTGCTATGGTGAAAGGAACGCCATTTCGCTGTGACTGACTGTTCTGAGGAACTGCTTCTCTGCTTTGCTGAGCTACACTGCTGCCTGCTGATCGCTGCCCTGCTGAGAACAAGGACTGGATCCTCTCACTTGAACCCAGAGTGACTCCAATGGCTTGCTGGCTTGCCTCCTGTTTTCTGAAGTCTCCTGGACACAAAAGAGTTCCTGCAATTTTTCTGGTGCTGCTGGACTCTGCCATCTGTGAGTCCTACCCTTGCCTGAGGTGCCCCCTCCAGTCCTGGGCCTCAGAAGTGAGTTCTGCAGAGGATTTCTGAAAAAAAGTCACATTGCTGTGACTCCATCAGAATATTTAGCCACAATGCCCCTTCGATGCAGAGGCTCGACGAGGAAACTTTGCATTGACTTCAACGGAGCTCGGCAATGACGCAGCACCCTCTCTACACGGTTTGACGATGACACAGTAGGCTCTCGATACCGACAAAATATCCAACCAAGGTATTTCTTCAGGGGGACCTGTCTGGGTCCTGTAGTCTGACCTCTATTGTGGTCAGCCCGAACTTTGACTTTACATCGATCCCTTATGACCTCAAGTATCCTATTGATAGCTTGTGACTTCTAAGCACTTTTTTGTATTATTCTTAAAAATTCATATCACAACTTCTACTTATTGGATTTTGTCATTGTGGTCTTGTAATCAGATAAATATTCTCTATTTCTAAACATGTGTTTTCATTGAGTCACTGTAATTTAAATATTACACAAATCCTTTTCTCATTACCTCTTAAGTTAAGCCTGATTGCTCTGTGTCAAACTTCCAAAAGGTGAGCACAGGTTAATATAGGGTGCATTTCGGACTTACCCTGACTAGGGTGGTGGTCCCTACTTGGACGGAGCGAAACCTCTGCCAACTAGAGACCCCATTTCTAACAGCTATACTGCCACTAATCTTACAGTCTATACATGCCAGGGGCTAGTTGACAGTACTCTCCAGGAGAAGGAATGCCATTCTGCAATCATGACTTTACAGATCTTTGTGTCAAAGATTGTGCCAAAGCACCTTTATGTGAAATCATGAGCTAATGCACCTTTGTGAGAAATGAAGAGCCAAGGTAGCAACCATTATGTGAAATCCAATGCCAAGAAAGCATTGTGTGAAATAATGAGCCAGGACTCTCCTGTGTGAACTCATGAACCATTATGCTAACACCATTATGTGAAATTATGAGCCAAGACACCTTTATGAGAAATGAGCCTTTACCCTAATTTGCAGTATCACTACCGCCCTGTAGAGTTAAGTATTATCATTTAGCAAGCTATTTTGTTCAGATAAAGTTTCACAGAGAAATCATCTGGGAACGGTGTTGCCATATAACCAACATTTTACTACCCTGGTTGGTATTTCTGTTCCAACACATTAAAAAAAATTATGAAAATCTTCAAAACACTGTCTTTTTCCTCATTTACACATCAACTTAAAGCAACAAATACTTGATGAAAAAACAACAAATATATTACAGTTTTCAAATTTACTACTACATTATTTTAAAGTAAATACACATAGAATTACCAAGTCAAAAAGGAATGAATAGGAGTTTAAGCAGAAATCTTTAGATTTACTCTCCTGGCCCTGCTAGAACATTAAAGCATGCCAATGGTTGGACTTAATGTATCAACTTAAATAGCAACCTTTCATTCTTGAACCCCAGACCAAGCAATGAAATTTAAAATCATTCCAAAGATGGTTGGGGATGCTAAACAGTCTAACCCAGGGTCGTAGCTATCATTGGCATGGCAGGTGCAGTGGCACCGGGACCCAGAGCCCTGTGGGTCCCATTGAACCCTGATAATAGCTCTACTTCCTACCCCCAAAACAATAATAGGGGGATTTTCCTTCCTTGTACCAGAGTCCATGACATCCTTCATTCAATACTAATCTAACCACAAACGTTCATTTATTTCTGCATTCTTTGAAGATGGAATTGCAGATGGTTTACTGGCAGATTTTAGAATTTAAAAAACGTACCTAATTAAATCCCACATACAGAATCTTAAACTCTCATGACAAGACAAACTGGGCAAAAATATGTGTGTTTCCTCCAGTTTAGGGAACTCTCTCAACGCGTCAAACAGATCATGCATAAGTCGCCCCCCCGCCATGCACAGTGTTCTCATTAATTATGTCATTTCAGATGCTGCAGTAATGTTATCAATGAAGTCAAATAATATGGCATGAGTGCTGTAATATGTGGGGTAATTAGCAGTGTATGGCAAGGAAGTGAGTTTTAGTTAGTTAAGGGCACAAAATGTATTTTCTAGACATAATTATTAGCTGATAAACATCAGTAGTTTTGTGAATATAAAACGTTATGTTGGCACTGACATTTTCAGATAACTATAAAGTTACTTTAACCGTTTGTTTTCTCAATACCTTTTTAGATTATTCAATGTAAAATAAGATGTCATTGCAATTCCTAACTATAGCATCACTTTAACCTTCAGTTGTTTCTGTGGATTTCTAGGTTGTCTTTAACTATAACGTAATATTTTATTGCAATTCGTACAGCCAACCCTGTGTCCAACCCCTTGCAGGCAAGCAACCCCCCAAGGCCAAGGACATGCACAGCCTACAGTTGGTCTCACAGGTCCTAGTCACACTCAGGAAAACTTACTGATTTTGACAGAGTCACAACACCACAATATAAAAGGTTGGCCTCTTGGCTTTTTAAATGGGTAACCATGTGTGTCCATTTGATGCACGTTATTCTTTGCACTGGTGTGTAAATAAAACGCTGAAATTCAACTGTTGCTGTGCCGTGATCTTTATTCTACTTAACGTGGGAAGAAGAAAGCTGTGGCCATATATATATATATATATATATATATATATATATATATATATATATATATATATATATATATATATATATATATATATATATATATATATATGTATATATATATATATATATATATATATATATATATATTACCTACTGGCGGTCGCCAGTAGGTATATATAGTTAGGATTTTTTTCCTATGGGATTTTTGAAAATTCTATGTCGAATAACTTTGTCGTTTGAGGACGGAATTGGCTGATATTTTCAGGAAAATGGAACATTTTGTTTCTGAGCAGCCCCTGAAAATTCGGGGGGGTTTCGTCAAGGGGGGGCCGAGAAAAAAGGGGGGTCCCAAAACGCGTTTTTCCCATGCAATTTTCCATAAGGCGGTTGGACTCACTTTTAGCTCGAACGGCTGAATGGATTTCCACGAAACTTGGCAAAATTGTAGATATTGTTTGCCCGATGTGCCTTTGCTAGGTCTCAATATATGTGCTCCAGTGGATTTTGATAAATTAACGTTCAAAAAAAGATATATATATCTGTAACAGCGCTCCGGTTAGCGCCCCGGTTCGCGTACCTGACGCGTAACGGAACTTCGCGAAGTGAAGCTGATTGGCTCTCCGGTGTCTGTCAACATTCTAAACAGTCCGGAGCGGCCGCCATCTTGTCTCTCGGTAGGATCGAGAGACAAGAGGTGAAGAAAAACGAAGGGGGAAATTAATGAAAGGGGGCAAGGTAGACCCCTCCTGACCCCCTAGGATTGATGAGGGGGCTATTAAAGGGTCCCGCGGGGCAAAAGATCAAATTTAAAAAAAATCAGTTTTTTCGCGGTAGAGGCGCTACCCGGTACGTGAACCGGGTAGCTAACCGGTAGCGTAACGGGAGTCCGCCATCTTTTGTTTCGGTCGAATTTAATCACAAGATGGAGGAAAAACAATGTGGGAAATGGGTATAAGGGGGCACGGGAGACGTATCCTGACCCCCTAGGTAATAAAACCACATTTTTTTTCAAATTTTCACGCGGTTAGCATCCGGTTCGCGTACCGGGTAGCGTTCCGGATAGCGTAACAAGGGGAAAACCAAGGGAAACAGTAAAATAATATATTTAGAGTGCTTTGAGGTAGGGTAGCTCTGAATAGAGCTGTTGTGTTGTGTGGGTGATGAAAGTACCAACATGTAGGTACCAATGAAGAGTCTAAAATTCAATGTACACCGTCTCCTCTGTAGATGTCTTGCATGTTCTAATATGGAATCCATAACATAGTCTGTCAGGAAAGCTGAAATAGATCCTTTGAGCACTCCCTGAGCACATAGTAATATTAAAATGTTGCATCTTTAACCATTAGTCTGACTTTTTTAAATAATTACTCTAGTATTATATCTTATATTTGGGAAAAAAATAATGTCTTAAACAATTTTTAATTTATAAATAACATTTTATTTATGTTAAATTTAAAAATTGTTGGAAATTTCGAGTAAAAGTTCATCTGGAATTTCTTGATCTTTATTTTCATGAATTGTCTCTTTTTTATCAAAATTGTCCATGAATTCTAAAAGTTGTTTGTCCACAGCCTCATTATAAAAATCATCTATGTCCTGTTGAATTTCTGATTGAAGTTTGGCTTCCTGAGCTTCTTTATCCATAATTGCTGTTAAGGTAGCATAAAAAGAGAGAGAGAAATAGAGTTTAAGTTAGAAACTTCTACATTTTTATTTTTTAATTAACGTGTACAACATAGTTCTGAGTTTTTAACAGTGAATTTATGTTTGGACAGTGTATGGTACAAGGCAGGAAGTAGAAATATAAAGTACAGCATGTGATGAACTCTAACTCAAACCATGACTACAACAGAGAAGCCTAAGTCAATCCATAACTATAACTGAGGGACAGTAAATAACTGATAGAAAACGTTTTAATAAAAATAACTTTAGGTGCACAACATATTTCCCCTTAGAAACTCTAACTCAAACCATGTCTAACTCAAACCATGACTACAACAGAGAAGCCTAAGTCAATCTATAACTATAACTGAGGGACAGTAAATAACTAACAAAAAACGTTTTTATAAAATTAACTTTAGGTGCACAACATATCTCCTCATAGCTGAATTACTTGAAAACATCGTCAAAAATCCCGATGAATTCAACACAAAACGGGCCTCCTCCCAATTAGGCAGAGAACCGCTTGGTCAAACAAAAAGTTCATACGAGGTAACTGTCACATCAGCTGTAGACAAGTTAAGCAGGCAGAAACGAGTTATCCACGTTAAGCGCTAGTAAGGATGCGTACACCTCTAACATCTTGTTAAATAGAAAATCTTTTTAAATGTACTAGATCCTTAACGCAGACAAACACCAATTACCTTGGTTCCACATAAGTACTTCGCTGACACTCCTTGCTTCCAAAAGGAGTAGATGTAAAATGTTGCTTAAGACATCAAGAAGATGTAGTTCCTTCTGCGACACGTAGGCAGCTTCAGTGAAGATTTTGTGCGCAGAAACCATGTTTAAGTTGACTTGAAAACATGCTTTTGCCAGGGCTGCCTGATGTGTTCGGCACTGGTGGGGCTACTTTACGTGCTTGTAGAGGTTCCTTACTTTTTAGATGATAGATGCTTGTTCCACTTCAGTTGCAGGATACTCCCATTAAATAGAAAATCTTTTTAAATGTACTAGATCCTTAACGCAGACAAACACCTTTACATTTATGACAATGATAAAAGGGTGTCTGCTTCTTTAAATAAATATATCACTTCTCACCATCAATCTGGGAGAATAATAACAAATCGTTACTTTAAGACATTTAGGTTTCACAATATGTAATGCTAGAGTTTCATAGTCACTATGATGATAATGATATACATTTAGAACTGTGTAGGAGCCATGGAGAAACTGAGGCTTCTGTAAGTGTCAAGGGAGGTGAGTAATGTACATTGCTCTGTTGCATACAGTCCTCATCTTCTGCGTACTCTTGGATATGCTAGACTACATCTGGACAATGAAATACCTAAGCTGAGGAAATACAGGTGATGTGATTGTGAAATGAGCAAAAATATTTGCATGTTTTTCAATTATATCACCTGTTTTTCCTAACATTACAAATCACATTGTGCAGATGAGGTTTAGGCCTGTCCAGGGAGACAGAGGAGGTCTGGCCTTTGTTCAAGAGTGCAGTGGACATGACTCACTTCGTTGGTAGGCCTGCACATGTATTATCTCCTCTGTACTCTTCAACAAGCCTAAATTTCATCTGCAACCCTGAGTAGGCCTCACCTCAAACAAACCTCTGGATAGGCCACACCTTATCGGCATCCTGAACCAATCATTTAAAATGTTAGGGGCAGATTTATGATGGCCGTGCGCCTCTTTTGCGCCGCCGTTGCGTCACTTTTGTGATGCAGCAGCGGTGCAAAAGATGCACCATGTTGTAAGATAGGCCTCACTTCATCTGCAACAAGATATCGTCAGTTTAAAATGTATACATTTAGGACTGTGTAGGGGGCATGGAGAAGCTGAGGCTTCTGTAAGTGTCAAAGTTGTTGCATACAGTGCTCATCTTCTGCGTACTCTTGGATATGCTAGACTACATCTGGACAATGAGATACCTAAGCTGAGGAAATACAGGTGATGTGATTGTGAAATGAGCAAAAATATTTGCACGTTTTTCAATTATATCACCTGTGTTTCCTAACATTACGAATCACATTATGCAGATGAGGTTTAGGCCTGTCCAGGGAGACAGAGGAGGTCTGGCCTTTGTTCAAGAGTGCAGTGGACATGACTCACTTCATTGGTAGGCCTGCACATGTATTATCTCCTCTGTACTCTTCAACAAGCCTAAATTTCATCTGCAGCCCTGAGTAGGCCTCACCTCAAACAAACCTCTGGATAGGCCACACCTTATCGGCATCCTGAACCAATCATTTAAAATGTTAGGGGCAGATTTATGATGGCCATGCGCCTCTTTTGCGCCGCCGTTGCGTCACTTTTGTGACGCAGCAGCGGCGCAAAAGATGCGCTATGTTGCGACATATTTACAACTTGATGCATCTAGGCAGATGCGTCACACTGTAAAGTCCTGCGCCACATGAAATCTGCGTCAGGGTTCATGTGGGCGTTTTGTTGCAGGGTGGGCGTTCACTTGCATAAAAGCCCTGTAAAACTAACACAGTGAAATTTACAAGATTTCACTGAGTCAGCTTTATGGCATTGCTGAATCAAATCCTTACGCCTGTTTGAAACAGGCATAAGGAGGGATGCACCATGCAATGTGTGGCTTGCCCCTGTGCATTGCAGTAGTCATGTCGCGCTTGCGACGTGATTCCTGCAATGCGCCGCTTTTGTGGCACAGATGCGTGACGCATCTGTGCTGTTTTTGCCCATTGGTGCTCCGCATTGTAAATGCGGCACACCATGGGTGGCAGAGCAGCGGCGCACGTTAACTGGTGCATCCCTGGGGATGCGCCAGTTAACATAAATCTGCCCCTTTACATTTAAGTATGAGCAGGGGACACAGAGTCGGTGAGGCTTATCCAAGGTTAAGAAGAGATGAGTCCTGTTCACTGAAAACTTGGACATAGGCCTCATCTCCTCAGCATCGCTGGACATGGCTAAATAATATCTGCAAAATGTTACTCTTGTTAAACAATTTTACTATTATAGTCTCTGAGATTTGTCTCTTACTCTGCAACATCTCATTGTTGTTCTCTTTCTTTAAAGATAACGACAACATCAACCATGAGTGATAATGAGCAATCTGTTGATCTCGATCTTATTATTGAACTTGTCATTGAAACGTCAGTGGAAGTAGATCCCTTGGATGATTTAAATCCTGTGGATGATGAAGAATATGATGAGGATGCCGATTTGTCAGAATTGTATGACATAGAGTGGGCAGCTGACCTGCTCGAGCCTATCGAACTGTAAAGACATTTAAAAATAAATTTAACTTACTGCAAATGAAAAGTAACCATGTTAACCGTTTTATTTAAAATTAAATACAACTTCAAAAACAGCTTGTGTGAAGTGTCTTTAATAAAATAGTGAAATATGCTAATAAAATTAGTTCAGATTCACATATAAAAGAGCACAGGTCAAATGTAGAAGCATTCCATTTCTTTGCTACTATTTGTGAGTTTTAAATTTGTCAATGCACTAAAAATTATTGTATGTAGAATTGACAACTAATGTGTTAATTTTTTGATGACTGTTATTGATTTACTGTTTGGTAATAGTGGTTAATAAAAATTTTTATTATATTTTACCACAGATTCAACTGCAGATCATTTCAAAATTAAAACATGCCTTCGAGGCAAAGGAGGAGAAAGGCTACAAAACGTCAAACACAGCAGCTTACTACATGCTTGCAGCAGTCCTCTACAATAAAAACTCGTCAAGTCACCAAAAAAGCTCCGGGTAAGACAACAAAATCTTTCCTAAGAAACATTTCCAGAAAAAAAAGTACCACTACAGAACATGTTTTAGTCCAGAAGAAGAGAGTCAATTTAAACAGGAAGGAAAGGCCCCTTAATAAAGTTAGTGGTAGAGCAGGAGAAACCTCTGTGAGTGCCGGTAGAAGGCACAATCAATTTAGGGACATTCGTAGATGAATGTTCCGCAACAGGATAATTGTAAATTTGATGAAAAATGTCAAGAAAGGTCAACAGAAACTAACTTTTTATAAGAAAAAGAAAAATGTTGAGAAAATTATTGATCAGGCTTTGGAAATGAAGCGAAAGTTATTTATTTTGGTAATCAATAGAATTAGGAAACTAAACAAGGCAATTTATGAATTCAAAACAAATAGTAGATGGAAGAGAATAGTTAATCGTACAAATTTTTGTGAAGTATTTTCAGGAGAATGGATGCATAGTTCAAGTTGTGAGGCATTTTTCAATGAGGAGAGTTACTTCCAGGACAATGATTTGGTACATGCAGTTGACACCAGTGGTCGAGCATATGAGGTGAAAGACGGTTGTCCAGTTGAAAAAGAAAAACTTGTGTCAACAGAGGCAGAAGAGGTGTTAGGTGATGAAGTTTTAGGGATACGTCCTAAGGGTCCAGTGTACACCTGGAAGTGTAGTAGTATTTGCAGTGTGCGACAGGATTCCATCAATTTGCTTTGTGATTTTGTACGGATATTTAATAAGAAAAGTTTAAAACAGAAAATGAAGTTGTTGCAGGAATTAGATCCATGCAGAGTGAGAGAAGTGACAGGTTTACATGGTCATTCACTGGCTTGTCTTTCCAGGAGAGTATGCCAGAGTGTTTTTCATCATTTCAGGATGCTAGCAGTCCATCATAATAAAGTGAGGAAATTATTGAGAATGTTGTATTTTGCTAAGAGTCCAGCAACTAAGTTTAACAATTAAGTAGGGCTCTTTTGCATGGTTCTGAAGTAGATGTGAAGAATATTTGTGAAGAAATTGAGTTTTGTTACTTTGCAAGTAAAAAGGAGAATGTTGAAATTGACCCAGAAGAAGAAGGTAATGTGGAAGAGAGTGTACAGATTTCCAGTACAGATAATTTTCAGAAGGAAATTGCCACGTTTCAGGTGAAATCAAGTGAGAGGCCTAATTTCACTTGTGTGTGTTGTCGACGCACTTATTATAAGAATCAGACTCAGTTAGTGGATTTATATGCAAAAAGTGAAAGGGAAAATAATAGTGAATGGAAGGATTTCGCAACATACTTGATGGTAGATAATTGTTTTGATTTGGGATCGGATCAACGTGTGTGTACTTATTGTTGTAACAAATTAAATGAAAACCGGATGCCTGCTAGAGCGGTTCATAATTATCTGGAATTGGTTGACATTCCTTCTGAATTGAAGGATTTAAATACTTATGAATCTATTTTGATTCAAAGTGTCCATCCCTTTCAGGCTATTGTACGAATGGAGCCAAAGACAGGGAAATTGCCTCCATCAGATTTACAGAGAGGATTAAAGGGAAGAGTTGTTTATTTGCCTCTAGATTTGAAGAAAAACATTAATACAATTGGAGTAGAGAAAGTAGAAGAGGAACCTCTGGTTATCTTAGTTAATGGGGTTCTGACAAAGAGTAAGAAAATCTGGCAAGATTTAGTGGATGTTAGGAAAGTCAAAAAGGCAACATTGTATTTGATGAAAAACAATGAGTACTACAAGAATGTATGTGCTGCAGAAGAGGAAGTAAGTGAAGAAGAGGACAGCGATCTGTGTGCTGGACAAATTGAGAAAGTAGAAGCCTCTAAAAATGAAGAAATATATGAACATTATAGTGTTCATCCTTTGCATTCCAAGGAAGTCATGGGGAATGCTTTTGAGTTGTTTCAAATGAAACAAGCCAAAGGGAGTCCCATTAGTGTTTGGGAGGAAAGTTTGGAAGCTCGGTGTTTCCCAAAGCTATTTCCAACAGGTCAAGGAGCAAGATATGATGAGCGACCTGATCAAATTCCTGCTTCTGAATACCAGACTTTACGATTGTATGCAGAAGATCCTAGGTTTCGTCAATGCATTCCCTATTTGTTTCATCTACTGTTTGAAAGTGATCTGTCTGGACTGTCATATGCAGTGAACCACATCTTGAAAAGTGGTGTACAGATGCAAAATATCTCGGCAAGGGACTTTATGGATAAAGTCAATGTGCAAGACAGTATTTTGGATTCTTACCTGATTAATCTCATGGTATGTCAGCGTGGTACTAATGAGTACTGGTACCGTCGTCATGGTGATTTAAAATGTATGCTGAGGAACTTATGAACTCCCACATGGTTCCTCACTCTCAGCTGTGCCGAGTATGGCTGGGAAGACTTACTTGAATTTCTACGAGAGGCAAATGGAAACATTGAAAATATCGAATTCAAGACACCCGGAGAACTGTGCTCTTTGGATCCAGTGAATGTATGCAGGTACTTCAATCATAGATTTGAAGCTATGATGTCTTTCACCATGAACAAGAAAAATCCACCTCTTGGAGAGGTGTTGGATTTCTTCTGGAGAAAGGAGTATCAAGCAAGAGGTGCTCCTCATATACATATGCTGCTATGGATCAAAGATGCACCCAAATTTGGAACAGATCCGAATGACTTAGTGATGAGTTTCATAGAACAGTATTCTACATGTGCTGTTCCAAAGACAAAGGAAGACAAAAGCCTAAGAGAACAAGTTTTACGCTTTCAAAGCCATCGTTGTGGAAAGTACTGTCGTCGTAAATTCAGAAACAAGGACAAGTTCTACACAAAATGTCGTTTCAGTTTTCCACGACCGGTGATTTCTAAAGGAAGAGTGAACAGTTTGATGTCTTCGCTGCGACATAATGTGACGAGGAAATCACCCAAAAATACACACAATTTGAAAAGAAACGAAGAGTCCAAGTACATCAACAACTACAACCCAGTGATTTTGTCCATGTGGAATGCTAACATGGATATACAGTTTGTGGGTGATAACTGTATGGCTGTGGCTCGGTATGTGACATCTTACATCACAAAAAACTAAAGACAGAATTGAAGGATATGTGGGAGGACATTTCCCATGAAAAGAGCCTCAGTAAGAAGTTGTACAGTTTCAGTCTGAAGATGTTGTCGCATCGAGAAATCGGAGCTTACGAATGTTCTGACCACTTATCTTCAGCAAGTCTCTATGCCAAATCTAGGAGTATCATTTGGGCGAGTCTTGGTCTTGCTGCAACGCGTAATCGAGTTCTGACACCTGTACGGGAAATTGAGTATTTGGCGGAAAAGGAACCAAACAGTACAGATATTTTGAAGACCAACATGTTGGATACATATTATCCAAATAGAAGCAGTCACCTCGAGAATGTTTGTCTGTATGAGGTTCTACAAAATTACATATTCAAGAGGAACATCAAAGAAGATATTGATAAAGGAGTGTATGCTGTAATTGGAAGTGAGGGATGTCTGGTCAAGCAAAGAAAATGCCAATTGGTAAATCATCGAAAATTGAGTGGCGAATCTCCTGAAAGAAAAGAGTTTTTCTATTTAGCTCTTTTGCAACTTTTCAAGCCTTGGCGTGCAGAAGAGGAACTGCTTGGAGATTTCCTCTGTTACGAAGACTCTTTCAATGCAGCCAAGGAGACCATAGAATGTCCTGTTTTTCCAAAATATCTAGAAATGTTGAATGCAGAAATCGAGCAGGAAGCAACAATTGCAGCCAAGATTGCTAAAGACAGTTCTCAGGACAGTCAGAGTTCTGTTTCATTGAGTCAGGATCCA
The DNA here is from genome assembly GCF_964261635.1 of Lissotriton helveticus. NCBI lineage: Eukaryota > Metazoa > Chordata > Amphibia > Caudata > Salamandridae > Lissotriton > Lissotriton helveticus. The sequence goes on from NC_136061.1 coordinate 1,414,001,005, forward strand.
CTAGGAGGACCAGTTATGGAAAATGAAGCTGCCACTGCCATGATTGAAGTGGAAAGAGCCATGGCACATGCTCAGGGGGATGCGGTTAACTTAGAAGATTTGGAAAGACAACTCAACATTGAGCAGAGGAAAATATATGACGAAGTTACCAACCAAATTGATCATGGATTAAGTCATGAGAAGAAAGAGTGCTCATGTACGTCGTTGAAGCCTGTCCGACTGTACGTGAGTGGAGAAGCAGGAACTGGAAAAAGTTTCCTCATTAAAGCAATTTCATGTTATTTGCAGAAAAGGACTGAGTCATCGCTGTCTTGTGTTGTCACCGCTCCAACTGGACTGGCAGCACATAACATTAAAGGTATTACTTTGCATCATCTACTGATGCTGCCAGTGGAGCATGATAACAAATTACAATACCACAAGTTATCTGGAGATGCTTGTTGTGAAGTTTCAAGAGTCTTGAGGAAAATGAAACTTCTTATCATTGACGAAGTAAGCATGGTTTCCAATGTCATGCTTGCCTTTGTGCATTTGAGAATGCAAGAAGTTCTTAAAACAGAGTATGATGTGTTATTTGGTGGCAAACACATCATTGTTTTCGGTGATCTTCTGCAGCTGACACCAGTGAAAGGACAACCAGTGTTTAAACTACTTACACATGAAGATACCAGGAAGTGCCTAGGGAGCATTGGCAACGTTAATATATGGTTAAACTTCAATTATGCTGAACTGCGTGAAAATATGCGTCAAGCGAAGGATGAAGATTATAAGAATATTCTACAAGATGTTAGAATCGGAAAAGTGACCAAGCATGGGAAAGAAGCTTTACATGCATGATTACTGTCAAATTTGTATCCAGAAGAAGACGTTCTGCCAGAGAATATTTTTCGGAAAATTACTGAGAAGAAATCTGGAATATGTTTGATGCCAACTCTTGCAGAATGTGCCATCTTCAACAACAAAATGTTGAATTTAGAAAACCAAGAGATTGTGAAACTGGAAGCTATTGACAGAATAGAGCATATGGGAGCAACAATTATTTTGTCTGAGAATTTGAAATCTAAATTGGATTCATTAGAGAAGACTATATCTAAAACTGCTGGTTTTGAAAAGACTCTGAATGTGTGCTTAAATTGCCGTATCATTTTGAGAAGGAATTTACATGTTGAAAGAGGTCTGGTAAATGGATCAATGGGTAATGTTGTTGATTTTGAGAAATACAGAAATAGAGATGGAATTGAATTTTTAAAAATTAAATTTGATGGCATTGTGGAAGTACAGCTAATTGGTCGTTGCTCTGCTAGGTTTTTGCTTGTAAAAGACTTATATGTTCGCCGTAAGCAGTTTCCTGTTTGCTTGGCATATGCGGTGACAATCCATAAATCGCAAGGTTTAAGTGTAGACAGTGCATTGGTGAAAATTGGCAGTTCTGTGTTCAAGGAGGGTATGGCATATGTGGCATTGTCACGAGTCAGAACTTTATCGGGATTGTACTTGATTGACTGTGATGTCACAAACATTTGTGCGGATCTAGATTGTGTTAAGGAATACAATAGGTTAAGAAGAGAGTATGCGCCACATTTGCCTCAATATCCTTTGTTTGAGAAACGTGTGGTAGGCCGGAAACGAAGAAATGTGACCAATAGTAGGGAGGTTGCAGCAAAAAGACGAAAAGTCGATGAACCCGAAATTATGTACATGTATTTATATAGCGCAAATCACCGACCCGGTATCTAAGCGCTTGCTTAGGGAACCCGTCCTGGTATTCCCCTGTGAGATACCCCGGCAGGGTATCCACAAGGTGAAAGCCAGGCATCCCACCGCGAGGGGCCGTAGTGGAGATTAAGCAAGCTATTGCCCAGAGTCGCAGAGTGTGACCCCGTGAGTCGAGTAGGCACCGGAGCGAGAATTGTCGAGTCCGTGGAATTTTTGCGCCCGAGACCCGCCAAGGCGGGGAATCGAACCCTGGTCCACGGCCGATCTCAGCTTCCGGGTCTGCCACCTCTAACCACTGAGCCACGCTTCTCCACATTATAAGCAGGAAGAAAATGGATTCTGTTGAAGATGTTGTTGGTTTTCAATTTGAAAATAGTTCTGGTGTCAACTGCTATGCTAATGTAGTGGTTAATGTTGTCTTTTCTCTAGAAACTTTAAAAGAACAGATTGTGATCAATTTGGATCAAAGTTTTTGCTGTTTATTGAATTCTGTGTTAGAGAAATGTAGCACTGATAGAACAAAAATAGAAAGTGTGTCTGAATTTCGAAATCTGTTAGACAAATGTTCAGGTCAAACGCAATTCTCTCAAAATATTCAGCAAGATTGTCAGGAGTTTTTAATGTATATGCTTGATGTATTGCAAGATGAAGGTGTAGATGTAGATGATCTGTTTGGCCTTTCTTATCAATGGCAGCATGACTGCGAGAACTGTAGGGTATCAAGTACTACTAGTGTAGACTCAGAAAGATTTATATATTTAACTTTGCCAGACAGTAAATCAGTGTCCTTTAATAAGCTAGTAAAAGCAGCCGATCAAAACATGGAGTGTAGCCAATGTAAGTCTGCAATGCTGTCCACATTATTTATACGAAGTTATGGCCAGTATGTCATTTTAATGTTCCAACAATGTAGACCTGATGGAACGAAATTGACAACTTTAATTTAAAATGTTGTGGCTTCGCAGTTGTCAATATCAGGAAGGACTTTTGTAACTGCAGCAATTATATATCATGACAGTCCTTCAACAACATCAGGACATTACACAGCTTATTTGAAGTCTAGAATCGGCTGGTCTTCTGCAATGATTCTGTTTTAACTTTAAAAAAAAATTGCCTTTTGACCTTAAAAACTCTTACCTGGTGTTTTTACAACCAAAATTTTAGGGAAAGAATCTCGGGATTTGCTCTGAGGAATTTCAAGAGGTTCTAATGGCTCCTACACTATTTGCCCTTGAGGATAAGTGTAGTACAGAGTGAAAAGTTATTTTTGAGTTTTAAGTAGTTCCTGAAAAAAAAGAAGGTTTTCTTACAGAAAGTGGTGGGCACGGATTAGTTAAAGGACAACAGAGTATTTTCCAAAGCAAACGGTGTTCTTACCATAACACTTGACGTCATGGAAAAATAACTGCACTTTGAATGAGTTCTGAAAAACTGTTTCTTTTAATAAGCTAATTCAAGCAGCCAATCAAAACATGGAGTAGAGGTAATGTAAGTCTGCAATGCTGTCCACATTATTTGTACAAACTTTTGGTTATAATGTCATTTTAAAATTCCAACTATATAAACCTGATGAAAGTAAGTTTTCAATTTTAATTACAAATGTTGTGGCTACACAGTCGTTGATTTTAGGAAGAACATTTGTAACTGCAGCTATTATATGACATGATGGTCCTTTGACAACATCCGCTTATTACACAGCTTATTTAAAATGTAAAAAAAGCTGGTGTTTCGGAAATGATTCCCATTTGACTATGAAACAATGTTGCCTTTTGAATTAAAATATTCTTACTTTGTGTTTTCAGAAGAGAGAATTTAGGGTGGGTAACTGGCCTATAATGATTCTAGGAGTTGATATAATTTTATGTACTGTTTTAAATTGCTTTGTGATTAACAGTGATCAAGAGAATTAAATAATTGTAGTAGTCATAGAGGTAGTGTAAGTGTGCCTCATAGTAAGCAGTATCAGTGTCATAGGAAATGTGGAACATGAGTGAGCAAGAAGGGTGAGATATTACTAGTACAGGATTGTGAAAGTGATCTTGAACGTTTTCTTTCTGAAAGTTGTGGAAAAAGAAAATGACGGGATTTGCTTAGAAGAATTCCAAGAGTTATAAATGGCTCTTACACTATTTGGCCTTGAGGAGAAGTGCGGTAGAGAGCGAGAAGTCATTTATTGTATGTAACATATTTGTCAAAACGATGGAGCTTTTCTTTCAGAAAGTGGCAGGCAGAAAATAATAACAGCACAACAGAGTATAAGCTGTTCATAGGACATCCTTCGACGTCATGGAAAGTAAGTTACTTTTGAGGAGTTCTGATTTCTGATTGCTTATGTTTTATGTTTTTTTTAAACACAATCATTTTGATTGTGTTTTTTTTCCCCCGCTGTTATATGATGAATACCTTCAACTCACTGTTGTTAGTGAAATTTGATATATTCTGAGAACAGCAAAAATAAACCATTTAACATGTATAATTAATTCTGTACTTTGTATAGTGAATTTTAATTTGTACTCGTCTTGTCTCATGCTCACTCGTCTTTTACTACCTTCTATCAATCCTCTTTACATACTCACATTGCCTTTTGTTTTATTCTCTTTCACCCTTGTTCTCTAACTCAACTTATCTTTCAACCTTTGTTTCCCTATTCCAACTCTGCTTTTTTCTTTTCTCCCTTGCACCATTTTCCAGCTTTTAGACCTTCTGCTTCGCTTGTCTTTTCCATCTTTCCTCTCTTTGTTTTCTAAATTAAATATTTTGGGGTTCTCCTTTTTTGGTGCAATCAGTTAGTATAACTCACCCTCACTCATTTATCTTTCTTTGTTGCCTCACTCAGTCTGTATCTGACACTCTTTCCTTCACTTCCTCTGTCTCCTCTCTCCCTCACTCTCTTTTCCTTATTCACCCTTTCCTTATATAGTTTACCTTACTCACTTTCTTTTAGTAGCTTACACAACTTCAATTTAGTTTTCTCTTCTATCCTTCTTTTCTGTCACTGAAAGTATCTTCCTTTTTTTTCTCTTAGTAATTTACTCAATTAAAATTTCTTTTTCTCTCTGACTGTCTATCACCGTTTCTTTCTCTTTTTTTCTGCATGTTTATCTCTAACTTTATTTCTTTGTAAAATTGGATGATTTTCAATCTTTTCCCTTGTCTTTTTTAATTTTTAAATACATGTTTTAATATTTTTCAAATTTTTGTTCTTTCTTTCACAGATTGAAAGTATAAAAATAACAAGTGACTAAGTTAACGACAATTATAAGGTAAGTGTTTTGTACTCTTTTCGTTACATTTCTATCACATTTAACTTCTATTAGTTCCACTGCTTCATTTCTTTAACCCTCAGTTTCCTGCCTTTGCTACTTCCCTCATTCCTTTTTCTATTACTTACTTACTCTATTCCTTCCACTCCTTTTCTCAGTCCCTCTGTTTTCATAGTTCCTCACTCCTGTTCACTCACTCCGTCTCTATTACTCTCACTGTCTCTGACTCATCACTCTTTCACTACTTGTTCATTATGCTTTCTCCCTGTAGTTCAAGCACACTATGTTATTTACATTTCTTTGCTGTTTCAATTATTCCTTTTCTGTCACTTCTTCTTTTCTGCTTTCTGTTTTTTCTCTCTGTTATTCCACATGTTTTAACCTTAGTCACTGTCATACATCTTGTTTTATTCCTATTTACTTTCGCTCACTGTTTTCTTAACACTTTCCCTCAGGGTTATTCTTTTAGTCTGGTTCTATCCCTACCTCTCATTCCACATCGTTTACTGTTTTTCTTCTTAATTTGAACATTCACTCACATTCTCTAAGAAACTCTTGTTTATTATTCTTCTACTCTCCTTTTTTCTTTCACTTCCTTATCTATTTTGTTTTTCTCAATTATACCCTCTTACATCTTTCCTTTGGTAAATAGATCTATTAAACAGTATCTCTGTGTTACTCCCTCTAGCTGTCTTTCTTTTAACATTACTCTCTGTTTCCTTCCATTATACTCACTCTTCTTTTTTTTTTTTATTTTTTTTTTCTGTTTCGCTTCCGGTTCGCGTACCGAGGCGCGAACCGGGAAGCGAATCAAAAGACATAGAGGTTGCCAGAGTGCTAAACATTCTAGCAATTTTTTATAAATGGGAGGTAGTTCTGAAAATAACTTTTTTTTAAATTGTTTTTGTTGTTTCATATGTTTATTTTATTTTTCTGAACATTTTTTTACTTTTTTTGTATTTTTTGAACGGTTTTATATTTTTTTTGTTTTTTTGGGGGGGGGAACAAAAATCACTCATTATAAAGGGCTCAACAGGAGCAAAAAAAAAGATAATTTACTTTCTGGGGCATTTTGGACATGTATGATTTTCGATAGCTCTGTTGATTAAAGTTATGCTACTCTCCCTATAGCAAATTAATTTGCCGCAAAAAATGCAGACTTTCTTCACGACCCCGAACTTCAACTGAATGTTTGGGACAGTCTCCCTCGCCTCTGGTCCCGTCACTGCCTGTTCAGTTGATGTACTGGCCACAGGAGGGGGGTTTTCCTGCAGGTCACGTACCTGCGCAGCACTATAATTTATAGGGTGCCACCTCTCCATGTGCCGATGCATGGTGTAATTGCCAAAGCTGTACTTTTTATCAGTCCCTCTGGACAGAGTTTTGCCACAGATCAGACATGTGACGTAGCGGGCATTTACTTTTTTTTGGCCCCGGGGAAATGTATAGAATTGCCAGGTATAACTATCCTTCACATGGGACCTCCTTGGCTCTTCAGGCAAAAACTGTCTCCTCCCTTGCTCCTCTTCCTCTTCTTCCTCTTCTTCCTCCTCTTGATTAAGGATGACCTGAGGAGGTGGTCCTTCCTTCCTAGGAGGTGGTGGTGGTGGTGGGGGTGCACCAGCTGCAGCTACTAATGAAGCCAATTCTTATTAATCAAAATAGGTCTTCCTCTCACAAAGTTGAAAGTCAGAGTGAGAAAAAAGGTTGGGGCTTTCATCATTTGGGAAAAAAAAATGTTCTAAACCAATGAAAAGTGTTATTTTTAGGTCACATGACCTAGCCTTACATCATTAGGAAACCAAAAGTGAAATGAACCAATGAAAAGTTTTATTAACAAATCACATGTCCTGTTACGCTTACGTTACGCGCTCCGGATCGCTTCCGGGGTGCTGCGCTTCGCGCCTCGGTTCGCGCTCCGGAGCACTTCCGGGTGCGCTAACGCGGCGCGTCATAAGACGCATTACGCGACAACGCGATACGTCGCGCTTACGCGATGCGTCAGGATGTTGTTTTCTAACGCGGCAGTTATGCAAACGGAACGTTTACCGGTTCGCGGACCGGGTCGCGGCACCAAATTGAGCTAACGGGAAGCTAGCCGGTGCGCGGACCGGTAGCGAAACAAAAAAGAAAATAAAAAAAATATATATACATAAAAAAATTGTATTAAAAACATACAAAATATATTTTTCGATTTAAAGAAGAATACATTTTAAAGCTTTTGATATTTGCTATTAAAAAACCATTGAAATTCACTGAAAAAACCATAGGTTATAGACCATATATAGTTAGGAATTAGCATTTACAAAACCTTGAAAATTCACTGAAAAAACCATAGGTTATACACCATATATAGTTAGGAATTAGCATTTACAAAACCTTATTTTACTCACACAAAACCATTGAAATTCGCATATATAGTTAGTTGCACTAACTATATATCGCGCACCCGCAATCCACTGCTGATCATGTCACATATTACATCATTCATGACATGGTCAGTGACATCACTGATGACATCACTGATGACATCTCAAATGACATCACTGATGACATCACTGATGACATCTCAAATGACATCACTGATGACATCACTGATGACAACATCCAGTGACTGTATGTTTCTGTAAAGGTAAAATATGTCTTACATATTGAAGAATGAGTGGATTTATAAGTGTCTGGATGAAGGATTTAGTAGGTGCATGACTGACTGTATGAGTGAGTGATTAAATGTGTCTCATTGAGTGCATGGGTTAGTGACTAAACTGTCTTAATTTGTGCATCATTATATCTGTTGTTCTGTAAACTGCTGCATGTGTTGATCAGTAGCTATATGAGTAACTATATGGGTTATTGATTGGTTGCCCATGTATTTGTATGGGAGACTGAGTGTGTGTGTGGGTGGCTGGGAGGTGTATGACTCTGTGCATAGATGTGTGAGCAGTTGATTCACTAGATGTATGGGTTCAAAAGTGCATGTGGAAACAGCTGTATGGGCGGTTGACTGTGTGCATGAGTGTATTGGTGAGTGAATGGATATCTCAGTGCTACATGTCAAAGTAAGTACATATGTAAAACACAGTACATTTGAGAGTTGACATATATAAATAACTGTGCATAAGAGCCAGTGAATGTGTGAGTGGCTGTATGGATCATTGTGAACTTGTATCCGGGATTGTATAAGAGAAATATGTGTTAGTATATGTTTGAATAAGTAAGGTGTGTATAACTGTATAGTTGAGAAAATGGAGGTGTGATTGATTCTTTGCATGACTGACTAGGTGTGTGTGTAACTTCATGGATGAGTGACAGTCTGTAAGTGTCTGTTTACACTGAGTGTATCTAAGGTTATATTAGAGTCTGAAGAGGTTCATCGTATTATCACATGAATGATGTCATCAGTGATGTGATCAGTAATGTCAAATGAGATGTCATCAGTGATGTCATCAGTGATGTCATTTGAGATGTCATCAGTGATGTCATCAGTGATGTCATTTGAGATGTCATCAGTGATGTCATCAGTGATGTCACTGACCATGTCATGAATGATGTAATATGTGACATGATCAGCAGTGGATTGCGGGTGCGCGATATATAGTTAGTGCAACTAACTATATATGCGAATTTCAATGGTTTTGTGTGAGTAAAATAAGGTTTTGTAAATGCTAATTCCTAACTATATATGGTGTATAACCTATGGTTTTTTCAGTGAATTTTCAAGGTTTTGTAAATGCTAATTCCTAACTATATATGGTCTATAACCTATGGTTTTTTCAGTGAATATATATATATATATATGTACTTCCAGGAAGAAAGTGGTTTTTGAATATAAATCGGCTGGCTCGGCCGAAGAGTAACGCACCACCAGAAGAGCGCCATCATCCTCCGACCCTGAGCCTTTCATGTTGAATCGTGGGAACGAAGAGGGGGATGCGGTGCCGCCAAGGACCTGCCATGGTATTGGACCCGAGTTAACTTTAAAAGTGAGCTGACACGGGGAAACTTCAGCCAACTAATTTCACCCAAGAACGTGATTCATTAAATTAAAATGAATTAAACTTTGAACAGCAGCAAATGACACTACCCACTGGAGGGATATAAATGCGACACAGCCCTTGGTACTACAGGCTCCAGAATGCAGTCCACGACAGGAAGTGATCCTGATATTAAAGCACCATCAGAGGAAATGAACTTAAATACCACATCGAACTGCAGTATCCAAACGGCGTGTCTTGGTGTAATGGCTCACCTTTGAAAAAGTTCTAGGAGAACGAAACGCGTCAGGAAATGCCACATGCTGTTCTATTCACCAAATAAAATCGGCAGAAAAGAAGCTTCGTGTGCGACTCACGTACTTTCCAGGAAGAAAGTGGTTTTTGAATATAAATCGGCTGGCTCGGCCGAAGAGTAACGCACCACCAGAAGAGCGCCATCATCCTCCGACCCTGAGCCTTTCATTTTGAATCGTGGGAACGAAGAGGGGGATGCGGTGCCGCCAAGGACCTGCCATGGTATTGGACCCGAGTTAACTTTAAAAGTGAGCTGACACGGGGAAACTTCAGCCAACTAATTTCACCCAAGAACGTGATTAATTAAATTAAAATGAATTAAACTTTGAACAGCAGCAAATGACACTACCCACTGGAGGGATATAAATACGACACAGCCCTTGGTACTACAGGCTCCAGAATGCAGTTCACGACAGGAAGTGATCCTGATATTAAAGCACCATCAGAGGAAATGAACTTAAATACCACATCGAACTGCAGTATCCAAACGGCGTGTCTTGGTGTAATGGCTCACCTTTGAAAAAGTTCTAGGAGAACGAAACGCGTCAGGAAATGCCACATGCTGTTCTATTCACCAAATAAAATCGGCAGAAAAGAAGCTTCGTGTGCGACTCACGTACTTTCCAGGAAGAAAGTGGTTTTTGAATATATATATATATATATATATATATATATATCCAACCAAACAGGAACCCAATTTGAAGGAGGTCTCTGGACACAAAATTACCGTTGTGCAAGTTTAATGGCAGCAGGCAAGCAGGAGATTCCTCAATAACTCACATCAGTCAATTGTTAAGCCATACGCGTTTAGGGACTCTTGCTGTCCCTTCATCAGTGGCTCGCAGTTCAAAGTGAATGAAAGCGTCATGCTTCGCGCACTAAATAATGTTACCAGCATCCGCCTAAGTGGGCGTGGCCAATCGCATGGCCTTCTGGATGCTGGAGTGCGCAGCGTTTTCCCCAGTGGGTGCGCTCCATCCACATGTAAAACAAAGTCTCTCCCAAGTGGGTAGAAATGGGTTACTGTCATCCCCTGCACCGCGTTGTTGCTGTCATATCGGCAAAGCAGGCACCCCTCCTGTAGAAGCGCCATCCTTTTCGTCCTTCCTAATATTTCAAACACCATCCAGGCGCTTAATAGGACCCGCCTTTCAGCAGTGGACCTCTCCTCACGACCTGAGACAGCCGTTACAATCCAACCAAACAGGAACCCAATTTGAAGGAGGTCTCTGGACACGAAATTACCGTTGTGCAAGTTTAATGGCAGCAGGCAAGCAGGAGATTCCTCAATTACTCACATCAGTCAATTGTTAAGCCATACGCGTTTCGGGACTCTTGCTGTCCCTTCATCAGTGGCTCGCAGTTCAAAGTGAATGAAAGCGTCATGCTTCGCGCACTAAATAATGTTACCAGCATCCGCCTAAGTGGGCGTGGCCAATCTCATGGCCTTCTGGATGCTGGAGTGCGCAGCGTTGTCCCCAGTGGGTGCGCTCCATCCACAAGTAAATCAGTGAATCAGAAGCAGAACTGTCAGAGGAGGATCGTTCAAGCAATAAAGCAGGTACAAGTGGAGCAAATGAATTGAATGCGGAAACGGAGGCAGAGCTTTAATTTTTTCGCGAATAAAAGCTAATCAGAGAGAGCCGTCAACGGCCAATGATTTGATTATAAAGATTATTGTGAATTGGCTGATAAATAATCTGCATTGTGTGAAATTAAGTTGGATGTTCTATTCACAAGACTGATCTGAATATAAAGACTATTGTGAATTTGACGACAAATATATTGCATCGTGTGAAACCAAGTTGAGAATAAATAAGGATCATCTTGTATTAGGATTCGAGTGTCTTACTGACTAATGGACAATATATGAACTTTGAGATCTCAATACATGAAAGTGTAATATATGAAATAACTTTATATATAAATTTTGCTCGGCAGAAAACTTTTATAAAAGGTGGAAGACAAGGAGGGGTAGGAAAGGCGGCAGAAGAAGTGCCAACACAGAGAGAGACCAGGAGCCAGCGGAACAAGAACACAAGCAAGCGCTAAATCAGCGGCCAGCACAGACTGTAGTTAATCTCTCGAATAGAGTTTTAACTAATGAAGAACAGAAGGTCTTAGAACTAGGCCCAAGCTTTTGTCCCACCTCAGGATACGATTATGCTAACGTCCGCATAGACCTTTTCAAATACATAAGAAAGCTAAAATTTCAGAAAATATTCTTGATAAATCCAAGAAATGAAGTGCAAATATCTGACAACTTAACAAATGATGACAATCCAACTGAATCAGAGGACACGGAGAATGCTTTCCGAGCTCTCTCTACAATGCAAGCATTGGAAAGCTTAAGTGCCGGAGAAACCACAGTGAATAACACCCAGGAGTCACTCGAACAAGCTGGTATCAAGCAGGTGAGCGAGAATAGCAAATTCAAAAGGAAATCAAGAAATATACCGCACACAACATTTGATACGATCGACGTTTTTAATGAGGCAGTGATTACAGACTTAAAAGACCTTGCTAAACACACCAGTGCTGGGATTAAACATTACAACATGCCACGCAAGTACTGGGATGCAATAAAATATTTAAGGAATGACAAAACCATCGAGATCAAACCGTCAGACAAAGGCGGTAATATGGTAATCTTTAATAAGGATCACTATTACAGAGAGGCAATGCGGCAGTTGGAAGATGTTAAATGTTACTCTCCAATCAGTCGGAGAAAGTATGTGGACTGCATAACGGAATACCATCGCCTATTGGGCCAGTGGAAAGATGAGGGCATGTTGAACCATGACGAATATCTTTTCCTCAATTGTGATGAACCCACTTTGCCAACATTTTACCATCTTCCAAACATCCACAAACACTACAAAAATCCTCCAGGTAGACCCATTGTGGCTCCAATTAACAGTCTGCTGGAGAATACAGCCATTTATGTAGACTCCTTTCTAGCCCCTTTTGTGAGAAACTTGGCATCCTATAGACAGGATACACAGGACTTTCTAAGGCAAATAGAGGGGGTCATGTGGGAACAAGACCTACTGCTAATAACTCTGGACATTACCAGCCTATATACGTGTATTTGTCATTCTGATGGTTTGAAGGCAATGAGATGGTTTTTGGGCCGAAGACATCCTAAATTTACACTACACAATATAATGCTACTGGATATGATTTCATATTGTCTGCACAATAACATCTTTACATTTGCAGGACAACTGTACCAACAAAAACGGGGTACAGCGATGGGTACGTGCTTCGCCCCCAGCTACGCGAATCTTTTCGTCGGCTGGTGGGAGAAGCACGTAGGCTGGGGGGAGGCCAATGACCAATGGTTGGATAGGATTGTACTTTGGTCGCGATATATCGACAACCTTTTTATTGTATGGCGCGGTAACCAATCCTCGGCTGAGGAATATATTGCCGCCCTAAACAATAATGATTTAAACCTTATATTCACAGGGAACATCAGTGATAGTTCAGTCAACTATCTGGACCTACAGGTCTATATTGAGAATGGCACCTTACTGACCCATCTCTTCAGGAAGCCAACAGCAGGAAACACAGTCCTGCATGCAGGAAGCCATCATCCTATAAGCCTGATCAAAAGTATACCCTACGGGGAATTACTGCGCTTGAAGCGTAACTGCACAACTGAGAGAAGCTACACAGTGGCTAAAAATGAAGCACTAGATCGCTTCAAAGAAAGAGGGTATAGGAAAGGTGGCCTAAAACGGGCTGAAGAGCAGGTGAATCAAATTGAAAGAAAAAAACTGTTGATTTCTAAGAACAAAAGCCAGGGTATCACAGATACCAGTGTACGAATGATCACCAAGTACAACGAGAAATCAGCTAATATAATTCAAATTTTCAAAAAGAACTGGCACATCCTCATGTCAGATAATGTGCTCAAAAACTATCTCCCCGAGCGTCCACCCATCACTTATAGGAGATGCCCCTCAATTGGGGATCAGTTGATACACAGCCATTTTTCCAATTCCAGAATAGTACAAAACAAACTGGGGATTAATGCTTTTTTCCCTGTCGGAAATGCAAAGCTTGTAAGTATAGTGAAAAAGTTACCACCTTTGAAGGCAGACCTGGGGATCCAAGGCCCACACGAACAATCAATCAATTTTTCAACTGTAACTCTGAATACACCATCTATTGCTTAATCTATCCGTGTAAAAAAAGATACATAGGCAGCACCAAGAACCCTACTAAAAAACGCATACTAGAGCATATGCGTGCTATCACAAATAAAGATCCAACAAATCCTGTCACAAGGCATTTTGAAACATACCATCAAAGTAAAACGGATGTTACAATTTTATTGCGTCGACGGGATAAATAAGCATGAAAGAGGTGGAGACAGATTAAGAAAACTTAGAGCCATGGAATCCCGTTACATCATTGAGCTGCAAAGCATGAGCCCGGTTGGACTCAACAATGATGAAGAATTATGAACACATTTAGAATGATAATGTGAAATGCCAACATTAAGAAATCACACAGTAGCATACCCCCCTTTTCCCTCTCTTCCTTTCTATTTTCTGCTCCAATTCAAAACTAAATTTTGGAAGAAAATAGGAGCAGTAATGGATAACTAGACAAGGTTAAAAGCCCATTCAGGGCACAATTATGAAACCACAGTTAGGTTTTATACAAAAGCTAATAGTTATAATGAATGTATGTATTTCATCTTCCTAATGTGGTTATTTAATGAGGTGTCATAGATTGAATTTGATGAATTACTATGCAAAAAGTTTTGTATTGAATTTACCTCATTTTTTCATTTATTATTTATTATATAATTTCTTGCACATGCACTTTATAATGAAAAAACTTATTGTTGTGAACCATTCTAACCACACTGTAAGATGGCCGCTATAGAAAGTACACAATCGAGGATGATGAAAAGTCCATCTTCTATGTCTATAACAAATTATGACGTGTGAAGGGTTTAAATGGTTGAACTTTACACATGCAATCGACATTGAAAAAGCCGCGAGGCGAAACACATCTGTCGATAGGCGGGGGAGGCTAAGCACCAAATAAAGCATCCTTGCTTTGATAAAAACTTTGTGTGTGCCTTTCATCTGTGAACAGAAGAGGTGTTCGTTGTGTAAGAATATATATATATATATATATATATATATATATATATATATATATATATATATTCACTGAAAAAACCATAGGTTTCACACCAGTTATAGTTAGGTGGAAATTTTACTCGCATAAAACCATTGAAATTCCCACGTTATAGTTAGTTGGACTCCCTATAACTTGCGCGTGCAATGCACTGCTGATGAGGTCACATATTACATCACTCATGACATGGTCAGTGACATCACTCATGACATCACTGATGACATCTCAAATGACATCACTGATGACAACATCCTTGTGACAAAGTGGCAGACCTCCTATCAGCATAAAATAACCTTTGACACACACATTCAAAAATAGAAACTAACATTTTCTTAAAAAAGGAGAAACCAATACCAATTACAACAACTTATTAGGTAATTCCAACATCTACATACACATCCACTCATTCACCAACAGTTCTATATAGTCACTCATGCATGTACTTACTCATCATATGTACTCATACACCTATACATCCTGTTACACACTAATACTCATCCATATAGTTACTCACACACAAATTCACACATGCAAATAGACTGTCAAAAAAACATTTACTTGATTATACTGCTATATACACACCACTACACATACTTCTACAGAAACGGAAACATATTTACTCTCTTAAACAATCAATTATAAAAACACATACTCACTAACCCACCCATACACACAATCATCCACCCATACAGTCTTGCACACATGCTGTCTTCAAAATACATACAAATAGTGAGTCACTCATTCATGCATCTGTGCTCTAAGTAATATCCCCCACCGAACCATACAGACACTGATACTGATACTCAAAAAAACAACTAATAACCCATATATACACTCATGTAGCTACTCACCAACCCATGCAGCCATTTATACACAAAGTGAGACACAGATACAGATATTTAAATATTTAAACATTACTCGCTAATATATGTATTCACTAAGATACATTTAATAAGACAGTTAACCAATCAATTTTACACAAAAAACATCCATTTAGACATTTATTTACCCATTTATTAGTCCATCAACCTTTAGATATACATATATAAAACATATTTATTTTTCAGAAAGATACACATTCACTGGATGATGTCATCAGTGATGTCATTTGAGATGTCATCAGTGATGTCATGAGTGATGTCACTGACCATGTCATGAGTGATGTAATATGTGACGTCATCAGCAGTGCATTGCACGCGCAAGTTATAGTGAGTCCAACTAACTATAACGTGGGAATTTCAATGGTTTTATGCGAGTAAAATTTCCACCTAACTATAACTGGTGTGAAACCTATGGTTTTTTCAGTGAATTTAATAGGTTTTTTAAATGCTAATTGCTAACTATAACTGGTGTGAAACCTATGTTTTTTTCAGTGAATATATATATCCTTTCTGGTATGGAATATATATATATATATATATCTATATCTATATCTATATCTATATATATATATATATATATATATATATATTACCTACTGGCGGTCGCCAGTAGGTATATATAGTTAGGATTTTTTCTCTATGGGATTTTTGAAAATTCTATGTCTAATAACTTTGGCGTTTGTGGACGGAATTGGCTGAAATGTTCAGGAAAATGGAACATTTTGTTTCTGAGCAGTCCCTGAAAATTTGGGGGGGTTTCGTCAAGGGGGGGCCGAGAAAAAAGGGGGGTCCCAAAACGTGTTTTTAACATTGAGTTTCCCATAGGGCGGTTGGCCTCACTTTTAGCCCGAACGGCTGAATGGATTTGCACGAAACTTGGCAAAATTGTAGGGACTGGTAGCCCGATGTGCCTTTGCTAGGTCTCAATATATGTGCTTCAGTGGATTTTGAGAAATTAACGTTCAAAAAAAGATATATATCTGTAACAGCGGACCGGGCAGCGCTCCGGTTCGCGGACTTTTCGCGGTACGGAGCTTTGTGAAGCGAAGCTGATTGGTTCTCCGGTGTCTGTGAACATTCCAAACAGTCCGTAGCGGCCGCCATCTTGTCTCTCGGTAGGATCGAGAGACAAGAGGAGGCCAAAGCAAAGGGGCAAATGACCATAAGGGGGCATAGTAGATCCTCGCTGACCCCCTAGGTTTGATGTGGAGGTGTAAAAAGGGCCCCGCGGGGAAAAAAAAAAAAATTATAATAATAATCGAACGGCTGAATGGATTTGCACGAAACTTGGCAAAATATTAGGGACTGGTAGCCCGATGTGCCTTTGCTAGGTCTCAATATATGTGCTCCAGTGGATTTTGAGAAATTAACGTTAAAAAAAAGATATATATCTGTAACAGCGCTCCGCTTCGCGTACTTTTCGCGTTACGGAGCTTTGCGAAGCTGATTGGTTCTCCGGCGTCTGTAAACATTCCAAACAGTCCGTAGCGGCCGCCATCTTGTCTCTCGGTAGGATCGAGAGACAAGAGGAGGCCAAAGCGAAGGGGCAAATGACCATAAGGGGGCATAGTAGATCCTTCCTGACCTCTTAGGTTTGATGTACCATTTTGCCAAGTTTGGTGTAATTCCGTTCAGCCATTCAGGCTGTAGACGTATGTAAATGTCCTATGGAAAATTGCATGGGGAAAACACATTTGAAAGTGTTGAAATTTAGAACCAATTAAAATGTTACTTTGGTTTTGTATTTGTGTGTGATGAAAGTTAATTGGTTATGTATATATCTCAAATGAGAGGAAACCACAGCCATTTTGTGATACTACTGTCTGAGGTACATTTGTGAGGAATTTTTGGTGGTGAATTTCTGGTGTTTGATTTACACAGTACTAACACTTCTCCTACTTTTAAAAAGGTGAGTTTTTAATTTGTAAGGGGAACTATGTTGTACACTTGAAGATAATTTGAAAAATGTTTTCTGTTATTTATTTGCAGTCGTTCTGTTATACTAAATACTTGATAAAGTTAGTTTTATATTATGTATTACTAAAATCGATAAATGAAAGTGATTATTTTTTTCTGCAATTTACAGCAAGCAATTTCAAAATAAAATGGCTCACAATGAAGAGACCGTGGCAATTTCTTTTGAATTGTCCACTACATTGATTGAAATTGACAGCAGCAATAATGAAATATTGTCACAAGGAGGAGATGACTTGAATGATTCCACTACATTGATTGAAATTGACAGCACCAATAATGAAATATTGTCACAAGGAGGAGATGACTTGAATGATTTTTTTGATCAATCTGTTGATGGCGAATTTATCGAATGTTTGGAGACCATAGAGTTACAAGAATCATCATTGCAGACTTTTAATGAGGAGATTCCAGATGAGATGATTGAAGAGGAAATTCCTGATGAGGACATGTTACTAGTTCTTTCAAATTTAGAAAATTCAGAAGAATAAATTTATATTTAGAAATCAAAAATTGTTTGAGACATTATTCATTTTTATTTTTAATTTATGAGGTTGTAGCGAAGTGATTGTAGTATAAAATGAGACTTATAGTATAGAGTGCAACATTTTTATGTTACATGGTAAGTTTACTCATATTTACTTCCCTTCTCCCACTATATTATCTCCAATGTGTATTTGACATCTCTTCTTCATCTCCGGCCTCCTTTCTCTCACTGTCTGTCTCTGATGCATCTTATCGCTGCCATTTTGTGTAATTACAGAAGAGAGTAAAATAAAATAGTTCGGAACGTGAAAAGGGGGCAAAGTAGAGTACCCCTCACCCCCTAGGCCTTCTCAGGCAGTCCCAAAAGGATCAGTTTCTGCTTTCCTGAGAGATTATGGTATGAGTTCCATATACCACAATAATTTGCATTACAACATGCAAGATATATATCTCCTATTACCAACTTTTGGAGATATTCGCGCTAAGCGCGAATATCTCCAAAAACTAACACCTGCCCTGAGCAGTTCTTAGCCATGTTATCCAATGGAGGTGGATAACATGGCTAAGAGCATTAGCTCGGTAATGCATGAATATCGCTGAGTTTTCAGCGATATTAATGCATTGCGGTCGTTTTTTATCGCATTTGCGATAAACCTTGATAATAGCAAGGTTTATCTTCGATAATTTCTGACGATGCTTAGCGGTAAAAAATTCGTTGGTAAGCATCGTTAGCGATAAATATTGCTTAACTTTGGTAATATGCACCAACGTCTGTTAACGTTCGATTCGAAGGAAATGAGGAAGTGTTGAAAAACATTGTTTGCGCCATCTTGCCTTTTTTGAAATGCCACACTTTTGTCGTGCACGGCAGCCATTTTAGATGCCTTGACCAGACCCACTCTCTGCACGCTGTCGATTCGTAGCATGGCTCACCCTCGCAAGCATCTTCCCCAGGCACTGCTCACCCCCGCTCTCTGTGTTATGCATGGGCAATAAACCTCTCCCCATCTGCGCTGCTCTTCCCTGAGAATCACACCCTGTGCCCGCCCGACACCTCCCTTTCGCCCTATTCACTACCGCACCCTCTGACACTCCTCTTCCTCTGTGTCCGATTGTCCAGGCTATCAGCTAGCCCTGCAGATGTAGTTTATGGCCCCAGCTGTAAAGAATCACCTCTCTTCAAAGGAGTTATAGTAGATCAAGGCCCACACCCGATGAGATCCGTCACACCACACGTGTTCCTACTATCTGAAAACCATCCTGTATTGTGATTGGGGAGGGGACCGAGCCTGAAGCGGAAGATTCCAGGGATGACTCTTTGTACATCAAAGTTTTTACATTTATGTGTCACATTAAAAATATATAGCACTCCAACAAAGTAGTAGGATTATAAAACTTTAATAACTTATAAATATATACAACAAAACAAAAACAGTAAAAACATTTAAACAACGAAGAGACCGTGGCAATTTCTTTTGAATTATCCAATACATTTATTGAAATTGACAGCACCAATAACGAAATATTCTCACAAGGAGGAGATGATTTGAATGATTTTTTTGATCAATCTCTTGATGGCGAATTTATCGAATGTTTGGAGACCATAGAGTTACAAGAATCATCATTGCAGACTTTTCATGAGGAAATTCCTGATGAGGACATATTACTAGTTCTTTCAAATTATGAAAATTCAGAAGATGTTGCCTGGGGGTGGGTCGTCAGTAGCAGTCTGTTGTGCGAATAGTTCGAAGGCAGCAGAACGCACTGAAATCTAGATGGCACGAAGGTGATGTCTAGTAAGTTGCCGCCCAGCAAATAACGGCGTGGGGCGCCGCAGGGGTGAGTGAGTCCAGTAGGCACCACAGCTATTCTTACCGGCATTGCAGAATTACTGCTGGGGACAATGCCTGTGCTGTAGCAGGGTCACAGCAGAAACAAAAAGGATTCTGTTGAAGATGTTGTTGGTTTTCAATTTGAAAACAGTTCTGGTGTCAACTGCTATACTAATGTAGTGGTTAATGTTTTGTTTTCTCTAGAAAATGTAAAAGAGGGGGAGGCAGTCCAAAGTTCTGGTAAAAGGGCAAAGGAAAGGATCGGTGGTTTGAACTATCAGTCAAAAAGGGGAGGGGGTGCAACAATTTTTCCTACAGGGTCACAGTGTGCTTTCACCGGAACTGAGGTTTGCAGGATTCTAGTAATTCAAAGTGAGGCTGGCGCCAGCATGGGAGCGCCGACGTCCCGCGGATACAGTTTCGTCACTCCACGGGCAATCATGGCAGTCATTCCCCATCGGGGGTGTCTGCGGGGGTCGGAGACTCCCGCGGCTCCTCTAGAATCTTCAAGGTCGTGGAGGACTACGGTGGTGGAGTCAACCAGTGACCGGGCCATTTCTTTATGCTGGGCCCGCTCTTGCCAGGTCGATCGCCATTTTGAGAGTTCGGTAGCTACTGGCGATCGCGGGGTCAAATGAGCGGACGGGCTCCACCCTGCCGGGCGAGACGTTGCAGCATCGCCACAGTGGAAGAACCCTTTTCCGGGCGCCTGGAGCGCTGAGGGTGCAGGTGGGAAGCCTCCACTGGGGAGGCGGGAGAGGCCTGTTCGCACCGTCTCTCCCTCCCAGTGCACCCCACGGCGTCTCGCTTGAGATTTGTTATGGCCGGACCAGGCGATGTGGACGAGGGGGGCGGGGGGTCGGAGGCATGTGCAAGACATCCCCCCCAGTGTTGTCAAAGCCATTATTGAAGAAAGAAGAAATGTCCCGTCCGTCTTCGGGCCGGGCTTCCGGTGGATGTCGGCCGGACGCCCCTTGCTCTGGCCCCATGAACGGGTTCCTTGGTTTATCGGCTGCAGCCGGATCCCATCGGCCCCGGCCGTTGGTGGCCGGACCGGTAGAGAATGTGGCGGGACTACCTGCAACTGTCAAGGGCCACCGCGGCCGGACTGGGAGAGAGAGGGGAGGGTCGAGGACACGGACATTCCCCCCCTGCAACTCTCCAGCGTTGTCAATCCCCCTGGCCGGGTCCCGCTGGCCTTGGCCTCTCCTCCGGCTACACCCTACGTGATGATCTCCTGGCCGAGGCGTGGCAGCAGGACCCGCCTTATATGTGTTGCTTGCTGCTGGGCGTAGCCAAAAACCTGTTGCCCTTTGGAAGTTTCTAGAATGGGGCGGATGTCTGCTGACTTCTATCTTTCCCAGTTTGCCGTTATTTGGCCGTGGCAGGCGGTGGGACAGACACGTTTTGGGGCAGTGAGGGGCGATGTTTTCAGGTTTCTTATTAGGGGCTTACTTCTAACGTTTCTTGTTTCTAGGACAATAATAGGTTTTATCATTACGTATTGTTATCGTTTCTTTGTTTGTTATTTAATAAAAAGTTCATCAGTGGCCTACTGATTTTCGTTTTCCTATTCTTTTCTTTCCAGGTTGTTTCATGCTAAAGTTTCTGTTAACAGGATACAGTGATCACTTCGTTATTATTGCATATGTCCTTTTCACTAGGGGTGCTCTCTTGTTGGGCCAGATGACCTATCTCTAGTAAATGGTCCGGGTGAAACAGGTGCATCAATCAGTGGGGAGTAGATAGGCATGACAGATTACAACGGGGGAGAAAGGTCCGCATTACCTACACTTTCACTACTTGCAAAGATTTTCCTACGTTTATTTGTAAACAGGGAATACCTCCAAAAAGAACTAATTCCCAAACAGTCAATGTTCGGACAATCAATCAATCAATGAGGAATGAAATAGGTATGACGTGTTAAAGGCTTGCGTTACCTACCCTTTACTATCTGCAAAGGGAGAGAGAATATTCCTATTCTTCCTCGTTTGCAGGCAGAGAAGATCCTTAAGAGAACCAACTTCGAACAATTCAATGCTCGATTCAAACAATCAACAAGGGGTACTGTGAACACAAATGAACGCCGCTTATGTACATACACATTGCTATTTTCAACAGGTTGTTCCTAATGTTTCTATTTTAACGAGGTCAAAAAGAGATCCCATTAGTGGCCTACTGATTTTGCTCGATTCCTTTTGTTTTTTTACACGATTTTTCGCTATCTGCAAAGACTAAACAGAGTATTGCGACTCTGTGCTTGTTTGTAAATAGAGAATGAACCAAAGAGAACAATCAATCAAATGGAGAGAGAAGCAGGCACGACGGATTACAACGGGGGCAAAGGCCTGCGTTAACTACCCTTCACTATCTGCAAAGAGAGAGTACTCCTAATAGAAATGAGGGGTGGGGGGCAGCATTCAAAGCAGATCAGTGTGCATAAACACGAAAATATTTTTACTTACCACGTACTTGACATTCGACAGCTTATGATATTTGCTATTAAAAAACCATTGAAATTCACTGAAAAAAACATAGGTTATAGACCATATATAGTTAGGAATTAGCATTTACAAAACCTTGAAAATTCACTGAAAAAACCATAGGTTATAGACCATATATAGTTAGGAATTAGCATTTAAAAAACCTTATTTTACTCACACAAAACCATTGAAATTCCATATATAGTTAGTTGCACTCAGTGATGTCATCAGTGATGTCACTGACCATGTCATGAATGATGTAATATGTGACATCATCAGCAGTGGATTGCGGGTGCGTGATATATAGTTAGTGCAACTAACTATATATGGAATTTCAATGGTTTTGTGTGAGTAAAATAAGGTTTTTTAAATGCTAATTCCTAACTATATGGTCTATAACCTATGGTTTTTTCAGTGAATATATATATATATATAGATATAGATACATATATATATATCTATATTTATATCTATATCTATATATATATATCTATATCTATATATATATATATATATATATATATATATATATATATATATATATATATATATATATATATATATATATATATATTACCTACTGGCGGTCGCCAGTAGGTATATATAGTTAGGATTTTTTCTCTATGGGATTTTTGAAAATTCTATGTCTAATAACTTTGGCGTTTGTGGACGGAATTGGCTGAAATTTTCAGGAAAATGGCACATTTTGTTTCTGAGCAGCCCTTGAAAATTTGGGGGGGGTTCGTCAAGGGGGGGCCGAGAAAAAAGGGGGTCCCAAAACATGTTTTTAACATTGAGTTTTCCATAGGGCGGTTGGCCTCACTTTTAGCCCGAACGGCTGAATGGATTTGAACGAAACTTGGCAAAATTGTAGGGACTGGTAGCCCGATGTGCCTTTGCTAGGTCTCAATATATGTGCTCCAGTGGATTTTGAGAAATTAACGTTCAAAAAAAGATATATATCTGTAACAGCGGACCGGGCAGCGCTCCGGTTCGCGGACTTTTCGCGGTACGGAGCTTTGTGAAGCGAAGCTGATTGGTTCTCCGGCGTCTGTGAACATTCCAAACAGTCCGTAGCGGCCGCCATCTTGTCTCTCGGTAGGATCGAGAGACAAGAGGAGGCCAAAGCGAAGGGGCAAATGACCATAAGGGGGCATAGTAGATCCTCGCTGACCCCCTAGGTTTGATGTGGAGGTTTTAAAAGGGCCCCGCGGGGCAAAAAAAAAAATAATAATAATAATCGAACGGCTGAATGGATTTGCACGAAACTTGGTAAAATATTAGGGACTGGTAGCCCAATGTGCCTTTGCTAGGTCTCAATATATGTGCTCCAGTGGATTTTGAGAAATTAACGTTCAAAAAAAGATATATATCTGTAACAGCGCTCCGCTTCGCGTAACGGAGGTTTGCGAAGCTGATTGGTTCTCCGGCGTCTGTAAACATTGCAAACAGTCCGTAGCGGCCGCCATCTTGTCTCTCGGTAGGATCGAGAGACAAGAGGAGGCCAAAGCGAAGGGGCAAATGACCATAAGGGGTCATAGTAGATCCTCCTTGACCTCTTAGGTTTGATGTGGAGGTTTTAAAAGGGCCCCGTGGGGCAAAAAAAATAATAATAATAATAATCGAACGGCTGAATGGATTTGCACGAAACTTGGCAAAATTGTAGGGACTGGTAGCTCGATGTGCCTTTGCTAGGTCTCAATATATGTGCTTCAGTGGATTTTGAGAAATTAACGTTCAAAAACAAGATATATATCTGTAACAGCGCTCCGCTTCGCGGAGATAAAATTATATCTGTATTACCTAGCTGTTGCTAACACCAGTTAGCGACGGCTAGTAGGAGATAGCGACCATCTTGGGCCCCACTTTGCATGTGAGTGATATTTATCACTAATGACATGCAAAGTGGGCATGCCAAGATGTTAGCGACTGGAAACAGTCGCTAACATCGCTATCTCCTATTATCAACTTTTGGAAATATTCGCGATAAGCGCGAATATCTCCAAAAGCTAGCACCTGCCCTGAGCAGTTCTGAGCCATGTTATCCAATGGGAGGTGGATAACATGGCTAAGAGCATTAGCTCGGTAATGCATGAATATCGCTGAGTTTTCAGCGATATTAATGCATTGCGGTCGTTTTTTATCGTATTTGCGATAAACCTTGATAATAGCAAGGTTTATCTGCGATAATTTCTGACGATGCTTAGCGGTAAAAAAATCGTTGCTAAGCATCGTTAGGGATAAATATCGCTTAACTTTGGTAATATGCCCCAACGTCTGTTAACGTTCGATTCGAAGGAAATCATGAAGTGTTGAAAAACATTGTCTGCGCCATCTTGCCTTTTTTCAAATGCCACACTTTTGTCGTGCAGGGCAGTCATTTTAGATGCCTTGACCAGACCCACTCTGTGCACGCTGTCGATCCTTAGCATGGCTCCCCACCCTCGCAAGCATCTCCCCCAGGCAGTGGTCACCCCCGCTCTCTGTCTTATGCATGGGTAATAAACCACCCCCCATCTGGGCTGCTCTTCCCTGAGAATCACACCCTGTGCCCGCCCGACACCTCCCTTTCGCCCTATTCACTACCGCACCCTCTGACACTCCTTTTCCTCTGTGTCCGATTGTCCAGGCCGGTCCTAGGGTATCAGCTATCCCTGCAGATGTAGTTTATGGCCCCAGCTGTAAAGAATCACCCCTCTTCAAAGGAGTTATAGTAGATCAAGGCCCACACTCGATGAGATCCGTCACAGCAGACGCGTTCCTATTATCTGAAAACCATCCTGTATTGTGATTGGGGAGGGGACCGAGCCTGAAGCGGAAGATTCCAGGGATGACTCTTTGTACATCAAAGTTTTTACAATTATGTGTCACATTAAAAATATATAGCACTCCAACAAAGTAGTAAGATTATAAAACTTTAATAACTTATAAATATATACAAGAAAACAAAAACAGTAATAACATATAAACATTTTTAGGGAAAAACAACGAAGTAGCGGTCGGCTGTGCGAATAGTCCCAACGCAGCACAACGTCCAGATTTCTGGCGTGGGGCGTCGCGGGGGGTGGGTCATCAGTAGCAAACTGTTGTGCGAATAGTTCCAAGGCAGCAGAACGATGGCACCAAGGTGATGTCCAGTAAGTTGCCGCACTGGTTTTGGTATCCTACAATGCTGCTCCGAATAACGGCGTGGGGCGCCCCGGGGGAGGCGGCGTGAACGGGCCTCTCCAGGTGGAGTCTCGTCTGTTGTAGTGGGGCGCCCCCTTACCGTTTCAGTTGCCATTCCGTCCGCTTTTGGTCCACTGTGTCAAAAGCCGCAATTCAGCTGACTTGCGCCCACTCTTGCGGTGCAGCGATAGGCGGCTGTCACAGGACTCTCAAAATGGCGGCAGGCTGTTTCCTTTTTGGGCCTGGTCCACTGAAATGGCCCTGGGACACCTTGGAAATCGGACGCTTGTCTGCTAGGTCTTGGACCCCACTCTCGAAAGCGTCCCCTCCGCCTTGATGATTCATCAAAAGTTTTGGGGGCCCCCGACTCCTGTAGGCTTCCGGTGGGGAGCGGCTGCCATGATTGCTCGCGGAATGACCACGACGGAGCTACGAGATGGTGGTGCTCTCATGCTGACGCCAGCTTCAGTCTGAAACATCCAGAAACAAGGTGGGGCTTTCATCGTTTGGGAAAAAAAAAAAGTTTTCATCCAATGAAAAGTGTTGTTTTTAGGTCATATGATCAAGCCTTCCATCATTAGGAAACCAAAAGTAAAATGAACCAATGAAAAGTTTTATAAACAAGTCACATGACCTGTTATGCGGCATAGGATATAAAATGCGGAGAAAATACGTTGGCACGTGAGGCGGCGTCAGTAGCGGACCGATGTGCGAATATCCCGAAGGCAACACAACGCGCCAAGATCCGGATGGCACCGAGGTGGTGTCCAGCAAGTTGCAGCACTGGTGTGGCCATCCTACAATGCTGAAAGTCGGCGTGGGGCGCCCCGTTGGCCTGTGAGTTTGCGTCAGTAGCGGACCGATGGGCGAATAGGCCGAAGGCAGCACAACGCGCCAAGATCCGGATGGCACCGAGGTGGTGTCTAGTAAGTTGCCGCACTGGTGTGGCCATTCTACAATGTTGAAAGTCGGCGTGGGGCGCCCCGTTGGCCTGTGAGATGGCGTCAGTAGCGGACCGATGTGTGAATAGGCCGGAACCAGCACAAGGCGCCAAGATCCGGATGTCACCGTGGTGGTTTCATAGTTGAGAGGCACTTCATCTGCAGTGGGGCGCCGAGATCCGGATGGCACCGAGGTGATGTCTAGCAAGTTGCTTTACTGGTGTGGTCATCCTACAATGCTGAAACTCGGCGTGGGGCGCCCCATTAGCCTGTGAGATGGCGTCAGTAGCGGACCGATGTGTGAATGGGGCAAAGGTAGCGCAAGAATATTTTCTGAATAGAAGACACCACAAGGCGCTGAGATGCCAAGATCCGGATGGCACCGAGGTGGTGTCTAGCAAGTTGTGGCACTGGTGTGGCCATCCTACAATGGTAAAAGTCAGCGTGGGGTGCCCTGTTGGCCTGTGAGATGGTGTCAGTAGCGGACCGATGTGCGAATGGGGCCAAAGGCAGCGCAACAATATTTTCTGACTAGAAGACACCACAAGGCGCTGAGATGCCAAGATCCGGATGGCCCCGAGGTGATGTCTAGCAAGTTGCTGTACTGGTGTGGCCATCCTACAATGCTGAAACTCGGCGTGGGGCGCTCCATTAGCCTGTGAGATGGCGTCAGTAGCGGACCGATGTGCGAATGGGGCCAAAGGCAGCGCAACAATATTTTCTGAATAGAAGACACCACAAGGCGCTGAGATGCCAAGATCCGGATGGCACCGAGGTGGTGTCTAGTAAGGTGCACTGGTGTGGCCATCCTACAATGCTGAAAGTCGGCGTGGGGCGCCCCGTTGGCCTGTGAGATGGCGGCAGTAGCGGACCGATGTGCGAATGGGGCCAAAGGCAGCGCAACAATATTTTTGGAATAGAAGAGACCACAAGGCGCTGAGATTCGGTTAGCACCGAGGTGGTGTCTAGCAAGCTATGCAGCTGAGTTGCGTGCGCACTTGCGGCGAATAGTTCGAAGGCAGCACAACAATGTTTTCTGAATAGAAGACACCACAAGGCGCTGAGATTTGGTTACCACCGAGGTGATGTCTAGCAAGTTGCCGCACTGGTGTGGCCATCCTACAATACTGCTCCGAATAACGGCGTGGGGTGCCCGAAGGGGGGGGGGAGGCGGCGTGAACGGGCCTTCCTAGGTGGAGGCTCGTCTGCTGTAGTGGGGCGCCCCTTTACCGTTTCAGTTGCCATTCAGCTGAGTTTCGGCTGCTCTTGATGCTACAGCGACAGGCGGCTGCAACAGGACTCTCAAAATGGCGGCCTGTTCTTTGGATTTGGGCCTGGTCCACTAAAATGGCCCTGGGACACCTTAGAACTCGGACGCTCGATTTTTTTTCCCTTTCCTGTACATGCAAAAAAAGGTAAATGCCCGGTACGTTACACGCTTCATCTGCCACGATGAACTCTCCAGAGGAACCGAAAAAAAATATAGTTATGGTAACTATACCATGCACCTAATGGCCCGCCCGTTACGTTCCTCTACAGTGTAAATGTCTACTCATCATATACGATTACAGTTTGCTCCGTGGCCGGCCCACGTGGTTATAGGCTCGTATTTGTATAATGAAATTTTCACAATAAAGGTTTTTAAAAGAAAACATGGTAGTAGTATATACATTGGTAAAGTTTTTAATAATAGTCACTATTTTAGAATCATTAAAAGGCAAGTGAAATAAAGCAGACCAATTACATGAAGGGTAAAAGGTATAATACGAAGGAACGCAGTAAAGATAAATGGTCAAGGGCTGTTGTGTTTTCTACTCCTGCAACATAAAGTGATCGATAAGAATCTCATATTCAGGCGTATCGGCGACTAAGACAGCAGGTCGACCCTCTTTTGCTCAACGGCTCCGTCATGGGACGAAGAAACGCTCTTTTTCTCGAAAAAAGAATATATTTTACTTGCAGGACAGTTGTAAATTTTCCGGGAAAGTACATTAGCCTGGAACATTATAACATATATTTAAGAAAAAATAATGTTCGGAAGTAATAAAAAGCGTAATTTTTAGGTCATATGACCAAGCCTTTCATCATTAGAATAAGAAAAGTAAAATGAACCAATGAAAAGTTTTATTAACAAGTCACATGACTTGTTATGCTTACGTTACGCGCTGCGCGCCCCGGATGACTTCCGGATGCGCTAACGCGGCGCGTCATATGACGCATTACGCGACAACGCAGGTCCAGAATATAGTCAAAATGTCTCCACCAACCAGCGGTCGGAACACAACCCCTTTCAGCAGGCTAAATAGTTCTGTTAAATGACAACAGAAGGGACAGGCAACAAGAACCATCAGTCAAAGAGGGGAGGGCTAGTTCTTCTCTACCGGGTTACATTGGGGCGCTACCGGAACTGATCGAATTGGTAGTCTACAGTGTTTCTGGATGTTTCAGACTGAAGCTGGGGTTAGCATGAGAGCAGCACCATTTCGTAGCTCCGTCGTGGCCATTCCGCAACCAATCATGGCAGCCGCTCTTTATCGTTATTTTGGGCGGGGTGGGTGGCGGAGCCGAGCTGTTTTGCAGCCATCATTGTGTGGAGTTCAGTTCATCTCACTAGTTTTGTATTTGTCATGAGGGGTTGTTCCTAATGTTTCTATTTTAGCGAGGTCAAAAAGAGATCCCATTAGTGGCCTACTGATTTTGCTCGATTCCTTTTCTTTTTTTTTACACGATTTTTCGTTATCTGCAAAGACTAAACAGAGTATTGCGACTCTGTGTTTGTTTGTAAATAGAGAATGAACCAAAGAGAACCAATTCTAAAACAGTAAATACTTGGATAACAATCAATCAAATGGAGAGAGAAGCAGGCACGACGTATTACAACGGGGGCAAAGGCCTGCGTTAACTACCCTTCACTATGTGCAAAGAGAGAGTACTCCTAATAGAAATGAGGGGGGGGGGCACCATTCAAAGCAGATCAGTGTGCATAAATACGAAAATGTTTTCACTTACCACGTACTTGACATTCGACAGCTTATGATATTTGCTATTAAAAAACCATTGAAATTCACTGAAAAAAACCATAGGTTATAGACCATATATAGTTAGGAATTAGCATTTACAAAACCTTGAAAATTCACTGAAAAAACCATAGGTTATAGACCATATATAGTTAGGAATTAGCATTTAAAAAACCTTATTTTACTCACACAAAACCATTGAAATTCCATATATAGTTAGTTGCACTAACTATATATCGCGCACCCGCAATCCACTGCTGATGATGTCACATATTACATCATTCATGACATGGTCAGTGACATCACTGATGACATCACTGATGACATCTCAAATGACATCACTGATGACATCACTGATGACATCTCAAATGACATCACTGATAACATCTCAAATGACATCACTGATGACATCTCAAATGACATCACTGATGACATCACTGATGACATCTCATTTGACATCAATGACCACATCACTGATGATATCATTCATGTGACAATACAATGCATCTCCTCACACTTTAATATAACCTCTGTTACACCCAGTGTTAAATACAGAGTATAATTTTTGAAACCATTGACACACCAATACTAGTTACTACATACGCACTCAGTGATTCCTATGTTTACACACACATTCACTCATTTACCCATACAATCATTCATACATACAATCACTCATCTTTACAACACTATCATTTGCACTCATACACCTATACAGACTCTCACACTCTGTCACTCATCCATGGAGTTACTCACACACCTAGTCAGTCCTGTAAATAATCAATCACACTTCCATTTTCTAATCTATACAGTTAAACATAGAGCACCTTACATTTTGAAACATATACTAACACATACTTACTCTCTTATACAATCATTGATACAAGTACACATTGATCTGCACAGAGTCACACACCTCCCAGCCAGCCACACACACAGTCAGTCTCCCATACAAATACTTGGGCAATCAATCAATAACCCATATAGTTACTCATATAGCTACTGACCAACACATGCAGCAGTTTACAGAACAACAGACATAATGATGCACAAATTAAGACAGTTTAGTCACTAACCCATGCCCTCAGTGAGACACATTTAATCACTCACTCATACAGTCAGTCACGCACCTACTAAATCCTTCATCCAGACACTTCTACATCTACTCATTCTTCAATATGTAAAACATATTTAAACTTTTCAGAAACACACAGTCACTGGATGATGTCATCAGTGATGTCATTTGAGATGTCATCAGTGATGGCATCAGTGATGTCACTGACCATGTCATGAATGATGTAATATGTGACATCATCAGCAGTGGATTGCGGGTGCGCGATATATAGTTAGTGCAACTAACTATATATGGAATTTCAATGGTTTTGTGTGAGTAAAATAAGGTTTTTTAAATGCTAATTCCTAACTATATATGGTCTATAACCTATGGTTTTTTCAGTGAATATATATATATATATATATAATATTTCTATGGCAAAATGAAACCCCTCATTTTGTTCCTTTTCAAATTAAATGTATTAAGTGTTACCACTTTATTCCAATCAAGATGACTTCAGGTGTGCCATACTTTTGTCATAAGTAAGACTGTTAGCGTTCTAGTTGTTCTTTAGAACACTCTGGGACATTCTGTCATTGGGCTATAGTTGGGCTACATCTGGCTGATATTTGGGCTACATTTGGGCTCTTTTGTCTCTGGTGGCCATCTTGGGAGACTGCATATCAGAATTTTTTTAATGCAATATAAGAGGATTTGAGAAGTCACTCAAAATGTGCCCTAATTTTTCTTTCTTCAGCACTAATCATAATTTCTATGGCAAAATGAACCCCCTCATTTTGTTCCTGTGCAAATTAAATGTTTTAAGTGTTAACACTTTATTCCAATCAAGATGACTTCAGGTGTGCCATACTTTTGTCATAAGTAAGACTGTTAGCGCTCTAGTTGTTCTTTAGAACACTCTGGGACATTCTGTCATTGGGCTATAGTTGGGCTACATCTGGCTGATATTTGGGCTACATTTGTTTTTTTTTGTCTCTGGTGGCCATCTTTAGCCTACATTGGGCTACATTGGGCTACATTGGGCTACATTTGGGCTCTAACATATATATAGCCCAATGTAGCCCAATATATATTTTTTCAAAGTAAATTTTCGTAAAAACCACTGGAGCATATATCTTGAGACATAGCAAAGGCACATCGGGGTACCAGTCCCTACAATTTTGCCAAGTTTGGTGGAAATCCATTCAGCCGTTCGGGCTAAAAGTGAGTCCAACCGCCCTATGGAAATTAACGTGGGGAAAACACGTTTTGGGACCCCCCTTTTATTTCGGCCCCCGCTTGACGGATCCCCCCGAAACTTTCAGGGAAGGAGCGGAGCGCAGCGAGGCAAAGTTAAGGAAAATTAAAGGCAGATCCCTCATTCGGCGCCAAAGTTATTCCCAATAGAATGTTGCGGATTTCCTATGGAAAACGATCCTAACTATAACTATCTACTGGCGACCGCCAGTAGGTAATATATATATATATATATATATATATATATATATATATATATATATATATATATATATATATATATTTTGCCGCTTCGCTTTCTGTATGTTAGGAATTAATCCTCCAGAAAAAGCACTCTCAGAGGTCGTTTGAGTCGTTTATTCACCACCAAACGGACACAGTATCAAACAGACACGTTTCGGTAAAGACCTTCATCTATGAATACATACATAGATGAAGATCTTTACCGAAACGCGTCTGTTTGATACTGTGTCCGTTTGGTGGTGAATAAACGACTCAAACGACCTCTGAGAGTGCTTTTTCTGGCGGATTAATTCCTAACATACAGAAAGCGAAGCGGCAACTGATTAGTGGGTGCACCCCCACTTTGAAAGCACCTGTCTGGGAGTGCTCCGCGTTGGTGTTTCCTGGAGCTGAGATATATATATATATATTACCTACTGGCGGTCGCCAGTAGGTATATATAGTTAGGATTTTTTATCTATGGGATTTTTGAAAATTCTATGTCTAATAACTTTGGCGTTTGAGGACGGAATTGGCAGAAATTTTCAGGAAAATGGAACATTTTGTTTCTGAGCAGCCACTGAAAATTTGGGGGGGGGTTGTCAAGGGGGGGCTGAAAAAAAAGGGGGGTCCCAAAACGTGTTTTTCCCATGTTAATGTCCATAGGGCGGTTGGCATCACTTTTAGCCCGAACGGCTGAATGGATTTGCACGAAACTTGGCAAAATTGTAGGGACTGGTAGCCCGATGTGCCTTTGCTAGGTCTCAATATATGTGATCCAGTGGATTTTGAGAAATTAATGTTAAAAAAAAGATATATATCTGTAAGCGCGCTCCGGGCAGCGCTCCGATTCGCGTACTTGACGCGTAACGGAACTTCGCGTAGCGAAGCTGATTGGCTCTCCGGTGTCTGTCAACATTCTAAACAGTCCGGAGCGGCCGCCATCTTGTCTCTCGGTAGGATCGAGAGACAAGAGGAGGCCAAAACAAAGGGGGAAATGACCATAAGGGGGCATAGTAGATCCTCCCTGACCCCCTAGGTTTGATGTGGAGGCTTTAAAAGGGCCCCGCGGGGCAAAAAATAAATAAAAAAAATTGTTTTTTTTGCGTGGGGAGCGCCCGGTACGCGCACCGGGAAGCGCTCTGGGGAGCGTACTATAAGGAAAAAAGAATGATAGACTTTTCAAATATTGTATGTTAATTGATTGTTTGTTTTGTTGATTTTTTTTTATTTCTTTATTTTTTAAGCAATTATTTATTATTGTCATTGAGTTTCAAAATTTAATAAAATGTCTAATATTTCACTGTCTGAAATGTCGTTATTTTCATTGAACATAGCTTGTAATGTTTGAGTGTGTAAAATGTCCTCATTTTCAAGGAGGACATCTACTGATTGCACACATTGCAGTAGTTCTTGGTCCCAAGTTTCATCCATAAATTCAATGTCATTTGGATCAATGATTTCTTGGTTGGTCTCTGCAAGGACAATTTCAAATGAAACTTTCTGTTCGCCTTCCATTTTGTCTGAAATTTGCATAAAAAAATATATATTAGTAGAGATAGGGCACTGTTGGGATTAATTTTAGATAGGCAGTTTTTAACAGTGAATTTATCTTTGGGCAGTGTATAGTATCAGAGTGGAAGTAGGAATATAAAAAAGTGTATGTGATTTAACGTAAGTAAATTCATAATTATACAAGAGAAGCCTAAGTCCATCCATAACTATAACAGAGAAGTCTATCTAAATCTATAACTACTACAGAGGGATAGTATATAACTATCAGAAAAAGTTTACCATATTAACTTAAAGTGCACAATATACTTCAGTTTTTAAAATAACAACTTACCTTTAAAAAGAAGTTGAAGTTATTAGTGAAAATCCTATTGAAATGTACACCAGGAAGTAGTAGTCAAAATGGCTGTGTTTCCTTCTCTTCCTTTATATATATTCAGGTACATAACCAATCAAATGTCAGGTAAAAAAAAATAGAAAATGAAAGTAACATTTTAATTGGTTGTCAATTCCAACACTTCAGATGTGTTTTGTGAAGTAATTTACCTCAGGGTATTTAGAGAGGTCTACAGGCTAAATGGCTAAATGGAATTCCAACCAAATTTGTGAAAATGGTAGGGATTGGTATGTAGTATGAGCTAATCTATATTTGGTGAAAGTGTCTCCAGGGTTTCTTCTGTAAATTACTTTCCCACCTTTTTTGATGGAGCGCTTCCCGGTGAGCACCCTGGTACGCGAACCTGCAGCGTTACGGGAGTCCACCATTTTGTGTTTCGGTCGAATTAAAATACAGGATGGAGGGCAAATAATGTTCAGAATGGGTAGAAGGGGGCACGGTAGACGTATCTTGACCCCCTAGGTTTTCTGAGGGTGGCTGAGGAGGCCCATATGTGCGGAAAAAAAACATTTTTGTAAAAAATTTCGCGCGGTTAGCTTCCGGTTCGCGTACCGGGTAGCGCTCTGGGGAGCGTACTTTGTTGAAAATTTGTGAAAAAAGTTAGAGTAAAATAATAATTGTGAGTGATCAGATGTAGGGTAGCTCTGAGAAGGGCTTTTGGGTTTATGGTACATTTAGGTACTTATAAGTAGGTACCAATGCACAGTCTTAAATTCAAAATGAAAACTCTGTTGCCCTCATCTGAGAAGTGAACTCCATCTCCTCTGTAGATATCTTGCATGTAGTAACGCAAGTTATTGTTGTACATGGAGCCCATTCCATGGTCTCTCATGTAAGCTGAAACAGATTTGTTTACATGCTTCCTCGACTTCTCAATTTGTGGACAAAATTGGTTCGACCACCTCCATTTCTGTCTTTGGCATATATTTGAATATACCAAGGCAGTTTGAGGAAAAAGTGCCATCAATTGCTCAAAGGTGTCCTTTAAAAGCATTTCCAGACCTACACCAGTCAAAGTGCCCAAGTCATTTCCTCCACAGTGCACAATTAATAGGTCAGGTTTAGGCAAATGCATAAAGGTTTTCACCAATGGTATCAATTGGTGACATTTTAATCCTCTGTGGCCAAACCACTTAATTTCCACATCTTGTAAATTGAGGTTAGGTAAATTTCTGTTCTCAGCATACCTTTGAGCCCAGTAGATGTAACTATGTCCAACAATCCAGACAGAAAACATGGTGAGAGGAGGTTCTGCTGCAGTCAGATGAAGTGTGGCAATGAAATGGGAGTTGAAAAAATAAGAGTTTAAAATGAAAAAACTGTGGAGTTTCTGTGTTAAGGAAGCAGTAGCAGTGATTGGTGGATTTTGATTGCTGAAAACAGAAAGTTAGGGTGCATGGATGTGTTGTTTGAAAGATGTAATTTGAATGGTCAAGAAAAAATCATTTAATGAAAGATTGCACTGGATACGCAGGTGCACTGAGAGTTCAGAGTTCAATTGAAACATTGTTGTGTGAACTTGCAAACATGAGAGGTCTTTCAGGAGGTGGTTGCTAGGCAAAAAAGGCAGAAAGGCCAGAGGGGGGAAGGGTGTTGATTTGAAAAAAGTGAGGGAAGAGTTTTGATTGGGTGACATGAGAGATATGTGTGATGAGTTACAGCATTTCTGTGCTTTTCATAGCTGCAGACTCTGGAGTGCATACCTTTTGCTCTGCTAAAGACAATTTGGTGTGTTTCTGAGACTGTTTTGAAACTCATAAAGTATTTGCTAAGGTGAGAAAAGATTCATTTAATTTAGGTAGAGAATAGTATGGTTTAGGGAGAAAATTATGAAGAAAGTTGTGTATTTAAAATGTTGCTTTGTGTCAAGTGTTTTACAAATAGATTTTGTTTCTTTGTGTTACATAGCCATGTTAAAAGTGATGTAAAAAAAGTGCAAGGGTCTTACAAAAATGCTTTCATGTGTCTTAGGGTATTTTAACTCACTTCCCCATGAATGTATGAATAAAATTGCTTTACAAGATGTGTTTAAAAACGTTTTTAAAAATCAATTAGGTTTCTTGATATGTACTGCTAGAGTTTCATAGGTTGCTTGGGGCATATTTTCAAGGCTTTTGACTTCCTTTGATGTAATTTTTCCCATTTTAATTTAAGACCTTTCCCTGTGGTGCAAGGTCCTTGTAAATATGCCCCCATCTGTGCTTGGAAAATTTAGATTTTAATTCTTTGACTAACATAGCCATGTTAAAAGTGACCCAAAAATGTTGCAAGGGCCTTAAAAAACGCTTTCATGTGTCTTAGGCCATTTTAAGTCATTTCCCCTTGAATGTAGGTATCTAATTGATTTAGTTGATGTGTTTAAAAACGATTTATGAAAACAATTAGGTTTCTTGATATGTACTGCTAGAGCTTCATAGGTTGCTTGGGGCATATTTATAAGGCCTTTGTGTCTCTCTGATGTTATTTTTCCCATTTTAATTTAAGACCTTTCCCTGTGGTGCAAGGTCCTTGTAAATACGCCCCCATCTGTGCTTGGCAAATTTAGATCTTGATTATTTGACTTACATAGCCATGTTAAAAGTGATCTAAAAATGGAGCAAGGGCTTAAAAAAAACGCTTTCATGTGTCTTAGGGTATTTTAAGTAACTTCCCCATGAATGTATGAATATAATTGCTTTACAAGTTGTGTTTAAAAACGTTTTTTGAAATCAATTAGGTTTCTTGATATGTAATGCTAGAGGTTCATAGGTTGCTTGGGGCATATTTATAAGGCCTTTGAGTCTCTCTGATGTTATTTTTCCCATTTTAATTTAAGACCTTTCCCTGTGGTGCAAGGTCCTTGTAAATACGCCCCCATCTGTGCTTGGCAAATTTAGATCTTGATTATTTGACTTACATAGCCATGTTAAAAGTGATCTAAAAATGGAGCAAGGGCTTAAAAAAAAACGCTTTCATGTGTCTTAGGGCATTTTAAGTCACTTCCTGATGAATGTAGGTATATAATTTATTTAGATGATGTGTTTAAAAACGATTTTTGAAATCAATTAGGTTTCTTGATATGTAATGCTAGAGCTTCATAGGTTGCTTGGGGCATATTTATAAGGCCTTTGAGTCTCTCTGATGTTATTTTTCCCATTTTAATTTAAGACCTTTCCCTGTGGTGCAAGGTCCTTGTAAATACGCCCCCATGTGTGCTTGGCAAATTTAGATTTTGATTATTTGACTTACATAGCCATGTTCCATACAGTTGTAACCTTCTGCGTAGTCTTTGATATGCTAGACTCCATCTGCACTATGAGATACCTAAGCAAAGGAAACACAGGTGATGTGATTGTGAAATGAGGAAAAGAAACTCCACATTTTTCAATTACATCACATGTGTTTCCTAAGTTTACGAATGACATTGTGCAGATGAGGTTTAGGTCTGTCCACGGACACAGAAAAGGTCTGGCCTTTGTTCAAGAGTGAAGTGGACATGACTTACTTCATTGGTAGGCCTTCACATGTATTATCTCCTCTGTACTCTTCAAAAAGCGTAAATTTCATCTGCAACCCTGAGTAGGCCTCACCTCAAACAAACCTCTGGATAGGCCACACTTTATCGTCATCCTGAATCAATCATTTAAAATGTTAGGGACAGATTTATGATAGGTGTAAGCTTATTTTGCGTCACTGTGCGTGACTTTTGTGACGCAGCGGTGGTGCAAAAGATTTGCTATGTGGCGACATATTTACAACTTGATGCATCTAGGCAGATGTGTCATGCTGTAAAGTCCCGTGCCACATGAAACCGATGCAGCAGTGATGCAAAAGATGCACCATGTTGCAAGACAGGCCTCATTTCATCTCCAACAAGATAAGAAGCTGAATCTTCTGTAAATGTGAAAATTGTTGTATACACTGCTCAACCTATGTGTACTCTTTGATATGCTAGAGTCCATCTGCACTATGAGATACCTAAGCAAAGGAAACACAGGTGATGTGATTGTGAAATGAGGAAAAGAAACTCCACATTTTTCAATTACATCACCTGTGTTTCCTAAGTTTACGAATGACATTGTGCAGATGAGGTTTAGGCCTGTGCACGGACACAGAAGAGGTCTGGCCTTTGTTCAAGAGTGAAGTGGACATGACTTACTTCATTGGTAGGCTTTCACATGTATTATCTCCTCTGTATTCTTCAACAAGCGTAAATTTCATCTGCAACCCTGAGTAGGCCTCACCTTAAACAAACCTCTGGATAGGCCACACCTTATCGTCATCCTGAATCAATCATTTAAAATATTAGGGACAGATTTATGATAGGTGTATGCCTCTTTTGCGTCACTGTACGTCACTTTTGTGACGCAGCGGCGGTGCAAAAGATTTGCTATGTGGCGACATATTTACAACTTGATGCATCTAGGCAGATGTGTCATGCTGTAAAGTCCCGTGCCACATGAAACCGATGCAGCAGTGATGCAAAAGATGCACCATGTTGCAAGACAGGCCTCATTTCATCTCCAACAAGATAAGAAGCTGAATCTTCTCTAAATGTCAAAATTGTTGTATTCACAGCTCAACTTATGTGTACTCTTTGATATGCTAGAGTCCATCTGCACTATGAGATACCTAAGCAAACAAAACACAGGTGATGTGATTGTGAAATGAGGAAAAGAAACTCCACATTTTTCAATTACTTCACCTGTGTTTCCTAAGTTTACGAATGACATTGTGCAGATGAGGTTTAGGTCTGTCCACGGACACAGAAGAGGTCTGGCCTTTGTTCAAGAGTGAAGTGGACATGACTTACTTCATTGGTAGGCTTTCACATGTATTATCTGCTCTGTACTCTTCAACAAGCGTAAATTTCATCTGCAACCCTGAGTAGGCCTCACCTTAAACAAACCTCTGGATAGGCCACACCTTATCGTCATCCTGAATCAATCATTTAAAATGTTAGGGACAGATTTATGATAGGTGTATGCCTCTTTTGCATCACTGTACGTCACTTTTGTGATGCAGCGGCGGTGCAAAAGATTTGCTATCTGGTGACATATTTACAACTTGATGCATCTAGGCAGATGTGTCATGCTGTAAAGTCCCGTGCCGCATGAAACCGATGCAGCAGTGATGCAAAAGATGCACCATGTTGCAAGACAGGCCTCATTTCATCTCCAACAAGATAAGAAGCTGAATCTTCTGTAAATGTCAAAATTGTTGTAAACACTCCTCAACTTATGTGTACTCTTTGATATGCTAGAGTCCATCTGCACTATGAGATACCTAAGCAAAGGAAACACAGGTGATGTGATTGTGAAATGAGGAAAAGAAACTCCACATTTTTCAATTACATCACCTGTGTTTTCTAAGTTTACGAATGACATTGTGCAGATGAGGTTTAGGTCTGTCCACGGACACAGAAGAGGTCTGGCCTTTGTTTGAGAGTGAAGTGGACATGACTTACTTCATTGGTAGGCTTTCACATGTATTATCTCCTCTGTACTCTTCAACAAGCGTAAATTTCATCTGCAACCCTGAGTAGGCCTCACCTCAAACAAACCTCTGGATAGGCCACACTTTATCGTAATCTTGAATCAATCATTTAAAATGTTAGGGATAGATTTATGATAGGTGTATGTCTCTTTTGCGCGGTGGTGCAAAAGATTTGCTATGTGGCGACATATTTACAACTTGATGCATCTAGGCAGATGTGTCATGCTGTAAAGTCCTGTGCCACATGAAACCTGCGTCAGTTTTCATATAGGTGTTTTGTTGCAAGGTATGCATTAATTTGCATGAAAGCCCTGTAAAAGTAACACAGTGAAATTTAGAAGATTTCACTGAGTCAGCTTTATAGCATTGCTGAATCAAATCCTTACGCCTGTTTGAAACAGGCATAAGAAGTGATGCACCATGCAATGTGAGGCTTCCTCCTGTGCATTGCAGTAGACATGTCGCGCTTATGACGTGATTCCTGCAATGTGCTGCTTTTGCGGCACAGATGCGTGACGCATCTGTGCTGTTTTTGCTCAATGGTGCTCCACATTGTAAATGCGGCACACTATGGGTGGCAGAGCAGCGGTGCACATTAACTGGTGCATCCGTGGGGATGCGCTACTAAGCATAAATCTGCCCTTGTACATTTAAGTATGAGCAGGGGACACAGAGTCGGTGAGGCTTATCCAAGGTTAAGAAGAGATGAGTCCTGTTCACTGAAAACTTGGACATAGGCCTCACCTCCTCAGTATCGCTGGACATGGCTAAATAATAGCTGCAAAATGTTACTCTTGTTAAACAATTTTACTATTATAATCTCTGAGATTTGTCTCTTACTCTGCAACATCTCAATGTTGTTCTCTTTCTTTAAAGATAACGACAACATCAACCATGAGTGACAATCAGCAATCAGTTGATCTCGACCTCATCATTGAACTTGTAATTGAAACGTCAGTGGAAGTAGATCCCTTGGATGATTTAAATCCTGAGGATGATGAAGAACATGATGAGGATGCAGATTTGTCAGAATTGTATGACATTGGGTGGGAAGCTGACCTGCTTGAGCCTATGGAACTATAAACATTTATTTTTAAAATTTACAATAAATGAAAAGTAAAAATGTAAACCGTTTCTTTTAAAAATAAACACACCTTCAAAAACAGGTTATGTGTAGTGTCTTCAATAAAATATTAAAATATGCTCATAAAATTAGATCAGATTCACATATAAAACAGGACAGGTAAAATGAAGAAGAATTCCATTTTTTTTCTGATATTTGTGGATTCTAAATTTGCCAAAGCACTAAAAAATATTCTATGTAAAAATGTCAAGTAGTGTGTTAAGTTTTTGATGACTGTTATTGATTTACTGTTTGGTAATAGTGGTTAATAACATTTTTTATTATATTTTACCACAGATTCAACTGCAGATCATTTCAAATTTTGAGAATGCCAACTAAGGATAGAATGAGAAAGGCTACAAAACGTCAAAGACAGCAGGTCCATCATTTACTGCAGCAGTCCTCTACAATAAAAAATCATGAAGTCACCAAGAAAGCACCGGGTAAGACCACGAAAACATTCATAAGAAACATTTCTAGAAAAAAAAGTAGTACTACAGATGTTTTTGTCCAGAAAAAGAGAAGCAATTTAAACGGAAAGGAAAGGCCAATCAAAAATGTTACTGCTAGAGCAAGAGATAACTCTGTGCATGATAGTAGAAGGAAACAACAGTTTAGGGACATTCGTAAACGAATGTTCCGCAATAGGATAATTGGCAATTTGTTAAAAAATATTAAGAAAGGTCAACAGAAAGTGGTTTTTTATAAGAGAAAAAAAAAGTTGAGAAAGTTATTGATCAGGCATTTGTATTTAAACGAAAGTTATTTATTTTGATAATCAATAGAATTAGGAAGCTAAACAAGGCAATTTATGATTTCAAAAGAAATAGTAGATGGAAGAGAATAGTTAATCGTAGTAATTTTTGTGAAGTTTTTTCCGGAGAATGGATGCATAGTTCAAGTTGTGAGGCATTTTTCAATGAGGAGAGTTATTTCCAGGATAATGATTTGGTGCATGCAGTTGACACCAGCGGTCGAGCTTATGAGGTGAAAGATGGTTGTCCAGTTGAAAAAGAAAAACTTGTGACAACAGAGGCAGAAGAGATGTTAGGTAATGAGGTTTTAGGAAGACGTCCTAAGGGACCTGTGTACACCTGGAAGTGTAGTAGTATTTGCAGTGTGCGACAGGATTCCATCAATTTGCTTTGTGATTTTGTACGGACATTTAATAAGAAAAGTTTGAAGCAGAAAATGAAGTTGTTGCAAGAATTAGATCCTTGCAGAGTGAGAGAAGTGACAGGTTTGCATGGTCATTCACTGGCTTGTCTTTCCAGGAGAGTATGCCAGAGTATTTTTCATCATTTCAGGATGCTAGCAGTGCATCATAATAAAGTGAGGAAATTAGTTAGAATGTTGTATTATGCTAAGAGTCCAGCAGTTATGCTTAAACAATTATGCGCTGCTCTTTTGCATGGTTCTGAAATAGATGTGAAGAATATGTGTGAAGAAATTGAGTTTTGTTACTTTGGAAGTAAAGAGGAGAATGTTGAAATTGACCCAGAAGAAGAGGGTAATGTGGAAGATAGTGTACAGGTTTCCAGTACAGATAATTTTCAGAAGGAAATTGCCACGTTTCAGGTGAAATCAAGTGAGAGGCCTAATTTCACTTATGTGTGTTGTCGACGCACTTATTATAAGAATCAGACTAAGTTAGTGGATTTATATGCAAAAAGTGAAAGGGAAAATAATAGTGAATGGAAGGATTTTGCTACATACTTGATGGTAGAAAATTGTTTTGATTTGGGATCGGATCAACGTGTGTGTACTTATTGTTGTAATAAATTAAATCAAAACCAGATGCCTGCTAGAGCGGTTCATAATAATCTGGAATTGGTTGAGATTCCTTCTGAATTGAAGGATTTAAATACTTATGAATCTATTTTGATTCAAAGTATCCATCCCTTTCAGGCTATTGTAAGAATGGAGCCAAAGACAGGGAAATTGCCTCCATCAGATTTACAGAGAGGATTAAAGGGAAGAGTTGTTTATTTGCCTCTAGATTTGAAGAAAAACATTAACACAATTGGAGTAGAAAAAGTGGAAGAGGAACCTCTGGTTATCTTAGTTAATGGGGTTCCGACAAAGAATAAAAAAAATGGCAAGATTTAGTGGATGTTAGGAAAGTCAAAAAGGCAACATTGTATTTGAAAAAAAATAATAAGTACTATAAGAATGTATATGTTGCAGAAGAGGAAGTAAGTGAGGAAGAGGATAGCGATTTGTGTGCTGGTCAAATTGAGAAAGTAGAACCCTCTAAAAGTGAAGAAATATATGAACATTATAGTGTTCATCCTTTGCATTCCAAGGAAGTCATGGGGAATGCTATTGAGTTGTTTCAAATGAAACAAGCCAAAGGGAGTCCCATTAGTGTCTGGGAGGAAAGTTTGGAAGCTCGGTGTTTCCCACAGCTATTTCCAACAGGTCAAGGAGGAAGATATGATGAGCGACCTCATCAAATTCCTGCTTCTGAATACCGGACTTTACGATTGTATGCAGAAGATGCTAGGTTTCGACAATGCATTCCCTATTTGTTTCATCTCCTGTTTGAAAGCGATCTGTCTGGACTGTCATATGCAGTGAACCACATCTTGAAAAGTGGTATACAGATGCAAAACATCTCGGCAAGTGACTTTATGGATAAAGTCAATGTCCAAGACAGTATTTTGGATTGTCACCTGATTAATCTCATGGCGTGTCAGCGTGGTACTAATGAGTACTGGTACCGTCGTCATGGTGATTTAAAATGTATGCTGAGGAACTTAGATACTCCCACATGGTTCCTCACTCTGAGCTGTGCCGAGTATGGCTGGGAAGACTTACTTGAATTTCTACGAGAGGCAAATGGAAACATCGAAAACATCGAATTCAAGACACCCGGAGAACTGGGCTCTTTGGATCCAGTGAATGTATGCAGGTACTTCAATCATAGATTTGAAGCTATGATGTCTTTCATCATGAATAAGAAGAATCCACCTCTTGGAGAGGTGTTGGATTTCTTCTGGAGAAAGGAGTACCAAGCAAGAGGTGCTCCTCATATACATATGCTGCTGTGGATCAAGGATGCACCTAAATTTGGAAGAGATCCAGAAGACTTAGTGATGAGTTTCATAGAACAGTATTCTACATGTGCTGTTCCAAACGCAAAGGAGGACAAAAGCCTAGGAGAACAAGTTCTACGCTTCCAAAGCCATCGTTGCGGAAAGTACTGTCGTCGTAAATTCAGAAACAAGGACAAGTTCTACACCAAATGTCGTTTCGCCTTTCCACGACCGGTGATTTCTAAAGGAAGAGTGAACAGTTTGATGTCTTCGCTGCGACATAATGTGATGAAGAAATCACCTAAAAACACATACAATTTGAAGAGGAACGAAGAGTCCAAGTACATCAACGACTACAACCCAGTGATTTTGTCCATGTGGAATGCTAACATGGATATACAGTTTGTGGCTGATAACTGTATGGCTGTGGCTCGGTATGTGACCTCTTACATCACCAAAAAAGAAAAGACAGAATTGAAGGATAAGTGGGAGGACATTTCCCATGAAAAGAGCCTCAGTAAGAAGTTGTACAGTTTCAGTCTGAAGATGTTGTCGCATCGAGAAATCGGAGCTTACGAATGTTCTGA
The DNA here is from genome assembly GCF_964261635.1 of Lissotriton helveticus. Classification (NCBI taxonomy): domain Eukaryota; kingdom Metazoa; phylum Chordata; class Amphibia; order Caudata; family Salamandridae; genus Lissotriton; species Lissotriton helveticus. The sequence goes on from NC_136061.1 coordinate 1,414,044,883, forward strand.
CCGGTTGTCTTCAGCAAGTCTCTATGCCAAATCTAGAAGTATCGTTTGGGCGAGTCTTGGTCTTGCTGCAACGCGTAATCGAGCTCTGAAACCTGTGCGGGAAATTGAGTATTTGGCGGAAAAGGAGCCAAACAGTACCGACATTTTGAAGACCAACATGTTGGATACATATTATCCAAATCGAAGCAGTCACCTCGAGAATGTTTGTCTGTATGAGGTTCTACAAAATTACATATTCAAGAGGAACATCAAAGAAGATATTTATAAAGGAGTGTATGCTGTAATTGGAAGTGAGGGATGTCTGGTCAAGCAAAGAAAATGCCACTTGTTAAACCATCGAAAATTGAGTGGCGAATCTCCTGAAAAAAAGGAGTTTTTCTATTTAGCACTTTTGCAACTTTTCAAGCCTTGGCGTGCGGAAGAGGAACTGCTTGGAGATTTCCTCTGTTACGAAGACTCTTTCACTGCCGCCAAGGAGACCATAGAATGTCCTGCTTTTCCCGAATATGTAGAAATGTTGAATGCGGAAATCGAGCAGGAAGCAACGATTGCAGCCGAGATTGCCAGAGACAGTTCTCAGGACAGTCAGAGTTCTGTTTCATTGAGTCAGGATCCACTAGGAGGACCTGTTATCGAAAATGAAGCTGCCACTGCCATGAATGAAGTGGAAAGAGCCATGGCACATGCTCAGGAGGATGCGGTTAACTTAGAAGACTTGGAAAGACAACTCAACGTTGAGCAGAGGAAAATATATGACGAAGTTACCAAGCAAATTGATCATGGATTAAGTCATGAGAAGAAAGAGTGCTCATGTACGTCGTTGAAGCCTGTCCGACTGTACGTGAGTGGAGAAGCGGGAACTGGAAAGAGTTTCCTCATTAAAGCAATTTCATGTTATTTGAAGGAAAGGACTGAGTCATCGCTGTCTTGTGTTGTCACCGCTCCAACTGGACTGGCAGCACATAACATTAAAGGTATTACTTTGCATCGTCTACTGATGCTGCCAGTGGAGCATGATAACAAATTACAATACCACAAGTTATCTGGAGATGCTTGTTGTGAAGTTTCAAGAGTCTTGAGGAAAATTAAACTTCTTATCATTGACGAAGTAAGCATGGTTTCCAATGTCATGCTTGCCTTTGTGCATTTGAGAATGCAAGAAGTTCTTAAAACAGAGTATGATGTGTTATTTGGTGGCAAACACATCATTGTTTTCGGAGATCTTCTGCAGCTGACACCAGTGAAAGGACAACCTGTGTTCAAAATGCTCACGCATGAAGATACCAGGAAGTGCCTAGGGAGCATTGGCAACGTCAATATATGGTTAAACTTCAATTATGCTGAACTGCATGAAAATATGCGTCAGGCAAAGGATGAAGTTTACAAGAATATTCTACAAGATGTTAGAATTGGAAAAGTGACCGAGCATGTGAAACAAGCTTTACATGCACGATTACTGTCAAATTTATATCCAGAACCAGACGTTGTGCCTGAGAATATTTTTCAGAAAATTACTGAGAAGAAATCTGGAATATGTTTGATGCCAACTCTTGCAGAATGTGCCATCTTCAACAACAAAATGATGCATTTAGAAAACCAAGAGATTGTGAAACTGGAAGCTATTGACAGAGTAGAGCATATGGGATCAACAATTATTTTGTCTGAGAATTTGAAAACAAAATTGGATTCATTAGAGAAGACTATATCTAAAACTGCTGGTTTTGAAAAGACTCTGAATGTGTGCTTAAATTGCCGTATAATTTTAAGAAGGAATTTACATGTTGAAAGAGGTCTGGTAAATGGATCAATGGGTAATGTTGTTGATTTTGTGAAATACAGAAATAGAGATGGAATTGAATTTTTAAAAATTAAATTTGATGGCATTGAGGAAGTACAGCTAATTGGTCGTTGTCTGCTAGATTTTTGCTTGTAAAAGACTTATATGTTCGCCGTAAGCAGTTTCCTGTTTGCTTGGCATAAGCAAACAGGTTTAAGTTTTAAGGTTTAAGTGTAGACAGTGCATTGGTGAATATTGGCAGTTCTGTGTTCAAGGAGGGTATGGCATATGTGGCATTGTCACGAGTTAGAACTTTATCGGGATTGTACTTGATTGAGTGTGATGTCACAAACATTTGTGCTGATCTAGATTGTGTTAAGGAATACAATAGGTTAAGAAGAGAGTATGCGCCACATTTGCCTCAATATCCTTTGTTTGAGAAACGTGTGGTAGGCCGGAAACGAAGAAATGTGACCAATACTAGGGAGGTTGTAGCAAAAAGACGAAAAGTCGATGAACCTGAAGTTATAAGCAGAAAGAAAAAGGATTCTGTTGAAGATGTTGTTGGTTTTCAATTTGAAAACAGTTCTGGTGTCAACTGCTATGCTAATGTAGTGGTTAATGTTTTGTTTTCTCTAGAAAATGTAAAAGAAGAGATTGTGGTCAATTCGGATCACAGATTTTGCAGTTTGTTAAATTCTGTGTTAGAGAAATGTAGCACTGATAGAACAAAAATAGAAAGTGTGTCTGAAATTCGAAATCTGTTAGACAGATGTTCAGGTCAAACACAATTCTCTCAAAATATTCAGCAAGATTGTCAGGAGTTTTTAATGTATATGCTTGATGTATTGCATGCTGAAGGTGTAGATGTAGATCACCTGTTTGGGCTTTCTTATCAATGGCAGCATGACTGCGAGAACTGTAGGGTATCAAGTACTACTAGTGTAGACTCAGAAAGATTTATATATTTAACTTTGCCAGACAGTAAATCAGTGTCCTTTAATAAGCTAGTAAAAGCAGCTGATCACAACATGGAGTGTAGCCAATGTAAATCTGAAATGATGTCAACATTATTTATACGAACATATGGCCAGTATGTCATTTTAATGTTCCAAAGATGTAGGCCTGATGGAACAAAATTGACAACTTTAATTAAAACTTTTGTAGCTTCGCAGTTGTCAATATCAGGAAGGACTTTTGTAACTGCAGCAATTATATATCATGATGGTCCTTCAATGACATCAGGACATTACACAGCTTATTTAAAGTCTAGAAACGGCTGGTCATTCTGCAACGATTCTGTTTTAACTTTTAAAAAAAAATTGCCGTATGACCTTAAAAATTCTTACCTGGTGTTTTTAAAACCAAAATTTTAGGGAAAGAATCTCGGGATGTGCTCTGAGGAATTTCAAGAGGTTCTAATGGCTCCTACACGATTTGGCCTTGAGGATAAGTGTAGTACAGAGACAATAGTTCCTGGAAAAAAAGAAGATTTTCTTACAGAAAGTGGTGGGCACAGATTAGTTGAAGGACAACAGAGTATTTCCCAAAGCAAACGGTCTTCTTACCATAACACTTGACGTCATGGAAAAATAACTGCACTTTGAATGAGTTCAGAAAAACTGTTTCTTTTTATAAGCTAATTCAAGCAGCCAATCAAAACATGGAGTAGAGGGAATGTAAGTCTGCAATGCTGTCTAGATTATTGGTCCAAACTTTTGATTATAATGTCATTTTGAAAATCCAACTATATAAACCTGATGAAAGTAAGTCTTCAACTTTAATTACAAATGTTGTGGCTACACAGTCGTTGATTTTAGGAAGAACATTTGTAACTGCAGCTATTATATGGCATGATGGTCATTTGACAGATCCGCTTATTACATAGCTTATTGAAAATGTAAAAAAATTTGCTGTTTCGGAAATTATTCCCATTTGACTACGATACAATGTTGCCTTTTTATTTAAAAATATTCTTACTTTCTGTTTTCAGAAAAGAGAATTTAGGGTAGGTAACTGGCGTATAATGATTCTAGGGGTTGATATAATTTTATCTACTGTTTTATATTGCTTTGTGATTAAAAGTGATGTAGAGAATTAAATAATTGTAGTACTCATAGAGGTAGTGTAAGTCTGCTTCATAGTAAGCAGTATCAGTGTCATAGGAAATGTAGAACATGAGTGAGCAAGAAGGGTAAGATATTACTAGTCCAGGATTGTGAAAGTGATCGTGAACGTTTTCTTTCTGAAAGTTGCGGAAATACAAAATGACGGGATTTGCTTAGAAGAATTCCAAGAGTTATAAATGGCTCTTACACGATTTGGCCTTGTGGAAACGTGCGGTAGAGAGCGAGAAGTCATTTATTGTATGTAACATATTTTTCAAAACGATGGAGCTTTTCTTTCAGAAAGTGGCGGGCTGAAAATAAAAACAGCACAACCAAGTGTAAGCTGTTCATAGGACATCCTTCGACGTCATGGAAAGTAAGTTACTTTTGAGGAGTTCTGATTTCTGATTGGTTATGTTATATGGGTTTTTTAAACACAATCATTTTGATTGTGTTTTTTTTTCCCCGCTGTTATATGATGAATACCTTCAAGTCACTGTTTTTAGTGAAATTTGATAAATTCTGAGAACAGCAAAAATAAACCATTTAACATGTATAATTAATTCTGTACTTTTTGTACTTATGATCTACATTTAGAAATGTGTAGTAGACATGGAGAAGCTGAGGCTTCTGTAAGTGTCAAAGTTGTTGCATACAGTGCTCACATTCTACATAGTCTTTCATATGATAGACTACATTTCCACAATGAGATACCTAAGCTAAGGAAACACAGGTGATGTGATTGTGGAATGAGCAAACAAAATTGCACGTTTTTCAATTATATTACCTGTGTTTCCTAACATTACACATCACATTGTGTAGATGAGGTTTAGGCCTGTTCCAGGAGACAGAGGAGGTCTGACATTTGTTCAAGAGTGCAGTGGACATGACTCACTTCGTTATTAGGCCTGCACATGTATTATCTCCTCTATACTCTTCAACAAGCCTAAATTTCATCTGCAACCCTGAGTAGGCCTCACCTGAAACCAACGTCTGGATAGGACACACCTTATTGGCATCCTGAAACAATCATTTAAAATGTTAGGAACAGTTTTATGATGATTGTGCACCTCTTTTGCGCTGCCATTGCGTCACTTTTGTGAGACAACAGCAGTGCAAAAGATGCACCATGTTCCAAGATAGGCCTCACTTCATCTGCATCAAGATACTGTTAGTTTAAAATGTATATCTTTAGGACTGTGTAGGGGGCCTGGAGAAGCAGAAGCTTCTGTAAGTATCAAAGTTGTTGAAAAACTGTTTGTCCTTCAATCTTTTCCCTTGTCTTTTCTAATTTTTAAATACATGTTTTAATATTTTTCAAATGTTTGTTCTCTCTTTCACAGATTGAAAGTATAAAAATAACAAGTGACTAAGTTAACGACAATTATAAGGTAAATGTTTTGTAATCTTTTTGTTACATTTCTATCACATTTAACTACTATTAGTTCCACTGCTTCATTTCTTTAACCATCACTTTCCTGCCTTTGCTACTTCCCTCATTCCTTTCTCTATTACTTACTTACTCTACTACTTCCATTCCTTTTCTCAGTCCCTCTCTTCTCATAGTTCCTCACTCTTGTTCACTCACTCTGTCTCTATTACTCTTAGTGTCTCTGACTGATCACTCTTTCACTACTTGTTCATTATGCTTTCTCTGTGTAGTTGAAGAACAATAAGGGGCATATTATGAACACAGCCAATAAAATTATTGCTGTTTTTATCGGCAGAAAACTGCTGCAAAAGCGGTTTTAGCGGCAGTTTTCTGCTGCAAAAGCGGCTTTAGCGACACATTTCTGCCGATAAAAGCTTCAAAACTTTTATTGCCTATGTTGATAATATGCCCCTATGTTATTTAGATTTCTTTGCTGTTTCAATTATTCTTTTTCTGTTACTTCTTCTTTTCTGCTTTCTGTTTTTTCTCTCTGTTATTCCACATGTTTTAATCTTATTATGAATATTCACTCACATTCTCTAAGAAACTCTTCTTTGTTATTCTTCTACTCTCCTTTTTTTCTTTCACTTCCTTATCTATTTTGTTTTTCACAATTATATCCTCTTCCATCTTTTCTTCGGTAAATAAATCTATTAAACAGTATCTCTGGTTTAGTCCCTATAGCTTTCTTTCTTTTAACATTACTCTCTGTTTACTTCCCTTATACTTACTCTTCTTTTTTAAAAAAAAAATTTTTTTTGGTTCGCTCCCGGTTCGCGTACCGGGGAGCGAATCGGGAAGCGAACCAAAAGAAATAGATGTTGGCAGATTGCTAAATATTCTACCATTTTTTTTATAAAGGGGAGGTAGTTCTGATAAGAACTTTTTTTTTATTGTTTTTGTTGTTTTATATTTTTTTTATTATTTTTCTGAACATTTTTTTACTTTTTTTGTATTTTTTGAACGGTTTTATATTTTTTTTGGTTTTTTTGGGGGGGGAAACGAAAACGATTTATTGTAAAGGGCTCAACAGGAGCAACAAAAAAAAAAAGAATTTATTCTCTGGGGCGTTTTGAACAATCATGATTGTCGATAGCTCTGTTGATCAGAGTGATGCTACTTTCTCTGTAGCAAATTAATTGGTTACAACGCACGCACACTTGTTTCACTTCCCCGAACCTCATCTGTATATTTGGGACCGTCTCCCTCGCCTCTGGTCCCGCCACTTCCTGTACAACTGATCTTCTGGCCATAGAAGGGGGATTATCTTGCTGGTCACGTAACTGTGCAGCACTGTAGTTGATAGGATGCCACCTCTCCATATGGCGATGCATAGTATAATTCCCGTAACTGTACTTCTTATCTGTCCCTCTGGACAAATCCTTCTTACAGATCAGGCAAGTTACGTACCGTGCATTGACTTTTTCTTGGCCCCGAGGATATTTAAAAAATTGCCAAATAAAGTTTTCTTTCAGATGAGACCTCCTGGGCTCCTCAGGCAAAAAATGCCTCTCTTCCTGCTGTTCCTCTTCTTCTTCTTCTTCCTCCTCTTGCTGAATGATAACTTCATCAGGTGGTCCTCTCTTCCTTGAAGGTGGTGGAGGTGGTGGGGGTGCACCAGCTGAAGCTACTAATGAAGCCATTGCTCAGTGATCACAAAGGGTCTTCCTCTCACAAAGATGAAAGTCAGAGTGAGGAAAGAAGGAGGGGTTTTCATCATTTGGGAAAAACAATACTTCTAAACCAATGAAAAGTGTTACTTTTAGGTCACATGACCTAGTCTTACATCATTAGGAAACCAAAAGTGAAATGAACCAATGAAAAGTGTTATTAACAAGTCACATGATCTATTGTGTTTACGTTACGCGCTTTGCGCCGCGTCCCGGATCGCTTCCGGGAAGCTGCGCTTCGCGCCTCGTTCGCGTACCGGTTCACTTCCGGGTACGCTAACGAGGCGCGTCATATGACGTTTCACGCGACAACGCGATACGTCACGCTGACGCGAGTCGTCACGATGTTGTTTTCTAACGCGGCAGTTGCGCAAACAGAACGTTTACCGGTTCGCGGACCGGGTCGCGGCACCATTTTGAGCTAACGGGAAGCGACCCGGTTCGCGGACCGGGAGCGAAACAAAAAAAATAATAAAATAAATGATGAATAAACATATAAAATATATTTTTTGATTTAAAGAAGAATACATTTTACAGGTATAGATATTAGCTTTTAAAAAACCAATGAAATTCACTGAAAAAACCATAGGTTATAGACCATATATAGTTAGGAATTAGCATTTACAAAACCTTGAAAATTCACTGAAAAAACCATAGGTTATAGACCATATATAGTTAGGAATTAGCATTTACCAAACCTTATTTTACTCACACAAAACCATTGAAATTCCATATATAGTTAGTTGTACTAACTATATATCGCGCACCCGCAATCCACTGCTGATCATGTCACATATTACATCATTCATGACATGGTCAGTGACATCACTGATGACATCACTGATGACATCACTGATGACATCTCAAATGACATCATTGATGATATCACTATTGACATCACTGATGACATCATTGATGACATCTCAAATGACATCACCGATGACATCACTGATGACATCACTGATCACATCTCAAAATACATCACTGATGAGATCACTGATGACATTATTCATGTGATAATACGATGATTCTCTTCAGACTCTAATAAAAACTTAGATACACTCAGTGTAAACAGACACTCACAGACTGTCACTCATCCATGGAGTTACTCACAGACCTAGTCAGTCATGCAAAGAATCAATCACACCTCCATTTCCTCAACTATACAGTTATACACACCTTACTTATTGAAACATATACTAACACATATTTACTCTCTTACACAATCCCTGACACAAGTTCACAATGATCCATACAGCCACTCACACATTCACTGGCTCTTATGCATAGTTATTTATACATGAACACCAAAATCTTCAATCCTTTGCATAAAGAAGACACGGACCCCAGGCTGCAGTAAGGGAGATTTTATTCACCTCTCAGGCGACGCGTTTCGAGCAACTCGTGCTCTTGATCACACACCATGCACCTGGTCAGCATTCATTTAAATACGTTTTTTTACTTTGCAGTGCTCCACCCCCTGAGTGAATCACATGGTGCATAGACATGGTAAACACATTTCTCTATGCTATTAAATTCAGCACCCACCATCACTGCACTTAATTAAAAAGGCTGGGAAAATAATATATCTGCATAAATGCAAAAACCCACCATTGATCTTTTGACGCATTCCTCACTAAAGCTAATATATGCCGAAATTTGAGGATGTCCTACTATAACTAAATCTATTTATATATGTCAACTCTCACATGTACTGTGTTTTACATATGTACTTACTTTGACATGTAGCACTTAGATATCCATTCACTCACCAATACACTCATGCACACAGTCAACCGCCCATACAGCTGTTTCCACATGCACTTTTGAACCCATACATCTAGTGAATCAACTGCTCACACATCTATGCACAGAGTTATACAACTCCCAGCCACCCACACACACACTCAGTCTCCCATACAAATACTTAGGCAACCAATCAATAACCCATATAGTTACTCATATAGCTATTGATCAACACATGCAGCAGTTTACAGAACAACAGACATAATGATGCACAAATTAAGACAGTTTAGTCACTAACCCATGCACTCAGTGAGACACATTTAACCAGTCACTCATACAGTCAGTCATGCACCTAACAAATCCTTCATCCAGACACTTATAAATCCACTCATTCTTCAATATGTAAGACATATTTTAACTTTACAGAAACATACAGTCACTGGATGTTGTCATCAGTGATGTCATCAATGATGTCATTTGAGATGTCATCAGTGATGTCATCAGTGATGTCATTTGAGATGTCATCAGTGATGTCATCAGTGATGTCACTGACCATGTCATGAATGATGTAATATGTGACATGATCAGCAGTGGATTGCGAGTGCGCGATATATAGTTAGTACAACTAACTATATATGGAATTTCAATGGTTTTGTGTGAGTAAAATAAGGTTTTGTAAATGCTAATTCCTAACTATATATGGTCTATAACCTATGGTTTTTTCAGTGAATTTATATATATATATATATAGCATAACTATCATCTTTCTCCAAAAACCATCAATATTTGTATTCAATATGTATTTCAGCAATTCACACAATGAATGTTTAATAGGGATTATTATTAAAAAGTTTAAAACAGTTTTAATTAAAAAAATATGTCTAGGAGTCTTTCTTTTAGCATAGTTTTTATGATTGCATTTTGTGAGTGGAACAAGAACGTACTATTTTTTTGTTTTTGTTTTAATGCTGGGGGTCTGGTACACTCCCTGAAGTCCCACACAACATTACAAAAAGGCTTGGTGATGCCTCTCCCTATTCTAGGGGTTCCACCAAGCTCAAAAATATAAACAAAGAAGCCCTTGCAGGGCATTAGGCGGGGTTCCTTTAAGGAGAAGTGAATAATAGATAAGCACCTCCCCTCTGAGCCTTTAGAGCCCTTGGGGACCTTATCCCCTGAGGCTCTTTTCTTTTTTAAGGGAGGAGGGAATGCAGGCCGCTTTCCCAAGCATGTACAGGCTGCAGGGACCGCATCCAATGGGGCTGTATTATTTTTGAAGAGCAAGCAGCACACCTCCCCCACCCGTCATGGCCTCTGGGGCCACCATAGCCTTAGCCAAGTTTTCTCTTTAAGGTTAGGGGGCATGCAGCCCTTCTCCCCAAGTGACTGCATGCCCTGTGCATCCCATCCACAGGGCCTTTTATATGTTAAGGAGAGGGGCATTTAGCATCCCTTTGCTAGCCTTTAGGGACCCTGGAACCCCATCCCCTTGCACCTAATGTATGTGCTTGGTGCCCAACTGGGGCACACACAACACACAACATCGGGGCCATTGAGCCCCAGGGCCACTGCAGCCCTGTCAGCCCCTGCATGCACACATCCTTGGTACGTCAGGAGCCGGCATTGCTCCTGCCCTGTGGTAACAGCTACTTTTGTATGCTCTCACCTGGCGGGCAAGGGCATTGACAGGAAAACAAATATCTGCTGTTATTCAGTGGGAGCATTTTTAAAGCTACGGAAGGGTGGGAGCAGTCAAGTTCCCATGCTCATGCTCTTGGAGGCAGGGAACTATGTCCTGGGTGGTGTGTTCCAAGGGACACTATAAGAAAGCTGGCCCTAGAGATGGGGTCACTGGGGCCTTAAGGGAGTCCGGGGGTTAAGCTGTATACTGCTGTCCCTTTAAAAATTGTACTGGGCCTCTGGGACCTCTGTATATACAATAAGGTTTTGGGGAAATATCCCCATACCTGAGGGGTTGAGAGGTTTCTCCGTCGGAGTATGACCCCCCCCAAGTCAGAATTTTAACCACAAAAAATACCCCAATGGATCAGCAAGTGGTCAGTAGAACAGATTCTCTAACTGTAAAAAAAGGGGAACTCTCTAGTGTAAGGTTGCACCTAACTCAACCTGAATGAATGAATGAATGAAAACTGTTTTTTATAAAGCGCAACATTCACTCCAAGGAGCATCTTGGCGCTAGATGACAGAGAACTGAGGGGAAGATAGGAGGGGAAGAATACAGAAAGAAAGGATGGTTGCGAGACATCAGATGAGTGCTAGGATTTCCTGGTCTGAAGCGCTAAAGATCCAAGTTTTTAATAACTTTCTAAACATGGGCTCGTTGTTGGTGTATCTTAGTTGGGTGGGCAGGAGATTCCAAGCTTTGGCTCCCAGTGTAGCCAGGGTTTTCCCCCCTCGGGTTTTCATTTTGAAATGGGGACTGATGAGCAAGTTCTTGTTGGAAGATCGCAGAGTTCGTTTAGTTTTGTAGGGTCTAAGATGATTTCTCAGGTATTGTGGTCCACTTCTAGTGGTGGCTTTATGGGTGATGGTTAGGATCTTAAACATGATCCTTTTATGGATTGGAAGCCAGTGGAGGGCTTTTAGGGCATCCGTCGAAGATGACCGTTTGGGGAGTCCCAGTACCAGCCTGGCAGCGGCATTTTGGATCACTTGTAGTCGTTTTATCACCATCTTTTTTGTTCCAGCATATAATCCATTGCCATAGTCAAGGCGAGACAGAATTAGGGCCACTGCAACAGTTTTCCTAGCATGCAGGGGAAGCAGATCAAAGAATTTCCTCAACATTCTTATTATTTGAAAACAAGTACCTGCAACTGTGATGGGTAAAAGAGTTCACTATTTTAAAAATATACTTTTGGTTACCATCTGCTTTATCAATTAGGTGCGTATAGTACTTCTTTTTTTCCACCTTTATATGTAGATGATAGGATTTTAATCCTAATCTAAAGGATTTCAAATCTTCTGTTTTGCAGTGCTTTCTCCAAGTCTTCTCTTGGGTCCTACACTTATCTTTCATAGTTTTTAATTGGGGTGTGAACCAAGGAGCTGACTTGCGTATAGTGTTCTTGCCCTTCTTCCATGGTGCTATCAATCAGTGACACTTATAAAGCGCGCTACATACCCGTAGGGTCTCAAGGCGCTGGGGGGGGGGGGGTGCCGCTACTGCTCGAACATCCAGGTCTTCAGCTTCTTCCTGAAGGAGAGGTGGTCTTGGGTCAGGCGCAGGTCGGTCGGGAGGGAGTTCCAGGTCTTGGCGGCCAGGTAGTAGAAGGACCTTCCTCCTGTAGTCGCTCTTCGGATGCGGGGGACGGCGGCGAGGGCGTGGTTGGCTGATCGGAGGTGGCGTTTGGGAGCGTAGAAGTTGACTCGGCTGTTGAGGTAGCTCGGGCCTCGATCGTGTAGAGCTTTGTGTGCGTGGGTGAGGAGGCGGAAGGTGATTCTTTTGTTGACGGGGAGCCAGTGAAGGTCTCTCAGATGTCCGGAGATGTGGCTGGTTCGTGGGATGTCGAGGATGAGTCTGGCTGAGGCGTTCTGGATCCGCTGGAGTCTCTTCTGGAGCTTGGCGGTGGTACCGGCGTATAGGGCGTTGCCGTAGTCCAGACGGCTGGTGACGAGGGCCTGGGTGACGGTCTTCCTGGTCTCAGTGGGGATCCACCAGAAGATCTTTCGTAGCATGCGCAGGATGTTGAAGCACGACGAGGAGACGGCGTTGACTTGTCTGGTCATGGAGAGGGAGGAGTCCAGGATGAATCCCAGGTTGCGTGCGTGGTCTGTCGGTTTGGGTGCGGTGCCCAGGGCGGGTGGCCACCAGGAGTCGTCCCAGGCGGAGGGTGAAGAGCCCAGGATGAGGACCTCCGTCTTGTCTGAGTTCAGTTTCAGGCGGCTGGTCGTCATCCACTTGGCTACCTCTTTCATCCCTTCGTGCAGGTTGGCTCTGGCGGCGGCGGGGTCGTTGGTCAGGGAGAGGATCAGCTGGGTGTCGTCGGCGTAGGAGATTATGCTGAGGTTGTGTTTGCGTACGCTGGCCGCGAGGGGGCTCATGTAGACGTTGAAGAGGGTGGGGCTCAGAGATGATCCTTGGGGGACGCCGCAGATGACTTCGGAGGCCTCTGACTTGTACGGTGGCAGGCGGACTCTCTGTGTTCTTCCGTCGAGGAAGGAGATGATCCATTCCAGTGCCTTCTCCTGAATTCCGACGTCGCTGAGGCGCTGCACTAGGGTGCGGTGGCAGACAGTGTCGAATGCCGCGGAGAGGTCTAGGAGGATGAGGGCCGCTGTTTCTCCATTGTCCATCAGGGCTCGGATGTCATCGGTGGCGGCGATGAGGGCGGTCTCGGTGCTGTGGTTGGCTCGGAAGCCGGACTGTGAGGGGTCGAGGGATCCGTTCGTCTCGAGGAAGGCGGCCATCTGCTTGTTGACGGTCTTCTCGATGACTTTGGCTGGAAACGGGAGGAGCGAGATGGGGCGGTAATTCTTGAGGTCGGTGGGGTCCGCTGTTGGTTTCTTGAGTAGGGCGCTGAGTTCGGCGTGCTTCCAGCTCTCAGGGAAGGTGGCGGTGTCGAAGGATGTGTTGATGATGTCTCGCAGGTGGGGTGCGATGACAGCGTCGGCCTTGTTGAAGACGTGGTGAGGGCAGGGGTCGGCCGGTGATCCGGAGTGGATGGAGTTCATCCATCTAGCGTATTAGCTATTGATAGCATTATTAAACAGATTGTTGTCTGTATCTGGATCATTTGTAAGGGTAGGTTTAATGGATTCCGCTAAATGTAGTAGGTTGGGGCTAGCTTGCATATTTTTCCAATTGAGGACAGGCGGAGTGGTGATATCATGCCCTATTGTGGGTCCGTTTTCATAGTATATATTAAAAGGCACCAGTTTGTGGTCAGTCCAGACAAGGGTGGACGGGGGAGGTGTTACTATGTTAGTAGCATTGGAGCATATCCCGTCTAGGGTATGCCCAGCTTGGTGAGTGGGACCTTTATTATGAATTTTTAGACCAAGGGAGTTAGTAATTTCCCTGAAATTTCTTGTGTTTGGGCAATTCTCCATTTCTAGGTGTAAGTTAAAATCACCCAGGACTGTAAAATTGGCATAACGTATCACCATGGGACTTAGAAAGTCACCAAGAGTATCTAAAAATTGGCCCAAAGGGCCAGGGGGTCTGTACACCAGTGCTCCCGCAAAGGTGTTTTGATTGTTTATTTTAACATTGAAGCAGAAGCATTCTGCGTCCTTCAGTTCAGAAGCGGGTGATATGGTACATTTTAGGTGTTCTTTGAGGATGATCGCAATCCCCCCTGTATTTTTCCTGTTCTGTCTAGTCTGGATATAGTGTATCCCAATGGGAGTGCTTGTGCTAAATCCGGGTTAGAGCTCTCGGACAACCATGTTTCCCTAATAAACAAACAATCAAAGAGGTTATCGACGAGCAGGTCATATACCTGTGTCGCATGTTTGGCAAGAGACCTAACATTTATGAGAGCACATACTATGTATTTTTGAAAGGCCTTGGAGTTAAGTTGTTTTGTAGGGTTCCTCCCATGGTCATAGTCCGTGACTTCAGTCTTTTTACTTTTGTTACCTGTCTGGGATGGGTTTTTCGGTTCACCGGGAGTGAAGAGAGGGCGGTTTTTTGACTGAGGGTTAAGACTAAGTATCTCTTCCCTGGTGTAGTTTGTTTTTGGTAGTCCACCGGCTGCATGTCTGGCCCCGGTCGCCGTCTGGCGCGAACGGGCACAGACGGGCTTGCCTTAGGCGCGCCTTCGGCGTGCAGACGGCGCGGCCGCTGCGCTCGTCCGCTGCGCTCGTCCGCTGCGCGTCCTGGCCATGCACATGGTTTATAGGGATGGGCTTAGGGGGCGTGGCCAGAGGTAGTGGGCGTGGCTTGCGGGTTCTCTGGTAATGGCGGCCAGAAGATTAGTTCGTATCCTGCAACAGCGCTAAAAATCCGCTGTGCGGAGGTCCCCAGAAACGTGATGGCAGAGGGAAAAGTGCCCAGGGAGAGGGTTAGGGTAAGTGAAGCACAATATCACAGTATAAAATTTTTCAACAGATTAAAATAAAACGGTCACCCGGCTTCCGCCTCAGGAGATGGATGTCATCTGAATGGTAGGAAGGAAAACACTCTTTGTCTAATTACCCTTACACACCCCAGTGGTGTCATGCTTCATCATCGGGTCACCCCAACGCCTACAACTCAGGGTGGGCTCAACCACAGTGTTGTGAGCTCTTTTGATAAATGAAGTATTATCATTTAGCAAGCTATTTTGTTCAGATAAAGTTTCACAGAGAAATCATCTGGGAACGGTGTTGCCATATAACCAACATTTTACTACCCTGGTTGGTATTTCTGTTCCAACACATTAAAAAAAATTATGAAAATCTTCAAAACACTGTCTTTTTCCTCATTTACACATCAACTTAAAGCAACAAATACTTGATGAAAAAACAACAAATATATTACAGTTTTCAAATTTACTACTACATTATTTTAAAGTAAATACACATAGAATTACCAAGTCAAAAAGGAATGAATAGGAGTTTAAGCAGAAATCTTTAGATTTACTCTCCTGGCCCTGCTAGAACATTAAAGCATGCCAATGGTTGGACTTAATGTATCAACTAAAATTGCACCCTTTCATTCTTGAACCCCAGACCAAGCAATGAAATTTAAAATCATTCCAAAGATGGTTGGGGATGCTAAACAGTCTAACCCAGGGTCGTAGCTATCATTGGCATGGCAGGTGCAGTGGCACCGGGACCCAGAGCCCTGTGGGTCCCATTGAACCCTGATAATAGCTCTACTTCCTACTCCCTAAACAATAATAGGGGGATTTTCCTTCCTTGTACCAGAGCCCATGACATCCTTCATTCAATACTAATCTAACCACCAACGTTCATTTATTTCTGCATTCTTTGAAGATGGAATTGCAGACGGTTTACTGGCAGATTTTAGAATTTAAAAAACTTACCTAATTAAATCCCACATACAGAATCTTAAACTCCCATGACAAGACAAACTGGGCAAAAATATGTGTGTTTCCTCCAGTTTAGGGAACTCTCTCAACGCATCAAACAGATCATGCATAAGTCGCCCCCCCGCCATGCACAGTGTTCTCATTCATTATGTCATTTCAGATGCTGCAGTCATGTTATCAATGAAGTCAAATAATATGGCATGAGTGCTGTAATATGTGGGGTAATTAGCAGTGTATGGCAAGGAAGTGAGTTTTAGTTAGTTAAGGGCACAAAATGTATTTTCTAGACATAATTATTAGCTGATAAACATCAGTAGTTTTGTTAATAGAAAACGTTATGTTGGCACTGACATTTTCAGATAACTATAAAGTTACTTTAACCGTTTGTTTTCTCAATACATTTTTAGATTATTCAATGTAAAATAAGATGTCATTGCAATTCCTAACTATAGCGTCACTTTAACCTTCAGTTGTTTCTGTGGATTTCTAGGTTGTCTTTAACTATAACGTAATATTTTATTGCAATTCGTACAGCCAACCCTGTGTCCAACCCCTTGCAGGCAAGCAACCCCCCAAGGCCAAGGACATGCACAGCCTACAGTTGGTCTCACAGGTCCTAGTCACACTCAGGAAAACTTACTGATTTTGACAAAGAGTCACAACACCACAATATAAAAGGTTAGCCTCTTGGCTTTTTAAATGGGTAACCATGTGTGTATATACATACAATATATATATATATATATATATATATATATATATATATATATATATATATATATATAAATATATAAAAATGTCGCCCGGAAAAAGCTCAGTAAAGGAGGAGCCACAGCAAGCGGAGGTCCAGAAACATCTGAATCAGAAGCAGAACTGTCAGAGGAGGATCGTTCAAGCAATAAAGCAGGTACAAGTAGAGCAAATGAATTGAATGCGGAAACGGAGGCAGAGCCTTCATTTTTTCGCGAATACCAGCTAATCAGAGAGAGCCGTCAAAGGCCAATGCAACAAACCCACCCCACGGTACAACAAAAATTGAAAAACATAAAAGGTGGAAGACAAGGAGGGGTAGGAAAGGCGGCAGAAGAAGTGCCAACACAGAGAGAGACCAGGAGCCAGCGGAACAAGAACACAAGCAAGCGCTAAATCAGCGGCCAGCACAGACTGTAGTTAATCTCTCGAATAGAGTTTTAACTAATGAAGAACAGAAGGTCTTAGAACTAGGCCCAAGCTTTTTTCCCACCTCAGGATACGATTATGCTAACGTCCGCATAGACCTTTTCAAATACATAAGAAAGCTAAAATTTCAGAAAATATTCTTGATAAATCCAAGAAATGAAGTGCAAATATCTGACAACTTAACAAATGATGACAATCCAACTGAATCAGAGGACACGGAGAATACTTTCCGAGCTCTCTCTACAATGCAAGCATTGGAAAGCCTAAGTGCCGGAGAAACCACAGTGAATAACACCCAGGAGTCACTCGAACAAGCTTGTATCAAGCAGGTGAGCGAGAATAGCAAATTCAAAAGGAAATCAAGAAATATACCGCACACAACATTTGATGCGATCGACGTTTTTAATGAGGCAGTGATTACAGACTTAAAAGACCTTGCTAAACACACCAGTGCTGGGATTAAACATTACAACATGCCACGCAAGTACTGGGATGCAATAAAATATTTAAGGAATAACAAAACCATCGAGCTCAAACCGTCAGACAAAGGCGGTAATATGGTAATCTTTAATAAGGATCACTATTACAGAGAGGCAATGCGGCAGTTGGAAGATGTTAAATGTTACACTCCAATCAGTCGGAGAAAGTATGTGGACTGCATAACGGAATACCATCGCCTATTGGGCCAGTGGAAAGATGAGGGCATTTTGAACCATGACGAATATCTTTTCCTCAATTGTGATGAACCCACTTTGCCAACATTTTACCATCTTCCAAAAATCCACAAACACTACAAAAATCCTCCAGGTAGACCTATTGTGGCTCCAATTAACAGTCTGCTGGAGAATACAGCCATTTATGTAGACTCATTTCTAGCCCCTTTTGTGAGAAACTTGGCATCCTATATACAGGATACACAGGACTTTCTAAGGCAAATAGAGGGGGTCATGTGGGAACAAGACCTACTGCTAATAACTCTGGACATTACCAGCCTATATACGTGTATTTGTCATTCTGATGGTTTGAAGGCAATGAGATGGTTTTTGGGCCGAAGACATCCTAAATTTACACTACACAATATAATGCTACTGGATATGATTTCGTCTTGTCTGCACAATAACATATTTACATTTGCAGGGCAACTGTACCAACAAAAACGGGGTACAGCGATGGGTACATTCTTCGCCCCCAGCTACGTGAATCTTTTCGTCGGCTGGTGGGAGAAGCACGTAGGCTGGGGGGAGGCCAATGACCAATGGTTGGATAGGATTGTACTTTGGTCGCGATATATCGACAACCTTTTTATTGTATGGCGCGGTAACCAATCCTCGGCTGAGGAATATATTGCTGCCCTAAACAATAATGATTTAAACTTAATATTCACAGGGAACATCAGTGATAGTTCAGTCAACTATCCTGACCTACAGGTCTATATTGAGAATGGCACCTTCCTGACCCGTCTCTTCAGGAAGCCAACAGCAGGAAACACAGTCCTGCATGCAGGAAGCAATCATCCTATAAGCCTGATCAAAAGTATACCCTACGGGGAATTACTGCGCTTGAAGCGTAACTGCACAACTGAGAGAAGCTACACAGTGGCTAAAAATGAAGCACTAGAGCGCTTCAAAGAAAGAGGGTATAGGAAAGGTGGCCTAAAACGGGCTGAAGAGCAGGTGAATCAAATTGAAAGAAAAAAACTGTTGATTTCTAAGAACAAAAGCCAGGGTATCACAGATACCAGTGTACAAACGATCACGAAGTACAACGAGAAATCAGCTAATATAATTCAAATTTTCAAAAAGAACTGGCACATCCTCAAGTCAGATAATGTGCTCAAAAACCATCTCCCCGAGCGTCCACCCATCACTTATAGGAGATGCCCCTCAATTGGGGATCAGTTGATACACAGCCATTTTTCCAATTCCAGAATAGTACAAAACAAACTGGGGATTAATGCTTTTTTCCCTGTCGGAAATGCAAAGCTTGTAAGTATAGTGGAAAAGTTACCACCTTTGAAGGCAGACCTGGGGATCCAAGGCCCACACGAACAATCAATCAATTTTTCAACTGTAACTCCGAATACACCATCTATTGCTTAATCTATCCGTGTAAAAAAAGATACATAGGCAGCACCAAGAACCCTACTAAAAAACGCATACTAGAGCATATGCGTGCTATCACAAATAAAGATCCAACATATCCCGTCACAAGGCATTTTGAAACATACCATCAAAGTAAAAGGGATCTGTTACAATTTTATTGCATCGACGGGATAAATAAGCATGAAAGAGGTGGAGACAGATTAAGAAAACTTAGAGCCATGGAATCCCGTTACATCATTGAGCTGCAAAGCATGAGCCCAGTTGGACTCAACAATGATGAAGAATTATGAACACATTAGGAATGATAATGTGAAATGCCAACATTAAGAAATCACACAGTAGCATACCCCCCTTTTCCCTCTCTTCCTTTCTATTTTCTGCTCCAATTCAAAACAAGATTTTGGAAGAAAATAGGAGCAGTAATGGATAACTAGACAAGGTTAAAAGCCCATTCAGAGCACAATTATGAAACCACAGTTATGTTTTATACAAAAGCTAATAGTTATAATGAATGTATGTATTTCATCTTCCTAATGTGGTTATTTAATGAGGTGTCATAGATTGAATTTGATGAATTACTATGCAAAAAGTTTTGTATTGAATTTACCTAATTTTTTCATTTATTATTTATTATATAATTTCTTGCACATGCACTTTATAATGAAAAAACGTATTGTTGTGAACCATTCTAACCACACTGTAAGATGGCCGTTATAGAAAGTACACAATCGAGGATGATGGAAAGTCCATCTTCTATGTCTATAACAAATTATGACGTGTGAAGGGTTTAAATGGTTGAACTTTACACATGCAATCGACATTGAAAAAGCCGCGAGGCGAAACACATCTGTCGATAGGCGGGGGAGGCTAAGCACCAAATAAAGCATCCTTGCCTTGATAAAAACTTCGTGTGTGCCTTTCATCTGTGAAGAGAAGAGGTGTTCGTTGTGTAAGAATATATATATATATATATATATATATATATTCACTGAAAAAACCATAGGTTTCACACCAGTTATAGTTAGGTGGAAATTTTACTCGCATAAAACCATTGAAATTCCCACGTTATAGTTAGTTGGACTCCCTATAACTTGCGCGTGCAATGCACTGCTGATGAGGTCACATATTACATCATTCATGACATCACTGATGACATCTCAAATGACATCACTGATGACAATATCCTTGTGACAAAGTGGCAGACCTCCTATCAGCATAAAATAACCTTTGACACACACATTCAAAAATAGAAACTAACATTTTCTTAAAAAAGGTAATTAGGTAATTCCAACATCTACATACACATCCACTCATTCACCAACAGTTCTATATAGTCACTCATGCATGTACTTACTCATCATATGTACTCATACACCTATACATCCTGTTACACACTAATACTCATCCATATAGTTACTCACACACAAATTCACACATGCAAATAAACTGTCAAAAAAACATTTACTTGATTATACTGCTATATACACACCACTACACATACTTCTACAGAAACGGAAACATATTTACTCTCTTAAACAATCAATTATAAAAACACATACTCACTAACCCACCCATACACACAATCATCCACCCATACAGTCTTGCACACATGCTGTCTTCAAAATACATACAAATAGTGAGTCACTCATTCATGCATCTGTGCTCTAAGTAATATCCCCCACCGAACCATACAGACACTGATACTGATACTCAAAAAAACAACTAATAACCCATATATACACTCATGTAGCTACTCACCAACCCATGCAGCCACTTATACACAAAGTGAGACACAGATACAGATATTTATATATTTAAACATTACTCGCTAATATATGTATTCACTAAGATACATTTAATAAGTCAGTTAACCAATCAATTTTACACAAAAAAACATCCATTTAGACATTTATTTACCCATTTATTAGTCCATCAACCTTTAGATATACATATATAAAAAATATTTACTTTTTCAGAAAGATACACATTCACTGGATGATGTCATCAGTGATGTCATTTGAGTTGTCATCAGTGATGTCATGAGTGATGTCACTGACCATGTCATGAGTGATGTAATATGTGACGTCATCAGCAGTGCATTGCACGCGCAAGTTATAGTGAGTCCAACTAACTATAACGTGGGAATTTCAATGGTTTTATGCGAGTAAAATTTCCACCTAACTATAACTGGTGTGAAACCTATGGTTTTTTCAGTGAATTTAATAGGTTTTTTAAATGCTAATTGCTAACTATAACTGGTGTGAAACCTATGGTTTTTTCAGTGAATATATATATATCCTTTCTGGTATGGAATATATATATATATATATATATATATATATATATATATATATAATATTTCTATGGCAAAATGAAACCCCTCATTTTGTTCCTTTTCAAATTAAATGTATTAAGTGTTCCCACTTTATTCCAATCAAGATGACTTCAGGTGTGCCATACTTTTGTCATAAGTAAGACTGTTAGCATTCTAGTTGTTCTTTAGAACACTCTGGGACATTCTGTCCTACATTGGGCTACATTGGGCTACATTGGGCTACATTTGGGCTCTAACATATATATAGCCCCATGTAGCCCAATATATATTTTTTCAAAGTTAATTTTCGTAAAAACCACTGGAGAATATATCTTGAGACATAGCAAAGGCACATCGGGGTACCAGTCCCTACAATTTTGCCAAGTTTGGTGGAAATCCATTCCGCCGTTCGGGCTAAAAGTGAGTCCAACCGCCCTATGGAAATTAACATGGGGAAAACACGTTTTGGGACCCCCCTTTTATTTCGGCCCCCGCTTGACGGATCCCCCCGAAACTTTCAGGGAAGGAGCGGAGCGCAGCGAGGCAAAGTTAAGGAAAATTACAGGCAGATCCCTCATTCAGCGCCAAAGTTATTCCCAATAGAATGTTGCGGATTTCCTATGGAAAACGATCCTAACTATAACTACCTACTGGCGACTGCCAGTAGGTAATATATATATATATATATATATATATATATATATATATATATATATATATACATATATATTGCCGCTTCGCTTTCTGTATGTTAGGAATTAATCCTCCAGAATAAGCACTCTCAGAGGTCGTTTGAGTCGTTTATTCACCACCAAACGGACACAGTATCAAACAGACACGTTTCGGTAAAGACCTTCATCTATGAATACATACATAGATGAAGGTCTTAACCGAAACGCGTCTGTTTGATACCGTGTCTTCGTATATTTTTTTACAAAAAATTACTGAAATGATCTATTTTGATTCTTGTGTAGATTTCAACTATTGTGGTATGATGATTTCGTTTTTACTTGGGGATGTGACTTTGGAACTTAAAAGGGCACTATGCCCGACATAGTAACAATGTGATGTATATCCCTTTAAGATTTGAATGGGATCGTTGATTAACCATGTGATCAACCTAGTTATTTAAGTTACTCCCTTTTTTCTTACCGTGACATGTGATCAAGCCTCGGCTGAGGTGAAACGCGTCATGGCGACTGGTGGGCTGTTAATTCTTCATGATTAAAACTCACTGACAGAAGAGCACGGAGTTTGTGGCTTTATTCAATATCCGTCGACTACTGGGCTTGGTGTGGCTATACTGTGCCCTGTTGTTCCGGACTCAACGGAATTTTTAATACCTATGAACTTCCGAGGTACGAGTAAAGCCCCTCCTCTAACTGTGGCGAGAAGCGGCAGGAAGTGATTGGCTTCGTGACCCGGAGCCGGACTGTGTACTCCGTTGAGGAGGAAGCCGCGAGAAGCCCCCGCGTAAGGAACACACGCCGAGCTTTGACTGAAGGAGCCGAATATCTAAACGCTACAGGGATATTTCGACATCCAGGTCAGAAAAACGGTGGTTCGAGAGAACGCGGTGAGGAGTGTGCACCTTTCAGTTGTGGGGATTGTCTTCTAACGACTGAATCTGTTTGCTGTCAGGAACTATAACAATTAGCTATATTCCACCATGTCGGCCGTCGTGTTAAGGAATAGGGAACAGGCTGCCAAACTGGTATTTGTCACCCCGGCTGGGGGGGCTGTAACGTCAACACCAGGGGAAAGCGCTACAAGTGTTACTAATCCAACGGCGCGCGACTTGTTTCGTAAGTTGGAAAAATTAATGAAAAAAGAAACTGCTAAATGGTGGGAGAATAAGTCTCTATCTATGTATCTGGAGGTGGGTCGGATACCACGTGGCCTTCGAATCTCTCTAGCTCCCAGCTATGAGAATCCGGACCCTCGCTTGCTCGAGAGGTGGGCGGCAACGAACCTAGATTCCTCTGCAAAACTGCTGGTACTTTTAATAGAATTTGCCGAGAGTGATCGAATGAAACTACAAAGCGAGATTGAGTCTGTTGAAGCAGAATTAGAAAAACTGGGAGAGGATGATGATGCTAATATGAAGAAAATGAGGGGTGAAATGGAATTCCGATTACAAAAAGAAGAAGAAGTAATCAAAAAACGTAAGGCTTACAAATTTGAAAGGGACAGGTTAGATTACCTGAATGGGCGCATTTTTACTTTTTCGAAAAAGTTTGAGAAAGAAGGAAATAAGGGCCAACAAGTGGACAACAATCGTGCTGGTGTCTCAAAGGGAAACCAAAGTTCTGCCTCCTCTATCAGCCTAAGCTCTACAGAGGGAAGTGAAATAGAGGGTGATTTACCTAGTACATCATTGGGGTTTACCGCACCAACGCCTGCGCAGGAGATGAGACGCCTGTGCGAGGCCAGACGCGAAACCTTGAGACCAAGAACAAACCCTATCCAGGCAGGAAGAGCGCAAATTGCAAGCGATCAGAGCGACGCAGACGCCACCAAGAAAAGTGGCGCGATCAAGAAGAGAACCAGAGGAAAATGGTCGAACAAGAGACGGGGCAATCAACAGGGAGCCCCTCAGTAGTGAATCTGACCGACATACAATTAAGTCCAAAAGAGACTAAAATTCTTGGCCTAGGGCTCTCCTATTGTCCGCCACAAACCTTTAATTATGCCAGCACACGTATGGATGCATACAGGTTTGTGAGAAAACTCAAACTTACCAAGTTCTATCGATTACGTCCCAAAAATATTAAAGACACTGTGCCAATACCCCTGAGCCCGAATATACTAACAGTTGAAGATGCTCCTTCATCTGAAGAAATCTGGGATTTACAGATTGAACAAACTGCACAGAACATAACAATTCCATGCATAGCGCCAGGAAATGTGTCCATCAATAAGGCAATCACACCATTCAAGCCTAAATCCACCTTCAATCCGATTTTCACACATGATAATTTGGATATCTATCAGGAGTTATTGGTGGAAGATCTCAAAAAGCTATACATAATGACGAACAAAAAAAGCCAAGCCATTGCACGACAAAATCAGAATTACAATCTACTGATAAAAAAGTTGAGAACAAATGAAAACCTAGTCGTAAAACAAGCCGACAAGGGAGGCAACATTGTGCTGTGGGCACGTGATAAATATATAGCGGAAGCAGAGAAACAATTAGGGGACACTGCCTGTTATCGAAAGACCAACATTGCATCTATTAAAACAGCTTGGAATGAGCTCAACGCTAAACTCATGGGTTGGCGCAGTTGTGGTTTGATTTCTATGGACGAATTCAAATTTATCAAAAAGGAGTTCCCTGTAATTCCGGTTTTCTACCTGTTGCCGAAGATCCATAAAGATCCACTATCTCCACCAGGGAGACCGATAATATCGGCAATCAATAGCGCAACAGAGAACTTATCAAGATACATAGACTTTTTCTTACAAGAATGGGTCAAAGGATTAAACTCGTACATACGAGATACAACTGACTTCTTGTGTAAAATATCGAAACAGATGTGGTCTGAAGACTACCTACTTATGACATTGGATATTTGTTCCCTGTATACGTCTATAAGGCATATAGATGGACTAAAGGCAACACAATTCTTTTTGGATAAACGTCCCATTCACAATGTGCAGCATAACAAAATGCTTATGGGAATGCTTAATATATGTCTGCAACAGAACTTTTTTACGTTTGGAGGTCAAGCCTATCAGCAATTGAGAGGGGTAGCCATGGGGTCTTGCTTCTCCCCCAGCTTTGCGTGCTTGCACATGGGGCTGTGGGAGGAGCAGACCCTGATGGGCCAGCACAGAACAACAATGGAACAACATGCTATTTTGTACCTCAGATACATTGATGATTTATTTTTTATCTGGAGGGGTTCAAAGGAAAGTGCCATTGAATTTGTAGATGGGCTGAATGTGAATAATTTGAATCTGCAATTTACCTCAACGATTAGTGAACTTTCTGTTAATTTTCTGGATGTAGAAATCTATATTAAGAATAATAAAATAGAAACGAAGTTGCACAGGAAATCTACTGCTGGCAATATGGTATTACATGCCTCCAGCAACCATCCTCACCACCTAATTCGCAACATCCCCTATGGGGAGATGCTGCGAATAAAACGAATCTGCAGCACTGAGGAAGAATGCAACATTGCTCAACTCCAGTGCAGGAAACGTTTTTTGGAAAGAGGCTACAGCCTTAAAATGTTAGACGAAGCAATGATTAAAACAATGAAATTTAAAAGGGAACAACTAATAGAATCCTGTATAATTCCTACTACTGTTATTGAGACGGCGGTCTCACCTCCAGAGAAAATACAGTGTAGGGCCATTGTCACTTATAGTCAGCAACATGCTGAGATTCGCAGGATCTTTTCAAGAAACTGGAATCTCGTACAAGGAGATCAGATAATAGGTGATCTAATCTGCAACAAACCAGAGATCACATTTAGAAAATCATCTTCCTTAAGTAATGCCATTGTAAGCAATACCCTAGAACTCCCAAAAAAGTGGTGGGAACGAATTACAGGTTTTAAAAAATGTCAAGTTTGCAAGGCCTGTAAACATGCTATTAATAAAACCCACTACACAAGTCCTTTCCATGAGAAACCAATAGCCATTAAACAGAAGTTAGGATGCAAGACAGAATATGTGGTATACGTTTTAGTATGCCCATGTGATCTCCTGTATATAGGCAGTACACGCCTTCCAGCACACAAACGCATCCTGCAACATCTAAGGGCAATCTCTGGAAAGGATCCATCCTATCCTGTGGCAAGACACTTCGAGAAATGTCACCAGAGCAACCCAGAATTATTAAAATATTATCTGGTTGACTCTGTCTTGCCATTGAGAAGGGGAGGGGATAGAGACAGTAAGCTGCGCCTGTTAGAAACCCGATACATTCTTGAGTGCAATAGTAAACAGCCTGGTGGGCTGAACAGCACGGAGGATCTGTACACTTGTTTATGAACTGTTATACTATTTTTGATGGCTTTTTACTGATGTTTGAACGTTTTGTATAATACTCTAAAATCTTAATATGTTTGGCAGCCTGAGTAGTTCAAAAGAATTTTTTTAACAATTTCACATTTCACAGTATATATGCACATTCACTTGAAATGGAACTTTTATAAACAACCCTTAGGGAAGTAACTAATTGTATTACATACGTCACGATATTTGATGGCTCCTACTGAGTAACTTGGAAAACCCACTGAGGTTCTATTTGTTATATACCAGTATAAATCACATTATCCCCAAAGTAATTTTGATACCAATGTATGATCTGAATTATGTGAGATGTAAATAATAGGTGATCTGTTTATATATTTATTGTACATTATGTAAATATATGAATTTAGAGTACTCCTATATATTTTTGTATACAAATGTAATTTGAGGTATTTTCTCTTTTTTATATATATTTTTAAATATAGGTATATATATATTTTCTAAAGGCATTAAATTTTAGGAATATTTCAGTTCTACAATACTTTGAATCAGATCTTTCTGTTCGTATATTTTTTTACAAAAAATTACTGAAATGATCTATTTTGATTCTTGTGTAGATTTCAACTATTGTGGTATGATGATTTCGTTTTTACTTGGGGATGTGACTTTGGAACTTAAAAGGGCACTATGCCCGACATAGTAACAATGTGATGTATATCCCTTTAAGATTTGAATGGGATCGTTGATTAACCATGTGATCAACCTAGTTATTTAAGTTACTCCCTTTTTTCTTACCGTGACATGTGATCAAGCCTCGGCTGAGGTGAAACGGGTCATGGCGACTGGTGGGCTGTTCATTCTTCATGATTAAAACTCACTGACAGAAGAGCACGGAGTTTGTGGCTTTATTCAATATCCGTCCACTACTGGGCTTGGTGTGGCTATACTGTGCCCTGTTGTTCCGGACTCAACGCAATATATATAAACAACTAATAACCCATATATACACTCATGTAGCTACTCACCAACCCATGCAGCCACTTATACACAAAGTGAGACACAGATACAGATATTTATATATTTAAACATTACTCGCTAATATATGTATTCACTAAGATACATTTAATAAGTCAGTTAACCAATCAATTTTACACAAAAAAACATCCATTTAGACATTTATTTACCCATTTATTAGTCCATCAACCTTTAGATATACATATATAAAAAATATTTACTTTTTCAGAAAGATACACATTCACTGGATGATGTCATCAGTGATGTCATTTGAGTTGTCATCAGTGATGTCATGAGTGATGTCACTGACCATGTCATGAGTGATGTAATATGTGACGTCATCAGCAGTGCATTGCACGCGCAAGTTATAGTGAGTCCAACTAACTATAACGTGGGAATTTCAATGGTTTTATGCGAGTAAAATTTCCACCTAACTATAACTGGTGTGAAACCTATGGTTTTTTCAGTGAATTTAATAGGTTTTTTAAATGCTAATTGCTAACTATAACTGGTGTGAAACCTATGGTTTTTTCAGTGAATATATATATATCCTTTCTGGTATGGAATATATATATATATATATATATATATATATATATATATATATATAATATTTCTATGGCAAAATGAAACCCCTCATTTTGTTCCTTTTCAAATTAAATGTATTAAGTGTTCCCACTTTATTCCAATCAAGATGACTTCAGGTGTGCCATACTTTTGTCATAAGTAAGACTGTTAGCATTCTAGTTGTTCTTTAGAACACTCTGGGACATTCTGTCCTACATTGGGCTACATTGGGCTACATTGGGCTACATTTGGGCTCTAACATATATATAGCCCCATGTAGCCCAATATATATTTTTTCAAAGTTAATTTTCGTAAAAACCACTGGAGAATATATCTTGAGACATAGCAAAGGCACATCGGGGTACCAGTCCCTACAATTTTGCCAAGTTTGGTGGAAATCCATTCCGCCGTTCGGGCTAAAAGTGAGTCCAACCGCCCTATGGAAATTAACATGGGGAAAACACGTTTTGGGACCCCCCTTTTATTTCGGCCCCCGCTTGACGGATCCCCCCGAAACTTTCAGGGAAGGAGCGGAGCGCAGCGAGGCAAAGTTAAGGAAAATTACAGGCAGATCCCTCATTCAGCGCCAAAGTTATTCCCAATAGAATGTTGCGGATTTCCTATGGAAAACGATCCTAACTATAACTACCTACTGGCGACTGCCAGTAGGTAATATATATATATATATATATATATATATATATATATATATATATATATATATATATATACATATATATTGCCGCTTCGCTTTCTGTATGTTAGGAATTAATCCTCCAGAATAAGCACTCTCAGAGGTCGTTTGAGTCGTTTATTCACCACCAAACGGACACAGTATCAAACAGACACGTTTCGGTAAAGACCTTCATCTATGAATACATACATAGATGAAGGTCTTAACCGAAACGCGTCTGTTTGATACCGTGTCTGTTTGGTGGTGAATAAACGACTCAAACGACCTCTGAGAGTGCTTTTTCTGGCGGATTAATTCCTAACATACAGAAAGCGAAGCGGCAATTGATTAGTGGGTGCACACCCACTTTGAAAGCACCCGTCTGGGAGTGCTCCGCGTTGGTGTTTCCTGGAGCTGAGATATATATATATATATATATATATATATATATAGCATAACTATCATCTTTCTCCAAAAACCATCAATATTTTTATTCAATATGTATTTCGGCAATTCACACAATGAATGTTTAATAGGGATTATTATTAAAAAGTTTAAAACAGTTTTAATTAAAAAAATATGTCTAGGAGTCTTTCTTTTAGCATAGTTTTTATGATTGCATTTTGTGAGTGGAACAAGAACGTACTATTTTTTGTTTTTGTTTTAATGCTGGGGGTCTGGTACACTCCCTGAAGTCCCACACAACATTACAAAAAGGTTTGGTGATGCCTCTCCCTATTCTAGGGGTTCCACCAAGCTCAAAAATATAAACAAAGAAGCCCTTGCAGGGCATTAGGCGGGGTTCCTTTAAGGAGAAGTGAATAATAGATAAGCACCTCCCCTCTGAGCCTTTAGAGCCCTTGGGGACCTTATCCCCTGAGGCTCTTTTCTTTTTTAAGGGAGGAGGGAATGCAGGCCGCTTTCCCGAGCATGTACAGGCTGCAGGGACCGCATCCAATGGGGCTGTATTATTTTTGAAGAGCAAGCAGCACACCTCCCCCACCCGTCATGGCCTCTGGGGCCCCCATAGCCTTAGCCATGTTTTCTCTTTAAGGGTAGGGGGCATGCAGCCCTTCTCCCCAAGTGACTGCATGCTCTGTGCATCCCATCCACAGGGCCTTTTATATGTTAAGGAGAGGGGCATTCAGCATCCCTTTGCTAGCCTTTAGGGACCCGGGAACCCCATCCCCTTGCACCTAATGTATGTGCTTGGTGCCCAACTGAGGCACACACAACACACAACATCGGGGCCATTGAGCCCCAGGGCCACTGCAGCCCTGTCAGCCCCTACATATACACATTCTTGGTATGTCAGGAGCCGGCATTGCTCCTGCCCTGTGGGAACAGCTATTTTTGCATGCTCTCACCTGGCGGGCAAGGGCATTGACAGGAAAACACATATCTGCTGTTATTCGGTGGGAGCATTTTTAAAGCTACGGAAGGGTGGGAGCAGTCAAGTTCCCATACCCATGCTCTTGGAGGTAGGGAACTATGTCCTGGGTGGTGTGTTCCAAGGGACACTATAAGAAAGCTGGCCCTAGAGATGGGGTCACTGGGGCCTTAAGGGAGTCCGGGGGTTTAGCTGTATACTGATGTCCCTTTAAAAATTGTACTGGGCCTTTGGGACCTCTGTATATACAATAAGGTTTTGGGGAAATATCCCCATACCTGAGGGGTTG
This sequence comes from Lissotriton helveticus, assembly GCF_964261635.1. NCBI lineage: Eukaryota > Metazoa > Chordata > Amphibia > Caudata > Salamandridae > Lissotriton > Lissotriton helveticus. Next base: position 1,414,075,134 of record NC_136061.1, read on the forward strand.
AGAGGTTTCTCAGACGGAGTATGACCCCCCAAGTCAGAATTTTAACCACAAAAAATACCCCAATGGATCAGCAAGTGGTCAGTAGAACAGATTCTCTAACTGTAAAAAAAGGGGAACTCTCTAGTGTAAGGTTGCACCTAACTCAACCTGAATGAATGAATGAATGAAAACTGGTTTTTATAAAGCTCAACGTTCACTCCAAGGAGCATCTTGGCGCTAGATGACAGAGATCTGAGGGGAAGATAGGAGGGGAAGAATACAGAAAGAAAGGATGGTTGCGAGACATCAGATGAGTGCTAGGATTTCCTGGTCTGAAGCGCTAAAGATCCAAGTTTTTAATAACTTTCTAAACATGGGCTCGTTGTTGGTGTATCTTAGTTGGGTGGGCAGGAGATTCCAAGCTTTGGCTCCCAGTGTAGCCAGGGTTTTCCCCCCTCGGGTTTCCATTTTGAAATGGGGACTGATGAGCAAGTTCTTGTTGGAAGATCGCAGAGTTCGTTTAGTTTTGTAGGGTCTAAGATGATTTCTCAGGTATTGTGGCCCACTTCCAGTGGTGGCTTTATGGGTGATGGTTAGGATCTTAAACATGATCCTTTTATGGATTGGAAGCCAGTGGAGGGCTTTTAGGGCATCCGTCGAAGATGACACTTTGGGGAGTCCCAGTACCAGCCTGGCAGCGGCATTTTGGATCACTTGTAGTCGTTTTATCACCATCTTTTTTGTTCCAGCATATAATCCATTGCCATAGTCAAGGCGAGACAGAATTAGGGCCACTGCAACAGTTTTCCTAGCATGCAGGGGAAGCAGATCAAAGAATTTCCTCAACATTCTTATTATTTGAAAACAAGTACCTGCAACTGTGAGTGCCTGTTTGTGAAAGGACAGCGAAGGGTCAAATTTAAAACCTACGTTTTTGGCTGTGTCCACTGTGGCGGGCGGTGGATCTGAGTTAATGGGCCACCATAGGGTTGGGTTAAAGTTGTTAGCTTTCCCAAACAGCATAATCTCTGTCTTGGAGCTGTTACACCTGAGATGGTTTGACTCCATCCATTTCATGACTGAGGTGAGGCAGTGATGAAATCTTTCTTCTGCCGCGGTGGAATTTTTATCCAGGGTCAGAATCAATTGGGTGTCGTCTGCGTAGCTGATAACTTCAATATCGAAGGAGTCAATCAGTGAGAGCAGGGGGGACATGTATAAGTTAAAAAGGGTCGGACTCAGGGAGGATCCCTGTGGGATGCCTGAGGACAGTTGTTTCCCTGTGGACTTGTATCTACCCAAAGTGACGACCTGGTTCCTGTTCCTAAGAAATGCGGTTAACCATTCGTGGGCTTTGTCGTTTAAACAATTTGCTTCAGTCTGTTTATAAGAATGTTATGGGAGACCGTATCAAAGGCCACAGAGAGGTCCAACAGAATCAACACTGCCTCCTTGCCTTGATCTAGTGCCCATTTCAGGGTGTCTGTGGTGTGGAGCAGTGCTGATTCTGTTGAATGGCCTGCTCTGAAGCCTGATTGCTTGGGGTGAAGGCAATTGGAGCTTTCCAAGAACTCGTTCAGCTGAGTGTTCACCAGTTTTTCCGCTATTTTACTTAGACATGGGAGAAGGGAAATGGGTCTAAGGTTGGAAAGTATAGTGGGGTCAGAGAGTTTCTTTTTTTGGAGAGGTTTGACCGCAGCTATTTTCCATAGATCAGGGATTTTTGCTGTTTCAAAGGTAGAGTTGATGATTTGATTTATGATCGGGGTCACAGTCTCAATTAGTGCGTGGAGAATCTTTGGCGGGCAGGGATCGAAAGGGGACCCTGATTTACATGAAAGAATAGCCTTCTTAGATTCATCTAAACTAATGTTTTTAAAGCATAGGAGTTCAACTCTAGGACCTGGGTTTTGGGCTGGGGGTCTTGGGCTATACAGTCAGAGAAATTGTTTTTTAGCTCGCTGATTTTATTTTCAAAGTACTCTTCAATATCATTACAGAGTTCTTGTGAGGGGGTATTTCAGAGTCTAAGCTAGCTGGATGGGTAAAAGAGTTCACTATTTTAAAAATAGACTTTTCGTTACCATCTGCTTTATCAATTAGGTGCGTATAGAACTTCTTTTTTTCCACCTTTATATGTAGATGATAGGATTTTAATCCTAATCTAAAGGATTTCAAATCTTCTGTTTTGCAGTGCTTTCTCCAAGTCTTCTCTTGGGTCCTACACTTATCTTTCATAGTTTTTAATTGGGGTGTGAACCAAGGAGCTGACTTGCGTATAGTGTTCTTGCCCTTCTTCCATGGTGCTAGCGTATTAGCTATTGATAGCATCCATTTATTAAACAGATTGTTGTCTGTATCTGGATCATTTGTAAGGGTAGGTTTAATGGATTCCGCTAAATGTAGTAGGTTGGGGCTAGCTAGCAGATTTTTCCAATTGAGGACAGGCGGAGTGGTGATATCATGCCCTATTGTGGGTCCGTTTTCATAGTATATATTAAAAGGCACCAGTTTGTGGTCAGTCCAGACAAGGGTGGACGGGGGAGGTGTTACTATGTTAGTAGCATTGGAGCATATCCCGTCTAGGGTATGCCCAGCTTGGTGAGTGGGACCTTTATTATGAATTTTTAGACCAAGGGAGTTAGTAATTTCCCTGAAATTTCTTGTGTTTGGGCAATTCTCCATTTCTAGGTGTAAGTTAAAATCACCCAGGACTGTAAAATTGGCATAACGTATCACCATGGGACTTAGAAAGTCACCAAAAGTATCTAAAAATTGGCCCAAAGGGCCAGGGGGTCTGTACACCAGTGCTCCCGCAAAGGTGTTTTGATTGTTTATTTTAACATTGAAGCAGAAGCATTCTGCGTCCTTCAGTTCAGAAGCGGGTGATATGGTACATTTTAGGTGTACTTTGAGGATGATCGCAATCCCCCCTGTATTTTTCCTGTTCTGTCTAGTCTGGATATAGTGTATCCCAATGGGAGGGCTTGTGCTAAATCCGGGTTAGAGCTCTCGGACAACCATGTTTCCGTAATAAACAAACAATCAAAGAGGTTATCGACGAGCAGGTCATATACCTGTGTCGCATGTTTGGCAAGAGACCTAACATTTATGAGAGCACATACTATGTATTTTTGACAGGCCTTGGAGTTAAGTTGTTTTGTAGGGTTCCTCCCATGGTCATAGTCCGTGACTTCAGTCTTTTTACTTTTGTTACCTGTCTGGGATGGGTTTTTCGGTTCACCGGGAGTGAAGAGAGGGCGGTTTTTTGACTGAGGGTTAAGACTAAGTATCTCTTCCCTGGTGTAGTTTGTTTTTGGTAGTCCACCGGCAGCATGTCTGGCCCCGGTCGCCGTCTGGCGCGAACGGGCACAGACAAGTTTGCCTTAGGCGCGCCTTCGGCGCGCAGACGGCGCGCCCGCTGCGCTCGTCCGCTGCGCTCGTCCGCTGCGCGTCCTGGCCATGCACATGGTTTATAGGGATGGGCTTAGGGGGCGTGGCCAGAGGTAGTGGGCGTGGCTTGCGGGTTCTCTGGTAATGGCGGCCAGAAGATTAGTTCGTATCCTGCAACAACGCTAAAAATCCGCTGTGCGGAGGTCCCCAGAAACGTGATGGCAGAGAGAAAAGTGCACAAGGAGAGGGTTAGGGTAAGTGAAGCACAATATCACAGTTTAAAATTTTTCAACAGATTAAAATAAAACGGTCACCCGGCTTCCGCCTCAGGAGATGGATGTCATCTGAATGGTAGGAAGGAAAACACTCTTTGTTTAATTACCCTCACACACCCCAGTGGTGTCATGCTTCATCATCGGGTCACCCCAACGCCTACAAGTCAGGGTGGGCTCAACCACAGTGTTTTGAGCTCTTTTGATAAATGAAGACCAGGGGGATTAAAGATTAAAAAACCTCAGGCAGACCCCTGGTTTCCCTTTATTCTTGGGTCTGTCTGGGTTGTTAAAAAATCTTAAAAACGGGTCTGTAGGAGTGTTATGGTCTTAAGACCCTAGTGCCGACATGTTTCAGTCCTAGGTTGGCCGTATAGGTCCTGGACTTTCTTCAGGGCAATGGTTACCCCCCCTGGGAAATACAGTGATGGGAGTCCCTATCCTGTCAATGAAGCGAGGGCAGAGTAGCTGCTCCTCACGTGCATGTAAAACACACAAGGTAATGGACGGAATGTTGCACAATGGCAAAACATTCACCCCCAGTCACAGATCTGGGTTTAAATCCATCGTTATTTTGCTCACCACGCCACCCCAGTTCAGACATGGCCATATGCAAATCAGACTTGACCCTGTGCCTCATGGGAACAGTTCAGACCGAACTGCCAAGCCATGTCTTCCCTGGACCGGAATCTAGCATCCTAGGACCGGTTTCTGGCTATCAGCCGTCTTCAACCAGGATAGCTTGACTCCAGTGGCGTAGTGAGCACGGAACCCACGTCTGGGCATACCCTTCCCACATAAGGTGAACAGCAAAACACACAAGGTGATGGACGGAATGTTGCACAATGGCAAAACATTCACCCCCAGTCACAGATCTGGGTTTAATCCATCGTTATTTTGCTCACCATGCCACCCCAGTTCAGACATGGCCATATGCAAATCAGTCTTGACCCTGTGCCTCATGGGAACAGTCCAGACCGAACTGCCAAGCCATGTCTTCCCTGGACCGGAATCAAGCATCCTAGGACCGGTTTCTGGCTTTCAGCCGTCTTCAGCAAGGATAGCTTGACTCCAGTTATTTTGCTCACCACGCTCACCACGCCAACCCAGTTCAGACATGGCCATAGGTAAATCAGTCTTGACCCTGTGCCTCATGGGATTTGCATATGGCCATGTCTGAACTGGGGTGGTGGAGTGGGCTAAAGAATGATGATGGATTAAACCCAGATCAGTTGACTGGGGTTGAGTGTTTGATTTGCTCAAACACTCCGTCGATCATCCCCTTTTGTATCGCCTCACGTGCATGTAACAGATAACTTATCCATTAAGTGTGCTCCCCCATCCTTCTTGGGGAGGCTAATCGCTTCGCACAGGACCGGTAGGATACTCTGGGTGATCTTTGAGTCAAGCTCTCAACCCGCTTCTCATACCTATTTGGTACCGGTCCTCGGCTTGACCATAACACTCCTACTGACCCGTTTTTAAGATTTTCTATCAACCCAAACAGACCCAAGAATAAATGGAAACCAGGGGTCTGCCTGAGGTTCTTTAATCTTTAATACCCCTGGTCTTCATTTATTAAAAGGGTATCCCTATCCTGCCCCCTTATATATTTTTTTAAAACATTGTTAAGGCCGGGGACTAAGGCCCCGTGTTCTGCAATTGCTGCCACAATATTTTTGTTCATATGGGAGCCAGCCAATCAGAGCACTCACTCTTACAGTAAGATGGGCCAAGGGAAAAAATGCCCCCTCAGGCAATCAGAATGCTCAATCATCGTGATATACAAACTAATGTTTAAAAACAACAAAAAAACACTGACATTTGCAAGTTATAGTTTACTGGCATAATTATAACTTGCACACACATCATGTACTGTCCTTCGGCCAGGCCCTACTCCCATGTTATGCAAATGCCCAACCTACATCCGTTGCCCATTATAAATTTAATTTTAACATACGATGAGTGATGTGATGTGGTGTAATTTGTGAGACCATAGGCACAGCATGGAAGGGCATACATTACCATTAGTTTGGGACCAATACCATGCAAATTTCAATGTTTTTCTGTTTTTTCAGATTTTAGTTTTTATCTCATCTCAACACCTAACCTGTCACATTAACCTTTGAGTTTTTAGTGACTTTGTGGGATTTTTAACATAAGCTAAAATAGTATTACTATACCTAAATATAATGTCATTTTAACCTTTGTCATCTTCATTGAAAATATAAATATATAACATGGTCATGTGATCAAGGGCCTTTGGGCTCGAAACGCATCATGGCTGTGGTTTGTTTGAGCAGACAATAAAAAACACTTACAGCACCAAACTGCGGTCTGAGCTCCTGTCTTCCGCGGCAAAGTGAGAAAGTGAGAGGAGTTGCTGTTATATATATATATATATATATATATATATATATATATATATATATATATATAAATATATAAATAAATATATATATATATATATATATATTCACTGAAAAAACCATAGGTTATAGACCATATATAGTTAGGAATTAGCATTTACAAAACCTTATTTTACTCACACAAAACCATTGAAATTCCATATATAGTTAGTTGCACTAACTATATATCGCGCACCCGCAATCCACTGCTGATGATGTCACATATTACATCATTCATGACATGGTCAGTGACATCACTGATGACATCACTGATGACATCTCAAATGACATCACTGATGACATCACTGATGACATCTCAAATGACATCATCTAGTGTCTGTGTGTTTTTGTAAAGTTTAAATATGTTTTACATATTGAAGAATGAGTGGATGTATGGAAGACTGAGTGTGTGTGTGGCTGGCTGGGAGGTGTGTGACTCTGTGCATATCAATGTGTACTTGTATCAGTGATTGTATAAGAGAGTAAGTATGTGTTAGTATATGTGTGAAAAAGTATGGTGTTCTGTGTTTAACTGTATAGATGAGGAAATCGAAGTGTGATTGATTCTTCACAGGACTGACTAGGTGTATGAGTGCATATGATAGTGTTGTAATAATGAGTGACTGTATGTATGAGTGATTGTATGGGTGAATGAGTGAATGTGTGTGTAGACGTAGGAATCAGTGAGTGCGTATGTAGTAACTGGTATTGGTGTGTCATGATGTCATCAGTGATGTCATTTGAGATGTCATCAGTGATGTCATTTGAGGTGTCATCAGTGATGTCATCAGTGATGTCACTGAAGTATGGTGTTCTGTGTTTAACTGTATAGATGAGGAAATGGAAGTGTGATTGATTCTTTACAGGACTGACTAGGTGTGTGAGTAACTCCATGGATGAGTGGCAGTGTGTGAGTGTCTGCATAGGTGTATGAGTGCATATGATAGTGTTGTAATAATGAGTGACTGTATGTATGAGTGATTGTATGGGTGAATGAGTGAATGTGTGTGTAGACGTAGGAATCAGTGAGTGCGTATGTAGTAACTGGTATTGGTGTGTCATGATGTCATCAGTGATGTCATTTGAGATGTCATCAGTGATGTCATCAGTGATGTCATTTGAGATGTCATCAGTGATGTCATCAGTGATGTCACTGACCATGTCATGAATGATGTAATATGTGACATCATCAGCAGTGGATTGCGGGTGCGCGATATATAGTTAGTGCAACTAACTATATATGGAATTTCAATGGTTTTGTGTGAGTAAAATAAGGTTTTGTAAATGCTAATTCCTAACTATATATGGTCTATAACCTATGGTTTTTTTCAGTGAATTTTCAAGGTTTTGTAAATGCTAATTCCTAACTATATATGGTCTATAACCTATGGTTTTTTCAGTGAATTTCATTGGTTTTTTAACAGCTAATATCTGTAGCTGTAAAATGTATTCTTCTTTAAATCCAAAAATATATTTTATATGTTTATGAATAATTTTTTTTTAAATATTTTTTTTTCTTCGTTCCCGCTTCGCGAATCGGGAAGCTTCCCGTTAGCTGACCTTGATGCCGCGAAATAGACCGCGAGCCGGTAAACGTTTCTTTACCGCAACTGCCGCGTTAGAAAACAACATCGTGACGCCTCCCGTCCGCATGACGTTTCACGTTGTCGCGTGATACGTCATATGACGTGCTACGTTAGCGAACTGGTACGCGAAGCGAGTCGCAAAGCGCAGGTTTCTGGAAGCAAACCGGGAGGCCCTGCAAAGCGCTTAACGTAAACACAGCAGGTCATGTGACTTGGTAATAACACTTTTCATTGGTTCATTTCACTTTTGGTTTCCTAATGATGTAAGACTAGGTCATATAATCTAAAATGAACACTTTTCATTGGTTGAGAACTCCTGTTTTTCCCAAATGATGAAAATCCCTCCTTCTTTCCTCACTCTGACTTTCATCATTGTGAGAGAAAGACCCTTTGTGATCACTGAGCAATGGCTTCTTTAGTAGCTTCAGCTGGTGCTTCCCCACCACCTCCACCACATCCAAGGAAGAGTGGACCACCTGCTCAAGTTATAATTCAACAAGAAGAGGAAGAAGAGGAACAGAACGACGAGCACGAAGAGAGGCAGTTTTTGCCTGAGGAGCCCAGGACGTCTCACCGGAAAGAAAACTTCATTTGGCAATTTTTTAAAATTCCCAAAGGTCAGAAAAAAGTAAATGCAAGATACGTAACTTGCCTTATATGTCAAGATAGACTGTCCAGAGGAACCGAGAAAAAATACAGTTTCGGAAACTACACAATGCATCGCCATATGACTAGGTGGCATCCTAACAACTACAGTGCTGCACAGTTTCGGAACGACCTAGATAATCTCCCTATTATGGCCAGAAGATCTGTTTAACCGGAAGTAACGGGACCAGAGGGCAGGGAGATGGTGCCAAATATACAAATGAGATTTGGTGAAGTAAAACACATCTGCGTATTTTGCGATGGATTCATTTGCTACGGAGAAAGAAGCATCACTCTGATCAACAGAGCTATTGACTATCATATGCAAGTTTGTACGAAACGCCCAAAATAATAAATACTTTTTTTTTGTTTTGTTGCTCCTGTTGAGCCCTTTACAATGAATCGTTTTCATTGCCCCCTCCAAGAAAAACCCAAAAAAATATAAAACTGTTCAGAAAAATTCAAAAAAAGTAAAAAAATGTTCCGAAAAATAATAAAAAAAATATAAAACAACAAAAACAATAAAAAAAAGTTCATTTCAGAACTACCTCCCCGTTATTAAAAAATTGGTACAATATTTGGAACTGTGCCAACCTCTATTTCTCTTAGTTCGCTTCCCAGTTCGCTCGCCGGTACGCGAACCGGAAGCGAACCAAAAACAGTAAGTATAAGGGAAGGAAACAGACACTTATGTTAAAAGAAAGACAGCTATAGGGGAGTAAACTAGAGATACTATTACCCGTAATCCACTGCTGATGATGTCACATATTACATCATTCATGACATGCTCAGTGACATCATCAGCAGAGGATTGCGGGTTTTTTGGCAACGTGCCTTATCCACGGTTTAATAACGCTGCCTTTTGCTTTATATAAGTTTTCAAATTGTATGAAATATATACCAATAGGTCGTTATGAACCTTTAGGTAGTGCTTTTCTTCATGAGGTCTGGTCGCTTCCATACACATACAGATGTTTCAAAGATGATCAAGAAGTTTATCTGAATGGAGAGGAATGCACTGAGACGCCAGATCATTCACTAATGTGTAGGCACATACAGTTACACGGTTCATGCAACAAACACCGACCAAATATGGCTTGCGTGTTGCAAGGCACGCCAGTTCCTGCTATCATCCCCACGTTCAAGTTGTTGGAAAATGGTAGTTATTTGATGCTCAATAATGAAGATTGTTCTGGGTTAATTAAAAGTATTCCTTTTATCGTAACAGTAAGTGAACGGGTTATTTGCTGCAGAAATGTTCTATTTCCTCCCACACATGAACATAGGGAGTTTTCAATCTCGCCACAAATACCAACCTTGGGAGCAGATTTCAACGGCATGGCAAGAATAAGAGCTCTTTTGTCTCAGAGAGAGGTGGCCTTGAGTTCGGCCCGTGAAACTTTCGTGCTTCACATAGCGAACACCCGTACAGAGGTGCAGACCCTTTTCAATTCAGATTTGCCTTTCCATTTCAGCAAGATGGTTCAGACTATCTTTAACGCATCCTCCACAAAGGCCCTGGCGCACTTTTTTAAAGTTGTTACCAGTGGTCTCGTGACTTCATTTGAGAAAATCTTTGGAGTCATCCCTGCTTTCTTTCATTCTATTTTTTCCACTCTGCTTCGTGGATTGCCATTTTTACTTGCATTACCAGCGGACGCTCTTGTGCTTTTTTACATTTTTAAATATGGATGTCCCTCCTATGCAACCTCCCGCCCTGCAGCTGCTGACACTGTTCCGCAATCGCATGCTAGAATATTATGGCACAATGCCGTTGGCGATATTAAGCACGGCATATGGATTATCTTTTCGATTCTCCTACTTCACCTGTGTCCAGCCTGTATTTCACTGCCTGACCTGTGATTTCGATTGGGCCATTGATTTGTGTCTCTGCGGACCGGTTTCTCCTGACGTCGACTTTAATCAGCTGATGACTCCTATCATTACTCACGAGTTGGTTTGTCCTGGCGAAAGGATTATGGCTGTGGCATTGATGCATGGACTAATTGGTCCCTGGAATTTACTGGCGGCAACACAGTCTTTCTTGGAACAGAGCTTTCTTGAAAACCCACCGAGCTGTCCTCTGATGGTGATAGAGGATCCGGTGCTGGGAGAGCACGTATGTTCTTTTCCGCTTTTAAATTGGATGGCTGAACTGTTTTCGGATGAAGACGGTGACTTCCTATTGGAGGCTGTTGCAGCTTATTTTGCATACACAGTTATGTCATAGACCTTTTTCATGTTTGATATGCTGAGTACTAGCATTTCATTGACAATTCATTGACTTATTTGTCAAGTTTTTATTATTTACCTTGCCTATTGGCTTAAGACTCGATAAAGTACTTGGCTGTTTTATTTTTCTTTAGCATTACATTTTCCTAGTTTTTAATGCTTTACCTTGCGGACCGTCCACATATAAACTTGCAATCTGCTCTCATGAGATGGCACTTCTATTATCTTATTCAGTTCGTTTCCGGATCATGGGGAGGTGTCATCTAGGTCCTGGATATCTTTACACCGTGTTAAGTTAGCATGGGCTCATTACCGGTTTAAACGCCATTTTTCCTTTTTTGCAACTTCTGCACACGACACTTAGTTGTTGCTTTAGCTTTCAACCTAGTAGTTCATCGTGGTTTACATGAGAATAATATGTTATTGCTCTACTATCTGCTTTGCTTGTTAAACTATATCTGTACAGCGAGTGCTAAAGTTTCAAGAACAACACGATACAGAATTGTTATGAGGTCTGATCTCCACGACTTCATACTCATAACATAAGTGCAACTTCTGCCAATTCTGGGCATGAGGCGGGTTTTATATTGCTTTGCCGAACACACATACACAACACTTGATGCGGTTCACATGAAGAGAGAGCTGGTGTATGCTGATGTGATTCCTTCAAATCTAAGACACTAAAGTATGGGCACGCCCTAAACCAACACAAAGAGACCTTCTTAGCAAATAATATAATATGTGTATTAGGGAGGGTGAGATATAAGCAGCCGCGGGCCGTGGAGGGAGTTACGGTGAGGCAGGGAGGCGGGGAGGGGGAGAAGCAGGGTGGAGCCCTCTCCACCCTGCCCCTCCCCCTCCCCGCCTCCCTGCCCCACCGTAACTCCCTCCACGGCCCGCGGCTGCTTATAAGTGTTGCTAACTCTTATTCATTTACAGCATGTTAACATACTGTCACCATTCGCTTTTTATGTACTAGTAACTATGCTGGTAATTTTGCTACTGATAATATGTGTACTTGTATTATCTAAGATACTACGCCTGAGAAGACGGCATTAGTAAATAAACATTTCAAATACACATGTGTTCTTCTTAACTCCATGTTCTGGTTTCTAAGAAATATATAACGACCGACTGTTCATGAGTTCCACGTATCCTGAGGTACTATAAGTTCATATTCTGGATTGTCTAAACATTGAGAGTTTGTTATATCCAATGTGACACTGTACCTAGCTTGCTAAGGGGTTTTTGATTACTAAGGTGAGTTTTGGGACACCCTAATTCGCCGAGGTTCCAATCCTCTGTCCACAGTTCTGTGTGAGAACAGAAACCCTGCGACAGGGGCACCCCCGACCCTTGCTGGAGCTTCATCACACTTGCGATACAACTCCAGCAATGCGCCACCTTTACGGCACAGATACATCACGCATCTCTGCTGTTTTTGCCCCATGATGCGCCGCATTGTAAATGCAGCACACCATAGGTGACGGAACAGCGGCACAGAATGACTAACACATCCCTGGTGATGCGCCAGTCATCATAAATCTATCCCTATGCTTCTTATCTTGTTAGAGATGAACCGCCATATGTATCATCAAAGTTTTTTGCATTTCCTAAATAGCGAACTTTAAGGAATAAATAGCGATTCTTTACCATTCCTAGTTTGCGATGAGCTATTTGCTAATTACAAATTACCCATTCATTTCCTTCATTTCCATAGGGCGGTTGGACTCACTTTTAGCTCGAACGGCTGAATGGATTTCCACGAAACTTGGCAAAATTGTAGGGACTGGTAGCCCGATGTGCCTTTGCTATGTCTCAAGATATATGCTCCAGTGGTTTTTACGAAAATTAACTTTGAAAAATATATATTGGGCTACATTGGCCTATATATATGTTGGAGCCCAAATGTAGCCCAATGTAGCCCAATGAAGCCCAATGAAGCCCAATGTAGCCCAATGTAGCCCAAAGATGGCCGCCAGAGACGAAAAAAAACAAATGTAGCCCAAATATCAGCCAGATGTAGCCCAACTATAGCCCAGTGAGAGAATGACCAATCAGCTTTGCAAACCTCCGTTACGCGAAGCGGAGCGCTGTTACAGATATATATCTTTTTTTGAACGTTAATTTCTCAAAATCCACTGGAGCACATATATTGAGACCTAGCAAAGGCACTTCGGGCTACCAGTCCCTAATATTTTACCAAGTTTCGTGCAAATCCATTCAGCCGTTCGATTATTATTATTATTATTTTTTTTTGCCCCGCGGGGCCCTTTTAAAACCTCCACATCAAACCTAGGGGGTCAGCGAGGATCTACTATTCCCCCTTATGGTCATTTGCCCCTTCGCTTTCGCCTCCTCTTGTCTCTCGATCCTACCGAGAGACAAGATGGCGGCCGCTACGGACTGTTTGGAATGTTGACAGACGCCGGAGAACCAATCAGCTTCGCTTCACAAAGCTCCGTTGCGCGAAAAGTACGCGTCCTGGAGCGCTGCCCGGTCCGCTGTTACAGATATATATCTTTTTTTAAACGTTAATTTCTCAAAATCCACTGTAGCACATATATTGAGACCTACAAAAGGCACATCGGGCTACCAGTCCCTACAATTTTGCCAAGTTTCGTGCAAATCCATTCAGCCGTTCGGGCTAAAAGTGAGGCCAACCGCCCTATGGAAAACTCAATGTTAAAAACACGTTTTGGGACCCCCCTTTTTTCTCGGCCCCCCCTTGACAAACCCCCCCCAAATTTCCAGGGGCTGCTCAGAAACAAAATGTGCCATTTTCCTGAAAATTTCAGCCAATTCCGTCCACAAACGCCAAAGTTATTAGACATAGAATTTTCAAAAATCCCATAGAGAAAAAATCCTAACTATATATACCTACTGGCGACCGCCAGTAGGTAATATATAGTTAGGATTTTTTCTCTATGGGATTTTTGAAAATTCTATGTCTAATAACTTTGGCGTTTGTGGACGGAATTGGCTGAAATTTTCAGGAAAATGGCACATTTTGTTTCTGAGCAGCCCCTGGAAATTTGGGGGGGGTTCGTCAAGGGGGGGCCGAGAAAAAAGGGGGGTCCCAAAACGTGTTTTTAACATTGAGTTTTCCATAGGGCGGTTGGCCTCACTTTTAGCCCGAACGGCTGAATGGATTTCCACAAAACTTGGCAAAATTGTAGGGACTGGTAGCCCGATGTGCCTTTTCTAGGTCTCAATATATGTGCTTCAGTGGATTTTGAGAAATTAACGTTCAAAAAAAGATATATATCTGTAACAGCGGACCGGGCAGCGCTCCGGTTCGCGGACTTTACGCGTAACGGAACTTCGCGTAGCGAAGCTGATTGGCTCTCCGGTGTCTGTCAACATTCTAAACAGTCCGGAGCGGCCGCCATCTTGTCTCTCGGTAGGATTGAGAGACAAGAGGAGGCCAAAACAAAGGGGGAAATGACCATAAGGGGGCATAGTAGATCCTCCCTGACCCCCTAGGTTTAATGTGGAGGCTTTAAAAGGGCCCCGCGGGGCAAAAAAAATAAAAAAAAATTGTTTTTTTGAGTGGGTAGCGCCCGGTTCGCGAACTGGGAAGCGTTCTGGGCAGCGTACTATAAGGAAAAAAGAATGATAGACTTTTCAAATACTGTATGTTAATTGATTGTTGGTTTTGTTGATTATTTTTTAATTTTTTTTATTTTTTAAGCAATTATTTATTATTGTGATTGTGTTTGAAAATTTAATAACATTTCTAACATTTAACTAGTTTATGAATTACATATAAAAATGATTAAAGACTCAAACAATTTTTTAATCTTACATACAATTTTATTTTTCGGATTGTTTTTCAAAATTTAATAGAACGTCTAGCATTTGACTGTCCGATATGTCCTCTTGTTGAGTGAACATAAGTTCCCACATTTGACCGTCATCATAATGAAGTAAATGATCCACAGATTCTACACATTGAACTAATTCATGGTCCCGTGATTCATCCATGAAATCTGAGTCATCATTGTCCTCAATATCTTTTTCTGTGTTGTTCTCCAGAACAATTTCGAAGGAAACATTCTGCTCACCTTCCATTTTATTGCTGTAATTTGCATAAAAAATAAATATATCAGTAGAGATAGGGCACTGTTGGGTTTAAGTTCAGACAGGTACTTGTGAGTTTATAACAGAGAAGTAATCTATGGGCACTGTATGGTTTCAGGCGTGAAGTAGTACTATTAAAAAGTGCCTGTGAAGAAGCCTAAGTAAATTCATAATTATACCACAGAAACCTAAATCAATCCATAATTATAATAAAGAAGCCTTTCTCAATGTCTAACTCTTACAGAGGGATAGTATATAACTATCTGAAAATGTTTTCAAATTTATAAAATAATATCTCACCTTCTAAAAAGAAGTTTAAGTTGTGAGTGAAAATGATCTTGCAATGTAGTTCAGGAAGTAGTAGTCAAAATGGCTGTGTTTCTCTCTCTTCCTTTATATATATTCAGGTACATAGCCAATCAAATGTCAGGTAAAAAAAGTAGAAAATGAAAGTAACATTTTAATTGGTTGTCAATTCCAACACTTCAGATGTGTTTTGTGAAGTAATTTACCTCAGGGTATTTAGAGAGGTCTACAGGCTAAATGGTTAAATGGAATTTCAATCAAATTTGTGAAAATGGTAGGCATTGGTATGTAGTATGAGGTAATCTATATTTGGTGAAATTGTCTCCAGTCGCTTTTCTGTAAACTACTTTCCCACCTTTTTTGATGGTGCACTTCCCAGGGAGCGACCCGGTACGCGAACTGGCGAGCGCCCCGGTTCGCGAACCTTAAGCGTTACGGGAGTCCACCATTTTGTGTTTCGGTCGAATTAAGATACAAGATGGAGGGCAAATAATGTTCAGAATGGGTAGAAGGGGGCACGGTAGACTTATCTTGACCCCCTAGGTTTTCTGAGGGTGGCTGAGGAGGCCCATATGTGCGAGAAAAAAAACATTTTTTTAAAAATTTAGCGAGGTTAGCTCCCGGTTCGCGTACCGGGTAGCGCCCCAGGGAGCGTACTTTGTTGAAAATTAGTGAAAAATGTTAGAGTAAAATAATAATTGTGAGTGATCAGATGTAGGGTAGCTCTGAGAAGAGCTTTTGGGTTTATGGTACATTTAGGTACTTATAAGTAGGTACCAATGCACAGTCTTAAATTCAGAATGAAAATTCTGTTGCCCTCATCTGAGAAGTGAACTCCATCTCCTATGTAGATATCTTGCATGAAGTAACGCAAGTTATTGTTGTACAGGGAGCCCATTCCATGGTCTCTCATGTAAGCTGAAACAGATTTGTTTACATGCTTCCTCGACTTCTCAATTTGTGGACAAAATTGGTTTGACCACCTCCATTTCTGTCTTTGGCATATATTTGAATATACCAAGGCAGTCTGAGGAAAAAGTGCCATCAATTGCTCAAAGGTGTCCTTTAAAAGCATTTCCAGACCTACCCCAGTCAAAGTGCCCAAATCATTACCTCCACAGTGCACAATTAACAGGTCAGGTTTTGGCAAATGCATAAAGGTTTTCACCAATGGTATCAATTGGTGACATTTTAATCCTCTGTGGCCAAACCACTTAATTTCCACATCTTGTAAATTGAGGTTAGGTAAATTCCTGTTCTCAGCATACCTCTGAGCCCAATAGATGTAACTATGTCCAACAATCCAGACAGAAAACATGGTGAGAGAAGGTTCTCCTGCAGTCAGATGAAGTGTGGCAATGAAATGGCAGTTGAAAAAATAAGAGTTTAAAATGAAAAAAACTGTGGAGTTTCTGTGTTAATGAAGCAGTAACAGTGATTGGTGGATTTTGATTGCTGAAAACAGAAAGTTAGGGTGCATGGATGAGTTGTTTGAAAGATGTATTTTGAGTGGTCAAGAAAAAATCATTAAATGAAAGAATGCACTGGATATGAGGTGCACTGAGAGTTCAGAGTTCAATTGCAACATTGTTGTGTGAACTTGCAAACACCAGAGGTCTTCCAAGACGTGGTTGCCATGCAGAAAAGGCAGAAAGGGCAGAGGGGGGAAGGGTTTTCATTTGAAAAAAAGTGAGGGAAGAGTTTTGATTGGGTGACATGAGAGATATGTGTGAAGAATTACAGCATTTCTGTGCTTTTGATAGCTGCAGACTCTGGAGTGCATACCTTTTGCTCTGCTGAAGACAAATTGGTGTGTTTCTGAGACTGTTTTGAAACTCAAAGTATTTGCTAAGGTGAGAAAAGATTTCTTTAATTTAGATAGAGAATAGTGTGCTTTAAGGAGAAAATTATGAAGAAAGTTGTGTTCTTCAAATGTTGCTTTGTCTCAAGTGTTTTACAAATAGATTTTGTTTCTTTGAGAAAATGTAATTGGAGAAAATGTGAAGTATTAGTACTGACAGGGTGTTATTGTGCATAGGAGCTGTGGAGTCTTTTCAAATTATGACTTGAAAATCGTTTTTGAGGAAAATGAATGGTTATAATATTTATGACAAGGACATAATGGTGTATGCTTCATTATAAGGCAATTGAGTGTCTCTGATGTTATTTTTCCCATTTTAATGTAAGACCTTTCTCTGTGGAGCAAATTGCTTGTAAATATGCTCCCATCTGTGCATGGCAAATTTAGATTTTGAATGTTTGCGTTACATAGCCATGTTAAAAGTGACACAAACATGCTGCAAAGGCAATCAAAAAACGCGTTCATGTGTCTTAAGGACATTTTAAGTCATTTCCCCATGTGCAGTGTTTTCAAATTATGATTTGAAAATCGTTTTTGGGGAAAAGGAATGGTTTGTAAATTTATGAAAAGGATATAATGGTGTATGCTTCTTTATAAGGCATTTTAGTGTCTCTGATGTCATTTTTCCCATATTACATTAAAAGACCTTTCCCTGTGGGGCACATTCCTTGTAAATATGGTCCCACCTGTACATGGTAAATTTAGATTTTGACTGTTTGAGTTACATAGCCATGTTAAAAGTGACCCAAAAACTTGCAAAGGCTTTAAAAAAACACTTTCATGTGTCTTATTTTAAGTCATTTCCCCGTGGGCAGTGTTTTCAAATTATGACTTGAAAATCGTTTTTGTGGTAAAGGAATGTTGTTAAAATTTATGTGCGCCATATGCCCCCAAATTTCTTTTTCAGGGGTGCAGCAGGGTGTTCTTGAGACACCCCTGCACCTTTGGAAAAATTCCTAATTTGCGATGAGCTAATTGCTAATCGCAAATTGCACCTTCATTCCTATGGGCCTCCTGGCCCATGGAAATGAATGGGTAATTTGCAATTAGCAATTTGCTCATCGCAAATTAGGAATGGTAAAGAATCGCTATTTATTCCTTAAAATTCGCTATTTAGGAAATGCAAAATAGTTTGATGATACATATGGCGGTTCATCTGTAACAAGATAAGAAGCTTAGGGATACATTTATGATGACTGGCGCAATGAAGTGGACATCACTTACTTCATTGGTAGAGCTTTACATGTATTATCTCCTCTGTATTCTTCATCAAGCGTAACTTTCATCTGCAATCCTGAGTAGGCCTCACCTTAAACAAACCTCTGGATAGGGCACACCTTATCGTCATCCTGAATTAATCATTTAAAATGCTAGGGACAGATTTATGATAGGTGTATGCCTGTTTTGCGCCACTGTGCGTCACTTTTGTGATGCAGCGGCGGTGCAAAAGATTTGCTATGAGGCGACAAAATTACAAATTGATGCATTTAGGCAGATGTGTCATGGTGTAAAAAACACCGTGCCACATGAAACTGATGCAGCAGTGATGCAAAAGATGCACCATGTTGCAAGACAGGCCTCACTTGGGGCCATATGTATGAAGCTAATTAGCATTTGCAAAGGCCGAAGTTCTGTGAATTTCGGCCTTTGCGAATGCTAATTAGACAAATGGTATGTATCAAACAAGTTTGATGCAAAATAAGGAATAGCAAAATTTGCTATTCTTTATTTTGCGATTGCACTGAAGGATTTGCAAATTTTGTGATTTCTTAAATGCAATGTATCAAACAAAAAATATGCAAAAAATGCCATTAAGGATTTGCAAATTACCACCAACTTCTAGTTGGTGGTAATTTGCGAATTCTTTTCAAAAAGCTTTTTTTCCAAAAAACAAAAGGTGACATATGACGCCCATACATGCCCTTAGGGCATGTATGTGCGCCATATGCCCCCAAATTTCTTTTTCAGGGGGTGCAGCAGGGTGTTCTTGAGACACCCATGCACCCTTGGAAAAATTCCTAATTTGCGATGAGCTAATTGCTAATCGCAAATTGCACCTTCATTCCTATGGGCCTCCTGGCCCATGGAAATGAATGAGTAATTTGCAATTAGGAATTTGTTCATTGCAAATTAGGAATGGTAAAGAATCGCTATTTATTCCTTAAAATTCGCTATTTAGGAAATGCAAAATAGTTTGATGATACATATGGCAGTTCATCTCTAACAAGATAAGAAGCATAGGGATAGATTTATGATGACTGGCACAATGAAGTGGACATAACTTACTTCATTGGTAGGCCTTTACATGTATTATCTCCTCTGTATTGTTCATCAAGTGTAACTTTGATCTGCAATCCTGAGTAGGCCTCACCTTAAACAAACCTCTGGATAGGCCACACCTTATCGTCATCCTGAATTAATCATTTAAAATGCTAGGGACAGATTTATGATAGGTGTATGCCTCTTTTGCGCCACTGTGCGTCACTTTTCTGATGCAGCGGCGGTGCAAAAGATTTGCTATGATGCGACAAAATTACAAATTGATGCATTTAGGCAGATGTGTCATGGTGTAAAAAAACCGTGCCACATGAAACCGATGCAGCAGTGATGCAAAAGATGCACCATGTTGCAAGACAGGCCTCACTTGGGGCCATATGTATCAAGCTAATTAGCATTCGCAAAGGCCAAAATTCTGTGAATTTCAGCCTTTGCGAATGCTAATTAGACAAATGGTATGTATCAAACAAGTTTGATGCAAAATAAGGAATAGCAAAATTTGCTATTCCTTATTTTGCGATTGCACTGAAGGATTTGCAAATTTTGCGATTCTTTAAATGCAATGTATCAAACAAAAAATATGCAAAAAATGCCATTAAGGATTTGCAAATTACCACCAACTTCTAGTTGGTGGTAATTTGTGAATTCTTTTCAAAAAGCTTTTTTTCCAAAAAACAAAAGGTGGCATATGACGCCCATACATGCCCTTAGGGCATGTATGTGCACCATATGCCCCCAAATGTCTTTTTCAGGGGCTGCAGCAGGGTGTTCTTGAGACACCCCTGCACCCTTGGAAAAATTCCTAATTTGCGATGAGCTAATTGCTAATCGCAAATTGCACCTTCATTCCTATGGGCCTCCTGGCCCATGGAAATGAATGGGTAATTTGCAATTAGCAATTTGCTCATTGCAAATTAGGAATGGTAAAGAATCGCTATTTATTCCTTAAAATTCGCTATTTAGGAAATGCAAAATAGTTTGATGATACATATGGCGGTTCATCTGTAACAAGATAAGAAGCTTAGGGATACATTTATGATGACTGGCGCAATAAAGTGGACATTACTTACTTCATTGGTAGGCCTTTACATGTATTATCTCCTCTGTATTCTTCATCAAGCGTAACTTTAATCTGCAATCCTGAGTAGGCCTCACCTTAAACAAACCTCTGGATAGGCCACACCTTATCGTCATCCTGAATTAATCATTTAAAATGCTAGGGACAGATTTATGATAGGTGTATGCCTCTTTTGCGCCACTGTGTGTCACTTTTCTGATGCAGCGGCGGTGCAAAAGATTTGCTATGAGGCGACAAAATTACAAATTGATGCATTTAGGCAGATGTGTCATGGTGTAAAAAAAACGTGCCACATGAAACCGATGCAGCAGTGATGCAAAAGATGCACCATGTTGCAAGACAGGCCTCACTTGGGGCCATATGTATCAAGCTAATTAGCATTCGCAAAGGTCAAAATTCTGCGAATTTCGGCCTTTGCGAATGCTAATTAGACAAATGGTATGTATCAAAGAAGTTTGATGCAAAATAAGGAATAGCAAAAATTGCTATTCCTTATTTTGCGATTGTACTGAAGGATTTGCAAATTTTGCGATTCCTAAATGCAATGTATCAAACAAAAAATATGCAAAAAATGCCATTAAGGATTTGCAATTTGCGAATTCTTTTCAAAAAGCTTTTTTTCCAAAAAACAAAAGGTGCCATATGACGCCCATACATGCCCTTAGGGCATGTATGTGCGCCATATGCCCCCAAATGTCTTTTTCAGGGGTGCAGCAGGGTGTTCTTGAGACACCCCTGCACCTTTGGAAAAATTCCTAATTTGCTATGAGCTAATTGCTAATCGCAAATTGCACCTTCATTCCTATGGGCCTCCTGGCCCATGGAAATGAATGGGTAATTTGCAATTAGCAATTTGCTCATCGCAAATTAGGAATGGTAAAGAATTGCTATTTATCCCTTAAAATTAGCTATTTAGGAAATGCAAAATAGTTTGATGATACATATGGCGGTTCATCTCTAACAAGATAAGAAGCTTAGGGATAGATTTATGATGACTGGCGCATCACCAGGGATGTGCCAGTCATCCTGCGCTGCTGTTCCGCCACCCATGGTGTGCTGCATTTACAATGCGGCGCAGCATGGGGCAAAAATGGCACAGATGCGTGACGCATCTGTGCCGTAAAGGTGGCGCATTGCTGGAGTTGTATCGCAAGTGTGATTCAGCTCCAGCAAGGCTCAGGGGTGCCCCATCTCCACAATGTTGCGTCAAGACCTATGCCTGCTTCAAGCAGGCGCAGGGTTTTGACGTAGCTTTCTCCTATCTGATTGTAAATGCGGCACACCATGAGTGGCAGAGCAGCGGTGCACGTTAACTGGTGCATGCCTGGGGATGTGCCATTTAACATAAATCTGCCCCTTTATATTTAAGTATGTGCAGGGGACACAGAGTCGGTGAGGCTTATCCAAGGTTAAGAAGAGATGAGTCCTGTTCACTGAAAAATTAGACATAGGCTTCACCTGCTCAGCATCGTTGGACATGGCTATATAATAGCTGCAAAATGTTACTCTTGTTAAACAATTTTACTATTATAATCTCTGAGATTTGTCTCTTACTCTGCAACATCTCATTGTTGTTATCTTTCTTTAAAGATAAAGACAACATCAACATGAGCGACAATCAGCAATCAGTTGATTTTGACCTCATCATTGAACTCGTAATTGAAACATCAGTGGATGTTGATCCCTTGGATGATTTAAATCCTGAGGATGAAGAAGAACGTGATGAGGATGCAGATTTGTCCGAATTATATGACATAGGATGGGAAGCTGACGTGCTTGAGCCTATGGAACTATAAACATTTATTTTAAAAATTTATAATAAATAAAAAGTAAAAATGTAAACCATTTAATTTAAAAATAAAGACACCTTCAAAAACAGGTTATGTGTAGTGTCTTCAATAAAATATTAAAATATGCTCATAAAATTAGATCAGATTCACATATAAAATAGCACAGGTAACATGAATATAAATTCCATTTCTTTTCTACTATTTCTGTATTCTAAATTTGCCAAGCACTAAAAAATCTTCTATGTAAAAATGTCAAGTAGTGTTTTAAGTTTTTGATTACTGTTATTGATTTACTGTTGGGTAATAGTGGTTAATAACATTTTTTATTATATTTTACCACAGATTCAACTGCAGATCATTTCAAGATTTCAGCATGCCAACCAAAGAAAGAGTGAGAAAGGCTGCAAAACGTCAAAGACAGCAGGTTAATGAAAAAAAGCAGCAGTCCTCTAACAAAAAGATTTGTCAAGTCACCAAGAAAGCACCGGGTAAGAGTACAAAAACATTCATAAGAAATATTTGTAGTAAAAAAAATATTACTACAGAAAATGTTTCAGTCCAGAAAAAGAGAAGCAATTCAAACGGAAAGGAAAGGCCAATGAAAAATTTTACTGCTAGAGCAAGAGATAACTCTGTGCATGATAGTAGAAGGAAACAACAGTTTAGGGACATTCGTAAACGAATGTTCCGCAACAGGATAATTGGCAATTTGTTAAAAAATATTAAGAAAGGTCAACAGAAAGTGTTTTTTTATAAGAGAAAAAAAAAGTTGAGAAAGTTATTGATCAGGCATTTGAAATTAAACGTAAGTTATTTATTTTGATAATCAATAGAATTAGGAAGCTAAACAAGGCAATTTATGATTTCAAAAGAAATAGTAGATGGAAGAGAATAGTTAATCGTAGTAATTTTTGTGAAGTTTTTTCTGGAGAATGGATGCATAGTTCAAGCTGTGAGGCAATTTTTTAATGAGGAGAGTTATTTCCAGGATAATGATTTGGTGCATGCAGTTGACACCAGTGGTCGAGCTTATGAAGTCAAAGATGGTTGTCCAGTTGAAAAAGAAAAACTTGTGACAACAGAGGCAGAAGAGGTGTTAGGTAATGAGGTTTTAGGAAGACGTGCTAAGGGTCCTGTGTACACCTGGAAGTGTAGTAGTATTTGCAGTGTGCGACAGGATTCCATCAATTTGCTTTGTGATTTTGTACGGTCATTTAATAAGAAAAGTTTGAAGCAGAAAATGAGGTTGTTGCAAGAATTAGATCCTTGCAGAGTGAGAGAAGTGACAGGTTTGCATGGTCATTCACTGGCTTGTCTTTCCAGGAGAGTATGCCAGAGTGTTTTTCATCATTTCAGGATGCTAGCAGTGCATCATAATAAAGTGAGGAAATTAGTTAGAATGTTGTATTATGCTAAGAGTCCAGCAATTATGCTTAAACAATTATGCGCTGCTCTTTTGCATGGTTCTGAAATAGATGTGAAGAATATATGTGAAGAAATTGAGTTTTGTTACTTTGGAAGTAAAGAGGAGAATGTTGAAATTGACCAAGAAGAAGCGGGTAATGTGGAAGATAGTGTACAGGTTTCCAGTACAGATAATTTCCAGAGGGAAATTGCGACGTTTCAGGTCAAATCAAGTGAGAGGCCAAATTTCACTTGTGGGTGTTGTCGACGCACTTATTATAAGAATCAGACTAAGTTAGTGGATTTATATGCAAAAAGTGAAAGGGAAAATAATAGTGAATGGAAGGATTTCGCAACATACTTGATGGCAGAAAATTTTTTGATTTGGGATTGGATCAACGTGTGTGTACTTATTGTTGTTGCAAATTAAATCAAAACCAGATGCCTGCTAGAGCAGTTCATAATAATCTGGAATTGGTTGAGATTCCTTCTGAATTGAAGGATTTAAATACTTATGAATCTATTTTGATTCAAAGTATCCATCCCTTTCAGGCTATTGTAAGAATGGAGCCAAAGACAGGGAAATTGCCTCCATCAGATTTACAGAGAGGATTAAAGGGAAGAGTTGTTTATTTGCCTCTAGATTTGAAGAAAAACATTAACACAATTGGAGTAGAAAAAGTGGAAGAGGAACCTCTGGTTATCTTAGTTAATGGGGTTCCGACAAAGAATAAGAAAATATGGCAAGATTTAGTGGATGTTAGGAAAGTTAAAAAGGCAACATTGTATTTGAAAAAAATAATAAATACTATAAGAATGTATATGTTGCAGAAGAGGAAGTAAGTGAGGAAGAGGATAGCGATTTGTGTGCTGGTCAAATTGAGAAAGTAGAACCCTCTACTAGTGAAGAAATATATGAACATTATAGTGTTCATCCTTTGCATTCCAAGGAAGTCATGGGGAATGCTATTGAGTTGTTTCAAATGAAACAAGCCAAAGGGAGTCCCATTAGTGTTTGCGAGGAAAGTTTGGAAGCTCGGTGTTTCCCACAGCTTTTTCCAACAGGTCAGGGAGGAAGATATGATGAGCGACCTCATCAAATTCCTGCTTCTGAATACCGGACTTTGCGATTGTATGCAGGAGATGCTAGGTTTCGACAATGCATTCCTTATTTGTTTCATCTCCTGTTTGAAAGCGATCTGTCTGGACTGTCATATGCAGTGAACCACATCTTGAAAAGTGGTATACACATGCAAAACATCTCGGCAAGTGACTTTATGGATAAAGTCAATGTCCAAGACAGTATTTTGGATTCTCACCTGATTAATCTCATGGCGTGTCAGCGTGGTACTAATGAGTACTGGTACCGTCGTCATGGTGATTTAAAATGTATGCTGAGGAACTTAGGAACTCCCACATGGTTCCTCACTCTGAGCTGTGCCGAATATGGCTGGGAAGACTTACTTGAATTTCTACGAGAGGCAAATGCTAACGTAGAAAACATCGAATTCAAGACACCCGGAGAACTGTGCTCTTTGGATCCAGTCAATGTATGTAGGTACTTCAATCATAGATTTGAAGCTATGATGTCTTTCATCATGAATAAGAAGAATCCACCTCTTGGAGAGGTGTTGGATTTCTTCTGGAGAAAGGAGTACCAAGCAAGAGGTGCTCCTCATATACATATGTTGCTGTGGATCAAGGATGCACCTAAATTTGGAACGGATCCAGAAGACTCAGTGATGAGTTTTATACAACAGTATTCTACGTGTGCTGTTCCAAACGCAAAGGAGAAGAAAAGCCTAAGAGAAAAAGTTCTGCGTTTCCAAAGCCATCGATGTGGAAAGTACTGTCGTCGTAAATTCCGAAACAAGGACAAGTTCTACACCAAATGTCGTTTCGGCTTTCCACGACCGGTGATTTCTAAAGGAAGAGTAAACAGTTTGATGTCTTCGCTGCGACATAATGTGATGAAGAAATCACCTAAAAACACATACAATTTGAAGAGGAACGAAGAGTCCAAGTACATCAACGACTACAACCCGGTGATTTTGTCCATGTGGAATGCTAACATGGATATACAGTTTGTGGCTGATAACTGTATGGCTGTGGCTCGGTATGTGACGTCTTACATCACCAAAAAAGAGAAGACAGAATTGAAGGATATGTGGGAGGACATTTCCCATGAAAAGAGCCTCAGCAAGAAGTTGTACAGTTTCAGTCTGAAGATGTTGTCGCATCGAGAAATTGGAGCGTACGAATGTTCTGACCGGTTGTCTTCAGCAAGTCTCTATGCCAAGTCCAGGAGTATCGTTTGGGCGAGTCTTGGTCTTGCTGCAACGCGTAATCGAGTTCTCAAACCTGTGCGGGAAATTGAGTATTTGGCGGAAAAGGAGCCAAACAGTACCGACATTTTGAAGACCAACATGTTGGATACATATTATCCAAATCGAAGCATTCACCTCGAGAATGTTTGTCTGTATGAGGTTCTTCAAAATTACATATTCAAGAGGAACATCAAAGAAGATACTGAGAAAGGAGTGTATGCTGTAATAGGAAGTGAGGGATGTCTGGTCAAGCAAAGAAAATGCCACTTGGTAAACCATCGAAAATTGAGTGGCGAATCTCCTGAAAAAAAGGAGTTTTTCTATTTAGCACTTTTGCAACTTTTCAAGCCTTGGCGTGCAGAAGAGGAACTGCTTGGAGATTTTCTCTGTTACGAAGACTCTTTCAATGCCGCCAAGGAGACCATAGAATGTCCTGCTTTTCCCAAATATGTAGAAATGTTGAATGCGGAAATTGAGCAGGAAGCAATGATTGCAGCCGAGATTGCCAGAGACAGTTCTCAGGACAGTCAGAGTTCTGCTTCATTGAGTCAGGATCCACTAGGAGGACCTGTTATCGAAAATGAAGCTGCCACTGCTATGAATGAAGTGGAAAGAGCCATGGCACATGCTCAGGAGGATGCGGTTAACTTAGAAGAGTTGGAAAGACAACTCAACGTTGAGCAGAGGAAAATATATGACGAAGTTACCATGCAAATTGATCATGGATTAAGTCATGACAAGCAAGAGTGCTCATGTACGTCGTTGAAGCCTGTCCGACTGTACGTGAGTGGAGAAGCGGGAACTGGAAAAAGTTTCCTTATTAAAGCAATTTCATGTTATTTGCAGGAAAGGACAGAGTCATCGCTGTCTTGTGTTGTCACCGCTCCAACTGGACTGGCAGCACATAACATTAAAGGGATTACTTTACATCGTTTACTGATGCTGCCAGTGGAGCATGACAACAAATTACAATATCACAAGCTATCTGGAGATGCTTGTTTTGAAGTTTCAAGAATCTTGAGGAAAATGAAACTTCTTATCATTGACGAAGTAAGCATGGTTTCCAATGTCATGCTTGCCTTTGTGCATTTGAGAATGCAAGAAGTTCTCAAAACAGAGTATGATGTGTTATTTGGTGGCAAACACATCATTGTTTTCGGAGATCTTCTGCAGCTGACACCAGTGAAAGGGCAACCTGTGTTCAAAATGCTCACGCATGAAGATACCAGGAAGTGCCTAGGCAGCATTGGCAACGTCAATATATGGTTAAACTTCAATTATGCTGAACTGCGTGAAAATATGCGTCAGGCGAAGGATGAAGTTTACAAGACTATTCTACAAGATGTTAGAATTGGAAAAGTGACCGAGCATGGGAAAGAAGCTTTACATGCACGATTACTGTCAAATTTATATCCAGAACAAGATGTTGTGCCTGAGAATATTTTTCAGAAAATTACTGAGAAGAAATCTGGAATATGTTTGATGCCAACTCTTGCAGAATGTGCCAAATTCAACAACAAAATGTTGCATTTAGAAAAGCAAGAGATTGTGAAACTGGAAGCTATTGACAGAGTAGAGCATATGGGATCAACAATTATTTGGTCTGAGAATCTGAAAACAAAATTGGATTCATTAGAGAAGAGTATATCTAAAACTGCAGGTTTTGAAAAGACTCTGAATGTGTGCTTGAACTGCCGTATAATTTTAAGATGGAATTTACATGTTGAAAGAGGTCTGGTAAATGGATCAATGGGTAATGTTGTTGATTTTGTAAAATACAGAAATAGAGATGGAATTGAATTTTTAAAAATTAAATTTGATGGCATTGAGGAAGTACAGCTAATTGGTCGTTGTTCTGCTAGATTTTTGCTTGTAAAAGACTTATATGTTCGCCGTAAGCAGTTTCCTGTTTGCTTGGCATATGCGGTGACAATCCATAAATCGCAAGGTTTAAGTGTAGACAGTGCATTGGTGAATATTGGCAGTTCTGTGTTCAAGGAGGGTATGGCATATGTGGCATTGTCACGAGTTAGAACTTTATCGGGATTGTACTTGATTGAGTGTGATGTCACAAGCATTTGTGCGGATCTAGATTGTGTTAAGGAATACAATAGGTTAAGAAGAGAGTATGCGCCACATTTGCCTCAATATCCTTTGTTTGAGAAACGTGTGGTAGGCCGGAAACGAAGAAATGTGACCAATACTGGGGAGGTTGTAGCAAAAAGACGAAAAGTCGATGAACCTGAAATTATAAGCAGAAACAAAAAGGATTCTGTTGAAGATGTTGTTGGTTTTCAATTTGAAAACAGTTCTGGTGTCAACTGCTATGCTAATGTAGTGGTTAATGTTTTGTTTTCTCTAGAAAATGTAAAAGAAGAGATTGTGGTCAATTCTGATCAAAGATTTTGCAGTTTGTTAAATTCTGTCTTAGAAAAATGTAGCACTGATAGAACAAACATAGAAAGTGTGTCTGAAATTCGAAATCTGTTAGACAGATGTTCAGGCCAAACACAATTCTCTCAAAATATTCAGCAAGATTGTCAGGAGTTTTTAATGTATATGCTTGATGTATTGCATGCTGAAGGTGTAGATGTAGATCAGCTGTTTGGGCTTTCTTATCAATGGCAGCATGACTGCGAGAACTGTAGGGTATCAAGTACTACTAGTGTAGACTCAGAAAGATTTATGTATTTAACTTTGCCAGACAGTAAATCAGTCTCCTTTAATAAGCTAGTAAAAGCAGCTGATCACAACATGGAGTGTAGCCAATGTAAATCTGAAATGATGTCCACATTATTTATACGAACATATGGCCAGTATGTCATTTTAATGTTCCAACGATGTAGGCCTGATGGAACAAAATTGACAACTTTAATTAAAAATTTTGTGGCTTCGCAGTTGTCAATATCAGGAAGGACTTTTGTAACTGCAGCAATTATATATCATGATGGTCCTTCAACAACATCAGGACATTACACAGCTTATTTAAAGTCTAGAAATGGCTGGTCATTCTGCAATGATTCTGTTTTAATTTTCAAAAAAAAATTGCCGTATGACCTTAAAAACTCTTACCTGGTGTTTTTAAAACCAAAATTTTAGGGAAAGAATCTCGGGATGTGCTCTGAGGAATTTCAAGAAGTTCTAATGGCTCCTACATGATTTGGCCTTGAGGATAAGTGTAGTTCAGAGACATAACTTCTAACCATAAGACTGGACGTCATGGAGAAATAAGTGCACTTTGAATGAGTTCAGAAAAACTATTTCTTTTTATAAGCTAATTGAAGCAGCCAATCAAAACATAGAGTAGAGGGAATGTAAGTCTGCAATGCTGTCTACTGTTTTACATTGCTTTGTGATTAAAAGTGATGTAGAGAATTAAATAATTGTAGTAGTCATAGAGGTAGTGTAAGTCTGCTTCATAGTAAGCAGTATCAGTGTCATAGGAAATGTAGAACATGACTGAGGAAGAAGGGGAAGATATTACTAGTCCAGGATTGTGAAAATGATCTTCAACATTTTAATTCTGAAAGTTGCGGAAATGCCAAATGACGGGATTGGCTTACAAGAAATCCAAGAGTTATAAATGGCTCTGACAAGATTTGGCCTTGTGGAAACTTGTGGTAGAGAGCAAGAAGTCATTTATTGTATGTAACATGTTTTTCAAAACGATGGAGGTTTTCTTTCAGAAAGTGGCGGGCTGAAAGTAATAACAGCACAACAGAGTGTAAGCTGTTCATAGGACATCCTTTGACGTCATGGAAAGTAAGTTAACTTTAAGGAGTTCTGAATTCTGATTTGTTATGTTGTATGGGTTTTTTAAACACAATCATTTTGATTGTGTTTTTTTTTCCCCGCTGTTATATGATGAATACCTTCAAGTCACTGTTTTTAGTGAAATTTGATACATTCTGAGAACAGCAAAAATAAACCATTTAACATGTATAATTAATTCTGTACTGTTTCCATTTATGATGTACATTTAGAACTGTGTAGGAGGCATGGAGAAGGAGAGGCTTCTGTAAGTGTCAAAGTTCTTGCATACAGTGCTCATATTCTACGTAGTCTTTCATATGATAGACTACATTTCCACAATGAGATACCTAAGCAAAGGAAACACAGGTCATATGATTGTGGAATGAGCAAAAAAATTTGCATGTTTTTCAATTATATTACCTGTGTTTCCTAACATTACACACCACATTGTGTAGATGAGGTTTAGGCCTGTTCCTGGAGACAGAGGAGGTCTGACATTTGTTCAAGAGTGCAGTGGACATTACTCACTTCGTTGGTAGGCCTCCACATGTATTATCTTCTCTGTATTCTTCAACAAACCTAAATTCCATCTGCAACCCTGAGTAGGACTTACCTGAAACAAATCTGTGGATAGGTTACACCTTATTGGCATCTTGAAACAATCATTTAAACTGTTAGGGTCAGATTTATGGTGGCCGTGCGCCTCTTTTGCTCCATTGTGGGTCACTTTTGTGTAAAAGATGCACCATGTTGCAAGATAGGTTTCAGTTCATCTCCAGCAAGATACCATCAGTTTAAAATGTATATAATTAGCATTGTGTAGGGGGCATGCAGAAGCAAAAGCTTTTATAAGTGTCAAAGTTGTTGCATGCAGTGCTGCACTTCTAGGTACTGTTTATTATGCTGGACTACATCTGCACTATGAGATACCTAAGCAAAGGCAACACAGGTGATGTGATTGTGAAATGAGGAAAAGAAACTCCACATTTTTCAATTACATCACTTGTGTTTCCTAAGTTTATGAATGACATTGTGCAGATGAAGTTTAGGTCTGTCCACGGACACAGAAGAGGTCTGGCCTTTGTTCAAGAGTGAAGTGGACATGACTTACTTCATTGGTAGGCCTTCACATGTATTATGTCCTCTGTTCTCTTCAAACAACTCGAAAATTCATTTGGAACCCTGAGTAGGTCTCACCTCAAACAAACCTCTGGATAGGACACATCTTATTGGCATCCTGAAGCAATCATTTAAAATGTTAGTGTCTTGCGACACTTTTCTGAGACAACAGCAGTGCAAAAGATGCACCATGTTTTAAGATAGGCCTCACTTCATCTGCATCAAGATACTGTTAGTTTAAAATGTATATCTTTAGGACTGTGTAGGGGGCCTGGAGAAGCAGAAGCTTCTGTCAGTGTCAAAGTTGTTGAAAAACTGTTTGTCCTTCAATCTTTTCCCTTGTCTTTTGTAATTTTTAAATACATGTTTTAATATTTTTCAAATGTTTGTTCTCTCTTTCACAGATTGAAAGTATAAAAACAAAAAGTGAGTAATTTAACGACAATTATAAGGTAAATGTTTTGTATTCTTTTCGTTACATTTCTATCACATTCACCTACTATTAGTTCCACAGCTTCATTTCTTTAACCCTCAGTTTCCTGCCTTTGCTACTTTCCTCATTCCTTTCTCTATTACCTACTTACTCAACTCCTTCCACTCTTTTTCTCAGTCCCTCTCTTCTCATAGTTCCTCACTCTTGTTCACTCACTCCGTCTCTATTACTCTTAGTGTCTTTGACTGATCACTTTTTCACTACTTGTTCATAATGCTTTCTCTCTGTAGTTGAAGCACACTAAGGGGCATATTATGAACACAGCCAATAAAATTATTGCTGTTTTTATTGGCAGAAAACTGGTGCAAAAGTGGTTTTAGCGGCAGTTTTCTGCCGCAAAAGCGGCTTTGGTGACATATTTCTGCCGATAAAAGCTGCAAAACTTTTATTGCCTATGTTGATGATATGGCTCTATGTTATTTACATTTCTTTGCTGTTTCAATTAATCTTTTTCTGTTATTTTTTGTTTTCTGTTTTCTATTTTTTCTCTCTGTTATTCCCCATGTTTTAATCTTATTTTGAACATTCACTCACATTCTCCAAGAAACTCTTCTTTGTTATTGTTCTACTCTCTTTTTTTTCTTTCACTTCCTTATCTATTTTGTTTTCTACAATTATACCCTCTTCCGTCTTTTCTTCGGTAAATAGATCTATTAAACAGTATCTCTGGTTTACTCCCTATAGCTGTCTTTCTTTTAACATCACTCTCTGTTTACTTTCCTTATACTTACTCTTCTTTGAAAACATTTTTTGGTTCGCTTCCGGTTCGCGAACCGGGAAGCGAACTGGGAAGCGAACTAAAAGAAATAGAGCTTGCCAGAGTGCTAAACATTCTAGCAATTTTTTTTGAAAGGGGAGGTAGTTCTGAAAAGAACTTTTTTTTAAATGTTTTTGTTGTTTTATATATTTTTTTTTTGAACATTTTTTGTTTTTTTTGTATTTTTTGAATAATTTTATATTTTTTTTGGTTTTTTTGGGGGGGGAAACAACAAAAAACAGGCATTGAAAAGGGCTCAACAGGAGCAAAAAAAAAATTACTGTCTGGGGCGGTTAGGGCAATTATGATTGTTATAAGCCAGGTTGATGGAATTAATACTCATGTTACCACATGATATCAATGCACCACAGTGCAGACAAGTATATTTCATATGCCCAAAATTCTCCTGGATGTTTGGCACGGTTTCCCGTGCCTCTGCTGCTGTCAATGATATTAACGATGTTGACCTGGCCACAGGAGTTGCTGTTGGGTTTTGTTCCATGTCACGAATTTCCGCCCGGCTGTAATTGAGTGGATGCCACCTGTTCATGTGCCTATGCATGGTATAGTTCCCATAGCTATACTTTTTATCAGTCCCTCTTGATAATTTCTCTTTGCAAATGAGGCAGGTGACATACCTCGCATTCACTTTCTTCTGCCCTGGAGGGATTGAAAAAAACTGCCAAATGAAACTGGCTTTCCTATGGGAAACCCGGGGCACCTCTTCCAAGAACTGTGGTCCTTCTCTCTCCTCTTCCTCTATTTCTTCCTCTTCCTCCTCTGTGTTGGTGATGACCTGGGGAGGTGGTCCTCTCTTCCCATGAGGAGGTGGAGGTGGTGGTGGGGGTGCACCAGCTGAAGCAAGTACTGAAGCCATTGCTCTACTATGAATAAAGGTCTTCCGCTCACAATGATGAAAGTCAGAGTGAGGAAAGAAGGAGGGGTTTTCATCATTTGGGAAAAACAATAGTTCTAAACCAATGAAAAGTGTTATTTTTAGGTCACCTGACCTAGCCTTACATGATTATGAAACCAAAAGTTAAATGAACCAATGAAAAGTTTTATTAACAAGTCACATGACCTCTCACGCTTATGTTACGCGCTGCGGAACGCGCCCCGGATCGCTTCCGGGTCGCTGCGCTTCGCGTCTCGGTTCGCGCTCCGGAGCACTTCCGGGTGCGCTAACGCGGCGCGTCATAAGACGCATTACGCGGCAACGCGATACGTCGCGCTTTCGCGAAGCGCCGCGGATCGCTTCCGGGGAGCTGCGCTTCGCGTCTCAGTTCGCGTACCGGAGCACTTCCGGGTGCGCTAACGCAGCGCGTCATAAGACGCATTACGCGACAACGTGATACGTCGCGCTTCCGCGACGCGTCACGATGTTGATTTCTAACGCGGCAGTTGCGCTAACGGAACGTTTACCGGTTCGCGGACCGGGTCGCGGCATCAAATTGAGCTAACGGAAAGCTTCCCGGTTCGCGAACCGGGAGCGAAACAAAAAAAATATTTTAAAAAAAAATTATTAATAAACATATAAAATATATTTTGGGATTTAAAGAAGAATACATTTTACAGCTATAGATATTAGCTTTTAAAAAACCAATGAAATTCACTGAAAAAACCATAGGTTATAGACCATATATAGTTAGGAATTAGCATTTACAAAACCTTGAAAATTCACTGAAAAAACCATAGGTTATAGACCATATATAGTTAGGAATTAGCATTTAAAAAACCTTATTTTACTCACACAAAACCATTGAAAATCCATATATAGTTAG
Organism: Lissotriton helveticus; assembly: GCF_964261635.1. Lineage (NCBI taxonomy): Eukaryota > Metazoa > Chordata > Amphibia > Caudata > Salamandridae > Lissotriton > Lissotriton helveticus. Next base: position 1,414,108,678 of record NC_136061.1, read on the forward strand.
TTGTACTAACTATATATCGCGCACCCGCAATCCACTGCTGATGATGTCACATATTACATCATTCATGACATGGTCAGTGACATCACTGATGACATCACTGATGACATCTCAAATGACATCACTGATGACATCACTGATGACATCTCATTTGACATTACTCATGACATCATTCATGTGATGATACGATGAACCTCTTCAGACTCTAATATAACCTTAGATACACTCAGTGTAAACAGACACTCACAGATTGTCACTCATCCATGGAGTTACTCACACACCTAATCAGTCTTGCAAAGAATCAATCACACCTTCATTTCCGAAAACTATATAGTTAAACACACCTTACTTATTGAAACATATAATAACACATATTTACTCTGTTATACAATCCCTGATACAAGTTCACAATAATCCATACAGCCACTCACACATTCACTGGCTCTTATGCACAGTTATTTATATATGTCAACTACCACATGTACTGTGTTTTACATATGTACTTACTTTGACATGTAGCACTGAGATATCCATTCACTCACCAATACACTCATGCACACAGTAAACCGCCCATACAGCTGTTTCCACATGCACTTTTGAACCCATACATCTAGTGAATCAACTGCTCACACATCTATGCACAGAGTCATACACCTCCCATACAAATACTTGGCCAACTAATCAATAACCCATATAGTTAGTCATATAGCTAATGATCAACAATTGCATCAGATTACAAAACAACAGACACAATGGTGCACAATTTAAAACAGTTTAGTCACTAACCCATGCACTCAGTGAGACACATTTAATCACTCACTTATACAGTCAGTCATGCACCTACTAAATACATCATCCAGACACTTATACATCCATATTTTAACTTTACAGAAACATACAGTCACTGGATGTTATCATCAGTGATGTCATCAGTGATGTCATTTGAGATGTCATCAGTGATGTCATCAGTGATGTCACTGACCATGTCATGAATGATGTAATATGTGACATCATCAGCAGTGGATTGCGGGTGCGCGATATATAGTTAGTACAACTAACTATATATGGAATTTCAATGGTTTTGTGTGAGTAAAATAAGTTTTTTTAAATGCTAATTCCTAATTATATATGGTCTATAACCTATGGTTTTTTCAGTGAATTTTCAAGGTTTTGTAAATGCTAATTCCTAACTATATATGGTCTATAACCTATGGTTTTTTCAGTGAATATATATATATATAAAACACACACACACACACACATATATATATGTGTGTGTGTGTGTGTGTATATGTATGTAAATATATATATATTCACTGAAAAACCATAGGTTTCAGGGACGTTATAGTTAGTTGGAAATTTTGCTTGTACGAAACCAGAGAAATTAGACCGTTATAGTTAGTTGAGCTCACTATAACTTGCACCCCGCAATGCACTGCTGATGACGTCACATGTTACATCTTTCATGACATGGTCAGTGACATCACTGATGACATCATCCAGTGACTGTGTGTTTCTGTAAAGTTTAAATATGTTTTATATTTATATATATGCCAAGGTGTATTGAAGTATGAATGGGTGTATGAGTGTCTGAATAGATGATTTAGTAGGTGTGTGACTGACTGTATAAGTGAGTGATTAAATGCGTCTTATTGAAAGCATGGGTTAGTGAGTAAACTGTGTAAATGTCTGTATCAGTCAGTCAGTTGGTGTGTAAGCAGTTGCATGGGTTGGTGAGAAGCTACATGAGTGTCTTTATGGGTTATTTCTTGGCCGTCTGAGTATCTGTATGGGTGTCTGGGTGTCTGTGTGGGTGGGTAGGGGCGTGTGACTCTGTGCATAGATGTGTGAGTGGGTAATTCACTGGGTGTATGGGTTCAAGACTGTATCTGTGAAGGGCTGTATGGGTGGATGAGCGTGTGGATGGATGTGTTGGTAAGTGAATGGATGTCTCAGTGGTACATGTGTGAGTAACTACGTATGTGAAAGGCAGTATATGTGAGTGTTAGAGGATATAAATCACTATATGTGAGAATGAGTGATTGTGAGAGTGTATGGATGAGAGTGTGCTTGTTTTAGTGGTTGTATAAGAGAGTAAGCATGTGTTAGTATCTGTATGAATAAGTGAGGTGGTGTTTAATGTATAGGTGAGTAAATAAGAGTGTGAATGATTATTTGCATTTTTGACTAGGTGTGTGAGTAACTCTATGAATGAGTGGCAATGTGTAAGTGTCTGTATAGGTGTATGAGTGCAAATGATGGTGCTGTATTGATAAGTGACTGCATGTATGAGTGACTGTATGTGTAAATGAGTGGACGTGTGTGTAGACCTCGGAATCAGTGAGTGGGTATGTAGTAACTGGTATTGGTGTGTCTATGGTTTTGAAAATGGTAGTCTGTATTTTAGAGTGGGTGTATCAAAGGTTATATTAGGGTGTGAGGAGGTGCATCAGGTTATTATGTGGATGGTGTCATCAGTGATGTCATCAGTGATGTCATTTGAGATGTCTTCGGCTGGGTATTGCCCATCATCTTGTGGCATTCCCAGTGATGAAAAAGCGTTCTTCGGCCGTCTGCCCTTGTGACAATATATCACGACAAAGTTGCTGCCATTTTTTATTATTTTGCAAATTTTATCTTTTTATAAGGAACTTTTATTTAAAACCTATCTTTTTTAAAGTATAATATAAGATCGACAACAACTGCAATGAATTTGTTGATCTCTTTGGACAACCCAGGATTATGTTTTCATGTAGCATCTTATTTATTACATTCTATTGCTATCAGGAAATCTATTGGAGCCCGACAATTGAGAGGGTATAGCTAACTGCTCCTAAATCACTGATCATTAACGTGGACAATGTTGTGGCACTACTAATGTAAATGGCACAATGCACTTTATTTTTTAATATTTAGTATGTATAGTACTGTCTAAACAATGGAAAACTGAAAATCTGAATTGCAAAATGCACTTTCCCCCATTGTTTTTTAACAAAATTATCAATATATGATCCTGTTTGTCAATTTATGTATTTTTATTGTCTCTTAACTGTTGGTATATGCTGTCTGTTTTGTATTTTATTATGTTTTATTGCTTTTTTGAAGATTATATGCACTGCTTATATGGTTATATATTACACCCGAATAAAAGCGTATGAACTGAACTGAGATGTCATCAGTGATGTCATCAGTGATGTCACTGACCATGTCATGAATGATGATAGCTCAACTAACTATAACAGCCAAACTTCCCTGGTTTTGTATGAGTGAAATGTCCAACTAACTATAACTTCCCTCAAACCTATGTTTTTTTCAGTGAATTACAATGGTTTTTTAAATGCTTATTTCTAATTATGATGTTCTTTAAACCTATAGTTTTTTTCAGTGATTTTAAATTAGCACTCCATTTTCAACCTAGTGAAAACAGTGGATATCCTCAGTTTTCCAGCAATAGCTTCCACAAAAAAAACATTGCCACAAATGAGAGCAACAACTAACGGTAATAATATGCAGAGTAGACATTCCCGTGCAAAAATAACACAAAAACACCTCTTCCTGATATTTTCAACGAGCAGCCAAATCTGGGATGCGATCCAAAAACAGGCAATAAGCCGCGTTAGCAGTAGGAATCTAACATTTGCCTTTTACTGGTGTAAATCAGGACAACTACCTACAATGTGAAAGGGAGCCCAGCCCAGAATCACATCTGAAGACCAACACATGTCATAGAGTTACTGATCATGCAGCTCAGACACCCATGAAGGCCACAACACCCACAGCCACCAGCCTCAGGACATCCCCCCGGACCACCCCCCTCCCTACTACCACAGAGGCAGCACAAAACAGGACAGTGGACCTTCCAAAAACGGCATGGTCCCTCAGCCACACAATACTTGAATGTTGGCAGATATGGCAACCAAGTATGTGGGAAGGACGCTAGTCACCCATCAATAATAAAACTTTATAAGTAAGTAAGTAAATAATAATAATGCACACAATACCAAGTGTAGCGGTGATGTTCTGGACAGACCTCACTATGCAGAGCACAGACCTCTCCATGTGTACATATACTGCTGGTGCTTGTAGTGTTGTGGACAATAGATGCAACCATGTTACCTCAGGCAGTGGGGAAGATCTCTGTCATGTAGCTGTGTTGTCCCCCCTGGAAGCGGAAGCACAGTGGTTTGGTCCAACATACACCACTCTAGTGTAGGAGTATGAATAAATAAGCCGGGGCTCTGGGCGTTGTTCTCTTTTGTGAAGGCCAAAAGTCTGCCAGAGCGACGGGCCTCACCCTGCCACGTGGTTGCCACCATGACTGCGGGCCTCCAAGACACAGGCCCCCTGTGAACCCAGCGGCACAGCACCACAGACTTATGTCTGAACAGATTACTGCCTTCGATCTACACTGCGGACAGCAGGCCTCACAATTCAGATGGAGTGGCAATTGCAGATGACGCAGTCCAGTACACAAGACACATTGCTCCCAGTGCGGTCCCCCGGACCATGCATCATCACAGGGTGCACACGCGCTGAGTGCTTCAGGTGCCACTAACTCACTGCACCATAAGTCATCACCACGCGGCCTTATTAAGGAAGAATTCAATAGACAAAAGATATTGCTCCCAGTGCGGCCCCCCGTACCATGCATCATCGCAGGGTACATACATGCTGAGCGCCAAAGGTACTACTAACTCAGTGCACCAGAAGTCATCGCCACATGGCCTTATTAGGGCTGAATTCAATAGACAAAAGACATTTCTCCCAGTGCGGGCCCCCCGGACCACGCATCATGGCAGGGTACATACACGCTGAACACCAAAGGTACTACTAACTCAGTGCACCATAAGTCATCGCCACGTGGCCTTATTAAGGCAGAATTCAATAGACAAAAGACATTGCTCCCAGTGCAGCGCGCCTGGACCACGCATCATCACAGGGTGCCCGTACGCTGGTTGCTTCAGGTGCCACTAACTCAGTGCACCATTTATCATCGCTGGTTGCACACATGCTAAATTGCCAATACCGTACAGCTCTACTCAACGCCACATGGCTGTGCGACCTTGCTCACCGCTGCCTCCTGTCTACACTGCAGTTATCAGGGCTCACAATTAAAATTGAATTTTCAGTCAGTAATTACAGAGGGAAGTAGACAACTAACTACAATGTCCCGAAAACCTACATAATATCATTTTGGTATCCTTGCTTCAAGAACTTTTTTAATATCAATTATAGCATCATCGCAGGGTGCACACACACACAGTGCTTCAGGAGCCACTAACAGTGCCGCACACCTCATGGACCCTTTTTGATTCATTATTTTGTTATTTTCAACAAAATAGATTACTGCATGCAGTTGATACCTGTGGTCAATCTTATGAAGTGAAAAATGACTCTCCAATTGAAAAAGAAAATTAGTTCCTAGAAATGTTGAACAAGTAATAGCTGAAGAACTTCAAGGGAGACATACCCAGGCTCCAGTGTTTACATGGGATTGTAGTGATATTTGTAGTATACGTCAACAATCTATTGATATTTTACTAAATTTCCTAAAATAATATAAAAAAAACTGTGAAACAGAAGATTAAGATATTACAAGAACTAGATCCTTCCAAAGTGAGAAAAAATACAGGGTTGCAAAGTCATTCTCTGGCTTGTCTTTCTAGGAAAGTGTGTCAAAGTCGTTTTCATCATTCAACAATGTTAGCATTACATCATTCCAAAATGCGAAAGTTAGTTATAAAATTATAATATGTGAAAACTCCTGCATTATGTCTAAATGAAATTAGTACAGCTCTTTTGCATGGTTCAGTGTTGGGTGTATAACAAGTTTATGATGATATAGAGTTCCGTTTCTTTGCTAGTCAAGAAGAGTGTACATAAAAGTAAGAGTTTGATAAGTGTACGTGTTGAAGAAGAGATGAAAGATAGTGCTGATGTGAAGTTTGAAAAAGAAATAACAACGTTTAAAGTAGTTTCTGGTGAAAATCACACCTATGTTTGTATTTGTTCTCAACATACTCATTATAAAATTCAAACTAGGAATGTAGATGTGTTTTTAAAAAGGGAAAAGGAAAACAATGATAAATAGAAAAAATGTGCTGCTTATCTGTTTGTGGAAGGTCGTTTGGAGTTACGTACTGTACAATGTATTTGTAAATATTGTTACAATAAAGTAGAAGAAAGCAAAATGCCAGCTAGAGCTATCCATAATGACTTAGAATTAGTTGCTATACCTCCTAAACTTACAGATTTAAATACATATGAGGCCATCCTTATACAATCTGTGCACCCTTTTCAGGCTATAATTCGTATGCAGCCTAAAACAGGTAAACTGCCTCCAACAGATCTACAAAGAGGTTTAAAAGAAAGAGTTGTGTATTTACCTTTAGATTTTAAATAACATGTTGAAACTGTTGGTGTAGAAAGAGAGGATACTGAACCTGTAGTCATTCTTGTTAATGGTGTACCCATAAAGAGTCGGAAAATATGGCAAGAGTTAGTACATGTCATGAAAGTCCCAAACTGATGCAAAACAAGATTTACTATAAAATTGTAAATGTAGAAGAAAAAGAAATGACTTTAGAAGATGAAACACCTATTTCAAGTGGACAAGTAGAAAAAGTGGACAAAGAAGAAATTTATGAACATTATACCATTCACCCTCTACATTCAAAAGAACTGATAGGAGACTCTATTGAATTGTTCCAGATGAAAAAAGAAAAAGGAACTCCCATGAGTGTGAGGGAAACAAGTTTGGAAGCTCATTGTTTTCCACACCTGTTCCCTACTGGAAAAGGTGGACGATATGATGAATGACCAGTTCAGATTCTAGCCTCAGAATACCGTACTTTACAACAGTACTCACAAGAACCGAGATTTCCTCAGTGTATTCCATAAATGTTTCATCTTCTGTTCCATACACCTACACTGCGATCAGCAGAGCTCACAATTTAAATTGAGACATGATTTATTTATTACAAAGAGAATTGTACTCTATGTCCTTGAACTTTGTCAACAGGAAGTGACTAAAACATTCCTCGATGTCTTTGCTGACTACTGCCTTCGATGTACAATACCGACAGCAAGGCTCACAATTCACATTGAGTCGTGATTGCAGATAATGCAGTCTAGACAGGCATTGCTTCCAGTGTGGCTGGCCCGCACCACGCATCATCGCTGGCTGCGCAGACGCTAAATGCTTCTGATGCTCCTATCTCAGTACAGCACAACTCATGGACGCTTTATGATACAATATTTTGTGTATAATTTCACATCTGCTGTCCTACCTCAGTGTACCACAAGTCCTGAACCCTTTACGATAGAATCTTTTTGATATTATTTCACATCTGGTGCCCGTACCTTAGTGCAGCACAAATCATTGATCCTTTATGATTGCATCTCTGTATCTGATCCAGTGATTACTTTTGTACTTGTTGCCAGCAACAACCATTCCCGCAGGGTTGGCTTACAATCACCCCACATGCATCCAGCACAGACGTCACTGACATGTGACCCTGGTAATGAAGAGGAGTCGAGCGCACGTGCCCGTACCCAGTTCCACTATCTCTCTGTGTCCGTGTGTTCATTATGTATGCAACATGCTGCCAGTGGGCACTACCACATTACATAGTGCTCTGGACAGCATATGCAACCATCTTACCTTTGACAGTTGGGGAAAACTTTAGTTATGTAACTTTGTATCGGTCATTGTACAAGTATGTACTTAGGGCCCAATTCACAGAACTAACTTAAGACAAAATCCTAAACTTACTACCATTTTGTGTTCACAGAAGGCACTTACTCATTTTGGTATTCACAGAAGGCACTTACTCATTTCGGTATTCACAGAAGTTAGGAGTCCTAATTTTAGGACTCCTAAATGCCTTCTGTGAACACCGAAAGTCTTAAAGTTAGGATTTTTCTCAGTTTAGGAGTAGTAAAGTTAGGACTCCTAACTTTAGGAATCCTAAATGCCTTCTGTTAATACCAAAAGTCTTAAAGTTAGGATTTTTCTCAATTTAGGAGTAGTAAAGTTAGGACTCCTAACTTTAGGACTCTCAAACTGAGAAACATCCTAACTTTAAGACTTTCAGTATTCACAGAAGGCATTTAGGAGTCCTAAAGTTAGGAGTCCTATCTTTACTACTCCTAAATTGAGAAAAATCCTAACTTTAAGACTTTCGGCATTCACAGAAGGCATTTAGGAGTACTAAAGTTAGGAGTCCTAACTTTACTGCTCCTAAACTGAGAAAAATCCTAACTTTAAGACTTTTGGTATTCACAGAAGGCATTTAGGAGTCCTAAAGTTAGGACTCCTAACTTCTGTGAATACCAAAATGAGTAAGTGCCTTCTGTGAATACCAAAATTGTAGTTAGTTTAGGATTATGTCTTAAGTTTGTTCTGTGAATCGGGGCCCTTAGAGACTGGATCATTAGAGTACTGCAAGGAGAGTGTATAGTGAATTTATAAGTGCGTGGGGATTGGCGGAGGGTTGTATAAGTACATATGTTGGCGCAGCCTAACTCCGACAACGAACTTGTCTCTAATCGGCTGCCCTACATTTGCCAAAAACTGAAACTTCAACTTTCCATATCTCTGTATTGCTACAACTGCAACACTCCACTGAATGTGCAATAAACATTCATATCCACACAGATGCCTCATGTCCGTCATCTTTCTTGTGTGGAACTATGGATGAATGTAGGGTCAGTAATTCCCCGTACCTTCCATGTTGGCCATGTTGTGGGACTTGGCTCACAGAGTGACACTTTGGCTTTTGCAACCCGGGTGACGGCAGCACTCCAATATGGACACCCGCATCCCGTGTTGTCAGATTCTTTAAGTTTCTATGCCCAAAGTCAACCAAAAAGTAGCCCAAAGTAGCCCAATATTGCTACTTTAAGGAAAGAGTGTCAGGGACAGCGTCAAGCAGGCGGTGAATGCATTGGAATTGATGTTGAAGCAGGCTGCCAAGTAAATATTTGTCCAATAAAGCGCTTTAACATACTTCTTTGCTGGAGCGCTGAATATGTATATTTATAATCTGACAACTAGCACAAACCAAAACTTTACAGCACAACCGGGAAAAATATAGCCCAATTATGCATGATCTAGCCCAATCTGGCAACTCTGCCCGCATCAGTTGGTTCCTCATAGAGCTCACGATGGAGCCACGCCCATAGCTCCACAGTTATTCTCCACAGCCTCACGCTGGACTAGCATACACCAGGCCAGCCCACTCTGCTTACGCAAACAGAGAAGGACAACAACGCAACATGGCCCAGATTTTCATTGTAGTGATCTGCAGATCACAGGTCTAGTTGTTAGTATGCAATTGCCACAGTCACTACCTCACAGCTGATATACACTCACACCACACCCATCCAGGACAGGTGTCACAGGACACGTGACACTACTAATAAAAAAGACCGGGCGCACATGCTCTACACCATTTTAGAGTTGGTCGCACTGCGGCCAGCTCAGTTACACCGCCACGGTGATGGCCCGTCCCGGTGGGCCAGACACCTCATGTTCTGTGTGCTCTGTTGCACCACAATGTAGGCCTGAGTCCAACAGCGAGGGCCTACCACCATGTGCGTGGCCTCACTTATCACTGATTTAGTAACACTGCAAGCACTGAGCAGATGTACAACCTGTGATGATGATAGGTGCACTAGTATGGCTTCTGCCATGGCGATATCAAGAATCAGTACCAAATGTGAGACCTGTTAGCTTGCCGAGCGGAGCTGCATGATGTGGAGGGTGCCCTGTCTGTGAAAAAGTGAGCAGTCAGGCCTGGGTACGCAGCGTCGGGCAGATACTTCTGGGCGGCGGGAGTGGATGGAGTACAGCAGCCTAGATGCAGAAAGATGGCACCGCGATTTAGGCGTACGCAGTCGTATATACTCTGCCATTACTAATTCTGCACTATCTTTCAGATGTGGGAGCTTGAGACTTCCACTAGGTCCCGGCACGTGGTTGGAGACAGGGCGGTGGCGTAAAGGTGAGCTGTGATGGTTTTGTCCACAGTGTGGGCACTCAATGTCCCTCCTCATCTCTTCTTTTCTCTCCCTTACATTCTTTCTCTCTCCCTCTTCCTCTTATACTGTTTGTCTCTTTCTCTCTCTCGTCCTCTCTCTCTCTTTCTCTCTCACTCTTCCTCTGTTTCTGTTCCTCTATCTCACACCCTTTCCCTCTTTCTCTCTCGCTTCCTCTCTCTCACTGTTTCTCTCTCTCTTCGTCTTTCTCCCTCTTTCTCTCTGTCTTCCTCTCACTTTCTTTCTTTTTTCTCTCTCTTTCTCTCACTCTCACTGTTTCTCTCTTTTTCTCTGTCTTCCGCTCACTCTTTCTTACTCTCTCTCTCTTCCTCTCTCCTTTGATGGACGCATGATGCACAATCTTATCTTGCTTTTTATCTAACAGGCTGTGATTCACGAATCAACGTCCCCCCCAACACCACCAGAGCTGAACACGCGTAGAATCTGAGATGATGCAAGGCCATCCTCAATGCCTGAAAAAGTTGCTTCGGCACGTGGTGGATTCTCTTACACACGCCGGTGGTGGAAGGTGAGTAGAAAGACTTCTTTCCGCAGCAGCGGGCAGTCACCTCTGGGCGCTGGGAGTGGATAGTGTGCAGCAGCCTGGGCGCACAAGAGCACACAGACACCTCCGAGCAGTGGGTGTGGATGGGGTGCAGCAGCCAGATTGCGCATTGGCGAAACAGAAAATTACGCGTGTGCAGTTGTATGTACTCTGCAATTACTAATTCTACACTATCTTTCAGGTCACTAAACTTGAGGGTGCACTATGTTCTGGTACATGGTTGGAGACACACCGGTGGCATAAATGTAAGCTGCGAAGATTTTCTCCAGTGTCAATACTCCCTCTCCATCTCTTCCTTTCTCTCTCTCACACTTTCTCTCTTCTCTGTCTCTTCCTCTTTCTCTCCTCTCTCTCTCTCATTCTTTCTTTCTCTCTCCTCTCTCTCACTCTTTCTCTCTTTGTCTTCCTCTCTCTCTCAATCTTTCTCTCTTTGTCTGTCTTTCTCTCTCTCACTCTTTCTCTCTTCCTCTTCCTCTGTCACTCTTTTTCTCTCTCGCTTCCTCTCTCTCACACTGTTTCTCTCTTTCTCTCTTCCTTGTATCTCACTATTTCTCTCTTTCTCTTTCTTTCTCTGTCTTCCTCTCTCTCTCACTCTTTTCTTCGTTCTCCCTCTCTCTCACTCGTTCTTTCTTTCTCTTTCGCCTTTGCTGGACGCACAACGCACCGTCTTACCTTTCTTTTAGTCTTGCAGGCTATGATTCACAAATGGTTCAGTGATGACAAGCCATGGCTGTACATAGTTTTATTTGTTGTTGTTTTATTTCAATAAAATGTTTTATATGTAAATCCATGCATGACTAAGATTCTTATTTGTTCAACCTCACAAGCATCTTCTTATTAATGGTTCGCTGAGGGACACTTGCAGGGCCAAGAAGGTTGTTAGGGTATGCTGGTGATGTGGGAAGAGGGTGCGTGACCTGCTAATGTGGGGAGACGCAGCGTGAAAGGGGTATCTCTCACAGACAGAGCTCTGGTATGTTTTCACAAATGCCTCGGACAGATGCCAGCTAACAGACTGGATCACAAAATGGCTTTTCAATGCTCATATAGTGTGACTTATGAACAGTTCACGCCCAGGCTCGCAGAGGGACAACTGCGACCCGTGGGCTAAACTCACAGAGGCAGAACTACGGGCCGTCCGCCCCAAATGAACAGCAGCGTAGTATATTGCAGACCTAGAGGCACAGCAGCGTACTAGCTCGCAAAGGTAGAGAGCTGCGTGCCGACAGACTGGCTTCTATAGGCATAGCTGCGAAGTGGTGATGTTGGACAGAGGGAGCGTGAAAGGGTTATCTTCCTACTGGTGTCCTGGTGTGAAAGTCGTGCTGCCTGGCGTTCACCTGTTTCTCCTTTATTGTTAATAAATCTTAAGACTTTACTGTGTCCATATCATCATTACACAGAGCTCTGGTATATTAAATTGCATCCGGGAGCTTTCTTTTATATTTTCACTCGAGGCAAGGCACAAGATGGCTGCTAACACTTCCTGGTTTTGAAGTGTTAGCAGCCAATCAGAGGACACTTCCTGCTTTGAATTGTTAGCAGCCAATCAGAGGCAAGCTCGTATTCGGGAGTTAGGCACCGACCAGATATATATATATGTTTTCCTTTAATATCTCAAAAACTACTGAACCAATTTACAACATTTCTACCAAAGGGCGCTTTCTGGTTCAAGACCTTTCTCCCTGCCAAATTTGGCGCAATTCCGTTCAGCAGTTTGACCTGTAGCCTTGTCTAAAGTTTCCTATGGAAAATGTATTGAGAAAACACGTTTTGGGACCCCCCCTTTTTTCTCAGCACCTTCTTGACCAATCAAGAACTCCCAGCGAGCCCCCGCTATTTTTTTTTTAAATCACCCCAAGACCTAGTCCACCCTGGGGTCTCATTAAAAAAAAACATGGGAATCCGCGACCCCAGCGCGAATTGAGCCAATTTAATTTTTTTTTTATAAAAATGCTTTCTTTGGCCCTGGATGGTCTTTCTTAGACCCCCTAAGCATGCCTAAGGGGTCAGGGTGTTGCTACCCTACCACCTTCTCTTGTTTTATACCTTTGTTTCTCTGTGTTCTGTTGACTCGCTTCTTCCGAGTCACAAGATGGCTGCCAACACTTCCTGGTTTGGAGTGTTGGCAGCCAATCACAGTGAAGCTTGTGCACGGGACTTAGGCGCTGCCCAGATATCGAAACTTTTATTTTTCTAATTTCTCAGCAACTACTGAACAGATTTACACCATTGAAAAGAAAGGTTGCTTTCTGATCCAAGCACTATCTTTTTGCCAAATTTGGGGTAATTCCGTTCAGTAGTTTCAGTTGTAGCCTTGCACAAACTTTCCTATTGGAAATTGATTTTTTCACTCTTATTTTTTCAATTTCTCAGAAACTACTGAACGGATTTACACCATTTAAAAAAAGGTCACTTTCTGAACCAAGTTCTACCTTTCTGCCAAATTTGGGGTAATTCCGTTCAGCAGTTCGGGCTGTAGCTCGTCACTAAATTTCCTATGGAAATTAATATGGGGAAAGCGCGTTTTGGGACCCTCTTTTTTCTCAGCCCCCACTTGACGAATCACCCCCAAACTTTCAGGATAGGAGATGACCTGGATAGACTTTTCTTTTTGGAGAATTTCGCAAAGATTTGTCAAACGACGCCAAAGTTATTAGCAAATCAATAAATGCTTTTTCTATGGAAACTAAGTTGGAACCATAACTACCTACTGGCGACCGCCAGTAGGTTATCTATATCTTTAAGGTACATAGATGTGGATTTAGGTATAGAAAATCTATACACATTACATACCCCCTACATTTTGTACACATCAATATCCTGGAGTCTATATTGACAAACCGCAGCAGAATGATGATATCATATTGAAAGGAAAGTCTTAAGTAGAAAAGAGTATAAACCTCTGTGCTTATAAATACCCACCCCATGGATACTGTCCACAGTGGCTGCTTGTTTTTATAGCGCCACGACTTTTCAGAAAATTGGACGGCAAATATACACAGAGGAAGGGAAGTGGGTGATACCTGATATTTCTGTGTCAGCTATAAATAGACACAGTCCGGGTCGGTAAAACAGGGAGCGTCGCATTGTGCAATGTCGAGACAGCACAGCATTAATTAACCTGCCGCAGACATATGTGTGCTGCCTACAAGCCACAAACACAGATACCCAGCCTGTCAACTTTCAGGGGTCCATACAATTAGATTGCTGTCTTATGTGATAATAATATTTGTTTTTCACAGCGCTTGGAGCAGCTCTTCTACAGAAAGCGTTACATAAAAAAAAGAGTTGAAGTGCGTGCTGAATCTATTGGAAATGAACCCGCTGGGCAGAGCGGACCAATGTCAGCAGGCAGCCTGAATTGTATGTTGTATGTTGTATGACAGCATCTCATCCTAACCGTTGTACAGTCGCTAGATGGCAGCATTGAAAAACAGACCCCAAACCGGTACCCCCTGATACGTAATTTGTTTGCGCAATTTTACCTGAAGGGACGTTGAAGGACCGACAGGGCTGTTGAGTATGTCGAACAATGTGTGTGCGCGTGTGTGTGTCTCTTTTATTGTTGCTCTGGCAGTGCTAAAGACTCGCCTTCAGCAACATCGCGCTAAAATAGCAGCCATTTGAAGTGCTACATCGTGAAAGGGGTGTTCAATCCTCATTCAAGTACGCCGGTTAAAGTGTCACGCCGCCACAAAAACACAAGCGAAATTGTGATCCTCAGAGTTGTAATGATACAGAATTTCTGTCAAAGCTCAATCTATCTCGCTTGTACCGAGTCCGACGCTAGGAGGTTGAAGAGCGGGGCCATCTAGAATTTTAACCTGCACTTCCGCATATTAAACACAGATCTGCAACAGCGCATTATAGCGCCGTCTACAACTGAGCTATATAATTCAAATAAACTTCATATGTAGATTACGATGTGCTCTTTCGTTAACAACCCATGAGATGATTACAAAGACAAACTGCATCGTGAAAACCGTTTTGTCATAGGCGATTATTTAAATTGCGTGCTCGACATAGCGCCAACTTGTAACTTGTACATTTCTAGATTTGTCAGAGCGCTTCGAACCAATATTCCTGAAGCACACAGAAAAGAGTGCAACTTCGAGTAATTGTAAAAAAAAAAATGCAAAAATCAACTTTTATCAACCAAAATATTATCCTGCATAATAAGTAATAGGGTGCGCATCTGAAACCAAATTATGCCTTTGAGTTGAAATACTAGATATTAGTTACCATATGCTCCTTAAAGGGAATCGTTTTAACATGCTCTTGAGATAAGAGGTGCAGCCTGACTGCAGAGATTCCACACGCAAAATCTGCAGCATACAGAGAACCTGCTCAGACATTTCACCAGAGGCTAATGCGAATAATACATTTTTCAATTTCATTGCATGTCCCCAGTCGCAAACAATTTATTAGGAACCGATTTCCGAATAGCGTTTAGTAAATGTTATCCGAAAACGTGCGTTTTAAATCGTGATTTTCAGTAAAAATGGAGGCATGCTCCTTTTTAAAAATAAAATAAAATAATATAAACGCCATTTAGGAAAGGCGAGTCCGTTGCTTGGGTCGTCAATGACAGTGAACTCATGATGTTTTGATTTTGAAAAGTTAAGCCCATCATTTTTTTTTTAATAATATAGAATAATTCTTTTTTTCCCCCTCACAGGTATGGATTGGAATTCGGTTAGGAAAAAACCCATTGGGTCGGGGAATGTTCTCGGAGTCAACAGTTCCTACAGAATCCACCAGCAACCTCGTCTCACTTTTGAGGGGGGGGTGGGGGACGGGGGATGGAGGAGCAGTGTCAGAGACAGAGATAAGGAGGTGTATATAGGCAAGCTCCATCTACCAAAACCTCGCTTCGAGGTGCCGCAAAGAAATGTTTTTTCAGTGTGCTTGGCAGGTTTCTTTTCAGCTCTGGAGTAGTTATTTATATCTAAATGTTTTGTGTTTCTTCAAAGGCTCCCCTGCCTTTTGTTGCATTGTCAGGGAGATCCGGAGATCAGTGTCAATAAATTGTGGTTTGAACCAATTTAAGTCTTTTTTTGACCGAGAAGCCAAGATAACTCGAGACACATTCAGCTGTTTGAGGGTGTTTGTGACGTTTTCTAGCCATTTGAGGGATATCTGAGATATAAGATAATGATGTATTACTGTTCCGTCGAGGAGATAACACAAAGTCACTAACATAACTTAACATATTATAAATATTGATGGAATTGTAACTAATTTACAGTATTTTCAGGTACCATTTTAAGGTATTATAGTTTAATTCACAGACTCGCTTTTCCTTAGGTGAAACTGAAGCTCTTGCATCTATCTATCTATCTATCTATCTATCTATCTATCTATCTATCTATCTATCTATCTATCTATCTATCTATCTATCTATCTATCTATCTATCTATCTATCTATCTATCTATCTATCTATCTATCTATCTATCTATCTATCTATCTATCTATCTATCTATCTATCTATCTATCTATCTATCTATCCATCCATCCATCCATCCATCCATCCATCCATCCATCCATCCATCTATCTATCTATCTATCTATCTATCTATCTATCTATCTATCTATCTATCTATCTATCTATCTATCTATCTATCTATCTATCGCCCTCACTCTATCTATCTATCTATCTATCTATCTATCTATCTATCTATCTATCTATCTATCTATCTATCTATCTATCTATCTATCTATCTATCTATCTATCTATCTATCTATCTATCTATCTATCTATCTATCTATCTATCTATCTATCTATCTATCTATCTATCTATCTATCTATCTATCTATCTATCTATCTATCTATCTCTGGCTACCCATAGTTAAATGATGTCTGGACATTGAGGATCAGGTTCTAGTTCAAGGGGTACGTAGGGAGTTATCATTTCCCATCACCTCTGAATCGCAGACTTTAGGGGCTTTTAAAAAGACCTTCATTGGTGAAACAAAAGTAAAATGAAACACATATGATATGTTTTTGTTTTTCTCCAAAGACAACAACACAAGGAAACGTGTGTCGTGTTCACCCTTGTGGGGACCCAAAAAGTAGGCAGCACATCTGTGGTTATGGAGTGTGAGATGTACCTAAAATTCATGTGGGCTTATTTACAAGGAGCTTGCACCACCCTTGCATGAAAAGGGGGGCCCTCGGCCCCCCTGCCCGCATGGCGGCGTGGCGCATGGCGGCGTGGTGGCCCCCCTCTCCCCTTGTCTCCCGGTGGTGGGGGCGTGACCTCCCGGCGTCCAGTGATGACGCGGGGGTGCGCGCCGCACCACCGGATGACTGGCGCCCGACCCTTGACCCGGAAGGCGTTGTGCAGGCTTCCGGGTCGGGGGGCGGGCGGCTGGGGGGGCGGGGGGAGGGGGCGTGCCATCCCCTCCCCGCGATCCTGGGTTAAAGGAGGGGGGAGCGCCCAGGTGGCCCCTTGTCGCTTGGACGCTCCCCCACACTGGTCGTGCCCCGCGCTCGGGGCCTCCTAATTTTTGAAGCGGTGCCGGCGGTTTCGCAAACCCGTCACGCGGGGGAGGAACTCGCCGCGGGTCGGCAAGGAACTACAGCACCTCAACGCAAGCGACAAGGAGAACAACGGACATTGGTGACTTGGTTTGTGGGCCACTCTTATGTGAGGCGCGCTAAACATGTTTTCTTTCAAGTGAAAGTAGGAAAAGGGCGGAGCACGAGGGGTTTTCGATTTTCTTCTTGGGAGGAGGGGGGGGCGGCTTATGCCCCAGCCAGTTCAGGACCTATTTTCAGGAACTCTGGCAGCAACCCGTCCCCCGTCAGTGGTGATACTTCACCCGGGGGAGACTGATTGGCCAAACTAAGTAGGCGCATCTTTATTGAGGTAATCATCTCCACTACGGGGTGGGTGTCCTGGACATGCCCGGGTTGCACGGTAGTTGGTCGCAACTTATACCTCGGGGGCAATGGCGAGGGGGGGGGGGCTCGGCTGAGGCGTTGAATCACTCGGTAAAGAGGATCGACGCGCTATTGGATAAATTACTTCGAGCCCCCTCGGTTGCAGACGATCCCTCATGGGTGCATTTGGGGGCGAACATTCCTAGCTACCGGACTGGGTATACTTAACCGAGGCAGGGAACGTCCTGTGATCTAATAACATAGTGCCATGCCTAGAGGGATGTGCGAGGCGATCATGACCTTTCTAGGAGTAGGAAGGGGGAGGCCAGATCGTCGGTCAACAATTCTGGCCTGTGGCGGTAAGGTCATGACCGGTGAGCAGCTATTTTAAGGTCTGAGGGGGCGGCATCATCCTTTGGAGGTGTCCGCCCAGGGGGAGGGTTCACTGGCCCCTCCCAGAACTTCAGGGGCAGGTATAACTGGTGCTGCAAAGGGGCGCGGGTAGGAGAGTCACGCTGTCCTTATGGCTGGTAGCCACCCCGCGCGTACTCATGACGTCAGCGAATGGCGCGAGTAAGGACCCTCCTTCAGTGGGTAAATGGAGTTCACGGCATGGACCGAGTAATTAACGGGCTCGGCTGCGCATGCGCACCTGCGGTAAGGGCGCAGCTAGTAGGACCTGACACCGGTTAGGACCTCGCCATATGGCCAGTAATCTTAGTATGCAAAATTTCAGAGGAGGATGTTAGATTCGGTTAGGAAACAAGCTGTATTAGAATCTTGTTAAGGTTAGCATATCCTATTTGTTGATATAGTTGTATCTAATGTCCCTGAATAATTTTGCATAAAACGGTATCTTTTGTTTAATAATTTTATTATTTTGTATCTTAATAAATACGGCCGGGGGGTCTTGCGATCCCCCGCCTTCCAAAGACAGTCATGTTTCGTGTCAGTGTGTCCTGGGTTGATGTGGGTCCACAGGGAGGGGGGCGGTAGCCATCGCTGACCATGTGAAAAGGGGGGGCCCTCGCCCCCCTGCCCGCATGGCGGCGTGGCGACCCCCCTCTCCCCTTGTCTCCCGGTGGTGGGGGCGTGACCTCCCGGCGTCCAGTGATGACGCGGGGGTGCGCGCCGCACCACCGGATGACTGGCGCCCGACCCTTGACCCGGAAGGCGTTGTGCAGGCTTCCGGGTCGGGGGGCGGGCGGCTGGGGGGGCGGGGGGAGGGGGCGTGCCATCCCCTCCCCGCGATCCTGGGTTAAAGGAGGGGGGAGCGCCCAGGTGGCCCCTTGTCGCTTGGACGCTCCCCCACACTGGTCGTGCCCCGCGCTCGGGGCCTCCTAATTTTTGAAGCGGTGCCGGCGGTTTCGCAAACCCGTCACGCGGGGGAGGAACTCGCCGCGGGTCGGCAAGGAACTACAGCACCTCAACGCAAGCGACAAGGAGAACAACGGACATTGGTGACTTGGTTTGTGGGCCACTCTTATGTGAGGCGCGCTAAACATGTTTTCTTTCAAGTGAAAGTAGGAAAAGGGCGGAGCACGAGGGGTTTTCGATTTTCTTCTTGGGAGGAGGGGGGGGCGGCTTATGCCCCAGCCAGTTCAGGACCTATTTTCAGGAACTCTGGCAGCAACCCGTCCCCCGTCAGTGGTGATACTTCACCCGGGGGAGACTGATTGGCCAAACTAAGTAGGCGCATCTTTATTGAGGTAATCATCTCCACTACGGGGTGGGTGTCCTGGACATGCCCGGGTTGCACGGTAGTTGGTCGCAACTTATACCTCGGGGGCAATGGCGAGGGGGGGGGGGCTCGGCTGAGGCGTTGAATCACTCGGTAAAGAGGATCGACGCGCTATTGGATAAATTACTTCGAGCCCCCTCGGTTGCAGACGATCCCTCATGGGTGCATTTGGGGGCGAACATTCCTAGCTACCGGACTGGGTATACTTAACCGAGGCAGGGAACGTCCTGTGATCTAATAACATAGTGCCATGCCTAGAGGGATGTGCGAGGCGATCATGACCTTTCTAGGAGTAGGAAGGGGGAGGCCAGATCGTCGGTCAACAATTCTGGCCTGTGGCGGTAAGGTCATGACCGGTGAGCAGCTATTTTAAGGTCTGAGGGGGCGGCATCATCCTTTGGAGGTGTCCGCCCAGGGGGAGGGTTCACTGGCCCCTCCCAGAACTTCAGGGGCAGGTATAACTGGTGCTGCAAAGGGGCGCGGGTAGGAGAGTCACGCTGTCCTTATGGCTGGTAGCCACCCCGCGCGTACTCATGACGTCAGCGAATGGCGCGAGTAAGGACCCTCCTTCAGTGGGTAAATGGAGTTCACGGCATGGACCGAGTAATTAACGGGCTCGGCTGCGCATGCGCACCTGCGGTAAGGGCGCAGCTAGTAGGACCTGACACCGGTTAGGACCTCGCCATATGGCCAGTAATCTTAGTATGCAAAATTTCAGAGGAGGATGTTAGATTCGGTTAGGAAACAAGCTGTATTAGAATCTTGTTAAGGTTAGCATATCCTATTTGTTGATATAGTTGTATCTAATGTCCCTGAATAATTTTGCATAAAACGGTATCTTTTGTTTAATAATTTTATTATTTTGTATCTTAATAAATACGGCCGGGGGGTCTTGCGATCCCCCGCCTTCCAAAGACAGTCATGTTTCGTGTCAGTGTGTCCTGGGTTGATGTGGGTCCACAGGGAGGGGGGCGGTAGCCATCGCTGACCATGTGAAAAGGGGGGGCCCTCGCCCCCCTGCCCGCATGGCGGCGTGGCGACCCCCCTCTCCCCTTGTCTCCCGGTGGTGGGGGCGTGACCTCCCGGCGTCCAGTGATGACGCGGGGGTGCGCGCCGCACCACCGGATGACTGGCGCCCGACCCTTGACCCGGAAGGCGTTGTGCAGGCTTCCGGGTCGGGGGGGCGGGCGGCTGGGGGGGCGGGTGGAGGGGGCGTGCCGTCCCCTCCCCGCGATCCTGGGTTAAAGGAGGGGGGAGCGCCCAGGTGGCCCCTTGTCGCCTGGACGCTCCCCCACACTGGTCGTGCCCCGCGCTCGGGGCCTCCTAATTTTCCCAACCCACCATCCCTGGAACATTGCAGTGTTTATATGCATATGGTATACCTGTCTTATTGTGTGTATTGACGTGTATTAATTACTTATTTCCCGTTTAGGAAGTGGTATTGAAACATAAATGTCGGTTGCAATGGTGTCTCATGTATATTGTATACATGTTTTTATGGCGTGTATTGACGTGTATTAACTATTTTTCCCATTTGGACTATTTTTCCCATTTAGGAAGCAGTGTTGACACATAAAATGTCGGTTGCATTTTTTGTTTAGGCCTCTTTTCCCTAGTAGCCGGACGATGGTATGTCATGTTGTGTTGATTTAGTTAGTGTAGTTATCCTTTAGATCTTTTTCCACAGGTCGTCGTATTTATTAGGGTATGGACATGCGGTAAGGTCATGACCGGTGAGCAGCTATTTTAAGGTCTGAGGGGGCGGCATCATCCTTTGGAGGTGTCTGCCCAGGGGGAGGGGTCACTGGTCCCTCCCAGAACTTCAGGGGCAGGTATAACTGGTGCTGCAAAGGGGCGCGGGTAGGAGAGTCACGCTGTCCTTATGGCTGGTAGCCACCCCGCGCGTACTCATGACGTCAGCGAATGGCGCGAGTAAGGGCCCTCCTTCAGTGGGTAAATGGAGTTCACGGCGTGGACCGAGTAATTAACGGGCTCGGCTGCGCATGCGCACCTGCGGTAAGGGCGCAGCTAGTAGGACCTGACACCGGTTAGGACCTCGCCATATGGCCAGTAATCTTAGAATGCAAAATTTCAGAGGAGGATGTTAGATTCGGTTAGGAAACAAGCTGTATTAGAATCTTGTTAAGGTTAGCATAATCTATTTGTTGATATGGTTGTATCTAATGTCCCTGAATAATTTTGCATAAAACGGTATCTTTTGTTTAATAATTTTATTATTTTGTATCTTAATAAATACGGCCGGGGGGTCTTGCGATCCCCCGCCTTCCAAAGACAGTCATGTTTCGTGTCAGTGTGTCCTGGGTTGATGTGGGTCCACAGGGAGGGGGGCGGTAGCCGTCGCTGACCATGTCATATTTTTGACCCCCTGGCATCACTTTCTTTGATTTACATTTACAAGGTGAAGCATCTAGGCAGATGAGTTACTTTTCGTCTGCCTGTGCCGGTTTTTACCTTCATTGGAATTGACTTTGTCGTGCTAGAATTAATATATGCAAGGTGGGCGTTCCCACAGGAAATCCCCCATAAAACTGATGCAGTGGTATTTATGACTTTTTGGAAAAGTGACATATCAACGGGAAGTGGGCCGCTGCGCTTGCAATGCGTCAAAATTCCTAGGCCTCTAAAACACAGGTGTAGGAATGACGCTTTGGCTGTGGCATAGAAGTCTGACTAGCTGAAGTCACTTCCACACTTCCAACAATGTAATCTGCAAGGAAATCACATCTCCTCAACAGTTAAGTGCACACAATAAGGTAAGTAACACAGTAAATGTCACATTACACACCATTAATGACTTGTATCCACTCACATAGTAGTTCCACACAATATCTCACACATACGTAGGTATAGTGGTACAGAGAAGTACACGTTGCCCACTTGTATGCGAGACATACAGGACCAATGTAATTGAGTCCATGGTGAGTTTTTCACCTTTTCACTCTCTATTACATTGGTCCCCAGACAGTAGGCCACTTACATCAGTCAATAGTGATGCATTGACTCTGTTTTTCGATGCATTTTTGTAGTTCCATCAGTATTATGACCAACTGCAGAACTGTGCAACGTTTGAGCCTCATGCCCTGCGGCATCCTTGCCACATATGTAGCAGAATTTCTGACACATCCGTGGATCCTTGCGCCATGGAGCCCTGTTGTGTAAATCTAGCGGATCCATGGTGTCATAAGGTTTTTGCAGCAGGCTCAAGTAATTTTGATGCATTGTTGTGTGACCTCAGTGATACGTCATTTCTTAAAAATAAGGCATCATATTTAAAAGCAATGAGTGTGTTTCACACTGAGGAGAGGGCCTCCCTCAGCGCATGTGAAAGGGCCTGCGTCAGTCTTACACCTGCTGTGAGGCAGGCGTAAGAAATTGACGCATTTGTGTCCTAGAAGTGGCGCAGTGAAATCTCATAGATTTCACTGCGTCACTTTTACGACCCTTTCTTGCGTCAATACACCCCCCTTGCATACATTATACCTGGCGCAGGTATAATGTGGCGCAGGGGTTTACAAAGTGACGCATCTACCTAGATGCGTCACTTTGTAAATATGGCACAACAAGGCGCATTTTTTACGCCACTGGTGCGTCACAAAAAGTGACGCACCAGCGGTGTAAAAGTGACGCAAGGGCTCATAAATGAGGCCCAACATGCGCCTTGGAAAGATGAAGGTTCTTAATGACCTTGCTAGGATTCCGACCTGCAGGTCATAACAGATGCCAGCAGCAAATTCTTGCTTTCCTAAGCAAAGAACACTCGTGTTCCTAATTTCTGGCCCTGTTTGAGAATATTCTCAGTTCACTCCTGTGCATCTAGCCTTCATAAGAGCTTCTCAAGAGACTCTGCCAGGGACAGGTATTAACAATTATCTTACAAATACATTCATGAGCCAATAGAGGTGGTCATTATATATAACCTGCAAGCTACACTTTTGAGACAGGGAAGAGCCATCTCTGCCTTTCATCCTTTGCAGGTCTACAAAAGAAGCACCATTGCATTCGGAGACAACGATACAGGTTTCTGTTGAAAATGGATGTGTGGTTTCTTGTGAGTTCACATAAGAATTTTTATTTGCAGCTTTGAAACTGGATCAACATTTGTGATTTTTTTTTCTTAAAACAAATTTAAAATGGAGCGAAAGTCCTGATCTTAACCTGAAGCCCCACTTGCAGACCTATAAAGGAACTAGGGGTTGTAACTGAAGTTTTCTTAAGAAATATGGGAAGATAAGAGGACATTTGCAACTTGTCACATCCCTAATTTAAACTGAGACAGTGATTCAGTTTGTTCTATGTGCTAGTTATCATATTCTGTTTCTATTGTAAAGCGCTGTAATGCATTATATATTGCATTATATCCAGTAATAGGTGGATGGGATATCTATCATGTTTGTGATGGAGAAACACAATCCACCGAACACGAAATCAGGCCCCAAGTCTACTCTAGTTAACACTGGCAGGTTTTTTAAAAGTTTTTTTTATAGTGCTTAAGGGTATTACCTCGCTTTACTACAGGAACCAGATTATGTTACACTTTTTTCCTTTTTTGGGCAGAGGGAGATTAAGGGGGATATTCACAAGGAAGTGGCGGAGAGAGGCGTTAGCCTTCTTGGCTTGACGCCTCTCTCCACCACTTCTGAAACGCAGTGCTGCACCATATTTACATGAATGTGGTGCAGCCTTGCGTTTCCCCATGCGATGGCGCTAAGTTTAACAACTTTGCGCCAACGCAGACACCCTTGCACCAGAGTGCAAGGGTGTCTGTGTGCAGGGGAGGATTGTTTATGTATAGGAAGGTGTCCCTTCCTGCACATGAACAATCCTATATGCAATTCTCTCACTTTCATATGTGCTGCTTTATGCAGCACACATGAAAGTGACAGAATGGCAATTTAGAAAAAAGGTTTGTTTATGTACAGGAAGGCACACCTTCCTGTACATACACAAACCATTGCAATTTGCTTTTTCCATGTGTGCTGCACAAGGCAGCACACATGGAAAAAGAAAAAAAGAGGAGAAATAAAGCATTTCTCCTCGTTTTGCCTGTTGCAGACCAGGATTTTCCTGGTCATAATTTGGGCGTGGACTCCTATTTCGCTGCCCTCGTGAATAGGGGGCAGCGCCAAAATCAATGGATGTTGCGGTGGAACACCCACCGCAACACCCATTACCCTCCCCTTTAATGCTAAATACAGCGTGAAAGGGTGCCTTATTCAAAAGGCAGCCTTAAGCCACGGTAAGTGGCTTAACACTGCCTTGTGAATAAGGCTAGGCCTGTATCACCATCACAACATCACTGAGAGTGGCGTTCTGGTGGCAATAGGGGCTTGTGAATATGCCCCTAAGTGTTTTGACCAGAATCACAGCATGATGAGCCAAGGCCAGGATTCCAACCTGGTTCCCCATGTTTCAAAGTGGACAGCTCTAGTTACCAGGCCACAACTCTTCCCCATAATGTTACAGCAGTTACCTTGCTGATAACAAAAAAAATGTGCACCGATGTTATCTCTTAATAAACAAGTGCTGGATAAAATCCCAAAGTCAGGCATGCTACCCAAAAGTTCACTTGCACAACTATATTTAGTTTCAAAGAAAAAAAAAATAGAAAAATTATAAACATGGTCGATATGTGACTACTTGTGAAACTCGGAACAGCTGGTACAGATATAAGAGTGAAGTAGAGTTAACTAGCGCATAGAAGAAACTAGGGGGAGTATGTATCATCCGTTTTTTTAGTCGCAAACGCTGCGATTCGCAAAAAAGCAGCGTTTGCGACTAAAAATTCAGAAAAAGCAATGTATGAGTAAAATCGCATCGCAAAATTGACAATCGCAAAATTTGCGATTCCTTAATTTTGCATCAGCATTTAAGGAATAACAAATTGCGATTCCTTAATTGCTATTTATGAAGCACCCAAGTTGTGCGATTTCTCATTAAGAAATCGCAAATTACCACCAACTTAAAGTTGGTGGTAATTTGCGATTTCTTTCGCAAATGCACTTTTTGGCATTTGTAAAGGTGCCATGTGGTGCACATACATGCCCTTAGGGCATGTATGAGCGCCATATGCACACACATGTTCATTTCAGGGGTGCATCAGGGTGTCCTTATGACACCCTTGCACCCTTGAAATTATTCTCAATTTGCCATTCTCAAATTGTGAATCGCAAATTGAGAATGACTTCCCAATCATTCCTATGGGCCTCCTGGCCCATAGAAATGAATGGGAAGGTATTCCTTAATTGCGATTTCGCAATTTGCTAATCACAATTAAGGAATATTAAGAATTCGCAAAAGAATTGCGAATTTTTAAATACATCCCATTTTGCAATTCTCAAATAGTGATTCTCAAAAAATCGCTATTTGAGAATCGGAAACAGCCATGTTGATACATCTGCCCCTAGATCACTGTATCAGCTTAAATAAGGAAAGTGACAGTTGCAAATGTCCCCTTAACTTCCCATATTTCTTATGAATACTTCAGTTATTACCAGTTTGTGACGGAGTAACCCTTCCGTCAAACTCTAAATCAGGTCCTTAATCTCCAAACTGGCCACTATGCAGAACAATATCAAAAGAGAAAGTTACGTTGCGACCTCTTTTCAACACCGAAACCAGTGGCTGATCCTCAAGGCCATTGGAGTTATGCGATTCTGAAGCTGCGGTATATCCTGCATATTGATGGATTTGCCATTTTTGACGCATAATACAGCAGCATAATTTGAAGATGTGAACAAGAAAAATAATTTCTAGCAAAAAGTTACTGAAAATGGTGACACATGTTACTGTGCAGGGGAAGGCCCTTTACAAACGTTGACTGGCCACTTTTCAGTTGCTGTATTAAACCAGTACGAATACAGTGAAACCATTTCCCAGACAGTGTTAACATGTAAAAACGATAAAATAATGAAGGAATACTTTCACAAAATGGGCCACATAGTTTGCCTTTTCTTATAGTTAATTTAGTCAACCCTTCTGTAGAAAAATTTGATCCACCCCTGACACATAATTCCAGTGGCACTGTTAATGCTACAATATGATTCAATAAGGGGTCTGTGTTTGTGGTTAAGGAGTTATTTGAAGATATAGTGGTGCATATATTAACCATAAATAAGCTCTTTGGCAGGACAGGTGGATCAAAAGATGTCAGCTGCATAGGAATATGTCTCATCATACTTTTCTTGTCTAAAATAAGGGGGCCCAGGTTTACTAATGCTTTGTGATACGTTTAATGCAAACCCCACTCAAAGTGTTATGCTGGTACTTACTATTCAACTCAAATCAGGGTGCTCATTGGACAGTTCACCAAAGTAAAGCAAAGTTGCAATATACGCTACTGTGTGTTACTTTGGTTCGAGGGGGGGTCCATGGGTGGTACATGGGCGTTACCATGCAACCACCCAGGGTCTTTGATGCAAATCTATATTTTTGAGGCAGGTGTAACAAGGAGAAATGTTTTAATTTCTCCTCCTTCCTTTTTCCTATGTTGTACGTATGCTGCATTGTACAATACATGTGCAAAGCAGAAAGAAGTATTAACCCCTTCCACGCTCATGACGAGCTGGGCTCGTCATGCAGTAGCCTCCTCGCACGCTCATGACGAGCCCAGCTCGTCATAAACCAATGAGGATCACGAAATCCCAGCACAGCAGGGGAATTCCCATAGCATCCAAGAGGTTAAAGGATAGTTTGTATACTGAAATGGTCCCCTACAGTACATACCCTATTGCTAACAAAATGCACTCACCCTTACTCTATCATACTAGGGTGTGCACGTTGACACATTGCAGCCTAAAGTGCGCCTGTGCAGGGAGAGAGGAAACCAGCACCATATCTTACTAAATATGGTGTCATCTGCTCTCTCCCTTTCATACAAAACCACAAAGGAACCTTAGTTGCTATGCTGGGTTGAGTGAATGTTCCTTCAATCAGGGGCTGCATTTCTTTAAAACCCTTCTGGATAAAGGCTTCATTCTAATTCCAGAGTCATCCTGGAGTGGTGTGCTTTGATTCCAGATTGTTCCCTTTTGTGCAGTTCGTCTGGTGGCCCAGGGAAGTCTTCCTATTAGCGCCCATGACCCCTAGCCATTGGAACTGTTTCCAAAATGGGGCTGTGCTGGTGTTCCTAAATAAGCTTAAGACCCTAGTAGTGTGGCACTATGCAATTGCATACAGCATACCACTTCCAACCAAAGGTAACAATTTCAACAGGAACAGACCTAAGAACCCTGCCTTTACTTGGAAAAAAAACATAGGGGCAGATTTACAAGCCTGTTGCGCAACCCGTACGTCACTTTTCCCATGTTAAAAATGACGCAAAAGTGGAGAAAGTGGCTTGTAAATAAGCCCCATATATCGCTCACCCTGATGAAAAACCAACCTCCTCTACTCCTTCATCTGAAAGTATTGCCTGCCCAGTACCAGCAACCGATGTTGCTGACAGTTGCCTCACTGGACCTTCAAAGTTCTTTCCCATTTATGATTGAGGGCATGAAATGTAAACCCCCACACTTCAAGACACCTCACCAAGGATTTGCTTACATCCAAATAAAGCAATTGCTCCTCTGAAAGGCCAAGAAGATACGCTACTACAATATCCTAGAGCATGGACAGCGTCCATTTTATCCCAGAAGTCAGAAACCCTACAGTGACTTTGTACATGTTGTAAACTTTCCGAAACTTTGTACTCTTCATGGACCTAAATTGACAAAAATGGAGCGGATGGTAAAAGTGACATCATATACCCTTCGAGCCGTAATGACATCACCGGGTTAATGTGTTGCCCCATTCTTAGAATTTCCCATGCTGCCAAGGGGCCATACTAGGGGCAAGAATTGAAAACTATAGGAACCACGAAGGTTTGTGTATCCAAGGTCACACCCTGCTCCTTGTAATGATGCGAAGATGATTATAACATGTCAAAAATATTAATTGAAATGCTGAGAGAGCCTCCTTCAATGCCTTGTCCTCAGCACTACTCCTGTAACTGAGCACTACTTGAAAGATACAATTTTATATGTGGTTATGAGTACATACATTCTATTTTCTGTATTACATCACTACATCTCCCCCCTTCTTTAACAAACAAACAAACAAACAAATAAATGAATAAATTAACATTGCTCAATAAGTCTTTGTGATTTCTTGAGTGTTCTTGTTGTTTTTCTGAAAGATTCACAATCACTTCTTTTGTATTATCTTCAATTTATTTAGGACCTTATTTAGTTATTTAGATCTTGGAAGATGGGTTTCTCTGTCACAATGCTGAAATATAAATCCCATAGCATATAATGGGATTTATATTCTGGCGGACGGGCTATCCGCCACCGTTGTGGGAGAGTAACTAGTCCGCCAAGATCTAAATCAGGCCCTTATTCTTTAAAAAAGTGGTTTCTTTTTGCCCTTGTTTTTGTGTTTCTTGTTCTTGAACTGGAGTGATAAAATTCTTAAAATGTGATTTGTTTTTCACAATTGTTCTGTTTCCGTTCTGTGAAGTAAGTGCCAACCATTTTATTTTTGTTATTTCCAATGGATATGGATGAAATCTACTTGCAGATTTACTTCATTGACTTTGTTTCCCTAATACAAGATCTCCTACCTGAATACTTCTCTCTTGAAAGTTTTTTCTTTGAAATATTATGAGCATGGGATCTGCTCATTGAATCAAAGTAGGGTATACACATGAATCAGGAAAACTGATGCATAACAAAATTATTGGGCGGGGTCGGGATTCAGTGAGGGTGGGTGGTTGGGTAGACAAAGACTATGTATTAACCAGTACTATGGGAAAGAGAAAAATTAAAAATTAAGTTAGAAGTTTCGCTGGTACCCACCCATCGACTGTTGACCCATAGGAGGCCCTGCACGTCCCACTTGTGTGGTTGTCTGGTTGACCAGGTGGGAGAGTGCAGGTCCGCTTTGGATAAGTGTGTCCAGTGCTTTCTGCACACTGGGGTTGTCAAAGTTGATACCGGAAGATGCAGACGACTGTTGATTACTGGAGGTGCGATTTTATAGCTGCCCGTACTGTGGCTGATTCTGGGATGTTGACTGGGATGGAACTCCTGGTCTGGGTCCAGCACCCCTAAGACCTCCCTGACCCACTAGACCAGAAAGTTGATTACTAGGAGCTTGCATTATCTGCCGGGCCTGTCCAAGGCCTGTTGCATTGATTGGGCCAGAGCGTGCCTGGTTTCGCTACCATAATTTTGATTTTCGGTATTAACTGAGGAACCATTTGCCAAATTAGACGTGCCTTTGGCAGCTGCGGACCCAGCCCCACTATTGAAAAGGCTGAGAATCTTTGCCTGAAGCTCCTGTTGTGGATTACTCTGAGGCGGATTAGCGGGAGGGGGATTAGCCAAAACTTGAGACATTGCATGAGACATAGCTTGAGACATAGGCTGTGAGCTCTGGAGTGGCTGAGAGGATGCAAGACTAGACTGGCTGTCGGGGGGACGGATTGCAGGTGCTCCAAGAGATGGTCTAGAGAGTTGAGACTGTATCGGATCAAAGGGTCCACGGATCCTTTCCTTCTTCTCCATCAAGCAATTTATAAGTTTATCAAGTTCATCAGTCATCAAATACCGTTTTTCAACTAAAAGACTAATAAGAGACTGCGTTCCTAGAGGATGGGAACCTCGCCCTATATCAGCTAAGCAATCACGCTCCTGAAGAATGATCTCATCAGCCATCTTCGCAGCTTGCCTGGCAATATCTTCTCGTTCCTTTTCTCTTATCTCCAATTTGCAACGCTCATAGCTTCTTGCCACCAGAACCACAGCATCTGCCAGAGGCATATTACGATGTTCTTGTGGTGTACCCAATAAGATGTTGACTGTACAGGAACGGTGAACTTCATGCTGCTGAGATTGGGTTATTCTACTGAATTTTGGATTAATGATCTCTGCATGACCAAACTATTGGGTATTTGCCAGTCGTCTTATGTAGAACTAGTCTGCCACTGAAAAATGTGGCTATAAGCATTTGCTTCAATGCAAGTAGCTAACCATGACCTTGCAGTGATTGCTTTGCTATCAAAAATTTGGGAACACCTCTTTTTTGTGACTGTTTACCATACATGCTGGCAGTTAGACTTTTCTTAAAACTCACTATTGTTACCTACCTGTTAAAGTTGTGAATGTTTGCAACTGTTGCGCATCAGCTGTGTAATATTTGTTCATAAGAAAGGGGCTTGAACTAGCGAGTTTGCATGCTGTAAGTGGTAACTAAAATAAGCTTCTCTTCCTGCACCACTACCTTTTGGATTTGGGGGTATGAAGGGATGCAAAAATAAGATCTTTGCTTTTGTAAAGGGCATTTCTGGCTACAGTTAATTTAATTTATGGGGTAACTCACTTGCCCTGATTACTTTATAACCTGGGGGAGGCATTATCTGCCCACCGATTCTGAAAGCCCACATGGAAAGCATAGGTGGATTCTAATGAGTCTTCAGACTGGTCTTAGAATGAAGCCTTCAAAGCAAGACTACAAGTTGTCCAAGCAAAGAACTCATTTTTATATTTTTTTAATTTGTTTGATTTGATTCCAAAATGTGTGTTGTATAGTGTTTCCCAATGTGGGGCTTTGTATTCTGGAAATACTATTGTTACCATGAAGGCACAGTAATTTTAATTAAAAAAAGAACAAACTGTCACAAAAAAAAAGAAAGTTTTTTCTTTGATTTGCATATTGCTTCTAGTTTCCTTTTATCATTTCCTTTTTCTTTGCAATTTCATTATGTTCTCTAGGGGGTTTTAATGGCACTTGTAGGAGACGTTTTTGTCTTGTTTGCCCAAAAATCAACTCTGAAGGACATTTTCCTGTTGATCCATGAGGTGTTGACCCATAATCGCATAAGACCCAACAAAGTGCTTGATTTATGAAAATTTGTGACAATTTGGCTCTCTTCATAGATTTTTTTCTAGTATCCATCAACCTTTCCACTATTCCATTAGCTTGTGGCCAATGGGGAGTAATTCTTATATGAACTAGTCCCATATATTTGAGAAATTTATGAGATTCATTGCCATTTCCATTAAAAGATGGAGCACTGTCTGTCTTCAATATGTTGGGTATACCCCTTTTAGAGAAAATATAATCTAGAACGGGAAGTATCACAGTCACATAAGTGATCTTTACAAATGGAAATCTAGAGTATTCAGCAACTATAACATACAAACATTGCCCAGAATCCAATAGTCGATTAAATCACTCACTAATTCAGACCACACAGCCTATAGAAGGTTAGACATGTGTAGTTCCTCAACATTCCTTTTTCTTGTAGTGCATTGACATGGGTGGCAGGCCTGTACAATCTCTTCAACTTGACTGTCAAGTCTTGGAAACTACAACTTTTCTTGCAAAAGAATTGTTGTTGGTGATATCCCTCAATGACTTTTATGTGCCAAATCAATTACGCACTTCCGCAATGCATGAGTGATAACTATTCTGTTACCTTATAGGAGAATACCAGATGGGGTTGTTGTTAGTTCAGTCTGTACATTTCTAAACACAAGTATATCCCTTGTTTATGCCAGGTTGAAAATGTGTCATAGCATTTATGTGCTTCCATTTGTTTGAAGTTATTATCGGTCTTACTTCTTCAAGAGTATTACCATTGGTAGACTCATGAATTAACTTCTGTTTTGATATAGGAATTAACAATTTGATTATAAAATGCACATATTCTTCAGCTTCATTATCTCTCTCCTTGTTCATATTAGCTGGATTTCTGGACAAGTAATCTGCTGGATTATATTTCATTCCTGGATTGTGAATGACTTTAAAATCATAATCCATTAACCTCATACCCCATCATTCAATGCGAAGAGGTCTCTTTGCTTCTGGATTTTCAAAAATAGTCATCAATGCTTGATGATCTGTGACTATTAAAAAAGGTTTTCTATATAAAAAATCATGGTAATGCTCACAAGCCCACACCACAGCTAAGCTTTCTTTCTCAGGTCGCAAATACTTTTTATATCTTAGTCAGGCTTTTACTGGCGTGCAACACTTCATATATAGGAATTTGCTTCCTAGGTTTGTGTTGCACAAGAATGGCACCTAATCCCACAGGACTAGTGTCTAGTATTAGCTCAGTGTGCAATTTTGGGCAAAAATAGTTTACATTTGCAGCTGACGCTATATCATCTTTAATTTTCTTAAATACACATTCAAATTGTTCTTTCCAGCTAAACGTTGTTTCCTTTTTTGTAAACCCTCGAAGAGGTGAGCTGATAGTGGCATACATTTAAGTGCTCTCTAATCTAGCACGAATGTGCTTGGGACTTTGCGCTCTCTGCAATATTCTCTTTAGCGGGGGCTGTGCTCATGGGCAATGTGCTCCTACAGCTTTTTGTTTAAATCATGTCAGCACATCACAGGTTCGACTGGCGCTTTTCACCAATCTGTAATGATGCGAAGACTATCATAATATGTCAAATACATTTTTATTGACATGCTGAGACTGCCCCCTTCAACTCCTTCACCTCAGTACTGCTCCTGCACCTGAACACTACTTGACAGATAATATTGTATATGTGGTTATGACCACATACATTTTACATTCTGTATAACTTCCCTACATCCCTGACACAGTGTTCCAACCCACTGAGACCAGGGGTAGCTACGGCTGTGACATGGGTTCTAAAGGACAATCTAGGGATGGCAACCACTATTCCTGGTTATTGAAATCCATGGCAACTTTCTAAATTGTCACTTCCTGAACCAAGCACAGGTACAGGATGGACTCTTGTGGGTCAGTGCTACAGCTCTTCTCACTGTAGGAAAATGAAATGGATTTACATAGACTACCAAGTCACTCTGTCCTTATTTTGTGTCTCATTTTGAGGCAGACTTTCTGTACTTCATAGCATTTAACAGCAACTCCGTATTCCATCTTGGCCTCTGCCCACGGGGATAGTCAAGGGCATCCTCATATCTATTTTATCTAACAGCATCACGAGGACCATCACCAATGGATCCCTTGAAAAGGCAACCTTCCCACAGGATCCTAAAACTGTCCTTTTACTACTGTCTTGGGATAATCTCAAGAGAATGTTTGATAAAAGGCGCATGACAGCTCTAATGTTGCTGGACCTTGCAGTATCTTTAATGCTGTCCATCATATCAAACGTAGGTACTGCGCATGCATGTAAAGGTCGTGGTTCGGACATAAGTATTCGTAAACCACCAATGCTACTTCTTGTTCCCACAATCTTACATATGGTTTTAGCCATTTGTACGTGGCCCTGCATATGCTGTGCACGCAAACATAATATGAGAAATGGATTCCCTTTTGTCAATACAGATGGAACATTTATCATCCTTTTCACAGCTCCAGTTACTTACAAAGGATTTTAAAGGAATGGATTGAACGCGAAATTGGAAGCAAATTCTCCTGTGAAAGGGAACATTTACGATGTCCCAAAAAGGTTCTAAAAAGGGAAAGATTTAAATTCTAAAAACCTCCCCGTCAAGGTTGAGCTCTCAATCACACTGGATTCATCTGTCATTATCATTCACCAACAGTATTCTTTCTTTTTTATTTGTTGAGAGAAACTGCGCACCAGAGGGATTATCCCCTAATATCCTCAATCCCATATTGCTCAATGATCATTTAATATTTTAATATTTTAAAGCCAATTGATTTTCTGGGAACGATCAGCCTCCATAACATCCCTCAGGGTTCAGATAGTTTATCAGCTCATGTGTGGACCAAATCCTGCTCCAGTTTAAAATTGGGCAAAGTCTTCCTTTGCTAACTAGGGCCTTGCTGCCTAAATCTTATAGTAGTGGTTTAAGGGGGGTACTTTGCGGGTGACGTGTCACGCTTCTCAGCAACATATTCTCATGCTGGTAAGTGTGGCTATATTCGAGAAACCCCAGAGTTCTGAGTCATTGAGAACTGAGACCTGAACCTTTACGTTGTTTATCTGGAGGAATGCGCTGATCGGCTACGAGTATGATCAGTTGTGTTCCTAGACTAATGAACCTGCAATCCTTGATAACAGGAATCGTGACTTATGGTGAATGGACATCATTAGAGTCTCTGGTGACTCCAGGAGTTTTAGTGCTCTCCTGCACAAGCCAGCAAAGTAAAAAATTCAGGGCCTTATTTACAAAGAATTAACGTAGCGCGGTGCCACAAGCCATTTGGCTGCGCTACGTCAATTCAAAAGCACAGGGTTGCGTCTTATCTACACTGATATGACGGATCCCTTTGCTCTCCCCTGCGCTTGTGCGCAATTAGCTGCCATGCGCTGATGCAGGCACCCTTGCACCATGGTGCAAGGATGCCTGCGTCAGGGGAATAATTGTTTATGTGCAGGAAGGAGTTCCTTCCTGCACATAAACAATCAGAAATGGCGTTTTGAAACTTCTGTGTGTGCTGCCTAATACAGAACACATAGAAGTTGAAAAGTTGCATTTTTTCAATGATTGTTTATGTGCAAGAAGGGACACGTTCCTGCACATAAACAATCTAATAGAGGTGAAGGACAGGAAAAGCCATGCAGAGTGGCTTTTTTTGTCCTTGTAAATATGGGGAAGCAAAATGCGCCGCCGGTGTGTCACAAAAAGTGACGAACTGGCGGCACAAGGGGCTTGTAAATAAGCCCTTTAATGTTTATACTAAACTCCATTCTAACGTTGGCTCTGCAGCTCGAAACAATAGTCATGTCCTCTCTCCACATGCTGAGACTTCCATAAAGGACATCCATTTTCTTTGCCTCATGCTATGGGTACAGGTAACCTTTGATCTTGTGTTCTTTGAGATACATCATGCCAAGCTGTCTATCCCGTTTATAGAATCAGAAGGATGCAGCACTCAATGTCAACATTACTTCTTCATCTATGTCATCGAGCCAAATATTGCCAGCTTTACAAGCTCTACTCTGGCTCCTAAGATGGATCTTCTTCAAGCGTCCCTTCATCTTTAAATAGGAACCATAAAGGGGACCCACATGCACAGATCCAATGTTGACAGACACAGGCGACCTGCATATCTAAATAAA
Source organism: Lissotriton helveticus (assembly GCF_964261635.1). Lineage (NCBI taxonomy): Eukaryota > Metazoa > Chordata > Amphibia > Caudata > Salamandridae > Lissotriton > Lissotriton helveticus. Next base: position 1,414,143,949 of record NC_136061.1, read on the forward strand.
CATGCAAATGTAAAAAAAAATGTAAATGTAAATCCAGCATTTGTAAAGCGCACAGCTACCCGTAGACATCCCGGCGCTGGGGGAAGTCGGGAAGATTAAGCAAGCTATTGCCCAGAGTCACATGGTGCTGGGCTGACCTGCCGCCGGTGCCGGTGATCGATCCGTGATCTCTAGCATCTAGCATCAGTCGCCCTGGCTGCTGCACCACACCTCTTCCCAAATAGATATCCAGACTTATCAGAAATTTCAAATTTCTCCTTACTGCCTTTTTTTCACTGTACAATCATCAACATCTTGGAATTGAGTAACACTAAGTGTTAGGATGCAAATCGATCACTTGTTTATTCAACAAACTATCAAAACAGGCTCTCCCATCCTCTTTAAACACAGGCTTAAAATATTTAGCAAAACAGGCCTCGGATGCTGCAGATCAATATATGTTTCATATAATATCTCAAATCCCATCACATGTCCATCGTCTGGGACCTGACATAACAGGTGATGGATGAAAGGTGGTTCTTGTTGGTCATCCAAGCTCGCTACCATTCAGACTGCTTTATTCAACCATTGCACATATCCTGATGCAACAGGCATTTCTCACTGATCCTTGACCATCTTTTATACCTACAGCACTGGGCAGCACTTACATATTCATATGGGCACCACAGCCTATATTATAGATATGGTACACTGCCCCTGTTTGTGGCAACGCGCTCCTTTAAAAAATAAAAAATAAAAAAATGCACCAGGCACAAACTATTAAAAATAATGCACCACCCTCTGGGTAGCCATGAAATCACCATTGAAAAGTAGACCAACTGTCTGCAGCTTTCAATCTGCCTTTCTCTGTGCAGGCAGCACCTACCTGTGCATTAAAGAGGGGACTGAGATCCCCCTTACTGACAGGGAGTGACTGCACCCGTCTGCAGGTGGATGTGGCAGTGGGGTCCTGTTCACTACTCCCCAGGGCTGCCTTCAGTGGGTCCACTAACTGTGCGCCACCACTTTTTAGTGCACAGTCAGTGCACCGTAATACAGCTCTTTTGCCTCTGTAGTCACGTCCATAATAAAATGCAGGTGCAGAGGTTAAGTGATTCCCTCATTTTCACAGGGTGACTCTCGCATTTAAATACGGGAATTTCCCTTCAGAAAAGCACCGGTGCACATATAGCACGTCATTTGAGAAGTCATCAGTGATGTCATCAATTATGTCATTTAACATGTTATGAGTAATGTCATATGTAGTGCATGGTGGGTACAAAGCTTATAGGTAGCTCAGTAAACTATAACTGGTGAATTTCAATGTGTGTGTATTTTATTAATGTTTTGTCTTACTTGAATCTTACTTCAACACCTAACTATAAGGTCACTTTAACCTTTGTGTTGTTTCAGTGATTTTTTAAAGTTTTTTTTAACTTAAGCTAATATGTTATTACCATACCTAACAATAATGTCACCTCAACCTTTGCTTTTTTGAGTGGATTTCAGTTTTTTTTAGCAAAGGGAAGATCTTATTGATATACCTAATGATAACATTACTCTAACCTTTGTTTTTTTCAGCCGATTTCTGTTTTATTTAACCCCTTCACTGCGGCGGCTATTCCGCTGCAGTGCTATGGGGGCGGGGCGGAAGAGCGGCGGGCGCATGCTGGTGACGGAACCGCTCCGTCACCAGCATCGGTTGCGCTGTGCTTATGACGGAGCGGTTCCGTCATGGCCCCGCCCGCTCAATAGAACGCCCAGCGCAGGCGTGGAATTCGGGCCGCTCAGGCGCGTCGGTCGGGCCATGACGGAACCACTCCGTCATCAGCACAGCGCCACCGCGGCTGATGACGGAGCGGTTCCGTCATCAGCAGGGGAGGGGTTAAAGCATATTCAGCCAACTTCCCCACTGCGCACAGCCTTTGGTTGTGCCCAGAGCGGCATGACCACCTGAAGTGTGGCTCAATGGAGAAGTGTGGCTCAATGGTTGGAGCGGCAGACCCTGATGCAGAGGTTTAGCCCGGGACCAGGGTTCAATTCCCCGCCTCGGCGGGTCTTGGGCTCAAAATTCCACGGACCTGATAATTCTCGCCTCGGTGCCTATTCCAATCATAGTCTCACTCTGCAACTCTGGGCAATAGCTTGCTTAATCTCCACTACGGCCCCCACAACGCTAAGGATGCTTGGCCTCCACCTTGGGGGTGCCCATGAGTGGACACCTCACAGGGAAAGCCAGGATGGGTTCCACAGCGGTATTCGTACAAGCGCCTTGAGACCCTTGCGGGTGAGTAGTGCGCTATACAAGTATCAATTTACAATTTACAATTTACAACCCAGCATCCTTGGACACCCAGTCCCCATGGACAACCAACCCACATTTTATTTTTATTTATTTATTTATTATTTGTAGGTACCATTTATTCCAGCAGCGCCGGGGCTCAACTACACCGGCTATGGTACAGGATACTGTGCAAGCTTTGCTGAGGAAGCTTGCACAATACAGTGGTACCATCGGGGAGAAGTGTGAGCACCAGCTCCTGTGGGAGTACTGCAGTACCTCACCTCCAGGGGACCACTGCCAACTATTAAACGAAAAAAAGTAAGCTTTTCATTTTAGTATCAATTCTGTTTAATCAATTACATAAAAGAAACAAGAATTGCATAAGTACACAGCTGTGGCACCTACAACCAGGAGGCCGGCAGCGAGATATCTACACAACTAAATGTTACCCCACCCAACTACACCCCCCCCCACACACCACTCAGTATCTGATTTGGAATCAGTTTAGCACTCTATCGAATCTCTGCCTTTCCCCAACTTTTCTTTTTAAAGGTAGTCCCTTTTACTTTAAGGAAAATGGGGTGCTTTAAAAAAACAGTTCGCTTTATTAAAAAGCAATCAAATACATTGTGGTCAGCTGACTTGAGACTCTAGGATGGCTTTCAATTAGTGAGTCACAATTAGCAACCTACCTTATTAATATTCATGAGGTAGGTTGGATTCAAAGTCAACATAATTTGGAATTATAAGAACCTACCTATTAGAACATAGGTTGTTTCTTAAAATACATTACCGGTCTCAAAAATATTGGTTGTAAATTTTGACCAGTATTTTGTGACCAGTAAATTGTACATCTGGCTCGTACGCTGTAAAAAAACATATTAAATACATTGTCCCAATTCTTTTCTTAGGAACCAATTTCAGTGATGTGATTCCACCTCATGCTCTTTCTTCCCCCCCATCCTACACATATTGTTTCCTTATGGCACCCTGCGTGTTCTTTTTCTTGCATGCATTCATAATTTATCAGGGTTTTCCTATCTTTCTCAGCCTGTTTCTTTCTCCATCGTTTGCCCTTCTCTCTTTTGATTTGGGACAAAATCTGGGGATTCAAACTGAGTCCCGGTCTCCAAAAATGAGTGCTTGTGCCCACCACCTGTAACCACCTGAGTAACAGTGGCAGCTCCTCCGCTCTGGTGGAGAAGCGTTGCTCCCTCAAAAACGTCAGGAATGGAAAAATAACACGGCACTCATTATATTTTTCCTTTCCTGCCGAATCATGGGGTCAGAGCCTGGTAGTGACAGGCACTGGTGGGTGCACTCCCATCACTCCGCATGGTGGTTTGCCTGCCATCTCAGGACGGCCAAACCAACATGCGCAGTGAAAACTTTCTCCAGCCCAGTAACGCAGCTGGGTTGGACAGAGCAGACACAAACTCACAGTCTGTCCTGGAGCGCAAATTGAGTGCACTCAAGCCAATCCTGAAGCTGCTCTCTGCGTGAAAGCAGCTCCAGGATTGGCTGCAGGGCATTCTGGGAGCCTATGCCTCCCTGAAGAGGTGAAGTACAGCGCAACAGGGATGTCTGCAGGTAAGTTTTTTTAAAGTTGTTTTTTTATTCCCCTCCAGTGACCCCTAGCTAGTGCCACTCCCTCCTCTTGCTTGCTTGCCTCTGCTCCTCCAGCATACGGCCGCTCCAGCTGAGTAATGTATGCACAATGCCTAATCCATATTGTTCAGACAGTCATTTCATACTGGTGCTTAGAATCGTGACATGCCACCTACTGCACCGAGTTTCTGTGCCACATTAGTTCCCATTCACCAACTCCAGAGTTGGACACTGCCTAGGAATGCAGATTTGCTTCTGTGGGAACTTAGTGGATGGGAGCCCCGGCTTTCTTTCATCTCGCTTTCTTAATTACATGTGAAGTGCTGGCGTCTATGAAACCTCAGGATTCGTAGTTAGAGGACTGTGCTCCTGAGCAACTTATTCATATTAAACCTTTTGAACACATTTGGCTGAAAGCCGAGATCGCAAAGGATGAGAGCTGCAGAGGTTCCCCAAGGCACAGAAATATCGGTGGTTATATGAATCTGCCTAGTAATGCAAATCACAAAACAGCGGTTGGTACTATCATTGGCATAAAATTATCAACTAGGTGGCTTTCCTGTAGGAAGTGGAGGCCGAAGACAAATGTGTTTGAGACATAAATAAGTGCCATATATATACAAAAGGTTTTAGTGTTCGCAAACTCTCTGATTCGGTTAATCAGAGGGTTTGCGAATGCTAAAACCATTTTTTAAATGTACTAACCTTTTACCGGTTCGGAAAAGGTTTGCGGATGCATTAACTGGTTTTAGGAAACCATACTGAATCAGATATTTGGAAGCGGCATGTTTAGGGCATTTCTTCCAAATACCGATTTCTTATGGTATGAATTAATGTTTTGCGATAAATCCAGTTGCAAAACATTCATATTTTACTAATACCTCGAAGGAGGTGGCAACCCATTCACAAACAAGAAATTTGGCCCCAGGGGCTTCCCCCTCTTTGTGAATGTTGAATAAAATATTTTTTAGGAGTAGGCAGTGGTTATAAGTTTGTGAAAGTTTTCACTTTTTTTTTTAAACACATCCCGTTTTCCTCTACAGAAAATAAGTTGCTTTAAAAGAAAAATAGTGCTTTATTTAAAAGCAATCCTTGTCATATTGGTCTTCTGACCCTAGCAGGCACTGTACTTGTGATGGCAGTGAAGGCAGTTGAACACGATTTGCGACTTACCTCATTAATATTCATGAGATAGGTTGAATTGCGACCAATCCCGATTCTGTATTTTGTGAACGTTTGCAAAACACAAATGCATTTTGTAAAAGTTGGCAATCAAATTATAACCTGAATTTATTCTTTGTACATCTGGCCCTGGATTTGGGGGCTGTATTCAGGTCACAGAAATTATGTGATTTTGTGACCCCATAATCTTGTCTCAGTATGGATCTATCGCACTTGCCACATAATCTAACTTCTGTTGCATAATTTGCAGCTTTTAAAAGTAAAAGGTTTGCTTCTAACTCAACCAAATCAAAAGTTACTAACAAAAAGCACTTCATGTAGTGCAGAGGAAATTCTTGGCGTCAGGCCTGGAAAAGTTAACAGGTCACCTTTGCTACCAGTGAGCTGAAGCCTTATGACCACATATTATTCATGTATGTGAACATAATATATGTGGCCAATTTGTGCCAAATGTGCTACATACTGCACAGATTACGTACAAATAATCCTCTCTACTCTTACTACCCTTAATCATACCAATACATACTAAATGAGGCTTGTCTACCTCCTCCCAGACTCCATGCGACCTAGCTAAAACATAACAAGCATTGGCAAAGCCAATAGTTCTTGCCTTGATGACCAGTTGTCTATGCCAATACATTTAGCCAATACTGCCTGGCTTAGGCAAAAATGAATGCTTTTAGCTAATACCAGCATTTGGAAAGTGTACAACTACCTCCAAAGAGGTGTCCCGGCGCTGGGGGCAGTCGGGAAGATTAAGCGAGCTATTGCCCAGAGTCACATGGTGCTGGGCTAACCTGCCACCAGAACCAGGGATAGAACCGTGAACTCTGTGGTCCAGAGTCAGGTACCCTGCCTGCTGCACCACACCTCTTCCACTCTGCTCTGATGCATTGATGAAAAAAAGAGAAACACGGGCAATGAAATGGTAGCTTCTGGTTGCCACATCATTCCATAGGCATGTGCATGTGTGATGGTGCATGTGTATACCTATAAAATGACAAAAGCACTGTTTTTCTTTTTTTTGTTTATTGATCCGAAATTGCAGGCCCCCTTGGATATGTACACAAAAAAAGGAATTAATTTTTTTTGCTAAAACACTTGTTGGAATGGGGAGTGGCCCGGCAGCAAGCTCTAAGTCCAACATCAGTTTCTGGTATTGTCAACAAGAGGTCTTTCACAACCCAACAGCTGGAAGCCTAATAAGGGCATCTTTCCATTCCTTTTTCATACCTCCTCTCAGACACCTCCTTTCGGAGGAAACATCAAGGGGACAGAGGCCCACAGAACTTCCTGTAATGCCTAAGCACCCTGGATCGAGGTTGTGACCATAGGAAGGGTGGGTGGATGGTGGGTACAGGGTAATCAGAGTATTCAATATTAATGGTGAGTAATCTATGAATTGCCTACTCAACACATCCTTATGGAATGAGGATATATCAGTACAGAATTCACATGATCCAATCACCAAGCACTTGCTATTTCTCACTTGAGTAGCATTGAAGGACATGCTGGAAGGCACACAACATTTGCAGAACCTCAATCGATCAGACAGAGATTATGGAATATTTTTGACCGAATTATGTGTCAGTAGATCACTAAGAAACAGCCTGTCAACCCAGACAAAGCGCCCCATCCCTAGACCAATCCAGGCTAGCTCCAAACACTGCAAGGGGAAGTGAAAACACAGGAGCACCAGCCCAAAATTGGAAATTGAATAAAGGACAAACACATATGAAAAGGAAACAAATATCAGTATAAGCAGAGGAATGCCATAACACTTTTCAGACCCGACAGTCCAGTGCTTAGACCAGGTACATAAGGGGACAATGGCCAAATCTTACTTTAGATGCAGAAGCAGTTCAAAACCACACAATCACAGGAAACCCCATTGTTGCATCAAAGCCAAGCCACAAGATCTGTTAATGGGAGCAAAGAACAAAGTTACCAGGAATGAGGAGGTCAATAGTTATCAAAAACCATAGAACACTGATCGCGTAACTGAAAACCTGTAAGGGACTTCATCTCGTAGAACTGCAGAGGACCATCCCCAGAAAAGTGAGAAGAAAACTAAACATGTGAATGCTGAACTCACTAGTCAAGCCTTTAAACAGCCCTAAAAAGAGATAGCTAACCAAAAGTCAAGATCAAATCAAGACAAGCACCAATCCATCATTCTCTGCAATCAAATGATGGAGAAGAAGAAGAGAAGAAGGGCCATCCTAGCAATGTGTAGACAAGCATAAAAAGAGCCACTCGAATCGTAAATTCTTGTGCCTTCTGAAGAGGAGAACATAGCCATCAAGACTGAAAGACATTAAATCAAGAATCCACACAACTGGAAAGCAAGGCCCTCTTTCGGTAAGAGCCAGCAAGCCCAGAAACCCAACCCCCAAAGAGAAACTGTTAAAGGAAGACCCTGCTTGATTTCCATAGTCTAGTGGAAATTAGACCATACAAAAAGCTAAACAAATGGGAACAGGTCTGACAGAAAACCTGGTCTCTACATATAATCTGGAGCATACACAAGAATATAGGCTCCACAAGTTCTGGGGACTAAAATGCTAGATTCAAGACTCAATATGTCATGCTCCAAGCCCACAAGGAAAGAACAAGTAGAACCCTGGCCTTGAATCAGACCAAAGACCAAATTCCAGTGCCTAACAAAAAATTAATGTGTCCTCATGTAACGCAACTGGTGCTCATGTAAAGCGCTCTGATACCCGATACCTTCGGGTCAAGCTTGCGGCATATAAAACTCCATGAAAAAAAAGAAGAAAAAAAAGGGTCTGTGTCCTGATATCAAAAACTGCAAATTTGCCAATTTGTGCCAAAGGAGGCCAGGATTGTCAAGGCTATGTGACACAAGTTCCAAATCCACTAGGAGCAGAAGAGTAAGTCAAAGAAATAACCTACATGCTGTAAGCCTAGCAAGGAGCATAAGAAGAAGCCAAGGGGATCAAGGCTTAATGCACCAGCTCCAACTCTCCAACTCTACCAGGGAGTACAAAGTGCGAGAGAACAGTCAAGGGTCAATTCAGACGTTCCAAGCTTCTTACAGATCTCAAAAAGAAGCTAGAGTGACCGAGGTCTAATCCACAAGACCCAGGAGGGAGTCCCTGCAGAAGCTAGAGTACTTTTGGCCTAAGGCACCACAATCCATGCCCTACATGGAGTACAAGAGGAAGTGAAAAGGAAAAGAGTCTAACAACTCAAGCCCCAAGACCAGCAGGGAGCACAAGAGGAAAGTAGAGTGACCGAAGCTTAATCCAGACACCTCAGGCCAGGCAGGGAGCACCCACAGAAGCCAGAGTAGTTATGGCCTAAAACCCCAAAGATTTTACCCATCAAGGAGTGCAAGAGGAATCCAAAGTGAACAGGGTCTAGTACCTCAAGGCCCAAGAGCAGCAGGCATCACAAGAGGGACACAGAGTGGTTGAGGCTTAATTAACATGCTCTAAGCCCAATATTGAGGGCCCTGCAGCCACCAGAGTGGCTGTGGGTTTACATTCCACATCTCATTACAAGCAAGGAAGCAAAAGGCATCAGAGACACACAGAGAGCCAAACCACAAGCTCTGACAAAACCTGAGGCAGTACAATTGAAACAAAGGGAGAGGGGTATGAAGGGATCATGGAGAAGACACAAATGTACTTTGAAGCAAGGACTGTGAACATAGGAGTATGCCCCTTCCCCACCACATAGGCAAGAGAACATTCCAGAGGCTCACATTTCTATACTAAACACATTAGCCCCCTGTACAACATAAAGGTAAGGCCTGGAATCTGGTTGGAAGGAACTTCGAAACAAAAAAACTACCAGCTGCAGAAGACAGACAGAAAAGAGCAGAGACAATAAAAGGCTTCAATAACCAATCCATGTATTTAAAACCTGAAAAGGGACCCCCTCTTGTCTAATTGAAATCTCCTTACTGGGAGGGGAAGGGCCAACAATCCTCAACTGATTGGAATGGGACCAACACCTGGTAACTCCAAACCCAGCAGGGAGCGCACATAGCGCCTGAGGCCAGGTCATAGTTCAGGAATGCACGGAGTCTGTAATACCTAGAGTAGGGCCAGAGATAAAAGTTGACCTATCGCTTACAGCCCATATTATAGAGAACCAGAAGCCAATCACCAACCCAAGTAGTGAGAACAGAAACTGAAAATGTAGAATACTAGCAGAAAGATTCAAGAGGACCCATGGAGGTGGATAAAATCTCGTCAAAGACTCATAAAAGTGAAGAACCTAACTTATTTCCAAAGCCCATCTGAGAGCATTTAATGACGGTTGGACCGCACATGACATGACCCCAAATAGCCTCAACATCAGGTAGGAAGTCATAGAAGAGGAATACATGAAATACCCCATTCAACTACCACAGAAATGAAGATACCAGATGCTCCCATCATGAAAGAAAGAGCCACACCTGGCACCAACAATATTCCGCCCAGTGTAGTACAAAGCCTGTGAAAGCAGTAATACAGGAAACAACTCTGAACACTTCCAAACAAGTCCTCTAAGAAACTTAGAAATTGAAGTATTTTAGAAGACTGTAGAACTGAATGGGGTACCTAAAAACCATAAAATCCCAGTTGCGCCAGTGCAGGTAAGCACTGTGGGGTGGTTGGAGTGCAGCTGGGCGGGGCAGGGGGGAAGTCTACAGATGACAGAATAGGTTTTATTTATTAATTTAATTTGACCTATTCTGTCGTCTGTCAACTTGCCCCTATCCCACCCCGCCTCATCACCTCACCGCGCTTACCTGCGCCGGCCGCCAATCTACCACCCAGTAGAGCATCGAGAAGGTCATCCAGAGACATGAAGACCCCGGAGACCACAAAAGGGAATCATATGAACCTCAAGCTCCAAGCAACAATCTATAATCATGGTTGAACCTGGACCCTTGCTCTGCAGAACTTTGAAGGCGGACACCAAACCAGGTACTATCAAAGTCTGACCATATTCAGGTATATAGATAAGTATGAACAGAGTAATAACAACCTCAATTCAACCCAGTATATCTCTCAGAAGGACAAAACACCGCATGGCATAACTTAAAAGTTCATTACAAACAGTCAGGATGATAAAGAGTTTGAAACTGCTAACAAATGGGAGAATGGAGGGGTTTCCTGTCCCGAATTGAATCAGTAATCTAAAAATAACTGCACCGTGGCAGACTTATGCAGAAAGCATTGGATAGAAAGTGAATGTAGCCACCTGACAGCTAAATCCTGAGGGGCTTATTTATTGGCCCTAGCGTCACTTTTGCACCGCTGGTGCGTCACTTTTTGTGACGCACCAGTGGTGTAAAAAATTAGCCATGTTGCTCCATATTTACAAAGTGATGCATCTAGGTAGATGCGTCACTTTGTAACGCCCTGCGCCACATTATACCTGCGCCAGGTATAATGTATGCAGGGGGGCGTTCTGATGCAGGAAAGGGTTATAGAAGTGACGCAGTGAAATCTATGAGATTTCACTGCGCCACTTCTAGGACACAAATGCGTCAATATCTTATGCCTGCCTCATGGCAGGTATAAGACTGACGCAGGCGCATTTGCCATGGGACTTGCCCATGTGTAAATGACCCATTGCTGGAGTTGCGTCACTTCTATCACACACTCCTGAAATGCATCATTTTTGCGTCTACAGATACGTCAGAAATACTGACATATCTGTAACTCCTTGCGACATGATGCGTCATACTGTAAATATGATGCATCATTGATGTCGCAAGGAGGACGCAATGCACAGTGACGCTTCGCTGTTTTCTCGCAGCAATGCATCACTTTTCATGTTTGAGGGCCTGAATGCCTAGTCCTCCAGCCCCTCAATGACCGATATCACCTTTCATGGGGATGAAAGAGAGAGAAAGAAGGCGGCGGTGTCAAGGCAGCTGAGGCACAGTGGTGTAGCTGCCAGGCAAGAACCCTTCAAACCTTTCACAAGGAGATGGCAGTAGCCCTTACTCAGTCTGAAAAAGATGGATCTTACCCTTCCACCTCCAGGCAGTGGTGCAGGAGCCCTTTTCAGAGTGGGGTGCTGGCAATGGACATCACATTACTAAAGTTGTATGTGCTACTTAAAAAGTGAGTGTACTGAATGAGTCAAATCCATTCCGCAGGTAAAGCAGCAGTCATTTATGGAGCACATATTGCAGGTTTATGGTTAAGATGTAAGGTATTGTCATTTATAGAAAGCATATTCTCTGTCATAATTTCATCTTTGGGTAACTTTTCGCTTAAAATTACGGAACTGCAAACTAAATGCCAGATGTATCCTTCTTTCATGCACCACAATGCTGCAAGACCAATCAATCAATCAGGGCTTTGTGGAGTGCACTAGTCACCCGTGAAGGTCTCAAGGCGCTGGGGGGGAGGGGGATTTTGGGCAGCTCCATCTCATCCGTTCTTGCTCTGCGGATGTGTTGGATTTAGGCCAGGACAAGGTCGGTGGAGTGGAGGTTTCTCTTGGGTGCGTGGAAGGAGACTCTTGAGTTGAGGTATTGGGGTCCAGTGTTATGGAGGGATTTGTAATTTTGTAGGCGTGCCGCGTGAGTGAGCAGCTTAATGTTCACTCTGTTTTCGACAGGGAGCCAGTGGAGGTCTTGTAAGTGCTGGGTAATGTGGTCTTGTCGTGGTATGCCTAGGACGAGTCTGGCTGTGGCATTCTGGATGGTCTGGAGTTTCAGGAGCTTAGATCTGTTGATTCTGGCGTGGAGGGTGTTTCCGTTGTCTAGTCTGCTGGTTATGAGTGCGTGGGTGATGGTCTTTATGATTTCAGGGGGGATCCATTTGAAGGATTTGTGGAAGATGTGCAGGGTGTGGAAGCACGTGGAAGATACAGCGTTGTCGGTTCATGATGAGGGAGGAGTTCAGTATGATGCTGAGGTTGTGGGCGTGGTCCATGGGTGTGGGAGGGTTGCCGAGGGCAGTGGGCCACCAGGTGTTGTCCCATGCAGAGGGGGTGGTTCAGAGGACGAGGAGTTTAGTTTTCTCCAAGTTAAGCTTCAGGCAGCTGCTGCTCATATAGGATGCAACGTCTTTCATTCCTTCCTGGAAACTGAGTCTGGTGATGATGGGTTCCTTGGTGAAGGAGAGGATGAACTGGGTGTCGTTGGTGTAGGATACTATGCTGAGTCCGTGTTTTCTGATGATGGTAGCGAGGGGGGCCATGTAGATGTTGAAGAGCATTGGGCTGAGTGAGGATCCTTGGGGCACTCCGCAGCTGATCTTTGAGGGTTCAGAGAGGAAGGGCGGAGTCTGATTCTTTGGGTTTGGCCGGTGAGGAAGGAGCAGATCCAGATTCACAGCGACCCTTGACCCTGTTGTTGGAAGGTTGCTTCCCACGCTGCTCAGCGTCACTTCTGTGTCCATGTCCCCCGCTACTGCAGCTTGCTGAAGTGCTGAAGTTCAAGGCCCTCCTCCACCCGCAGGCTACCACCTGCGCCTCATCCCTGGTGGCCAGTCGTAGGCCATCAGCTCTTGCCCTCATTCTGCCCTTTATCCTTGTCAGTCCTGCTGTGATTGGGATTCTGCTCCCCTAGTGTAATTAATTGTATTTCGCCTTATTCCTTTTTTGTACTGTTGTATTGTTATTGTACCCATTTTTTACCTTCTGTATCACCCAGCCGCTCTACCCTCTGGTTTCCGCCACTGCATCCCCTGCAGCCCGCCCCCCTGCTCACCCATTCGCTGCCCCGCTCCTGCCTCCCAGCTGCTCCTCCCTCCTATCTCCCCTCATATGGCGGCCGCCCAGCATTGAGGAGAGCGACCCTTAACCCTGTTGTATGCAGGTTGCTCCCCAAGCAGCACAGCGCCACCTGTGTGTCCGTGACCCCCGCTGCTCCAGCTTACTGAAGTGCTGAAGTTCAAGGTCCTCCTCCACCCACAGGCTACCACCTGCGCCTCATCCCTGGTGGCCAGTGGTAGGCCGTAAGCTCTTGCGCTCATTCTGCCCTTTTTCTTTGTCATCCCTGCTGTGATTGTGATTCTGCTCCCCTAGTGTAATTAATTGTATTTCACCTTATTCCTTTTTTGTACTGTTGTAGTGTTATTGTACCTGTTTTTTACCTTCTGTATCCCCCGCCCGCTCTACCCTCTGGCTTCCGCCGCTGCATCCCCTGCGGCCCCGCCCCCTGCTCACCCATTCGCGTCCGCTCCCGCCTCCCAGCTTCTCCTCCCTCCCACATCCCCTCATATGGCAGCCGCGCCGCTGGCCCACCGAAGGCGCGCCTTAGGCAAGCCCATCTGCACCCGTCCACGCCTGGACCGCACCCAGCGCCAGACCCCTTGGTCCCCACAGACACCACACAGAATGCCACCACTACACCGCCAGCACCCTCCATGCACTCAACACCGGACGACAGCACACCTGCTTCCTGGCCGCCCGAAGCACACCAAAGGACCCTTCTCCAGCTGGAGCTGCAGCTTCACCAGCCTCCGAGCCACTAAACCGCCCATTGTGACAGGACCCAACCACCTCAGATGCATACTACTGAACACCCGCTCCGCACGCAAACACGCCGTCGAACTCTGGGACCTGCTCGATACATCCTCCCCGGACGTTGCCTTCCTGACAGTGACCTGGATGAACGCCGCCTCGGCACCCGACATCGCCACAGCTATCCCGGACAGCTACAATATCAACCGCAGGGACCGCATCAAAGGAATAGGAGGTGGAATCGCCATCATCCACAAGAACACACTCAGGGTCTCGACCAGCACAGAAAACACCCTGAGCACCGCCGAACACCTGCACTTCCAGATCCACACTGATCCTAACACCACCCACAGAGGAACTCTCGTCTACAGACCCCCCGGACCCCGGCCTCAGTTCAGCGACTCTATCGCCGACTTCGTCAGCACGCACGCCCTTGCTACACAGACTACATCCTCCTCGGAGACCTGAACTTCCACCTCGAGAACAATAACAACACCAACTCCACCACCCTGATTGACAACCTCGGTCTCCGACAGCTCATCACAACACCTGCCCACTCTGCCGGCCACAAACTTGACCCCATCTTCTCCGCAAGCCCCCACGTATCCTTTAGCCACACCACCGAACACCACTGGACCTACCCTCGATGCATCCACTTCACCTTCTGGAAACCCACCATGCACCACCGCACTCAACAGATCCCCCACCGCAGCTGGGGCAAAATTACCGAAGATCAGCTAAACACCACCCTCGCAATAAGCTCACAGGACCGACCCCACCGGCACCGACACCACTGCCCGCAACCTCCGGTGCTGGATCGACAACTGCGCCAATACTCTCGCCCTGATCAAGAAACCCTCCAACAGATGCACTAACAAGAAAGCCAGCTGGTTCACTGCGGACCTCCAGGCCTCCAAGCAAACCTGCCAAAAACAAGAGAAGGAATGGCACCGTGAACAGACACCGGACAGCTATGCAGCCCACAAGAGCACCATCCGCCGACACCATTGCCTCATCAGATCCGCCAAAAGGGCCTCCTTCAAGGACCGCCTCAACAACAACGCACACAACAGCAAAGAGCTCTTCAACATCGTTAAGGAACTCTCCAATCCCAGCTCCAACACCAACAACATCCCACCATCTCCAGACCTGTGCGACTCCCTTGCCATCCTCTTCCATCACAAGATCGCAGACATCCACGACAGCTTCAACAACTTGACTGCCCGACAGCCACCAACACCTCAGACTTCACGGCCACCACCCACATGAACCCCCTGCTCACCTTGACCAACATAAAAAAATTATGAATAGCATAAACTCCGGCTCTCCGTCAGACCCATGCCCGGACCACATCTTCAACAAAGCTAGCACCACCATCACACCCCATCTCCGCAGGGTCATCAACATCTCCTCTGAGACGGCAACCTTCCCGGAGAGCTGGAAGCATGCCGAGATTAACGACTTACTCAAGAAACCCAAGGCGGATCCGAGGGACCTCAAGAACTTCCAGCCCATCTCCCTGCTCCCGTTCCCGGTGAAGGTCATTGAGAAAACCGTCAACAGACAGCTGACCTGCTACCTTGAGGAGAACAACATCCTGGACCCGTCACAATTGGGTTCCACAGCAACCACAGCACCAAAACTGCCCTCATCGCCACCACCGATGACATCAGGGCCCTGCTGGACAATGGCGATACCGCGGCCCTCATTCTCTTGGACCTATCAGCCGCCATCAACACTGTCTGCCACTGCACCCTATGCACACGCCTCCACAACGCAGGTATCCAAGACAAGGCTCTGGAATGAACCACCTCCTTCATCTCCGGCAGAACCCAGAGCATCTGCCTCCCCCTTTCCTCTCCAAAGCCTCCGAGATCATCTGCGGCATACCCCAAGAATCATCCCTCAGCCCAACATTGTTCAACGTTTACATGGCTCTGCTCACCCATGTCGCCCGACTGCACGACTTCAACATCATCTCTTATGCCGACAACACCCAGCTGATCCTCTCCCTCACCAAGGGCCCCCTCACCGCCAAAACCAACCTCCATGAAGGAATGAAAGCCGTCGCCGAGTGGATGAAGAATAGCTGCCTGAAGCTGAACTCGGACAAAACGGAGGTCCGCATACTCGGCCCGAACCCCTCAGCCTGGGATGACTCCTGGTGGCCGACCACACTGGGAGCAGCACCAACTCCCACCGACCACGCACGCAACCTGGGGTTTATCCTTGACTCCACCCTCTTCATGACCAAGCAAGTCAACTCCGTCTCATCCTCCTGCTTCAACACCCTCTGCGTGCTCCGCAAGATCTACAGGTGGATCCCCACCAAAACAAGAAGAACGGTCACCCAGGCCCTCAACAGCAGCAGGCTGGACTAAGGAAATGCCCTCTACGCAGAAACCGCGGCCAAACTCCTGAAATGCCTACAACGCATACAGAACACCTCGGCACACCTGATCCTTGACATCCCCTGCCACAGCCACATCACATCCAACCTGAGAGACCTGCACTGGCTTCCCGTCAACAAGAGGATCACCTTCAAGCTCCTCACCTATGCACACAAGGCACTCCACAACACCGGACCAGCATACCTCAACAGACGACTCACCTTGCCCTCGCCACCGTCCCCTGCATCAGAAGAGCGACCACTGGCGGCAGATCATTCTCCCACCTCGCCGCCAAGACCTGGAACACCCGCCCCGTCCTCCTATGGCAGACCCAGGATCTACTAACCTTCAGGAGGCTACTCAAGACCTGGTTTTTCGAGCAGTAGCAGCCCTCCCCCCAGCGCCTTGAGGCCCTCACGGGTGAGTAGTGCGCTTTACAAATTTCTTGATTGATTGAGTCTAGGGCAGTACCATGTATGATGGTGTCGTGAAGTCTGGCTGTTAGTGTGTGGTGGGAGATGGTGTTGAAGACTGCTGAGAAGTTTTGGTAGGATGAGGGCAGCCATGTGGCCTTGGTCGAGGAGGGTGCGGATGTTGTCCTTGGTGGCTGGGAGGGCGGAGAACATGCTTGTTTCAAGGATGCAGTTGATAGTACGTCGTAGTTCGTGTGCTATGGGGAGGTGACTCTGTGGAATATGTGCGGCGGGCAGGGGTCGGTGGGGGCTCCTGAGTGTATGCTCCTCATGGTCTTAGCGTTGCCTTCTGTGGTGACGGGGGTCCAGGCAGTAATGGTAGGCTGTGTGGAGTTTCCGGTGGGGGTGTCGTGTCGGTGCCTTGGTTCTGTTTGTCGAAGTTGTCGTAGAGAGTGATGATCTTGGGATGGCAGTAGGAGCCAAGTTTGTTGCAGAAGTTCTGGGAGGGAGGGACGTCAGAGGATTTGCTGTGGGGTTTGGTGAATTCTTGTATGATGCTGAAGAGTTCCTTAGAGTTGCAGGAGTTGGAGAGGATTCTGTTCTGGATAAAGTACTTCTTCGTAGTTCTGATGAATTGGTGGTGTTCTGTCATGGAAGTCTTGTAGGCGGTGCGTGCTTCTGAGGCGTTGCTGTTCCTCCAGGTTTTCTCGAGGCGTCTGCACATGAGTTTGGTGGTGAACCAGGTGACTTTTGTGGTGTGTTGTCAGTTTGAGTTCTGGAGGGGGCGAGTGTGTTTGCCCAGTCGGTGATCCATCTGTGGCATTTGTTGGCTGCAGAGTTGGCGACGGTGTGGTGGGTGGAGGAATGCAGTCAAGGGCGAAGTTGAGGTGCTCTTCAATGATCTTGCTCCAGTTCCTGCATGGTGGCATGGAGTAAACTTGTGTGCGGTTGGTCTCTAGAAGGAGAAGTGGACCAGAGGGGTCGGTCCAGAGGGGTTGCATGGTGTGACTGAAGCAAATCTTGTTTTCTCTGGCAAAGATGGGGTCAAGGGTGTGTCCTGTCTTGTGGGTGGGAGTGGTGACGTGTTGTCTCAGTCCGAAGTTGGCGAGGTTGTCCAGGAGGGTGGTGGAGTTAGGGCCGCTGTTGTTGTCGAGGTGGAAATTCAGGTCCCCAAGAAGTACGTAGTCCATGGAAGCGAGGGCGTGGGGCGCAATGTGGTCTGTGATGGTAGTGGTGAATGTGGAGCTCGGTCCAGGAGGTATGTAGGTGAGTGTGCCACGTACAGTCGTTCTGTGGTTGGTCTGGATCTTGAAATAGAGGTGTTCCATGGAGGACGAGTTTTGTTTCTGCTGACTGTAGTGAGTCGGAGGGAGCTTTCGTGTGCAATGGCGAGTCCACCTCCAGTGTGGTTGGGCTGGCCCTTCCTCCGGATCTTCTACCCGTCGGGGATGGGGGTTGCGATGTCGGGTGCGGAGATGGCATTGGCCCAGGTCATTGTGAGGAAGGTGACGTTGGCGAGAGGGTGTTGAGGAGGTCCCAGATTTCTACTGCGTGTTTGTGCAGGGAGCGTACGTTGAGGAGGATGCAGTTCAGGGGTTTGGGCCTGCTAGCATCCGGTGGGTTGCTGGTAGTGGTGGGTATCCGGAGGTGGGTGACAGTGCGGCAGCAGTGTGAGCAGGAGAACTGGCTGTGGGTGGTGTTCAGCATCGACAGCTGGCAGTTCTTGTTTCTTCCGGGGTTGAGTGCATGGAGGGTAGCGGTGGATGGTCGGAGAACCAGGGTCCCGGGTGCTGGGCGCAATCGGGCGCAGACGGGCTTGCCTTTGGCATGCCAGTGGCGGGCCGCCAATATTTAGGGGTCGCGGAGGGCAGGACAGTTTGGGAGGCGGGAGTGGGAACATGCGGGAGAGGCAGCGGGGGCAGCAGTGGCAAATAGGGGAAATAAGTGGGAAAAAGAGGAAAGGCAGGGAGAAAAGAGAAAGGCAAAAAGGCAAGAACAGTAACAGGCAAAAAGGCAAGAACAGTAACAGGCAAAGAGGCAAGAACAGTAAGAGGAAAAGTGCAAGAACAGTAACAGGAAAAAGGCAAAAGAGGCAAAGACAGCAAGAAAATGAAAGAGGAGGATAGTGACAGTCACAGAAGCAGAGGAACGGAACCTCGATCACCAAAGTGGCAGCGCTGTGAGCAGGCACTCAACGGAGGAGGTGCACGATGGGAAGAGCAGTATTCTGACCATGAGGTCAGAGGTCTTGCTCACCCTGTTGCGCAAAGGCCCCCATTAGGAAGGGGTCCGGGACAGCTGGGAGGCGGGAGCGGGAACAAATGAGAGGGGCTGTGGGGGCAGCAGCGTCAAAAAACGGGAAAAAAAGCGGGAAGAAGGTGAAAGACAGGGAAAAAGAAGAAAGGAAAAAGGCAAGAACAGTAGCAGGCAAAAAGGCAAAAACAGTAACAGGCAAAAAGGCAAGAACAGTTAGAGGAAAAAGGCAAGAACAGTAACAGGAAAAAGGCAAAAGAGGCAAAGATGGCAAGAAAATGAAAGAGGAGGATAGTGACAGTCACAGAAGCGGAGGCACTGAGCCTCGAACACCAACCTGGCAGCGCTGGGGGAAGACACTCGCAAGTGAGCTGCGTGAGGGGAAGAGCAGTATTATGACCAAGAGGTCAGAGGTCTTGCTCATGTTGTGTGGAATGGAGAGGACAGGAATGCACCATATCCATCAAGATATAGTGCATTCCCGATCTCATCCTACAATGAGGCACAATCTGCTGCCTAGTGCCAATGCAGGCACCCTTGAACCATGGTGCTAGTGGGCCTGTGTTGCAGGCAGGGTAGTTTATGTGCAGAAAGGGGCACCTTCCTACATAAAAACAATCCTCAGAGACTGTGTGCCCTTTCTAAGTGTGCTGCAGAATGCAGCACACTTAGAAAGAGGAAACAAAGCAAAGAAATAAAGATATGTTTCCTCGTTGCACCTCCCCCATTTTGATGCATTCTCAGGTTTACCTTTATTGGTAAATCTGGGAATGCTCCAAAATACATGGGTGGATGCTTGGGAACACCATGTGGCAGAGTAGCGAAGTCAGCAACTTGCGATGCCTAGGGTTACTCCATATTTACCAGGCAACGCAGGGCCAAGCAGGCTGGCCTTGCAGTGTTTGCTAAATCAAACGTAGGTAATGCGCTGCACCTGCAACGCCATGCGTGACGCAAGGTCAACCCAATACCATGATAAATCTGCCCCTCAGTTTCAATTGGGGTAGAGCAAGTTATTAAATGCTTTTCAAAAAGTGCATGGCCTTTTTAAAGGTATCACTGGGAAACCATAGACTCTTAGGCCCAGATGTATAAAGGTTTTTTGTGTGCGTAAATAGGTTTTGGACCTGTTTGCGCCAGCAAAAAACCTGTGGCCCATGTACTAATCCTATTTTGCGAGTTGCGAATCAATTTGCAACTCGCTGTTAGGAAGGGGCATTCCAAGGGCGTCTGTTCCTAATGGTGACTCCTTAACCTATGTAAGAATGTTTTGCAACCGCAATTACGGTCACAAAACACTCAGAACTTCTCAGAAGGGTGGTAAAGCACTCCCAAACAGGAATGGGTCCCCAGGGGACCCCTACCCCTTTGGGAATGCATGCACAAACATTTGGTCCCAGGGAACACTGCCTGCCCTTTAAACGTTAAACCGAAAAGTTTCATTTTTATTTTTTAAATGCATCCCGTTTTCTTTAAGGAAAATGGGCTGCATTAAAAAAAAAACAGCTTTATTTAAAAGCAGTCCCAGACATGGAGGTCTGCTGACCCCAGCAGGCCACCATCCCTGGGAGTGCTAGACATTCCCAATGGGGTCGCAAATTGCGACAGCCTCATTAATATACATGAGGCATGCAATTTGCAACCCCATTGGGAATCGCAAACAGTGTCTCAGACACTGTTTTGCATCCCAATTAGCGACTCGCTAATTGGCAGGTCGTACATCTGGTCCTAAGAACACAAACTGACACTGTCATATAATACTTTGCCCTCCAGATGAACAGGGTTTCACGTTTTCCTGCTGTTTCCTGCTCTCCTGCCTCCGGCAGGAACAGGAAGCAGGCAGCCTCCCTCCCCTCCCCTAAGCCAATCACATCACTGCAGTGGCAGTGTTGTGATTGGTGGGGACACCACCCAGCCGGACATCTATGAGAAGGCCATTTTCTCTATGTAGGCCGCATGCAGCCTACATAGAGAAAATACAGAGTGGACATGACTGGTTTGGTCGGCCCCAGAGGGCTGACGAAACAGTCAGGGCCCACAGCATTGGGCAAGCCACTCCTCCCCGCCCCGCCCACCGCCTGCGTTCAACCAGGCATACCGTTCTGCTTTCTCGCAGCGCGAGGAGCAGAAACATAGAATGGTATTTAAAATACCATGTTATGTTTCTGCTTCTCGCACTGCAAGAAAGCAGTGGGGCGACGCTCCTCTCCCATAATGGAAGAGCCGCCCTTGGCAAATGGTAAACATCATAGAAGTAAAGAATGTAAACATTTTAGCCTACTCATCTTCAATAATGGGGGCACCCAATGTGACATTATAAAGGGCCTGATTTTGATTCTGTCAGACATGATGCTCCATCACAAATGTCAGGGATATTCTATTTGCCTTATTACAAGTGCATTGCATTATCTAGCATTTGTAATTAGGTGAATGGTGTATCTGTCATTTGTGTCACCCATCTGAAAAATCTCCAAATCATGCACAATATATGTTCATGAACTGGTTTTAAGTTAAGCTAAAATTCTGTAACTATGCACAATTGTTATCTTGCCTCAAACACTATCTCATCTATCCGGTGTAATGCAGATGATACTCTGTCACAAATGTGACATACATTTTGGGGTACACACTATGAGTTAGATATGCTTTGATGTAGTAGGAAAATAGCATATGTGCCTTCTGACAGGGTTTTGAAGGACTATCACAGTTGCCTAAATCAAAATCAGCAACATATTGGTATCGTTTCACTTTAAAATATTGTTGACAGCAATGTTCTGTGCATGCTGTATACTCATAGCTCATGCCCAGCATTCACATTTGTACATAACTGGTATCATACTTGTATGACTATATGGACTTTAGGTCTAACTAAATGTGTGTATATCACACTTGCACGGCTATATGGACCTAAGGTCTACCTAAATGAGGTTGTGCGTGTGTTTGAATGTGTGACAGTTTCAACAAAAGTGTGCTGATGCACTTGGCTGACCTGTTTGTCCAATAAAAAATGGAGGCTGAAGGAATGGTCAAGGGATAATATCTCTGCCACATAATATTATTGATAGAACAATAGTGGCAACATATCATGTTTAATATAAATATGAGCATGTCCAAAACGTTTTACATCCACCTCAGGAGTGTGAGCCACATACACCACTTGATGAAAGGGCAGGTTGCAACTTTTTTTGAGGACATACCCCAATGGTAATATCACACATATCCCACCTGCAAAGTTACAAATAAATTTTTGTCAATTGGCCTGATTTATAGTTTGACGGTTGCGTTACTGCATGAGAAATTAGATGGATATCCTGTCCACCTAATTGTAAGTTAATTATATCAAATGGCGCCTGTAGTAAGGTGGAACTGAATTATTCACAGCGGTGCCATATACAAATTTTCAAAATTCAGAATCCCTTATTCAACCTCTTAATATATTCAGTCTTTTTTTTTTTTAAATCTTTATTATTTTGAAGGCATATTACACAATTCTTATGATGCGCTCATATTTTGACATCTGTAATCGCTCGACACATCTCCTGTAATACTAATTTGCATATTCCATTCTGCATTCGCATCTCAGATTACCTATCCCATGTTTGTTCCCGCTCTCCCATGTAAGTTTGATTCAGTTATCATAGATCGTCTAGTTCCTCCCAGTATGAGTTATCTAAGAAGTGTAATTATCTTATAAATACAATACAAACCCCCCCTCCCCTCAAACATCTGTCATCACTGTTTATTTACATTTCCACATTTCCCCTCTCATCAGCAAGTCTCCGTGCCCTTTAGACAATACATAGGCGAGCCACTGTGTCATGGTGCTGCATTAGGTTTGCTCAAGCAAACACCCTCAACTCCATCCGTTACTCTTCCTCCCCCTCAGAGTCCGGGTCGTCTCCTTCTGGCAAGGGTTCACAAATCTCACCCCTATAAACATTCCATGCCGCCCACACCCTGTTCCACTTGCGGGGAGATGCTCGGAGGACATACACCGCTCTCTCCGTGACCATCAGGATATCCATGTTTTTAGCCCATCTGTTCGCAGTGGGTAGGTCCGGAGCCCCCCACTTCTGCGCAATATCACGCTTAGCCACCGTCATGGCCAGTGTAGCCCAAATCATCCCACTTCTGTCTAGGTCGTTCGGTTCCCAGATGTTCAAGAGGCATTTACGTGGTTCTGGTAAAATGGATATCTTGAGTGCCTGTGAAATTGTGCGCATTATTTTTTTCCAGAATTCCTGTATTTGTGGGCAGTCCCATAGTGTATGAAATAGTGTTCCTTCCTCCCCGCAACCCCTCAAACAAAAGGGATGGGGCGCTCTATTGATTTTATGGAGTAGTGTCCTGGTGTAATAGATGCGGTGTAAGATTTTCAGTTGCACCAGTCTAAACTTTGCCGATATGCCCACCTCCTTCGGGGAGGCTAAGGCTTCGTTCCAGTCTGATTCGTCCGCCTCGCCTAATTCTCCCCCCCATTTTTCTTTAAGTCTCAGCGTGGGGTCGTTTAAGTTGTTAATTAGTTTTTTGTATGTGAGGGAAGTCGCGCTCCGTTGCATAAATTCTGTTAATAGTCTGTCCTCAAGTGGTGAGGATTCCGGCAGTTCAGTGCCCGTAGGGATCGCCTGGAGTAGTGCATGTCTAATTTGGACGTATCTAAATGTTTCAGTGGGTCTGAGGTCATACTGTTGCTGGAGTTGTGGGAACGTTATTACCGTGTCCTTGTCCCAGAGGTCTCCCACCGTGGAGATACCTATAGAGTCCCACTGCGCAAATCCTTTACATGTTCTAAGGTTCCCAAGTAATCTTGTGTCCCACAATGGTGTCATTTTGGTGATCTTTCCCTTCCATCCCAGTCGTGCCTGTGCTATATGCCAGAGGGCTGCTGTGTGTCGTGTCGGGCCGTGCAGATGTTTGAGTCGCGATTTATTATACAGTACCGAGAGCATAGATTCCGTCCCTAGTTGTGACCAGTCTGCCCGGTATGCTGGGTCATCTCTCGGGGTGTGGATCCAGTGGTTAATTACTTTAAGTTGGGCTGCCCAGTAGTAAAGCTGAATATTGGGAAGCGCAATCCCTCCCTCATACCAACTCCTTACCAATTTGTTATAGGCTATGCGCGCTGGGCCATTGTTCCAGAGTAGGTTGGAAACCAATGCAGCGATCTGTTTGAAGTATCGCGGTGGGACAGGGTGTGGGGTGTTTTCCAATATGTATAAGAACCTGGGAAGTGTCATCATCTTATACAATGCTGCCCTACCCAGAAGGGTGAGGGGCAGGGTCGCCCAGTGCTTTACGTCCGCTCGGAAGCGTTCCAGAGGCGGCCTGAGGTTGGCAGCAAAGAAT
This sequence comes from Lissotriton helveticus, assembly GCF_964261635.1. Classification (NCBI taxonomy): domain Eukaryota; kingdom Metazoa; phylum Chordata; class Amphibia; order Caudata; family Salamandridae; genus Lissotriton; species Lissotriton helveticus. The sequence continues at coordinate 1,414,167,849 of NC_136061.1, forward strand.
TCAGTTTCAGAATGCGTGATGAACACGCCCAGGTATTTAAAGGAGGTCACCGGTGCCGCCAGGGGGCAGTCCTCCCATAGCCTCGGTGCCGGGCCCTTGAGTATAAATATCACTGACTTAGACCAGTTCAGGGTATAGCCTGATGATTTCCCGTGTGTATTGCAAAGTTCCAGCAGGGCAGGGATGCCGTCGTCAGGTTCGATCATATAAATGAGCATGTCATCTGCATATAGGGAGATTTTATCCTCCCATCCCTCCTCCCAGCTAATGCCCTTAAATAGGGGCGTTGTTCTGATCAGGATTGCTAAGGGCTCGAGCACCAATGCAAAGAGCAAGGGCGACAGGGGGCATCCCTGTCTGGTCCCCCTACCCAACGGGAACGTCGGCGAGATGTGGCCATTAGCCACTACCTGCGCCACCGGTTTAGTGTAGAGCAGTCTGATCCAGGCTATAAATTTCGGCCCAAAGCCCATGCGCGCCAGTACCTCAAAGAGATACTCCCATTCTACAAGGTCAAAAGCCATTTTGGCGTCTAGTGAGAGAATTACAGCCTTCTCCGAGAGGAGGTGTGAGCGAGCCAGCACTCCATGCACCCTCCGGAGATTCAGCGCCGTACTTCTATGGGGCATAAAGCCCGATTGGTCGGGGTGGATCAGGGTGCGCAGGTGCGGCAGCAGACGGTTGGCGAGAAGTTTAGCCAGTACCTTGACCTCCACATTAATTAATGAGATCGGGCGATATGAGGTGCATTCGGTTGACGGTTTTCCTGGCTTCGGTATAGCCACTATCGTGGCCGTGCGTTGATCCAGCGGCAGTTCCGCCTTATCCCTACTCTCCATATACATGTCCAGTAGGGGTCTACTGAGTACTGAGGCCATTGATTTATACCATTCCACTGGCAGTCTATTGGGACCCAGTGCTTTGCCTGATTGTAGTGATTGAATCGCCATTTGAATTTCATCTTCTGTTGGATCTGCTTCTAAGTCTAGCACATCTTCAGGTGTTATGCTGGGGAGGACAATGTCCGCTATCGACATTGCCGCTGTTTGTGCTGTGACGACGCGGTCTGGGGTATATATGTTCTGAAAATGTTTCGCCAGAGTGCGCACGACGTCCTCTGGATGAGTCAGTTCTCGGCCGTCATTAGTACACAGTCTCTGAATACCTCTTGCGCCTCCCCCTCTCTTATCAAGCCATGCCAGCATTTTCCCAGCTTTGTCGCCCACGTCGTAAATTCTCTGTAGTGTGTTCGTGATGTGACCTTGCACTGTCGTTTTGAGGTGGGCCTGGTACTGTTGTTGCCGCAGCAGTAGCGTGTGTGTCGTATCTGAAGTGGGGTTTGCCATATGCTCGGTGTTTGCATCATGCAATGCTAGTTCTATTTCCGTTAGTTCTCGTCGGGAATCTCGTTTGTGTCCGGTAATGGCGGCTATTGCAGCGCCTCGAAGGACAGTTTTATAAGCCTCCCACAGGAGTGACGGCGAAGCCACCGTACCCCTGTTTTCAGCAAAGTAATGTGTCGTCGCTAGTTTAAGTTTTCTCCGAATTTGAGGTATTTTTAGATAATGTGGGTAAACTGGGTAGATTCTTGCGCACTTCTTTTCTCTAGTGGTAAGAGTTATGACGATTGGAGAATGGTCAGATATACCTCTGGGCAGGATATTTATGTCGTCCACCGATCCCAGTCCCGCACCCAGGAACAAAAAATAGTCTATACAAGATAGGCTATTATGTACGGCGGAATAAAAAGTGTATTGGGTCGCTGCGGGGTGTAGATGTCGCCATATGTCCACAATGCCTAGTGCTTCTAAAAAGTCAGGTAGTGATGTATTCCCTCTTGGGCGGGTTCTAGCAGGAAAGGCGTCCATCGCAGGGTCTAATATTGCATTCAGGTCTCCCCCTATGACTGTGTCCCCTTCAGGGAGATCCAGGAGGAATTTGCCCAGGGCTGGTAATGCTACTGAGTGGAGTGCCGGGGGGATGTATACTGATCGTATATTAAGCGGTTTGCCCTTCCATTGGCCATGTACAGCTGCGAAGCGCCCCAGATCATCCGTCGCTTGATGTGTAATTATAAAGGGCCAAGTCTTTTTCAGTAGGATCCCCGTCCCCCTGGAACCAGAAGTGAATTCTGCATGAACCGCCATCGTGTAACCGCGCCTATCAAGCGCTCTGCACGTCTTCCCTGCCAGGTGAGATATTCAGTCTTTTTAATGGCTTATAACAGTCTACGCGTTTCGAACCCAAGATATTTTATGGGGTTCTCATCAGGACGGTAGTCTGTAAAAGAAAGAGAATACCTTGTTTTAGAACATAATCTCTAAATAGCTGCAAGCTGCATCCTTCAACGCTAACCACCTCTGTGTCTTACCTCTTTTAAATCAGAGCCTGGACGGATTAACACATAACCGACGTACCACTCATGTGCAAGGCAACCTAGTTTGTGAAAACCAAAAACAGGACAAGATCACTCTTTTTGCTTCATTTTCAGCTCATTCATACATTCTTTCTTTATAGCCACTTACTTGTGCTCATGTGGTTGGAGTTTAGGTCTTAGAACTCTGAACAGCCTAGACTGTGTCAAATAGAAAAGAGTAAAAACGTGTCTTCAGTGCTAATTACAAGTGACCCCTTATGCTAGCATTTAAATGACATGTAAATAATGTACCTCAAGCTTTTGGCTGATTTTCGATAACCGGGGTCCAATGCTCCCGCCTGCCCGAGAAAAAACACAAAACGAGCGGGGGACAATTTTAGTGCACAGTCTGTACCAGCTGGCGCTGGAGTTGATTAAAATCAAATCGTGATGAATACCTTAGGCGGTCGGGGAACCAAGCATTCTATTTTCCTTCCCTCGGTGATGAACGCCGCGTACAGTCAGGCGTCAACTTCCGGGTTTCCCAGGATTCATGAGAATTGTAGTCCCGGTTGTGGGCGACGCTTAAATGCACCCCACATTGCTTTACTTTAAAATGTTACAACTTTTTCAGCAACATTTTATTATTATTTCGGGTTGTTGGAAATTATATGTAAACGGCTCATGTATTGTTGTTTGGGTTAGTGCCCGAGATTCGGTCTACATTCGAACGCCTTTTTGCCTTCATTACTTTCATATTTCGAGTCATTGGAAATAATGTGAGGGGCTCAAGTTGTTTTTAACGTTGATTCCCCTATTTGTCCATTCGGTGCTCGAAGTTCGACTGTCCAGGTCAATTCCGTATCTTTGTGATTCTTTTCCAGCCAATGATTAACAAGGGGAGCTGTTATTATCTTGTTCTTAATCCTTGATTTGTGCTGTTGAATTCTGCTTCGTACCTCCTGGCTTGTTTTTCCAATATAGAGTTGGTTACACGGACACACTATTCCATATATGACAAATCGTGATTTGTCATATATGGAATAGTGTGTCCTGGACAGTCATTTCAAAAGTGGACAATGACGATAGAGGAGGCGACCTTGAAGAAAAACTCTCTAGAAGAGAGGCAATGTTGATTTTAAAATTTGATTCTGCAACTGAGGGCCTTAATGAATTAACCGAATTATTTAAATTGGGATAATCAGTCATTTCGTTGGTCTTGTATAACTACAACAATGAGGAAATAAGGGCAACAGTGCATTCAGCAACCCGAGCGACATCGAAAATTGACAGACACCAGAAAACTGTCTTCTTGCAAGGACTGAGATTATATAAATAATGAATGACATTCCTTTCTTTAAAAAGAACAGTAACAGGCAGCAACAAACACAGAGGAGGACAAAATACAAAACCACCCCTATCATGATTCATCAAATATAGCCGAATTACCACCAGAGGGCGCTCACATACAACATCCGAGCAGACATTGATACATGAAAAAAGGCACCCGATTAAAGATCGAACTTCGAGCACCGAATGGACAAATAGGGGAATCAACGTTAAAAACAACTTGAGCCCCTCACATTATTTCCAATGACTCGAAATATGTAAGTAATGAAGGCAAAAAGGCGTTCGAATGTAGACCGAATCTCGGGCACTAACCCGAACACCAATACATGAGCCGTTTACATATATTTTCCAACAACCCGAAATAATAATAAAATGTTGCTGAAAAAGTTGTAACATTTTAAAGTAAAGCAATGTGGGGTGCATTTAAGCATCGCCCACAACCGAGACTACAATTCCCATGAATCCTGGCAAACCCGGAAGTTGACGCCTGACTGTATGCGGTGTTCATCACCGAGGGAAGGAAAATAGAATGCTCGGTGCCCTGACCGCCTAAGGTATTCATCGCGATTTGATTTTAATCAACTCCAGCGCCAGCTGGTACAGACTGTGCACTAAAATTGTCCCCCGCTCGTTTTGTGTTTTTTCTCGGGCAGGTGAGAGCATTGGACCCCGGTTATCGGAAATCAGCCGAAAGCTTGAGGTACATTACTTACATGTCATTTAAATGCTAGCACAAGGGGTCACTTGTAATTAGCACTGAAGACAGGTTTTTCCTCTTTTCTATTTGACACAGTCTAGGCTGTTCAGAGTTCTAAGACCTAAACTCCAACCACATGAGCACAAGTAAGTGGCTATAAAGAACGAATGTATGAATGAGCTGAAAATGAGCAAAAAGAGTGATGTTGACACTCGCATTTGTCCTGTTTTTGGTTTTCACAAACTAGGTTGCCTTGCACATGAGTGGTACGTCGGTTATGTGTTAATCCGTCCAGGTTCTGATTTAAAAGAGGTAAGACACAGAGGTGGTTAGCGTTGAAGGACGCAGCTTGCAGCTATTTAGAGATTATGTTGTAAAACAAGGTATTCTCTTTCTTTTACAGACTACCGTCCTGATGAGAACCCCATAAAATATCTTGGGTTCGAAACGCGTAGACTGTTATAAGCCATTAAAAAGACTGAATATATTAGGAGGTTGAATAAGGGATTCTGAATTTTGAAAATTTGTATATGGCACCACTGTGAATAATTCAGTTCCAGCTATATTTTATCTGTAAGAGTATGAGTGGAGTATGATTGTGAGTTTGAACAAATTTGTTAAATTTTGTATTGTTTTTTAATAGTATTAGTTAGGTCTTGTACATAAGGTCAAAATATGTTTGTATAAAAAATCAAGTGAAATGTAAAATAATTCAATGTGTATAAAGTATTACTGAATAAAACATAAGAAGTAAGAAGAAAATAAAAATCCAAAACATTTGGTTTCATTCCAATGTTTGCAGACTGAAGTGATTGTTGTTGAAATTGACTAGCATCAGCATCTTCTGTTGTTTCTCACAAGCTTGTGGCTAAGCTGTGCTACTGGTAGCCCAGACCCAGTGGTGGTATTTTTTGTAGTAAGGTGGAACATATATCTAAAGATAGATCAGACCCAAACTCTATTATATCTTATGGCACTTGTAGTAGGTACTTCATTATATGCTTGAATCTTTCGACATTATATAGCAATCCAAAAACTTTAAGGAAGGGCTAAGAACAACATGCAAATGTTTTCATGTGATTAAACGTGCCACCTTGTTGCTGCTCCATGGCCTTCAGCGGCCCAGCCAACTTAGGGTAGGTCACTACCAGAATGCACCTGATCACAGGGGTCAGCGACCACCTCACCTGTCTTTTGCCAGGAGCACTGTCCTAGCGATGAGTTGGGCAGTCACTAGGGATGGCTAGTCTAGTGCTTGGGGAGGATTTTGTTGCAGTTAGTGGTGGGGAGCCAGCTGAGATAACACTAGTTTTGTTTGGTGACAGCGAGATGGTCCAGAGAACCCTCATGCCTAACAACACTAGGAAGTACAGGCAGTGGGTGACCATCAATGGGAGGAGGTTCTGAGAGAAACAGGAGCCAGCATGATAACTGTCAGGTGTCATCTGGTGTCCTCAGAGCAGGTAGTCCCTAGTAGTCGCTGTAGACAACAGTGGGCACCGATGTTTGGTGGCTCAGGTTCCCTTTAAGTGTGTGGGGGAGTCTGGTTCCTTGAGGGTAGCTGTGAGTCCATCCATGCATGTGGATTGTTTGCTGGGCAACGACTTGGAACACCGCCTGGAAGGAGGTGGAGCTCAGGTTGCACTTGGAAATGTTGGGATTGCCTGAGTGGGTGTGCTTGACCACACGGTCAATGGCAGCATGTGTGGGTGGGCAGAAGGACCTGGAGCCTTAAAGAGTGGCCCAGGTCTTTGCCAAGAAGGGGAAGGGCAAGGGGCATGGGAAACCCGCTCCAGAAATTCCCATGGTCTGGGAGGAGGCTGAACCTGAGGGGGACACCCCATAGGCTACTGGGGAAGATGTGGTGGAACTGGGGAACCTACTTGAGCGGTCCCAGTGGGAGCAGCACATGGGTACCTTTAAGGAGGAGTTCTGTGCAGCGCAGAAAGAATGCACTACTCTTGAGGCTCTTTGAAAGCAGAGTGAGGCTAAGGCAGCTGGTGACACCTCTGGGACTCACCTGATTTACTGAGAGAATGAACTCTTGTATAGCAAGCCTAAGATTGTTGAGCTTGGGGCAGCAGGTGTGCTGGTGGTAGCCCAGCACTTCCGAGCCTTCCTACTGGGTATGGCTCATGATGTGCTGCAGGCAGGTCATTTGGAGCAGGAAATTGTATCACCCACTTCTATTGGCCTCAAATGAGGAAGGCCTTAGATGCATTCTGCAGATCTTATCCTACGTTCCAGGTGAGTAACAAGACTGCAGGAGATGAAAGGCTACCCTGCAACCCTTTCCTCTCATGATCACCCCTTTTTGAGCGGGTGGGCCTTGACATTGTGGGGCCTCTGAATCCCAAGACAGCCATGGCCAACAAATTAGTCCTGGTCTTGGTAGACCATACTACCTGTTACCCGGAAACTATCTACTGAGGACAGTGACTGCACCCACAGTGAACAGGGCACTGATGGTGATCTTTACCCACAAGGGTATGCTCAGGAAGGTGGTATTTGGCCACAGTAGCAACTTCATTTCTTTGCATGGAGGCCATGTGGAAGTCCTGTTGAGTAACCTACAAGTGCTCCATGCCTTACTCCCCCAAGACCAATGGGTTGATTGAAAAGTTCAACCGAACCCTCAAAGGCATGATTATGGGTTTTTCTGAGACCATGAGGCATAAGTGGGAACATCCTTTTGCCATACATTCTGTTTGCTTGCTGGGAGGTACCATGGAAGGGGGATGGCTTCAGCCCTTTTGAACTTCTGTATGGGTACCCTGGGAAAGGACCTCTCAGTTTAGTAAAGGGACTGGGAGCAAGCTCCCCAGAAGCCACACCAGGATGTATTCAGTTACACACTGGCCTTCAGAAACAGACAGCCTGCTTCTGGAAATTCACCCAGGAGAATCTGGTGCTAGCCAGGATGACATAAAATGCAGGTTTGACCAGAATACCACTGCAAATTTGTATCTTAACTGTGCATGCGAATACATTGCGTGCCATTACAACGCGGTTGTTACAACAACCGCATTGTAACCACGCGAACCAGTACATCGGAAGTCGTTACAACAACTTGCTGTAGGGGGCGTGCTGGAAACACTGTTTCTCATTTCAGCCTGGTCAAAAGGCGTGGGTGATGGCGTCAGTAGAGCTTCGTGTCCTACAAGACCGCTGTTCTGGGCCATTTGAGGTGAAGGAGAGCAAGAGTGACTTGCAGACTCCTAGGAACCCTTTGAGGGTCCTACACGTGAACTGTCTCAAGCCATATTTTAAATGTCTTAGCTGACCATGCTCTTAGTCACAGATGATGGGGTGGAAGAGGAGAGTGAACCTCTTCCTGACCGCCTGTCTTCCAAAGAGGAGGATGGGTCAGTGGAGTATGTGATCCTCTCCCTTACAGTTACCCTGGGACAGCAGAGAGACTGTTGCCAGGTGCTGGGAGACTTTGCTCTGCTGTTTCGCTCACCCCAGGAGTCACCCATTGATGCACTCATGACATTGACACTGGGGATAGCCTTCCTGTTAAGCACAAAATGTACAGATTGCATGACCAAGTGAGGAACGTCATCAAAGAGGAAGTCTCTAAGATGCTGTAGTCAGGGGTTATTCTGTGCTCCAACAGTCCTTGGTCCAGTCCAGTGGTTCAGGCTCCCAAGGCTGCTCCCCGTGGTGTCACACCCAAACTCCAGTTCTGTTTAGACTACCGTAGGCTCAATGTGAACCCTAAGACTGATGCACATCCCATCCCCAGAGCTGATTAGCTCATTGATTGGCTTGGTGCTGCCAAGTTCATCAGCACGTTTGATTTAACATCTGGGTACTGGCAGATTACCTTGAATGAAGGGGCACAAGAGAGGTCAACATTCTCAATGCCAGAAGGGCTCTTCCAGTTCGGAGTCATGTCTTTTGGGTTGAAGAACGCCCCTGTCACCTTCCAGAGGTTGGTCAACCAGGTCCTGGTTGGGTTGGAGAACTTCAGTACCACCTACCTAGACAGCATTGCATTCTTCAGCTCCAGTTGAGAGGACCATTTACCCCTCCTGGAGGAAGTGCTGAAGGTACTGCACAGCACAGACCTCACTATCAAGACCAGTAAGTGCCAGATAGAGCAGCGGTCTGTGGTTTAATTGGGACACCAAGTAGGAGCGGTAAGGTGCAACGCCTACAACCAAAGATTCATTCCATTCTGGTTTGGCCACTTCCCAAGATTCAGACAGAGGTGAGAGCCTTCTTAGGTCTCACAAGTTACTACAGGAGATTCATCAAGGGCTAAAGCACCATTGTTGTCCCCATGACAAAACTGACATCCAAGAAGCAGCTACGTCAGGGGATATGGACAGAGGCTTGCTAGACCACTTTTGACATCCTGAAGGAAGCCATGTACCATACACCAGTGCTCAATGTTCCTGATTTCTACAAGAAATTTGTGGTGCAGACTGGTGCCTCAGACCATAGTGTGGGGCTGTGCTTTCAAATCTAAACAAATATGTTCTAGATCAACATGTAGCCTTCATCAGTAGAAGGTTACTTCCCAGAGAATAGGGGTGGAGAATAGGGGTGGAGGGCAATGGAAAGGGAACCTTTTACGGTGGTCTGGGTGCTGAAGAAGCTAAGTACCTACTTGTTTGAGACTCACTTCTGGGTTCAGACAGACCACAGATCCCTCATTTAGTTAATGCAGATGAGGGGTGAGAACCCTAAATTGTCGAGGTGGCCCATCTGCCTACTGGGATTTAACTTTATGGTGGAACACCACCCTGGAACTGAGCATGCCAATGCTGAAGGTCTTCCCAGGATCTTCCGTCTTAGTTAAGAGAACTCCCGGGAGGTTGGGCAGTTCTCCCCAATTTTAGCTGGGGGGGACACGTGTTAGACCTGGCATCTTTTGGCATGGTTTCCCCTGTCTTTTTGTTTCTGTTTTTGACTGGGTGCTGAACTTCATTTTTGCTAGTGTTAGGACTCTGGGCACGTTACCACTGCTGTCCAGTGCTAAAGTACATGTGCATACAGGTTTAATTACTACGTCAATACTTGTGCATAACTTATTAACACCCACGCCAATGTAAAAGGGAGGAATACCATCAGGTGGTAACGACAAGGAAGCAGTGGCACATTATTCAAAATTATCTCAATTTCCTAAATCTGTCATGGTGTCCTTCTTCTTTGTTTGCTACTTAGAAACATGCTAGTGCATATGTCTCACATCTTTTTTGTTCTTCAGCACGCAGGCCTTGCACTCTATCACCTCCTCCACAGATGTCATTTTCACCTCCATCGCCTGGGAGAATGACTGAAGGTCCATCAATACCATCATTCTCATTGTTTTCCTCTTGGGAAGTACCTCATCAACAGGGTTAGACACCCTCATGAACCTTCCCATGCGCCACCCTTTAATGCAGATTTTTTCTGAGCAAAGAAGTCCTGGTTTCCTTTATTCCCCTGTTTATTTTCTTACAGCAACATAAATCCTCAGCTCGGGAAGTTACCATCACTTGCAGGACAAAGAGAAGGGTCACTCTGAGCCCAAAGCTCGTATTGTTGCAACCTGTGTACCAAAACCTGTTCTCAATCAGTGGTAGTAGTTCTCACCGTTACAATCCAGCATTACCTGTTCACTTCTGCTTAGCCACCCTACCCCGTCTCTCTCCATGCCACACACTGCTTGGTGCTGAGGAATACCCCACGGCATCGGTTTACTGGAGGACACTGCAGGAGCTTCACTAACTAAAAGAATGCCCTTGTCTGACAGGGACATTTCAAATATTTTGGGGTCCCTGGGCCAAACATATTTTGAGGCCCCCTGTTCCAACCAGCTTTGAATTTATGATTCAATTTCAGCGCTTTCAAGCCTTATTTGTCTAGATCACTGGCAATGCACAGGCACACTGGTCCAAATTTGAAATGTGTTTACATCTAATATTCAGGGACAGTGATGTGCGTTTTCAATATTGTAACACAGCAGCAGCTCACTCATTTTACTGCAAATAATCTCTGTGACACCCTCCCATTTTTCATTATGAAGTGCAATTCTGATCTGCAAATTGTCTGCAGTAGACTCTTGCACATCACCAACATTAAAAGTAAATTAAAGAAAAACAGTATTTAAAAAATCTATTTAAGAATTATTTAAGGTCATCCGGGCAAGACTCTCTGCAGAACTTAGCTGGCTCTTTCAGGGGGCCAGCTGAAAGACTGGGGTCCACTTTTTCCTCTGCTGTTTTACATACATTAGCTCAGTCATAGCACCACCATGTTGGCAGCCTCTGTGCAGACAGAAATGGGAGTTTCCAATAATTCAGGGCCAATTTGGCATATGTGCGTCAAGGAGAGCTCATCGGTAGGGCCCAAAATCACTCACCTAGGACCTTCCAGTGTGAGACTCTCTCACCTCCTCAGAGCACTCGACTTGGAGCTGGGCCGGAACAACAAAGAATCACAGTAATCTCACAGGCCACCTGCCTACCTCACCCTAGAGTGCTGGGCGACGTTCACTCTTAATGTACACGGGGCAGTTTAATCTGAATAATTACCCCCAGGTCCCTTATGTCCTCGTACCATTCATTACAAAGTGGAGATAACCATCTCCCGACAGAAAAAAAGACAAGAGGAATGCAGGGACCCTAATACTGCCCCTCCCACCGGGAGTACATAAGCAGTACTTACCCAGCATCCCGCCTACATCTACATCTAGTTATGGCAAACACAATCCTGGTACACATGAAGGCAAACTCATAGTTACCCAGTAGCCTTGTGTAATAGGAAGACCTTGACTAGTGGTAGATTAATAATCAACCCCACAATGCGTTCTCTGAATCGCACTATCACTATTAGAATTAAAAATACAGGCTCAAAATACCAGCATAAAAAAGGGCATGTGGCTACACCGCGCTGGCTATGAGGTGTCCCACGTCACCTTGACAGGTAAGTAGATTACAGACTATTCAGACATGAGGTATCAAATCAGCAAGAGTATGCATAACTATTACAGATCAATAAAATAAAGTGCTGCAACTATGGCGCAAAAACATCGTTCATTGCGTCTCTAAATGCTGCTGCAAAATTCAGTGTTTTGTTGCAATATCCTCGGTGGTCTGGGTTATGCTTTTTGGTACCTCGGCCTCTTCCCTAAGTAAAGTGAAGCAGAACAGGGGTGAAGGCATAATGCAGGCATTCCCTTTTCAACAGGTACCACTCCTACAAACACCCACTAAGTTTTGTAAATGAACAGCCTCATTCGTAGATCCCACTGTACCTTTAAAATCGAAGCAAACAGTGTTTGTGCCACATTTGAAATTACATTTCCCACGAACTTTGTCTCCTGGGCTTTATGCTCATACACTGATGAAATTAGCATGGCAAAATGTTGAAAGGAGCTTGGCAAAAACGGTGCTCAAATGGGAATATTGTGAGGTAAAACCATTCGCAAAGACCGTTGGCATATTTTACTCCCCATCGCAGAGGAAAACAATTCTGAATCAGTCATACACACTGACTAGATGCCATGTGGTGATACTGTATACACCATACTGTTTTTATTCCTGCTGTTTCTCCTGCACTTAGAATAAGGGGCTAAATATATGTTCTGTACCTGCCAAAAGGACACATTTCAAGAAAACACAGCGGAACAGATCTGCCTGCCAATTTAGTGACCAGTCACTCGTGGTCTGGTAACATGGTGCAGTACTGAGCACACACATTTTTACAAGTAGCGGGTGAGATTACCGTGCCTTTGCTGAGCCAATATTACCGATATTATTTTGACATTTTGAATGGGGAATAACATGCTGAAGTTGGTGGTCTGCATGTTTTACCCAAGTTCAGGCCTGTAACCACCTGTTTTTTAAGTCTCAGCATGCGCTGTCTCTTCGAGACATGTTGGGCCTCATTTATGAAAAGTGACGCACCACTGCGTGAAAACAGCGATGCATCACTTTTCACTGCGCACTCCTTGCGACACCAATGATGCATCATATTTAATGTATGACGCATCATGTTGCAAGGAGTTACAGATACGTCAGTATTTCTGACGTATCTGTAAGCGCAAAAGTGACGCATTGCTGGAGTGTGTCACAAAAGTGACGCAACTCCAGCAATGCTCCCTTTCACATGGGGCAAGCCCCATGTGAAAGGGCCTGCGTTAGTCTTACGCCTGCTGTCACTTTCACTGCATCACTTCTACGACCCTTCCTTGCGTCAATACGTCCCCCTTGCATACATTATACCTAGCGCAGGTATAATGTGGCGCAGGGGTTTACAAAGTTACGCATCTACCTAGATGCGTCACTTTGAAAATATGGTGCAACTAGGCACATTATTTACCCTGCTGGTGCGTCACAAAACGTGACGCACCGGCGGCGTAAAAGTGACGCATGGCCTCATAAATGAGGCCCGCTGTTTACAGTTAGTGGGCTACAGCCTGTCCACAAACTTACCATTTGTTAGCTGCAACATCAGGCTCATATCTTTCATTGCAGTTTGTCATGGTATGCATGCGTCATGCCTCTTCTTGTGTTTGGCCCTACCCTAGAGAATGGACCCACTGCGCTCGTTGTTTGGAGCTAACTTTTTTATTGTGTTTAAGCACTCCATATGAGTGCTTGCTGCTTAGGTTCTGTTCCTAATTGCCTTTAAATCTCCATTCCATGTTGCTTCACCCAACCCCCACACCCTCCTTCTCAATAGCTCCTCTTTGCAGTTGGAAGCCGGAGAAGCTGCAATGTCTACAGAAAGAATGTGAACTACAGCAAAATCACGCAGAACAGCATATAAAGCCCTAATCTGAAAAGATTTTAAAGTGAGAGTGGTTTTGAAAACGAGGGCCCACTGCTCATGAACTTGGTGTTGTCTACTGGCAGGTTTCAATCATTTTACTGATGTGGCTAAAAGACAATAAAAACGAAGGGAACTGCTTAAATCGAGATTTAGAGCCCATGGCAAATGAAACCTTGAACGGCTTTCTCGACATTGAATTTAAGGACTATTAAGAAATTAAACTGATAGGCACTGAAACAGAATATGTAAATACTGCAATTATTCACCTGGAGGAACACACATTTTTATGCAGACTTAAAATGACACAAAATGAATATGTTTTATTAACAAAATACCAACATTTAAAACAGCTCCCGAGCATTTGAAACTGAATACTTGGGTTTTCCTCTGTGTACCTACAATGGAAAAAATGTGTTTTGCGCCGGAAAAGTATTTTTTTCACTTTTCAAAACAAATTGCCTGCTCAGCTATTAATAATAGAGAGGAATGTGCACTTCATTGTAATACTGCTCCCACTTCCCCATGGCACAGCTGCTCCTCCTCTTCATTGCACTACTCGTCCTCCATCTTCATGGCACAGCTTCCCCCCTCTCCTTTGGTTCTACTGCTCCCCTTCTTCATCGCATCGCACTCCACCCCACTCCAATCTACCCTACTCCACCTCACTTCAACTTGTCCAAATCTACCCTACCCAACCTACCCTAATTTATCCCACACCAATCTACCCCAATGTATCTCACTTCAATCTACCCCACTAAAATCTACACCATTTCAATCTACACCAATCTACACCACTTCACTTTACTCTAATCTACCCCACTCCAATCTAACTCAGCCTACCCTTCCACAATCTTCTCTAATATACCCCCTCCAATCTACCCCACTCCAATATATCACACTCCAATCTACTACACCTTGATCTACCCCACCCAACCCACGCCAGTCTACCCAACTCCCAATGTACGCCACTCCAATGTTCCCCAATCTACCCTTCTCCAATGTACCACACTCAAATATATCCCACCCAATCTAACCTTCTCTATTCTATCCAATCTACCCCATCTACACCTCCCTACCCCTCTCCAACCTACCCCTCTCTATCCCACTCCAATCTGTCCTTCTCCAATATGCCCCACTCCAATATACCTTAAAGTACCCCACCTCAACCTACCCCAATCTATCCCACTTCAATCTACCACAATCTACCCCATACCACTCTACCACAATCTACCCCACTCCAAAGTACACCCACTCCAATGTACCCCACCCATCCTACTCTTATCTACCCCACCCCAATCTACCCCAAGCTACACCACCCGAATCTATCCCACTCCATTCTGCTTCAATATGCCCACCCCAGTCTACCCCATCCCAATCTACTCCACCTCCATCTGTCCCAAACGACCCCACCCCAATCTTCCCCACTTCAATCTACCAAACAACCCCACTACAATCTACACCACCCCATCTATCACACCCAACCTACCTCAATCTACCGTACTCTATTCTACTCCATTCCAATCTATCCCATTTCAATCTATTCCACTCCAATCTAGCCCTCTCCAATCTAGTCCAATCAACCGCACTCTAATGTACCCCACTCCAATGTAACCCAATCTGCCTCACTCCAATCTACCCACTCCATCTACCCCACCTCAATCTATCAAAATCTACCCCAACCTACTCCCCTCCAATCCACCACAATCCACCTCTCTCCCAATATACTGCATTCTACCCCACTCCAATCTGCTCCACTCCAATCTACCCCACTCCAATCTAACCTACTACTATCTGCCCACCCCAATCTACGCCCTCTAATCTACCCCACCCTAATCTACCCCACTCCAATCTACCCCAACCTTCCCCAATGTACCCCACCCCAATGTGACACTCCAATCAGCTTAATCTACCCCAACCCAATCTGACCACTCAAATCTCACCCATCCCAATCTGCCCACCCCAGTCTATCCCACCCCAATCTAACCTACCCCAAGCTTCCCCACCCCAATCTACCTCACCACAATCTGCCCCAATCTACCCACCCCTAATCTACCACACTCTAATCTACCCCACCCTATCGCCATGCTAAACATCAGCCACACTGGTGTACAACATGGCTTAAACACATTGCCAAAGCCAATAGCTTTAGCATAGGCAAGACCTAGTGGCTTTCCAAATGCTTGTGTGTCAGGAAATACAGAGCATTCTGTAAACTTTTTCTGTCCCAAACGGGAGTTTTTGGATGAAAATTGAATCATGGCCCACTTTAACCGCATCGATGCTGATGACGGAACCTCTCCGTCATCACCCGCGGTGGCGCTGTGCTGATGACGGAGCGGTTCCGTCATGGCCCGCCCGACGCGCCTGCACGGCGCTGATTTTGCGCCTGCGCGGCGCGTTCTATTGAGCGGGTGGGGCCATGACCGAACCGCTCCGTCATCAGCACAGCTCACCCGAGGCTGGTGACGGAGCAGTTCCGTCATCAGCGTGTAGGCGCCACGCGGCCCCCCCGCCCCCTTAGCGCTGTGGCGGAATAGCAGCCGCAGCGAAGGGGTTAAAGCAGACTGGTAAACACACTCACTGAATTCGAGTGGGCAGGGGGGGTCATATCTATCAATGGTACAGCAGGTATAGTGTCATAGGGACCCAGAGGGTCATCACCCCCCCCCCCCATTAAGTCTGTATTTTACTACCCAGCCAGGGCTTATATATGTGGCCCATTTTCATTGCTTAGATTTAAACCCTTGCTACTCCATTGGTAGGCAGGAAACCTTCCTGAATGGCCCGGTGGAATCTTGGTTACACCCGGCGCAGGCCGCCCATACCCCGGATTTCAAGCCCTGCTGTGGCTGCAACATTTAATGTGTACAGCAGGAGTCTCGTCTCTCCATCCGCGTAACTCATTTTCGAGGCCGGAACTGCCGCCCGCATTCTTTCTATTTCCACCGAGGGCCTAAATCATGTTAGCAATCATGACTAATGCAATCTATTTTCCGTATGGATTTATGAGATGCATATGTAGAAATGGGTGAATTCTCCGGTGGCCCAGGATTTATGCATCTTTTCGGCGCGCGGCTCCTGCTCTTGTTTGTGTTGTGCGGAAGATGCATCTCTTGGCCCCAATTCACAGAAGGGAAGCACCAGGTCATTATTTCACGAATTGCTCACATGTAAAAAAACACAAATTGTGACTAATTTGTAATGCAAGCAAAAACGATCCGGATTTCAAGTCGCTTGCGTTGGTAATAGGAAACACAAAACCCCATGGCTATTTATTTAACACGTCTGTTTGCCTATTCTGGGATCAAACATAGAAAAATCCTCTTTTAAGGGAGTGTCGTAGGAGTTAAGGCAAGGTGGCATTCAATCGGAAGTAGGAAAACGTATACGCATATTATAAATATCTAAATATATGCAGATTGGAAGGATAATTCAGTTATTCAGATGTCTCCATTTCCACAGAATTCTGGTATGTAAATGCCAGGCTTTCGCCATCGTCCAGAGTACCAAGTGGTTAGCAATCGCTCAATTCTTTACTGGCAGGGAGTCCCACAATTTAGCAGCTTAAACTGAGAAGGAAAGGCCAACGATGGTTTTCTTCTTAAATGCAGTTTAAAAAAAAAAATGGAAATATACTGTCCGATTCTGAGTACCTGCACTTCTTTAATTTGAAAGGGCGAGTACCTGCACTTCTCAGCACTGCCACAATGCATTTATTAAGAGACTTCTCAGGCGCAAAAAGGGACTCTAAAGAGTCAGTACTTGCACTTTTGTGTTTTAATTTAAAGCACTGCTTCTGGGGTGGTAGTATTATCTGTGGTTGTAATCTGGGACACAGGGTCCTTTTTTATGGTTTACCTGTAGGAATATTGGCCCTTTGCCATTCATTGCCTTGTGTATAACGCACAGTGTCATGAAAATGGCTGAATGCGTTACATCTCCTCATCTTCAGGCCTTGGCCTAACCAGCAAAGTGATAAGGATGGGTATTAGAGTGAGAGTGAAAGAGGCTAAGAGAAGAGATTCACATAATGTGCCTTCCCAATATCTGCTTATTTAAAAGACAACTGACAACTCTTTGGCCTGAAATATTGAGATGCTTTGCCAGCAACTTGCTCTGTTTATACGGATGACTATATAGGTGAGGCAGAAACTTTTAAAATGAATCTTTGCTTCAATGTCGGCCATAATAGTTCTTGGGGGTGGGTGAGATGTAGTCAAATTTTTTGGTGGGTGACATTAGTTCAGTCAGCGAATGGAGTCCAATCTTGTTAAGGACAAATGAGGACAGATGGATACGTCAAGATGGCATTGCCAAAATCAAAGGAGGAGATGGTAAGTGTATGAGAGCAGTTTCAGCTCTGCTTTTGGGAGAAAGCATTTGATCTTTTTGAGTAGTACAAAGGAAAACTATATTGTCCAGACCTGAATAAGCAAGCTTGTATAGCACACTCCCATGAACAAAATCCCCTCTGGGCACCTCCTGGCTAAGGCAGTGGTGGCTACTACGGCAATGGGTTAAAGAATTCACTGTACAGATCAAGGTGCAGCATGGAGTCAACAGCAAGACAAGCCTATCCTTCATACTTCCGAGATCGATAAAGTCGGCTCTATTGAATTGGGTAAATGTAAACTGCACACTAGGCCTGGAGTTCATTGAGTTCCCTCTGGGCTTTATTAAGCATGCTAATTAGCAGCAGCGACTGCTCTTAATGTTCCAGTTTACCTTGGTGTGTGTGTCATGGGTGCGTGGCCTTTTTTCAGGGTCGGACTGGGACAGAAAATAGACCTGGACACCAAAATAAAAGTGGCCCCCATTAGTGAATTAGAAAGCTATAAAGAAATGGCTCTTGTTTGCAAAGTGGGGCGGGTTTGAACATGTAAAGACACGCTATAGGCATGTTTTGGAAGGAAAGAATACTGTATGTATTTGAGCTTGCTGCAGGAAATGCTTCTTTTAATATCAGGGAAACAGGCCCACAAACATCCAACGAGCATTTGCAATGCAATTGGTCTTGCATTTGTGAAAGTTAGAGCTCTTGGCTTTGAAAATGAAAATGTTTTTTACTTTTGTTTTTTTGTATGCAGTGGTGCGATGATATTTGAATAGCGGTATTGGCATTTGTATGACCTCGCAGGACTGCAGAACCAAAAAATGGGAAATAGGTTATGAGGGAGGGGAGACAACAGTAACTTCTTGGAAAAAGCAAACACTCATAGGGAATGCAAGATTAAGTAGAGCATGTGAAATGTGAGTAGGAACAACATGGTTACCTTAACGCTTTTACACTTATTTTGTAGAAATCAATGAGAGTTGTTCCCTGAAAACTTAAGGATATGACTACAGGGCCCAAAAGGAACCCATTTTAATATCCATTGCTTATATCCTTACAAAATGCAAGCAGTATAATTGAAAAAGACCACACCCCTGAACACAGGGGTGTTCCTAAAATAAGGAAAACAGCTGATAAGGATCACATTAAACTGTTTCCACTCAATGCATCAACTTGGTATTGCAGTACCTCAAGGAATGGTGCACTTCACCACCCAGGGAAAACAATTTTGTTCAAAGAAAGCCGAGAAAACAAAATAGTGATTCACTGGCAAATTCTGCAAAGTGGCACCAATGTATGCAGTTGTGAATAAAACCAACCTGGCCACTTTGCATCTACTCTGTCATGCGTTATTTAGTTTAAAAAAAATATTTTGAACTTTTTTTTTCTCTCTGAGGGAATATGAGGGGGAAAGGAGGGGCAACTGCCAGCAGAAGTGCAGGAAATGTGAACACTATAGGCAAGAGGGCAGTGTGAGATGAGTGCGGTGAGGGGGGAGAGAAGTGGGGTTCATCATATTCCCAAGGGGCCCCTATACTGTGGTGAGGCAAATAAATCCTTCCAATCGGTTGGATTTATTGAGAGTGGACCAAAGAAGAGCCGTAGAGCAAATCTAATGTCATCAGCTTGACACGGAATCACGTTACCATCCAAAACATGAAGCCTAATACTAAATAAATACTAATACTAATAAAGCTAATAAACGAGCTTAGGGAAAGCTAAACAAAAAGTGAGCAGGAAGGAACATACATAAAAAAGAGGCAGACCGCATGTAACAGGGGCAGTGTGCTGGGTGGGCCAAAAACGCAAGACTAATTAAGCATATCCAGCAAACAAAAGTAAGCATTTAGGAAGGGCACTAGCGGGAGCCAATAGAAAAGATGGGAGGTGCTTTAAGCACATATTCAGGATACAGCATGCATTGCAGAGCAGCACATGCACATTCTAGGCTCAACCTAACAACCTAAAAACTGGTACATACTCTGACCTGCCAGACCAGCCATTTGGGCAATTGCCCTGTAAGCCAGTCTAACACTGCCTTTGTTCCATGGTCAGGGTCGTGGAACTAAAGAGCTATGTCAGCTTTTGCAAATGCAGTGTGCTCCAGGGATGGTCACAGGCTTCTGAGTCCTAAATAGAGTACGGGAGATAGAGTCTTGACACACATGCATTGATGCAGGACTGGTAAGTCCAAGTCA
Organism: Lissotriton helveticus; assembly: GCF_964261635.1. Lineage (NCBI taxonomy): Eukaryota > Metazoa > Chordata > Amphibia > Caudata > Salamandridae > Lissotriton > Lissotriton helveticus. The sequence continues at coordinate 1,414,187,552 of NC_136061.1, forward strand.
TGGAAGTGCAAACTGATTTTTTGACGCGCACTCTTTGGAGGACAAGGTTACAATAGTGAATGAACTTGTAAAGTACATTCGATAAAAAGTAACATGCAAATGAATCAACTTCCTGAAAAAAATAAGCTGAACTCTACATTACCAAGAATTTGTGTTTTTTTTTAAAGGAATTGTACAATTAAGTTGATATGACTATTGCTCAATTCAACCCTATATGGTCTCTCAATTCAACCCTATCTGGTCTGGTGTCAAGAGGGGTTTGATAGGTATATTTTTACCAGATTTAGATTTGACTACTTCTTTCGTTTAATTACCTTTCCTAAAACAAACGATTGGTCCAGAAACCTCTGTAAATGTCCGTGCGATAACATATCTGACCAATCCACATTGCACGTGATATTTTTTTGTAAATGTTATTCAGCAGAAAGGGCTAGATGGATTAAACCTTTTTAAGCAAGGTACATGGCGTCAATGCCGCCCGGCCCTACTGTTTTTACAACATCTAAACGATATGTATTGTGTCGGTACAATAGTCGTTTTTTTAATAAGTACTTTGAAGAAAAGGAAAAGTTTAATATGTTCTTAAAATTTTTATGGATGTATAACTGACACGAATTGTAACTTGAAGGAATGTATCAATTATTGAATGAAATGTCGCTTTTATGATTTTATAAACTTGTGAAATCGAATAAAGCTTTTCTACTACTACTATTATGGTAAACATATGTATTTACAAGTTTTTGTAAAGCACACTGATTGCAAATGACCCTCTCAGAATTCTTGAAAGAGAATAAAAAATGGAGACAGAGACTTCGTCACTTTATTGGGTGTATCATAAAAGTTGGAACCAAACTCGAAAACTGTTTTTATGGAGAAACTCTAACAATGTCTCTGTGGGGGAAGGACAGAGAGTTAGTCTGATAAAAGACCACGAGTGTACAGAAAGCTATTTCACCACTTGGCAGTAAGTTTGACTAAAGTTTGGTACTTCATGCATGTGTATATGGAAAGGTTATGAGCAGTGCTGGAATTCAAAAAAGTGCACTCTGGGAACCCATAAATTGGCGTTCAAGGAGTGGCTGAGGAAAGGTGGTGGTGCCACGAGGGACAGAGCTTGAAATGCAGAGTCTGACAGGCAACTCATACACTTACTAAAAAAATACTGCTACAAAGAAATTGGCCAAAAGGAAATCTGTGACAATAAATCTGTTCTCGATGATGTAATTGGTAATAAAGAGGCTTCATTTTAAAATGTCTTACAGGGTTAAGGCACTTGCTGCAGAGATCATTGTGTGCCCAAAAATGTTGAGGGGTTTGTAATAGCAGTAAGAAAACTCAAGCGGTTAACAGAGTTCTGGGAGAGTTCTGTGCTTTTTCTGGTAACAGCTTTGACTCATAAAGTAAAACAGAGGATTAATTTACCTGCTGCTGAGCACATCGTGTAACGCTGTGTAACACGATTTGTTTCTTATCTTGATAGGTAAGTGGGCTACTGCTTTTGACACTGAGAAGATTTTCTTACTTCGACTTCATAAGTTGCAAGCCTTCTAATATAGCACAGTGCTCTATTTATCAGCATCAATGAGCCACATGTAACTGTAAGTCATGAGTTTAGATCCTTATTGTTTTTCTCAATCTGTTGTTATTCTAAGGTTAAAAAGAAGGGTTCCTTTGGGAAGTAATAAAATCTTATTTGCACAGACAACCACAATCACTGAGTTGGTGATATGTGATTTATACACCTTAGAAGTTATAACCTTTATTGTCTCATAGAATATTTCCTTCCATTGATTTGCCCATTTGTATGATTTATTTTAAACACTCTGACATCCTACACTGGGATGAGTAGTGCTATAAAAGAATTACATAAAATAGTAGATTCCATTTACAACAGAATAATTTGTGTCATTGCTCATACAGACAGATACATCTTGCATTCTTACAGTTTAAGCACATCTCTTAGGTAAGGAGTTAAACATACTTAAAAACCTGTCTTAAGTTCTTGTGAAGTGATAACATGCTGTACACTCTTGTTTTCTTCTATTGCTTTGGCATCTGGGTGTTAGGCTGCAGATGGCTCTCACCCAGTATTATACTCAGATAAAAGGAGAGATGATAGACCTTTAAATCAGGTTTGTATTTCTGGGGCCTTCTGGAATTGAAAATACAAAGCCCACTCGGTGCCTGCATGTTACTGCTCCGAACAGAATGCTGACAAATATGTGGGTGCTGCTGAAATGTGTCCTGGAGTCAGAAAATTACACCAGGACAAATCCAGCAGAAATAGCTGATGTAACTGAGATCCTAAGCATTTCCTCTATTTTCCGGCACTGGTTGTAAGTTTAGGCCTCAGCGGTCCCTTAGGAAATATTTTTTGATTCTCAATGACTGCAAAAATGGAGTTGCATAGGGAGGAGCCCTGCACATGTAGTGATCTCATTTCTTAAAGCTTATGTGGATGCAATCCCAGGAGGTTTGCAAACGATGATATATGACACCTAGAAAAATGGTTGAACTGTAAAAGTCTGACCTGGTAGCTTGGTATTGATTGGTACAGATGTTTGAAAAAGGCACAGGATTGTAAATTATTTCACTCTTTAAAAGGTAGTCAAGGAAAATATCCGAGGGAAGGGGTGATGTGGTGTTTGCAGCCACACGAATGTCTTGCTGCATGATTGTGCACTATTTGCAGTTTGGTTTAGGGAAGCCATTGACTATGTTTTTACAATAATCCAAGGAGGATGGAATTGTGTGAGGCAAAGAATGCCCTATTACTTACCGGTAATCTTAATTTCTCCTGGTCCCTTTAACCATTCCTTACAAAGTGGCATTGACCATCTCCATGACAGAAAAAAACAACAGGAGAATGCTGGGACACCTAACTCCACCCCCTCCCATTGGGAGTACATAAGCTGTACTTAAATAGAATTCCGCCTGAACTACCAAGTCACCAACAGGAAGGCCGGGCGTCCAGGAGGGAAGGAGGGAGGGACGAATGAAAGGGATGAGGACATCCGGACCAGGAGTAATGAAGATTACTGGTAAGTAATAGGTCATTGCCTCCCGGTTCCTCCAGTTCTCGTCCCATTCCTTACAAAGTGAAGCATACCAAAGCCAGAAATCCAGCCTTCTGAACTCCCACAACACCAGGGACACCACACTGAAAGCAGCTTTCCAAAAGAAACAAACAGGAGAACCACTGCAAAAAACACAGGCAGGAAAACATAACCCACAATGCCTCTAAACAAATCACAGAGCCAAATCCCACAAAACAAGCAGGAGATGACCAAGAGAGTAAAACGAGGAGCCAAACCATGGAGCCACCAACAAAAGGGCAGACATCCCACATAGGGAACACCTCCGAACCAACCATGGAGGAGGAGAACCCAAAACAAAGGACTAGAGATCGACCACACCAGAAGGGCAGTGACGAGGCTATCCAAAGAAGATGACCCAGGTCAACCCGACATTGCAAAAAGCCAGGGCCACACCAGCAGGGACACAAGACCCCCAGCCAAGGCCAGAAAGGAGGAAAAGCACAGAGACCCAAACCCAAAGGGAACCACAAGACAGGCTGAAGCAACCAGGACCCCCCAAAACAACCAGCAGAAGGGGGCCCAGAAGAAGTGGAATCGCCCACAGGCCAAAAAAAAACAGAATGGCACCTGACACGCAAGAAGGCCGCCAAGGACAGGAACACCACACAACACCCAGAACCAGCAGCAGAAATGACAGAGAGCGACCCCCCGCAGACAAGGGAAGAACGCCCCACACTGCTGAAAAGAACCCACAACGACCCCACCAGAAAGCCGAGGAGAGGAAGGAGAGACCCAACTGGCCCCAACCAAAGCAGGAGACAAAGGATCAACACAACCAACCGCAGGACCAATCCCAACACACTTAAGGAGGCCCCCTGAAGACCAGCCCAAAGTAAAGAGAACAAGGCGAGCCGAAAAAGCCAAGGCACCGACCCAGAGGATCAACCAAGGGCAAGCCCAGATAGAGCAAGCCAGACAAGAGAGGGAGCAGTGACCAAGAGCAAGCCCCCCCCCAAACCAGACATCACAGGCCATCAGAGAGCCCAGGGGATACCGCCGCAGAAACCCCCTGAGGATGACCAGGCCATTGGGCAGGAAGGTCCAGCACCAAACACCAGTGGAGACAACAGACAGCAGCCCAAAACCCCCAAACCCAGAGAAGGACCCTGGGCACAGGGACAGGCCAACAGGCCAGGACCGAGGCAACTACCCCGAAAGTAGAGGACACCGACACACAAACCCGGCACCCTGCATAGCAAAGGCAAGGGAGAGGCCAGAAGCACAACCCCCCTACCAAAACGAGGCAAACAGGAACTCAAAGAAAAGCAAGTGACAGACCCCAGGAGACCCCGAACCAGATCAGGGCACAATACCAAGAGTGGGGAGAAGAAAAACCCCAAAGGCTACCGAGACCAGGGGAACCCAAAGACCATACATGCGTAATAGGGAAGAAAGTGCCACAAACAACCCCCACCAAGGGTGACACCCCCAATAAGAAACCTAGGGACACCCACAGGGGAGTAACACAGGATCGGGGAATACCAAGCCACTGGGCACCGAAGAACCCAGAACAGGGAAGGGGGGAAACCCTCAACTGAATCAACAGCCAACCAACCCACCAGAATGGCAAAGGAGGATGCCAAGGAACCACCCCAACCAAGACCCAAGAGCAGCCGCAGGAGGGCAAAAACGAGAGAGAAAAGAAAAGAGGCAGCCCAACCCCGCTGAAGCCCCCACAAACACCAGAGAAACCATCAGATGAACAGCAGACATGCCAGCAAGACATGAGGCCACCCACAGGGCACCCCCACAGGCCCGGAAGGAGCAGCACAGTGTAACTTTCCCAACCCTGAAACCCTCAAACACGTAGGGCACAGAGAAAGGTACAGGAACCAGCCACAGCCAGGCCACACAGGGAGCTCTTAGTAGTAGGAAGACAGGGAGGGAGCCAAGCAGCCCACACCTGCATTCCAATGCCAAAGCCCAGCCCGCACCAGGCAGCTACAGGGGAGAAGCCAGAGGTAAGGGAAAGAATGCCAGCCCAGTCCCCAGCAACAACAGGCACAGGACCACCGACCACCAAGGGTCGAAAGACCCACATCCCAACCAGGTGCAAAGTGACCACAGAAAGGAAAACCAGACAAGGACACAGGCAGACACCAAAAGGGGACCCCCAAGGGACCAAGGTCCCCACGGCCTGAGCCAGACTCAACCAGGCAGAAAAGGCACCACCAACCCACCTGCAGAGGCAAACGTTGGGTCAAACACAGAGACCGAGAGGCCAAGACAGTCAGAGGCAAAGCCAAGGCCCCACCTTGACCAGAAGACTCATGGCCACACCACAACCCAAGGAGAGACAAGCCTGGAAAATCTAAAGGTGCAAAACCCACAGAGGGGGGAGGGACTGGAAGTGGTACAGGGTAGAAACTGAACCCCAGCAGACCCAGCAACTGCAGAGCCACCAAAAAGACCCAGAAGAACAAGGACCAGAGACACCACAGGCCCAAACCAGCCCCTGAACCAGAGCGCACGGCAAGAAAAAATACAGCCAGAAGGTGCACAGGAAAACAGAAGGACCAAGCCCAAACGACATCCCCAAGGGGAAAGAGACAGGACCATTCCAACACCACAGGCAACCCCCAAACCGGGCCGCCGGTAACCAGGCACACCAGGAGCATCCTGAACAAAACCCTGTGAAGCCACAGCCCCAGAGCAGGCGCAAGAGAAAAGACACAGCCTGTAAACGGGGAATAACAGGGCTGCCACGCTAGAGCAAAAACCGGAAAGCCACAACTCAGAACACACCCCAGGGCAGGAAGGCACCAGACCACATTGGCCACCACACCAACACACTCACAAGCTAGGCAGAAGCAACACTGGAGAAGTTAAGGAGATGCAGAGGCGAAGGATGACCCACAACATCCAGCCCCCACCGGCGGCAAACAATCTGGCAACAGAGAGGCAGAGAACCCCCAGAAGTGGCCAAAGATTTCAAAAGGTACCAAAGAGGCGCGAAGGAAACCGCAACATGGAACCCAACTCCCACCAGCCAGCCCAAGAGCAACCGACAACCATCAATCAATCAATACATTTGTATAGCGCGCTTCTCACCCGTAGGGGTCTCAAGGCGCTGGGGGAAAGGGGGGGAGTTCCGCTACTGCTCGAAGAGCCAGGTCTTGAGATGTTTCCTGATTGTGAGGTGGTCCTGGGTCAGTCGTAGGTGGGCGGGGAGGGAGTTATGTCTTGGCCGCCAGGTAGGAGAATGATCTTCTTCCGGCGGTGGTTCTGCGGATCCGTGGGACGATGGTGAGGGCGAGGCTGGCGGAGCGGAGTTTGTGTGTTGGAGTGTAGAACATGAGGCGGTTGTTGAGGTATTCGGGGCCTATGTCGTGGAGCGCTTTGTGTGCGTGGGTGAGGAGTCTGAACGTGATCCTTTTGTTGACGGGGAGCCAGTGCAGGTCTCTCAGGTGGGCTGATATGTGGGTGTGGCGGGGGATTACGAGGATGAGTCGTGCGGATGCGTTCTGTATGCGTTGGAGTCTTTTCTAGAGTTTGACTGTGGTTCCTGCGTATAGGGTGTTTCCGTAGTCTAGTCAGCTGGTGACGAGGGCCTGGGTGACCATCTTTCTAGTTCTGGTAGGGATCAACCGGAAGATCTTGCGGAGCATGCGCAGGGTGTTGAAGCATGAGGATGAGATGGCGTTGACTTGCTTGGTCATCGTGAGAGAGGAGTCCAGGATGAATCCCAGGTTGCGTGCGTGGTCAGTGGGTGTCGGTGTGGTGCCCGGTGCTGTGGGCCACCAGGAGTCATCACAAGTGAATGGGGATGGTCAGAGGATGAGGACCTCCGTCTTGTCTTAGTTCAGTTTCAGACGGCTGAGTTTCATCCATTCAGCAATGTTTTTCATTCCTTCCTGGAGGTTGAGTTTGGCGGTGGCTGGCTCTTTGGTGAGGGAGAGTATCAGCTGGGTGTCGTCGGCGTATGAGATGATGTTGAGGTTGTGTTTGCATGCGATGGTGGTGAGGGAGCTCATGTAGATATTGAAGAGGCGAGGGCTGTGTGATGAGCCTTGGGGTACGCTGCAGATGATCTCGGTGGCCGCGGAGTGGAAGGGAGGGAGGCGGACTCTCTGGGTTCTGTCGGAGAGGAACGAGGTGATCCAGTCCAGGGCTTTGCCTTGGATCCCAGTGTTGTGGAGGCGGGATATTAGGGTACGATGGCAGACTGTATCAAAGGCGGCTGAGAGGTCTAGGAGGATGAGGGCGGTTGTTTCCCCGTCGTCAAGTAGGGTCCTGATGTCGTCGGTGGCTGCGATGAGGGCGGTCTCGGTGCTGTGGTTGGCTCGAAATCCGGACTGGGATGCCGGGCTACAGGCAACCACCAACGCCAGCAAAAAGGCCTACCAGGGCCACCACCAGAACATTCCCGAGCCAACAGCCAACCATGGACAGCCGCGGGAGACCAGCGAGAGGCAGTAGAGGCACAGCACAGTAGGCCAGAGAAAGGGCAGAATACAACCCCTCCCCCACAGACGAGAACGGAACCAAGAAGAAGGGAGGCTGGAAACTCCAAGGGCCTGACGCATTAAGCATGACACGCGACAGACCCACAGATGAGCAAGGAAAACCTGAACGAAAAACCACCCGGGGGGGCAGACGCCACACTACACCGGCAACCCCCACCAGCCAGCCCAGGCACAAACCATCAACTCAGCTCTGAGCAACAGGCCCATACTCAAACATCAGGGAGGCTGGGGACCCCAAAGTTCAGAGCCAGAACAGGAGACAAACCGTCATGCGGTACTTACCCCTGGGGCACGCAGACATCACAACATACCACCTGCCCCCACCAGCCATCCCAGGAACCGACAACCAGCAAAGTGCCGGGCAGAAGGCAATCTGGAATAACCCCCTGAAAAAGAGAGAGACAACTGAGACCCAAACTCAGACCATGCAACAGGGATACTGGGGTCCCAAAAGACCAGTGAGCTGCGAACCTCATCAGGCAATCCAAGGTGGCCTCCCAGGGAAAGAACTAACTAGGCCAGAACCTGAGAGCAGACCAGAATACAGGCAAGATGGGTGAAATGGCCAGAGGTAGAACCAGGACTGAACAAAAATAGATATGCAGTACTCACCCACGGAGGAGGCAGGCACCATCACACACTGCCTGCCCCCCCTAGCCAGCCCAGGTGCCCTCCAACAGACCAGCACCAGGCAAACACAAAAAGCCTTCAGCATCTGGCATTCCCACGCGGTTCCACACGTGTAAGCCTACAGCAACCGGTAGGCCTAGTCGTGCTCCCATCAAGGAACCAACTGGACACGATGCTGCACAACTTCAGAGAACAGGAGCTATCAAGCGGGAAGGCAGCATGTGGAAAAGGCTGGAATTCAGGCAAAACCACACAGGCGAGCGAGGATCTCCAGGGGCATCACCAAGACCGGCCTGGGTCACCCCACAGAAGCTGCAGCAGCCCGTCCTCCAGATTAGCCCAGCCACAGGAAGACGTGCCCTTCAACCCGGAACAGACTGGGGGGACCGGCGCCCCAGCCACAAAGAGTCGGCCACCAACAAACACAGCTCCCGGCAAGCCCAGCAGGACAGCAGACCACGCAGCAGGACATCGAGGACAGCTCAGCAGCTCCACGAAGGCATCCAGAGAAGACTGCAGCAAGAAGCAACAGCAGGTAAGTTCAACCAGCAACCACATCCCATTCTCTCGGAAGACAGAAAAAAAGAACTGGAGGAATGCGGGGTAGGTACAGCTTATGTCCTCCCAGTGGAAGGGGGTGGGGTTAGGTGTCCCAGCATTCTACTGTTCTTTTTTCTGTTGTGGAGATGGTTATCTTCACCTTGTAAGGAATGGGATGAGGACTGGTGGGACGGAGGTAATGCGGTGAAGCATATTTAACTAGTTGAAGGCATAACTGAGTTCACATGAAGGTTGAAGGTCACAATATTTTCAATGATTACACCCCGATTATGAACCTTCTGATCTGGCATTGGAGATGTACTAAAGGTGTCAGGACTGGTCAAAGGGAAGCAAGAGGGTTTGGCAGGGCCCACAAGAAGGATTTCTGAAATGACTGTGCAGACTGATCAAGCAGTCATTTTTGGGGCATCCAATAAGTGTGTGCTACAGGCAGTTTTTGTAACTTGATGATAAGCCCCTGATCCTTCCTCCATGGTGAGGCAAATTTAGTATTGTTCGGTTACGTGTGATAGCCAGACTTGTGGGTAACCAGCATATGGGCCAAAGGGATCAAGTAAATGTTCAAAAGACAGGGTGGGTGGGGGTTAGCCTTTGGGTATACCGCATGTGGTTGGATTAGTCACAGAGACAAACGGGTACCATTTCACTTGCTGGTAGAGAGGCGTTTCCACGCCAAGGTGAAATACATGTGAGATGGAGACTCCAAGCATGTCGATCGTCGCCAGATTGCAACGAAGTAACTACACACAGCCAGCTATAGTTGCAGAAAGTAAGATTTGTTTACTGAAGCAGCCTTGGGAGAGCAGAACAGAAACAACCGCTCCCGCTGCTGCCAAATGCTGACCGATTGCTTAACCTCTCTAACAGATGAGATTCAGCCAATGGAGAAAGCCTCACCACAGCGTACGAGCAGGAATATGGTCGCTTGAGCATCTCGAGGCAAGGAGAAATTGCCCCTCTTCCATGAGCAACAATATGACGGTATGAGTTAAAACTATGAAGTCAAGTCCACAAACATGGCAGTGCAGGTGCCAGTGACGGGGACAATTGTTTGAAGAAGGGGGGAATCTCGATCCATTCTGACTCCAATGCAGGAGTGAACAAGCAGGAAGTTGGTGAAGGTTTGAGGGTTGGACTGGGGCACGTGGCTGTTTAAATATTACTTTGTAGTACTGCAATTTTGTTGTTGAAAAATTTGTAAATCTGGAACTCTGTCTCAAAACCTTAAATCTTATTTACATTTTTGCTTTCCTAAAACTATTGCTCTGCATTGTTTTCCGTGTAATTACATAGGTTTTTGTTGACGCAAATTTTGTTTGCGCACAAAGGGCCAGATGTAGGTAAGTTCCATTTACCGATTCTTAAATACCGAATTTTACCGATTCGGTATTTCAGAATTGGTAAATGGTATGTAGGAAAAAATTTGGTAAAAAATACAGAATCGGTAAGATTCGGTATTTACCGAATCGGTAATTCCCGATTCGGTATTTGCCATTCATTCCTATGGGCCTTGAGGCCCATAGGAATGAATGTCAATTACCGAATCGGTAAATACCGATTCGGTAAAATTGTAAAATAGTAAAGGGTGGCAGGGTGTCACTTTGACACCCTGCTGCACCCCTGATTAGGGCAGGTGTGCACATGTGGCATACATACATGCCCTAAGGGCATCAATGTCTGTCACATGGTACAGGTGTAAATGCACATTTATGCATTTACATAGGAATTCGTTATTTACCACCAACTAATAGTTGGTGGTAAATAACGAATCCTTAAAGCCCTGAAGCACTGTTTACAGTGCTTCCTACATATCTTTTACCGATTCGGAAAATACCGAATCGGTAAATGATGATTCGGTAATTACCGAATCGGTAAAATGCCTCCTACATCGCAAAAGGATTTTACTGGTCGGCAACGGCGGAATTCGGCCGTTACCGACCGGTAAACGCCTACCTACATCTGGCCCAAAATGCTTTTATTAATAATGTGCAAAACGTACATTTAAGAAACATATATTTGTAATAGGCTATCATGCTTAACTGTCATAGGCCTGTAAATGAAGAAAAGTGCTGATTTAATTTAGCCTAACTGTCGATGCCATGCTAACTGAAAAACAATGCTTTACTATTGAAAGGCCTGTTTTTTAATTTGAATAGCTGTTTAAACTAGATGGTTTTTTTCTCTGTGTTTGAAATGCTGCACTTTTCTAGAAGATTTCTGTTAGCTAGTGAGTAGGTGTTTCTTGTGTTTTAGACAACTGATAGTGAGTTCTCACTGAGGTTATAGGAGGTGACCAGAAAAATGATACATGGGAAGAAATGTCTGGACCGCAAAACATCAACTATGTAACTTTTTAAGATTCAGTGTATGAAAGTCTGGTGTGCCTGTATCAGAACATGGGAAGTTTGCTTATTCTCAGGAGTTACTGTACTCCTATTGGAGGACTCAGAAGAAGTAAGAAAATAATGTTGTAACATATTATTTTTGTGTTTATATTAGCATGCGATCCTAGAGCAGTTTGGTATTTTTGCTCTGGGATTCTTTCCCCGACTCTCTGACTGGAGACCCGCTTTTAAGTTTCTGAAGCCTTTCTTATCGAGAGGTTGCCTTATTAGATTTTGCTGAATTGTCTGCTGATAACTTGAGCTGAGAATGCATTCCAGATTAGTATGCAAACGTTTATGCTTGCTCTTTTATTCACTCATTAGAGCTCCTTATTGGGTTCCTGAACTAACACCTTTTCCTTTTTCTCATGTTATTCAAATTTAAATTAGAATAGGGAATTGTCTTTCATGGTAGACACTTGATGTATTGTTACTATATTAATTATGAGTCTAACGAACATTTGGTTCTATTCTATAATCAAATAGCAAGTGATGGATTATGTTACCTGTTAGTGCGGAAATCTAAAGACTAATATCCAATTATTAAAAGATGAAGGACTAAAAGTAAAAGAATTAAAAACAAACTCTTTAATTCACACCAATTCTCTTTATTGACTGAACTGAAAGTATTTAATGTATTATTGCTATGTAGGTAAATGCTCCTTACTTCTTCAAAGGTCAATACAGCAGTGCCAGGGGTTATTTAATGATTACACCTGAAGATTGCGATATAGAAAACCCTACTCCCTCACTTTTTAGTGCATTCCTTCAATACTTACAGAGCCTTTAACTCACAAATGTATATGTGATTAGTCTAATGAATATATGTTCTAGTAAAAGTGTAACAAAAGTGGCCTGAAGAAGTTCATTTAGAAAAATCAAAATCACCACTATAGCAGAGCAATAGCATAGGTTTCTGATAGTCACATAAATATATTTGACCAACCACATTTTCCAATATCCACCTCTCATTTTATAAATCACACATGACAGTTGGCCTTGGCTGACACTTTGGGCCTGATTACAATGGCGATTGGATGAGCGTCCAACTGCCGTTGCCACGGGCAGGTGACCATCTGACAATGTTTTGGTGGTCCCGCCCGTCCTATTACAATACAAACGTCGTTCAAGTGGTCGTAAAATATCTTTTTCTACTTTAGCTTCCTCTGTGGCCTGAAAAGTGCTGCAATAGAAAGAAGTGCTTTACAAACATCTATTCACTGTGTGCCAGGCACATGGTGCATGGATGTGTGGGGTGGCACCACATATGCCCCCCTTGCCACTTGGCATTGGCCCACGGGAGATGGGGTCCCAGCTTTGGGCCTCTAAAGTCTCTTTCCGTCTGCCTTTTCATGGTGTGGGACCGCCATGAAAATCCAGTCAGAAAAGGACATCCTAGGGTAGTGCCTGCAAAGGCACCGCCTCCATTGTAGGGATTAGAGTCCGACCGGCACCCCAGTGGGCTCCTTGAGACTGTCGGAGGTTGAGGTCTTCCCCCCCGACATCATCGCTCCGACCACTGGTATTGTAATCCGGCAGCTGAACTGATAACCTGGATGTCGGGCGGACCGCCACAAACAGCCTGTTAGTTGCTGTCCACCCTACATCAAAATGAGGACCTTTATGTAAAACTGCATACAGTATACTTTGTTGTACAACCCATAAATTGTAACCAAGAGTTGCAATCCAGAAATGCAACTACGTTTGATTGAATATTACCATATTTATGAATTTGTGCCTCAAACTGATAAAATATAATATAGCAACTAGATTTCAAACTACTCCATTAACTCATGACAACATTTACACAGAGGTGATAAAGTCAAATGATACTAAAATAGGGTTGTCCAAAACTGACACAGGGCAGATATGTATGTTACCACTGGCCAAGTAAATAACTCCTATTCAGATTACCGTCTGATCAATATTCATCCCATGAAAGTTTGCTATAATTCAGCTCACCCATAGACCAGTGTCGGACAGCCTCATAATACAGAATCAAAGGAAATCTTAGATAGATGCGAAAAGCTTTTCCATACTCTGTATAATGAAGAAATATGTATATATGCTGTTATGACATGTTTAATATGCAATGAAAATCTTACACAATACCTTTTTTATGCAATTTCTGTGTTTCACATAATTCCCCCTCCTCTTTCTGGTTAAGGCAGAACATGTTTTGCAGGAATTTAGATATTGATATGTTCCATAAGAAATTTTCTGCTCAAACCAATCTGCCACCCCATAGCGAAAGTGACTTTTGTGTATGAGGTGCGCCCTCGTGCATGATTTTCTCTCTGATGACTGGCAAATGGAATTTGCATAATTGTCACGAAAATTACATATTTTCATAATGAAAAAAATAGTGATTTTGCCCACACCTAGAAGGAACTAGCAGGGACTCCATCATGAAATGACTAAACGAATACATGCATGTTTTTAGTTTTTATACCCTAGGATGGCCTTTAGACTTTGTGTAATCAGAATAGTCAAACCTATTTTGAACAGAAAAAATGGAAAGTAGACAGAAAATCTATTTTAATACCCGTTTTTAGTTCAGGGTGAAGGGTTTCAGAGGCATTTCTCGGTCAAATATTTATCTTTAAATTCTCGCACTGCATTTATTCCCATTGGGGAATTTAGCCCAACAATCTTGCAAGGTTGTTACCGCTGAATAATGATTATTTTAATTTTGCTCAGGATAATTGCTATGCAAATGTGTGTGTACCTTCTTAGGATGATTAAGTAGTGTTTATATCTAACACCACAATTTTTCTTATTTGGCTGCAATATGGAAATTTTGCAAGCTGTAAAACGAAAGTTGACCCATAAACCCAAATTGAAAAAGCACAAGACAATGACAGATGTATAGATAGGTGCAAGGGGACATGTCAGCATGTGCTTTGTAAACAGCATTTTTGTGATGTTCATCGATAACGTGCCAACCACATTGTAGTGCTTTGCATAGAATTAGTCAACTAATGTAAAATATAAATTAACGTGCTATCAGTTGGAACATCTGGGCAGCAATTGTAACTAGGAGCAGAGGTAGAGGAACCAACACACAAGGCAATTGTTATAACCAAGAGCCTCCAACATAGTCCATGTGAGATTTTCAAGGCATTCACATATGGTGCATTTACATACAATGATTCTAAGTGGAAATGATCCACATGACCAGTGGTTACTCTCGAAGTCTGCCATGGATCGGGCCTTTGTGGACCTACAATGGACATCACCGCTGTCAGAATTCATGCAGATCGGGAGCCCAAGAATGTTGGTAGGTGGCAGATTGACATACATGTAGAGGCCGTCAACTTCAGGTAGGAGATTACTCCAGAGAATTAGTTTATCTCAATGAGTCCTTCTTAGCTGGAGAGGCTCGCATGATTGAGAAGCACGGTACACCCACTTACTCCTTCAAGTACCCAAATTAAATAAGAACCTTTTTATCACCACAAATCACCCCTACTAAAAACAGATCTCCAAATAGTTGCAATTTTCCTTTTCCATTAATTAAATACAATGAAAATTGTGATCTAAACAAATTCAGAACATGACATTCTGCGCTACCCTCACCTTTTATGTGACTGTTGTTGGGCTGATAAGCTCTGGGATTCACCTGCACTCTGGAAATTATACAGAAACCTGAGAAGACTGTGTGCAGCATTACCAGCATCCCCAAATTGAACTTGTTACTCTCTACTGAAGAAGGACAAATATCCTGATGAAGTGGTTGCACCAACAATAGTGAATACGTCTATCAACTTAAGCGAGTGCTAAAATGCACTGCATTTACCACAATGCATCTGTGCTAGGCACTGTACTCTCTTCCCCTTTTGTGATTGGTTCCTAATAGGCAATTTTACTTACTGTTAATATAGGGCATAATTTCACAATTAATGGAATCTTTATCCGCAGGTTTACTATTTTTCATCTTTGAGAATATGTGGGTGTTCATACACATTCTGTCTCACCACACCCTTGACCATCCAGTACCTCTCTATTGTAAGATTCAAACATGTTACACCTTTTAAAGGAATCATTGAGCATGTGTATATCCCTGTACAATTGTAATATAAGGATGTGTGAATAAGCAATTTTGAGTTGCACTTGTAAAACAAGCTGTGTTTGTGTAGCTAAAACTTACACATAGAAGGCTCTGAGTGAACCAAGGTATTTGCTTCAAAAGTCTGAATTATTTCCGAAAAAACTTGTTTCCTTTGTCACCAAATATGCAATCATTACTGTAATTATCAGCTTTAATAAAAAACGTCAACATCGATTTTAGGAACAATTGTGTGCTGGTGACATTTGTGATCCAACCTGAGCATATAATCATCAAGTGTAACTTTTTTGCCAACAGTGACGTGAAGAAAGAAGGGTTGAAAAACAACCTACTAGTGAGAAATAAGAAGACAGGCAGGATGGGGTGGAAAAAAAGGCTAAAACCGCGCTCCGTCACTTCTTTGTAAATATGCCCCTGAGTGTCTGGAACCCTGTCTAAGTTTGACTCACTTAGCCTAATGAAGACAAAGACACCTTGGGCTAAAGAAAAGATGGGCTTAGAGCTCTTGAGGCACACATATAAGTAAAACACAAGACCATAGCTTCTTACTAAGCCTTCAGGCTGTGCCTCAGTTTGCATTAAATGAAGCCTGTGCAGTATGTAAACTGAACTGATACTTTAATTTGCCCTAGATGGTGCTTTCTGACGAGGTAGAGCTCTGTCTGAGGATCATGCCAGTGCCCAAGAGCAAAATGGGGACTCAGCAGCACAAACACATATTTGCCTACCCCTCACCAGCTTGTGAAAAGTCTTGTAGAAGTACCCATTGTAAAGCTTTTATGTATTGTGCATATGTTGTGGAACTACACCATCCAGTTTAAGAGTCTCCCATACTTATATTGTAGATTACATTGCAGATGCCAGCTTGCATAGTACAAACCATTTGTACCTGTCGACCAGTGTAATGGTATTTGCACTGATTCACTGGTTTATAAATTGTATTTTTGCATTGTTCTTTTGGGGTAAATAGTGCTTTTTCACCTCTTTGTCAAGGCATAGCTTGTTTTTGAAATTAGTCAGTTGATAACAAACAGCACAAATTTACACTATGCAATCTAGCTCATTACTTCATTCAATTGTGATCAGTTCCTTTGACGATGAAGTTGCTTTGCTGTATCAGGCCATTGAGTCAATTTGAAAAATACATATATACAGTTTATGCATTCAGATTTTCCTAGGTCGTTTTTACTAGAAATATATGCAAGTGTGTGTATGGGATTAAATCACAGATTATTTTGTGCCCATCCAATCATTCATTAATATTTTTTCCAATGTTGACTCTTCGTGATTAACATGCTTCATCTTGGGCCAGATTACATAACTTGCGTTGGCATACTTCAGTTTTGCACCAACAGTTGCACCATCCAACAAGATCGCAAATGACATTTTCTTCAAATAGTTGATCAGGGCAAATCTCACATTGCACTGCAAGCGGATATGACAGTATAACAATCTGGTTAATTGAAATTCATTAACAAAAACGTTTATCAATTTATATTCAGCAGAAATAGAAACTGAATTTTTAAAAATTATGCCAATTTGTTGGTTAGTTCAGATGTCATTTTGCACTGATTGGTGATTGCAATTTTTGCTTATTTTTCCTCTTTAATTATTATGAATTATAAAATCCGGACTACGACAATATAGAAATGTGGCTAATTTACATGTATCTCCACATATCAACCAAATAATAAATAAAACCCAGTTTTTATATTTATATAAATCCAATAACATATGCAATCAATTCTTATTTAGAGGAAAAACAAAAAATTAATTCAAAGAAAGGAACAAGGGAAATTAGCACTGATTATATGGATGTTCACCATGCAGTATTCTTTTCTTTCGTGCAGCTCCAAGAAAGAAAGCATCCCATGCATCATGAATTTTCTCCAACTAAATGAATACACATTCTACTGGAAATCTTCTACAGAGGCAGGTTTAGAAAGATCTTGAAGCAATGAAAGAATATCTACTTTTAATTCATTTTCAATTTGATAAAACCACACATTTGTCACTATGAATGCTCTCAAGATCCATAATATTCCCAACCTACTAGCCACATTTTAACCTGTAGGCCATTAAACAAAATCATTTTCTTATCTGGCTTCTTGGTCATTCCCGTTACCACAATAATTATACAGAAGACCTCCTCTGAAAACCTGATCAAACATTGGTCATGTAACAATTAGGCCCAGATTATGGTAGCCCAATTACTTGGGATGTGTACAGTAACTCTTGTTACTGCACATCATATGTTGATGTAGGTGGGATCTATTGTGAACGGCATTCCCAAGGTTTTTAATTTTACAAAAACAATTGCACAAGTCCCATAGTTTGTGTTAAAAAAACCCCGTTCTGGCATAGTTGACACCTTGAGAGCTTCAGTATGAACGAGGAGGAGGCAATCTCCTGGTCCGTGTAAGGGAAGAAAGGACAGGCAGGTAAAGAAACAAGCCTTCTCTCCTAACTGCCTGCTACCAGAAAAAAATGTAAATGTGTCCACTTCTGCCTGGCAGCCAGGATAGGCTTTTATTGCTAGAATCATTTGAAGTTTCCTGGTGACTAAGAGTTACTTTTTTGGAAGTTACTTTAAATTTCTTGATAGAAAACAGCAGAGGTCAGTAAAATACCAGAATCCCTTCATCATTCTCTAGATTCCAGTCCACAGAAATTGTCTTCCAGGAGCACCCATAGACAGTATTTTTCAAATCATGTATTTTAAGTGATAGGACCATTTAAGGCCCTGATGTTATATTAAAAACAGAGCTTTGGACTATGATTTTTCCTGCGGAAAGGTAATATTTCTCTCCATGTGTTCCAATACCTGGCCTGTCACACAGTTTGATGCTTACTTTCCCTCCATGTTAAAGAACAGTAGATGTTTCAGCACCCAGGCTAATGTGCTGCATATCTAAATACAGATAAGGTCCCAAAGGTGAGACCGATTGCATTGCAAATGCTTGTTTTCTGTGCTTTCTCCCAATACAAAGTATGAAGCAAATAAGCTATTTAATCATTGAATTCTCAAAAATGCACAGCACAGTGGAACATTTGGAAAAATATGAGATAACGTTTGGAATTTCAGGCGTTTAATTACTAGGACTTTGCTCCAAACCCCCAAAGTTCACCTTTTCCCATCTTCAAAGTTACTGGTAATTCAGGACATTAGCGAATCCAAACTCAGAGTAAATAGACACTCTTCAAAAGGTAAACTTGTAAATCTATTGCGCATGTAATTCTGGGATGTAGGTTTACAAGTTTTGTTAATTCACCTACATTCTACTAGTACATATGGAGAGCAGCAGAAGCTGCAGGTTTCCAGGTGCGCTATGGCAATGTCATTTTACACTAAGTGCAGTTTGACATTAGGGAAATATTGTCCACAGTACAAATACCTATTTTTCCCATGTTCTTTTTTTTCTCGATGAAGTTAAGTATTTCCCTTTTGAAAGACCCCTACCACTACACACCCAAGAAGTTAGGTGGTGTTTAGATGTGCATCCCACCTAAGAAGGCGCTGTACTTCAGCCTTGTGCTGTAGCAAATCTCTGATCATTTCCAAGATGGGACAAGATCAGAGACTAGATTGTGAATGCCATCAAACTCATGCTTTGTAGCCATTCATATGCTCTCAAGTCTACGTTGCATTCATAGGCCTGCGTCCCAACCCTTTCATGAGGTTTACATCTGCATAATTGTACACAGTTCTAGCATACAATTAGCAGTAGTAAAAGCATGTGCGTCTACTAGTTATATGTTTGTGGGGACCTGGCAGGCACAAATGTAGCCATTTTCAGCTGCAAACATACAATTGCAGCCAACAAAGGCTTTGTGAATGACTTCATATGTGTTTGTCGATCTGTCAGAATAATGATTACCAAATGCTTTACAAAATCTGCTTTCCGCAAAAGACCAAATCGCGCACGTTGAATCTGAAATGTATTTCTGGTAAGAGGTGACATAAAAGAACTTCTCTAGATAAATGGTGTTTCTTTGGACTGATCATCCAATAGAAATTTCGGTGCATAATTCCAGGAGTACCCCTAGAACTTTGCCACATATTCAGATTTACAGGGCACACATGAATAACCAATTATTCAGAGGAAAATTTTTCCCATGCAGAAATGGGATTTACTTTGTTTTGCAAATCAAACATAGTTTCCCCTTTGCAGAAACTTCTTTCAAAGCTCCCAAAAATTTGGGGTGGGTTTTGTAGTGTGTTTATCTAGGGACCTGTATCGATACTCCAATTTCTGACCCTTGTCCGGTGATAAATCACTAATATCCTTACAACGGCACAGAAACCAGTTTCATAAATTAGTCATAGCGCATGCTGTCACATTAAGCAAGCACTATTCCTCCAGCCCCCTAGAAAGCACACCGAGTTCTCTAAACAAACCAAGCATCCAGCAAACCTGGGAAATCCCCGCTGCTATTGTTTTGATTTCGTTCGAGAACTCCTGTAAAGAATGTAAGAATGACCAGTTCTTAATTGACGTCTTATGTCCATCCTTACGTCAAACCCGGCACCTCTCAGGTATAAATATACCGACACTGCCCTAAGTAAAGACACGGTGGTGATGAGCTTGGAGCAGCGACTACTTGCCGGAGAACCCAGCTGATGCGAGAGCCCACGGACGCTGCCCCTCCCCTTTTGACGCACTGAGGAAAAACGCTGCCTTTCCTCTTGCCGAGGAATCCAGCCTCCAGCGTTTCCAGCTTGCCCTCGCGGGTAACTGGGATACCGAGTCCTGAGAAAGAGATACCAGCCCTCCTGCCTTCTAAATCCTAGGTACTGAACTGACTAACCCCTTACAGAGAATTCTTGAGTCAGACTCTTGGCAAAACAAACTTAACTTAAACTGCTACTTACTTACTCCCTCACATGTATTAGGCTTAGGTCAGGTACACCGGGGTAGGCGTAGTTAGAAGCACCAGTTGAGTACGATTAGTCAATCTATATATGTATGTATATCTTTTATCCATTTTAAAGTAACATATGGCTAAGAAACCATATCAATGCTTTTACAGTATTATTTTATAATCCTGCTTTTACTGTATGCATTTTACTTAACCATCAGTATTACAATTGTAGCAATTCATTTCTCTTGTATGAGAAAAGAGACTGATCAATAAATAACACCTTTTATTGAAAACGCCCGTCTCTCCTTTTCTCTGCAATCTGGTGAAACTAAGTATGCACGTATTGACTGAGTAAAATAGCTGTCTTTGGTTTTCACACGACTCTAGAGATATACTCTTGATCAGAGAGAGCAAAGTTGTCATGTTCTATGGTTGTCAGAAACTAAATCCCTTCTTGTCTATCCAGGGAGGTTAAACTCCTCCTCGCCTATTCAAGAAAGTTTCTAGTGAACTCTGAGCTAGCTGGCACACAAAACGTAAGTCTAATATCGTCAGTAAAAGACCTAGTTAACCTCAGTCCTACGTCTACACTACTGAAGATATTATTCCAATGCGCAGAGCCTATTGGGAATATAGGAACTACACTACATGGCGCCCAACGTTTGGTAAGGCGATAAATCTAACGCAAGGCATTAGAGTAACTCAGTCGTGCTTTTTCACACAGACCCTTTCTCCCATAAATACTCCAAAGACGTCTGGAGTGGGTCAAAGGTTAAAAATCCGCCAAACTTAGTAGGAGGAGACTCCTATGTATGGTTTTTGGTTTATTCAACGTTGAAAGATACAGTGTTCCAAAATATTGTGCACCTAATCTTTGTTTCCTTAAAAACTTGATCTGCAACAAAAACCTTCCTGTCAGTAAAATGTCAGACGGTGAAGGAGATAGGGAGACAGCTAGATTAGCAGCTCAACTCCTAGCGGATGACACAAATCTCCGATGCAATACTCATCCCGGTCAGCATAAGAAAAACTATAACACTTAAACTTATAGAAAATGGACTAACACCAAGAGATGGTACAGTCATATTCGTAATTGAGGCACACGAATATCGGCAGACAGAGGTATTCTATTCATGGATAAACTTTCTAGCAGCAAACGCTGTCACAAAAGAGTTCCACTATTACAAAATAGAGGAACCACCGGATGAGTACACTCCTTTCGAGGAGGTGGAAATCCCATTAAAATACCAAGAGCACCTGCTCTGGTTTAAAGGCGCCCTAAAACATAATGATCACATCACCAGGCTCGGTCCACTAGGTAGACCAGGAGCAACGTGGCCGGTTCTAGCCAGCTACACACCACATCCAGACATTGAAAAAATGTCAATACCAGAACTTTTAGCACAGCTAAAACAACTGATTAAAATACACAGACAATTAGTCCAATATGTAAATGTACAGGAATTTATATAGCGCAAATCACCAAGCGGTTTCTAAGCGCTTGCTTAGGGAACCCGTCCTGGTATTCCCCTGTGAGATAACCCCGGCGGGTATCCGCAAGGTGAAAGCCAGGCATCCCGCCGCGAGGGGCCGTTGTGGAGATTAAGCAAGCTATTGCCCAGAGTCGCAGAGTGTGAACCTGTGAATCGAGTAGGCACCAGAGCGAGAATTGTCGAGTCCATGGACATTTTAGGACTCAAGACCCCGCCGAGCCGGGAATTGAACCCTTGTCCCGGGCTGACCTCTGCTTCCAGGTCTGCCTCCTCTAACCAGTGAGCCACACTTCTCCCTAACCAGTGAGCCACACTTCTCTTCTTCAATATGTAATTCAGACTTCAACAGTCCAACCAGCTATTAAAATTCCACAGTAGACCCCTCATCAGGGGAACACAAATAAAATCACACCGCAGAACATACAGTCCTGTCTAGGCAAAGTACCCATTAAACGGGAACAAATTCCATTCTGGTTAGCACAAAAAATCACTCAAATAGAGGCGGTATTTCCAGATAGTACCCCTACTGAGAAACACAGAATTCTGACTATCTGCCTTCCAATGGAGATCGCACCACATGTGGAGGACTGTGACACTTGGGGCACAGTCTTTGCTTCCATTTACACAAAAACACATGGTGTTCCGTCCATGGCGGTAATACCAGATGTGCTAAAACAGATTCAAAATGAATACGGTCCAGAACCTGCTTTAACTCTGGGTATGAAATTACTGAAAGACTTCAAGCAGGTCTCAGCTTTATTGTTATCCAACATAAAAGGAGAAGCAGCATCTGTGGCGATCCGCCAGAAGTTGAAAGAAACAGATATAGCAGAACAACCATTTGAACTTGCCAGAATCATAGAAAAATCCTATGAAGAACTAGGAAGAGATAGTTTGGGTGGGAAACCAGTGAAACCCCAACTAACTGAAAATCCTGAAAAGGTATTTATTAAAAATAATCTAACCGCTCCAAAAAAGAGCGGGGATGGAAATAAACAATCTACTCCCAAAGAAAAAAGATTCCAGTCCAGAGGAAGGTCTCCTCGGCGGAGAGAAAGATCTCCAGACCAAGGACACAAGTCTCCCCAGAGGGAGCCCTCTGAGAAAAAATACAACCTTAGAAATAGGGATAATTTGAAGAAACCTGATAGATATCAAGATATTGATACACGTCCCTCTCGATCTTTTCAGACTTCCTCGCAGAAATCGGAAAGAAGAGGACGGTCAGAACAAAGGGAAGAGCACTTCAAGTCCAAAGACAAGGAACCTGCTCATCAAAGTAAAAAGTTACAATTTCCAAAGAAGAAGGTAGCCAGTATTAAAGTAATCAAACATGCCGAGGATCCTGAGGACACAGCTGAAAAACGGAGAGTGGGCTCAGACAATGCTAGACAGCGCAGCAGAAGTGAGCATAGCTCGCAAGATCCTGATGAATCATCTGGAGACAGTGTACACGAATGAATACATTCAAGTGGAAACTGCAGACACCAGAGTTAGCAAACCTCATAAAATATACGAAATAACATTACGTATAGAGGGTGATAAGACTAGGAAAATAAGGGGTCTATTTTGGGATAACCTCTCCAAAGGCTATGACATCCTTTTAGCTGAAAACGACTGGCCACCAGAGTTTGTCAGGGAGTGCCCTCATGGCGAAGAAATGATTATGCCTGCCTTCTCAAATCACATTCCAATTCATAAAAAATATACACTTGCAAGAAAGTGGGCAGTAGCCCAAGCTCCTGCATTATATAAAAACCATGTAGGATGGGATGAGGACTCACCTCCTCACAAAATCCAGTTAAAATCTCAACCAACTGCACAAAGGCAGTACCCAATTAAGCAAGAAGCTAAAAAACAGGTCAGGGAGATCTTAGATCAACTTGAATACCAGGGGGTGATTGAAACATGCACCTCACAAATGAACAATTCTTTGTTTCCTGTCTCCAAACCAGATGATTCATATCGTGTAGTTTTGGACTACAGACACCTTAACTCATGTTGCAAAACTTTTGCAGTACAAAACTCACACAGTGCAGCACTAATGAATAGCATACTGCGCAAAAAATACAAAACAACATTAGACATCTCTAATGGATTCTTTTGTCAAAATATAGCACCTGAAAGCAGATATTTGACCGCTTTCTCAATAAATGGATCGCAGAAAATTTCTGTTGTTTACCACAGGGGTTCAAGAACAGCCCAGGATTATTCTCAGCGAGAGTAACAGAGTTACTACAAATATATGATGATGAGGCATTATCTTATGTCGATGACATCTATCTAACAGATGATGACTTGGATACTCACTTGAAAAGAGTGAACACCATAATACTTGGGTTCGCAGCAGAGGGTTACAAATTCAACTTCAAGAAGTCAAGAATTTCCCATCTGACTCTCTTGTTTTTAGGATATGAATTATCAAGTGAAGGCAAAAGCCTGGCAGACAATTTCCTAGAGAAATGTGCCGTAATCCAAGCACCAAGAACGCTGAAAAACTTACAATCAATTCTAGGTTTCCTGAATTTCGGTAGAACATACATTCTAAATTATGCAGAGAGAGTTAAACCTCTCTATGACCTAATAAGACCAGATTTTAAAACAATCAATTGGACTCAAAAACACACAGAAATTCTGAGATCATTGCAAACAGACATGTTAACTAAAACAAAATTACAAACACGCGATAACACACGCAACCTTGTAATCCGAGCCATCCCAGGAAGATGCGGATTCACATACCTGACCTCTAATGAGGGAGAAACGGTACCAATAGCTTACAAATCTCATTTGTACACAAAAGCTGAAATAAAATTTAGCCCAACGGAAAAAATTCTAACCGCGGTACAGACTGCTGTAGCGAAAGAAAGATCCCTAGCACATGGTAAAATCATCGTTACACCAATACCAGCCCTAGAGGCGGTAACAAAGGCAAGCATTCCAAATGCTAAAGCATTACATCCGAGATGGATACAGTGGGTTAATTCTCTTGCTGCAACAGACGTGGTATACAAATTTTATCCTAATTTAAAAACACAAGAATTTCTCCAATATGAATTTGAATGTCCTCTGCCGACCGAAATCCTGCCTCTAGAACACTACGGCTGTATAATATATACAGACGGAGCAGCACAGCCCTCAGTTGGGGGTAAACAAGCTTACAGTGCTGCGTGCGCGATCGTTAAAGGTCACTGGCACGGAGGAAAATTTAGACCACTGGTCACTAAAACACAATCTCTAGGAGATTGTACAGCTCAGCGAGCAGAACTACTAGCATTTAAGATGGCGCTTGAAAATACCGATCGTGAATTCCCCACACTCATAGTGTGCGATTCATATTATTGCGTGCAGTCTTATAATGAATACTTGCAGATCTGGGTTGAGAACGGTTTCAAAGACGCAAAAGGTGGCACAATCAAGCACAAAACGCTTTGGGAACAAGTAGTTCTTTTACAAAAGGAACTACAAAAGACTCATGTGATACATACACTGAGTCATCAACGTGATGGCGTTCACGTTGCAGGGAATTCATTGGCTGATGAAGCAGCGAAAGCAGCTGTCCAAACGGCTTCCGTAGCCGCCATCACCCGGTCAAAAACAAAAATAGACAGCGAAATATTACAAGCTGTCAGCGCTACAGTAAAAGATGCAATAGAAACACTCCCGAAAGGCTTTCCAGTAAAGTACTCATACATAACTGATGCGAATAACGTTCCATTTGCTCGAATCCCTGGAGTGGGGGATAGGGCAATTCCAAACATGGAATATAGATTAGGACTCATTATAGCGGCACATGAAGGGCTCGCTTCCGTACATGCTGGTGTTTCAGCCACAGTATCGCTATTAAAACAGAGATACTGGTGGCCACACATGAGAAGACAAACTAGGAACTATGTTCTAGAATGCGAAATATGCCAAAGGATGAAGGTATCAACCGTGAAACGACCAGCACAGACGCCCCTTCTAATCTCAGATAAACCATTAGCATGTGTTTACCTGGACCACTGCGGTCCCTTACAAAGGGATGGCAACTATAAATATATCATGGTCGCAGTGGATTCATGTACGAGATTTATTTGGATGTGGCCCCAGCGCTCGGCTGACGCCAGAACTGTTATAAAAGATTTGCGAGTCTTTATCGGCACATACGCAGTTGGCATGCTACATTCTGACCAGGGTCCTGCTTTTAGCTCTCGAGCTTATAAGGAGGCCATGACCAGTATGGGCATTGCATTGCGGTACTCTTGTCCCTTTCATCCTGAGGGAAACGGAATTGTGGAAAGAAAAAACTGTGACATAAAGCAATCTATAACGGCAAAGGTATTAGGTTCGGGAGCTGGGTGGGTCAAACATTTAATAGGTGTCCAACGTAGTCTTAATAATCTGCCAAGAAATTCTCTGAGAGGTTTCAGTCCGTACGAATTATTGTTTGGGACTAGAATGTTAATCCAGGACCTCGATAGTCAAACTTCAGTGGTTAAAGAGAAATGCTTTGATATCAAAGATCGTTTGGCTATTTTACAGGACTTAAATGAAACAAGAAAAGACCTGAGCAACATAAAATTTAAACAACAGCCAACAACCACTGAAGAGAAACCACCTGTCCCAGCAAGGCCTGTCTGGATTCCAAAAATCGGGGATCTGGTCAGAGAGAAAATAACAGTGAAGAAGGAATTTGGGCCTTCTTACAGAAAGGCAGTACCTGTCTTAGGTATCAACGGAACAAGATCAGTTGTACTACCGCCCCTTGCTGGTAAAAAGGAGAACCGAGTTGTATCCATCGACCTGGTTAAACCACAATCATGTGGCCGATAATAAGTAGTAGGCCGAGTGGACTCCCAAGAAATAGCAGAACACCGAAGTTTGCTACAAACACCGAGGTTCAAACTGAGAGACTAATCACATTTGATAAACCTACAGTGAATCAACAAGGACTATGCAACAAAGCCATGGAACTTAAACCTCTTGAAACCCAAATCCAAATCTTACATCAAGAAACACCAGTCTACAATGATGTAACCACTGACTATGCTAATGCAAGAAAGAAAATTCCAAAAACAAAAAGAAATCCAGAAGCAATTGAAACAATTGACAGAACTGCATCAGGCTATTTCATCAACTTCGATGACTTTTCTGAGGATCCGAGCGAGCCTGAGGAACAGCCGACAACATCAAAGACTTTTAAAGACAAAGCAAAAGAACTCTTTCATCAACTACAAGAAACCTATCTGATTTCTCCATGGATTGAATTTTGGGTGGCACAAGGTGTATTTGTCCTCATACTTTGGCTCATCCTGGTACTATACTTCGGACATTTCATTGAGGGAAAATATGTTACAATGGACACAGCAAGTCAGAAAATCAACTTGGTCCTGAAACCACACAAGTCTTCACACATCGAGAAAAGAGAACTTTCTTCAGTAAACTTCACAGCCAATCCTATACCCGGTGGGGTAGCATGGGACAAAACTGATTACGAAATCTATGGCCCGGTCGAGCTCTTGAAGTATCCTCATCAATTCAAGATTTCATTAAGTGACTTTGTAAAATCAAGCACATTCGCTGATGATTGGGACTTTGAAAGTATTAATGATATGATGTCAGATCTAGTGATGTCAGCTAAATTTACAGAACATGATTATTTACAGGGTTCATCTAATTATGACCAGATGTACTGTTACAACCACTATGGTAACCATTATCTGCATAAATCTGCTCAACCTAGAAATGTTTTTAATTATAACCAATGGGAACATTGTGCAACTCCACCAAAAGGCAGTTCGAAAATATTTTATGAAAACTTTCTATATTTCTCAGGGTTTAACACAAGTAATGCAGAAACGTTTTATTTCAAACTGTTAAATAAGACAGGAATGAAAACCATGCTTACAAATACAAAATTAATCTATTCAGAGACATTTTTTGACAAAATGAATACATTCGGTTTTGATTTCTGGAACAATAACATTGAAACGAAAACAATCTGGGGTACAAGAGATTGGCAGGTCAAAGGTATAGAATCATTGTTTAGAGCCTGCATGATCCCAGAACAAATTATATTCTTGAATGACACAATTCAACAGACAACCTGTTTTGGCCTAGCCAAAATTAAAGACTTAAACAAACCGTCTATTCCAAAACCAACACCTGACAGTAATAACACTCCAGATGATGAGATAGACGTATCCCATATTTTAAACAACAAAACAGAACACATCCTGATTGGAAAAAATGGTTGATCTGGCCCACAGACACGAATAACTGTCAAGATAGATTCCTGAACAAAAAACAGGGGTTCACAATAACCAGGCCAGACCCTAGATACTCCCAGAGACAACATCCAGGGATTGTAACTACATACAGTGTAGGGAAACTCTGCCTCGCATGGCTACGAACGTCCACACTGGCAGAAATTAAGCAACACTTAACTTTACTTAAAGGAGGTGCTGACTTGCGTGATTTCATTATGGGACCAGGCAAACAGCGTAAAAAAACGTTTCAAAGCGGCCTCTATATATGCAGCTTATAACGAAGCTTGGAAAGTAACTCAAATTGAAACAGCAGAGAAAATACGGGAAATTGACCGTGTTAATTTGGAAAAATCACTTTCTGTTGGGGACAATGGGTTAATGACTCTGTCTTCCAGAATATATTCACTGGACAGTATTGTATCATCTGCAATCGATATAATAGAGCAAGACTTACTGATGTTACAACACGGTCAGTCCCAATTGCGTTCTATTGTACAGCTTGGCTGGACGTTACAAAATCTGCGTTCAGGCTACGTGCCTTGGCGTTTAATCAACACAACGTCATTATTCGGTATCTTTAACCTTACTGATACACAAATCAGCTTGGCACAAAAGGGTGCAGAGTATACAATTCTGAGCATTGAAAAACTTGAGAGATTACCATTGACAATGTCAGAACGACCTGTCATTGAATGGATAATACATGGAATCATAACTATTCCTATAACGACTTTCCAATTTCGATACTGCCAGAAATATATACAGGCAGGCCAGTATGAAAGGTTGGGTAAAGGATACATTAAGTCAACATGGAACCTACCTTATACACACACATGTTATAGTGAAAAAGGACAGAGTGTATTTCTTAGTGGTAACAATTGTGAAAAATCACTAAGTGGTAGACTTCTGTGTCAGGGTATAAGTTTACATGGGGCCTGTGAGGGGACTTCAAATAACCTTTCATGTCACCAGCTCGGCACACCTGCAACAAAAATAGAACCATTCTTTAGAAGACTTTCTAACGGGAGTTACATTCTAATTGTAGATCACAGATGTTGTGGCTTACTGCCAGGAAAACCTTATCTAGTAACCGTGAGCTCCATGGTCACTTGCTGTGAGCGAGTATTGTTTCCGAATGACACTCCAGACAGGGAGGGAAAAATTTGGCCCAGTTTGAAAATCTCTTCTATTCGAATTGATACTTTAAGCAGAATGAAGACTGTGCTCCTACAGACGCCAGTTGACTTGACGTCATCAAAAGAAACGTATGATCTCCAAGTTGCAAGGACAACGGGAGAGATACATGCATTGTTATCAACAAATTGCCCCCTACACTTTGCAGAAATACTGAGCGAACTCTTAAATATTTCTGATACAAATGGTATCGCGAGTGTATTTAAGTCCGTTTTTTCGGGACTGTTGACTCCATTCAAAGCAGTCCTGGGAATATTTCCCGATTTCGTCCATTCTGTCTTTGGCGGACTTCCACTCCTGTTGGGACTCGTAGCAGGCATCTTATTTTTGCTACTCCTGCTTCGTTATGGCAAGCCATGTCACAGACAAGACTCCAGCAACAATGGAAGAAACGATCCTAGCTATACACTATCGGGACCGCATAACTAAAGTCCTTGGATTAGCCCGGCTAAGAGATCTGAATATGACCTGGTTTCTTTCGTTCAGACCCATATGGCAGAATTGTGTCTTACCTGTATTGAGAGGCATGCTATGCGGTGAGGAATGCGTGTTGGACACATGTCTTACACTACAATCAGAAGTACCATTGGATGCAGATACTTTGTTGGGTCCAGTAAAGGCTCATGCATTGTGCTGTCCCCAGCGGCTACCTATCCTGATGACGGCATTCGTGGAGACTTCACCACTACGATTGAAGGGTAGTGAAGTACAGGATGAAAGCAGCATCAACCAGGTACGGCCTTCTGTAAGCAATACTGATCAAAACATCACTGAAAGCGAACATGCGCACGACTGCATGGTAGCGACATTTTCCAACTTGGTCGAACTTTCACCTGAGGCAGTAAACTGTTTTTTTGAAAATCTGTCTGAAATGATGTTTTCACCAGAACAGAGAGAGTGACTATAAGCAAACGTGCACACAGCGTTCCCTGAGCTCTGAATTTGGCCTTCGGTTTTAAAAACAAAGCTACTGACAATTTTTTCCTTCTTCCCCTGGACACGAAAACCTTTTTCCCAAATCCAAAATATTTACTTTTTGGCACTTATCTTCTGCTTAAAGTAGAACTATTCCTAGAGAACAGAGCTTCTATTTTAGGAACCCTAGAGACAATACATTACCTCAGCCTCTAGCGTATTTACAAGTAATTGTGTTTATATGTGATGGAGTGGTCTCGCACTTTTTTCTTCTGTATCAAGAGCCATTTCATGTGTTATTTTCGCAAATCATTCATGCTGAGATAAATTGTGCATCCTTTTTTTTTTTAATGATTACACTGCTTGAATGCATACAGTACCTATACTCATTTTCGTGTATTTCGAATATGCCTATTTTTTCAAATGCAAAAATTTGGGGTGGGTTTTGTAGTGTGTTTATCTAGGGACCTGTATCGATACTCCAATTTCTGACCCTTGTCCGGTTATAAATCACTAATATCCTTACAACGGCACAGAAACCAGTTTCATAAATTAGTCATAGTGCATGCTGTCACATTAAGCAAGCACTATTCCTCCAGCCCCTAGAAAGCACACCGAGTTCTCTAAACAAACCAAGCCTCCAGCAAACCTGGGAAATCCCCGCTGCTATTGTTTTGATTTCGTTCGAGAACTCCTGTAAAGAATGTAAGAACGACCAGTTCTTAATTGACGTCTTATGTCCATACTTATGTCAAACCCGGCACCTCTCAGGTATAAATATACCGACACTGCCCTAAGTAAAGACACGGTGGTGATGAGCTTGGAGCAGCGACTACTTGCCGGAGACCCCAGCTGATGCAAAAGCCCACGGATGCTGCCCCTCCCCTTTTGACGCGCTGAGGAAAACTGCTGCCTTTCCTCTTGCCGAGGAATCCAGCCTCCAGCGTTTCCAGCTTGCCCTCGCGGGTAACTGGGATACCGAGTCCTGAGAAAGAGATACCAGCCCTCCTGCCTTCTAAATCCCAGGTACTGAACTGACTAACCCCTTACAGAGAATTCTTGAGTCAGACTCTTGGCAAAACAAACTTAACTTAAACTGCTACTTACTTACTCCCTCCCATGTATTAGGCTTAGGTCAGGTACACCGGGGTAGGCGTAGTTAGAAGCACCAGTTGAGTACGATTAGTCAATGTATATATGTATGTATATCTTTTATCCATTTTAAAGTAACATATGGCTAAGAAACCATATCAATGCTTTTACAGTATTATTTTATAATCCTGCTTTTACTGTATGCATTTTACTTAACCATCAGTATTACAATTGTAGCAATTCATTTCTCTTGTATGAGAAAAGAGACTGATCAATAAATAACACCTTTTATTGAAAACGCCCGTCTCTCCTTTTCTCTGCAATCTGGTGAAACTAAGTATGCACGTATTGACTGAGTAAAATAGCTGTCTTTTGTTTTCACACGACTCTAGAGATATACTCTTGATCAGGGAGAGCAAAGTTGTCATGTTCTATGGTTGTCAGAAACTAAATCCCTTCTTGTCTATCCAGGGAGGTTAAACTCCTCCTCGCCTATTCGAGAAAGTTTCTAGTGAACTCTGAGCTAGCGGGCACACAAAACGTAAGTCTAATATCGTCAGTAAAAGACCTAGTTAACCTCAGTCCTACGTCTACACTACTGAAGATATTATTCCAATGCGCAGAGCCTATTGGGAATATAGGAACTACACTACAGTTTCCTCCACATTAACTGGCCAAATATGCTTTTCTCCTAACATAGACAGAAGTAAATTCGCCAGCGTATTTTGAGTGCAGAGAATTCATGCTCAAACACCCTGCATATTTAAAAATAAGGCGTATGCCGATTCTGGTGAAATGGATCACTGACACAATATTGTGGTAAACAATAGAGTTGACAAATATATTGTGTCAAAAATATTGTTTACCATAATGTGATTCTCCTATATTTATAACAATAAGTACAAAAATATAAAACAACAAAATATCATTGACACTAATATCGTCCAAAAATAGACAAATATATTGATTTCTTAATATAGAGTTTCAAGTAGTAAATGTTAAATATTTTAATATATACATTTAATATAATGCTAATTAAATATATTCCACTAACATTAAATACTACATGTAAATACATACTTATATAAATAATCAAAGACATATGTTTCTAATTATATAAATATGTATATAGTGTAACATAATTAATAAGATTATATTAATTGTTTAATAATTTAAATGTGTTGCAATACATATATGTATGTAATATAATTGATGAAAATTTATATTTTAGTGGTCAGGTGGCTCCTGCGCAATCCCACACATTACAAAGAAACAGTTATCTGATACCAACACAGTAGCGTCTCTGTATTGACACTACTAAACCCTGATGTATGATCAACTAGTAAGGAGTGTTCAATATCACCAGAAGAAAATGCCCAAAGTGCATTGCTCCATTAATTTACCCCCAAAAGGAGAATTTTGAAATTATGACAGAAAGAGTGCCTAGATCAAAGTCAGAGTTCATTCGTAAAAGTAGGACACACAACTTAATTTGGGAACAACATAATGGTTGTAGCACGCAGCTAGCTTTGTCGTATGCTAGGATTGCTGAATAGCAGAGATGTCTCCTCTTAATTCCACCTAATGCCTCTTTCTATCATCACTGTGCTCTTCCTGTCTCTTTATCTCTGGCAAGTTCTTTTTCATCCCTGCTTCCTCCCTTTCTCACTGTTTTCCTTCTTTTCTGTTCCTCTTTTTTTCACTTACCTGCCTCTTTCTCTGTCTTTATCTCTCTTGATCTGGAACAAGTCTGATGATGAAAAATAATTGCTTATCCCCAAACATGTGTGCTCACCACCTCAAGCACGGGCATAATTTAAGCACTGATGATAGCTGACCAAATTTGGAAGTTTGGAAACAGACATGTGCATTAATTATATCACAATAAATGAGAGCTGCGGGATAAAGGGCGCAAAAGACCTGCATCACTTTATCTTCCTGCGAACATTCTTGTGGACAGGAAGTTTGGAAAACCTAGTTCCCAACTGTGAGCCCTTCTGTTCGACTAATGGGTTGGAAACCATACCCAGGAAGAAGAATAGGGTTTCTATATTATAGGTCCTGGAGATTAGCCAAAGACATGTCTGGGCTATCTAGGCATGAAACATGTCGATCTTCCACTAAACCACAAGGTCATCACATTGCTTCAAAGGTACTACAGCATTGATTTTAATCTAGGCATAAACACTCCTTGATAATAAAATTCCAATTTGTACTATTGTTTATAGCTAATTTATCCCCCCTAATCCACCATCCTTTAAGGGCAGTATCATTTGTCATGGACAACACAAGAGGAATTGTTAATAAAAGATCTCACGGATCTCGAGGAGCAAAACTCAATGATGAAGCATACCACCATCATGGGTGAGGGTTGGGTATCACAAAAGGGATGCCCTAGTGGGGTGACACTGCTTACTGTTTCATACTTCCAACTAGCTGCCTACCAGAACTGCAAACTTGTTTTTGGAATGTGTATTCATTCTGAGAGGCCGTGTCCTGGACAGGAGTCATATCTTGTCACTCCCCTGCGCTTTGGTTGTGGGATACCATATATGGCACCCAGGGCCGGACTGGCTACTGGGTGTTTTGGCATGCTGCGAGTTGGGGCCTGATGTCACTGCAGTGGGGGCTAATTTTGTTGATGGAGACCTGCGTGTGCTTCGAAATAAACAAAACAAAACGAATTTCGTTCAGCACACGCAGGTTCCCATCAACAAAATCAGCCCCCAGTTCGGCAGCATGCCAAAACGCTGTGTAGCCAGTCCAGCCCTGCAGCTGCGGCTGGCAGTAGAAGTATCTGCAGGGCGGTGACGTGGGGAGGGGGAGGGGTAGGGTGAGGGGCAGTAATGTATGGATTACAGAGTTTTACAGGTAAGTAAACATTTAAATAAATAAAACAAATTTTGTTGAGTGCACTGCCTCACTAAATGCGATGCAGTGCGCGCAACAAAAATTATTATAGGGCAATATTCTTGAGCTCTATATAGTGTCAAACAACCTTTCGAGCCCGAATGTGGCCTCATTTTTTTTCCACTGATGCTTTTTCTGGCTATTTAATTTCACACACTTTTAAGTTTGTCTTCTTTTGAAAGGCTTTGATAAAGCAAGTTACCAAAAATTTGAAAGAAAGACTTGTACAACTTCACAGGAGTACTTTTTTACTCCTTCGGAAATACAGGAAATGTACATTTTCAATTTCATAGCGATAATGCATCAGTGCATTTTGTACTTCATTTTTTTCTTCATGATGAACATGTTTTTGCCCATGGATAATCGAATGCCTGTACTGGGGGTGTAGCTATCAATAGTGCAAGAATAGAATGGTCCATGGCTGATTAAGTGCTCAGACCACCACAATTAAGACTGTAATTCACTACCAAATTGGACAAGAAGCCAAGGCACAAGATTGCAGGCCTCAGAGACAGCTGCGGCCCGGATCAGACAATTCAGGGGCAGGCCAATGGTGCCTATGTTTTGAATTTCTCAGCAAGGGTGTCAGGACCGGATAAAAAATGGGCAAAGCTACCCAATTGCCACATCGCTGCCTGGTCGCGCCTGACGACCGCTGAAGCGCCTGTTGCCCTTCCAGTGATGGCGTTCGTCTTTTCCCCACCACCTGTCCCTGTAGTATTCCCACTGGGTATAGTGCCTTTTTTAATCATCATATGTGGTGGGGTAAGTGTCATATTTGGTCACAAAACAGGTATGCAAGAATATTAGTATAGGCGAATTCAAGATGGAATTGTTTTTTAAGCCTTTAGCTCAAGACGGGGCAGGGGTACTATGGTCTCTACTGAAAGGTTGCGGACATCCACTACAGCGTATGTCTGAATCCGACCAGGGTACTCCATTACACAGCACTAGGGATGCTGGGGCACAGCGGCTGCCAAAGGTATGGCCTGGCTGCCAAAGGCCTTTCTCCCAAAAAGTGCTGGGGGATCCCTGTATTGGGTTGCCTCTGGCATAGTTGCTTGGGGGACCAGCTATTATGCTGGCCCAAGCTCCTTCTATCTTGAGGGGGCAGGTGAGTTTGCCCCAACACCAATGACATCCCGCCCTCGCAAGATCTGTGTGACTCACTGGCCACCTTCTTCCATCGCAAGATCGCCGACTTCCACAACAGCTTCAACTCCTCAGCCACCCCAACCACAACAGACCCCACCCCGGACACCACCGGCACCAACCAGCTGACCTCCTGGTTCCACGTCAATGACGAAGAGACATGCAAGGTCATGAACTCCATCCACTCAGGATCTCCGTCAGACCCCTGCCCACACCACGTTTTCAACAAAGCTGACGCAACCATCGCACCTCATGTACGGAAGGTCATCAACATCTCCTTTGACACAGCAACTTTCCCGGAAAGCTGGAAGCACGCCGAAATCAACGCCCTTCTCAAGAAACCCAAGGCGGACCTCAAGGACCTCAAGAACGTCTGCCCATCTCCCTGCTCCCCTTCCCGGCGAAGGTCATCGAGAAAATCGCCAACTCGCAGCTGACCCGCCACCTCGAGGACAACAACATCTTAGACCCTTCCCAGTCCGGATTCAGACGCAACCACAGCACCGAGACTGCCCTCATCGCTGCCACAGACGACATCAGGCGCCAACTAGACAATGGCAAAACTTCAGCCCTCATCCTCCTGGACCGATCAGCCGCTTTCGACACGGTTTGCCACTGCACACTAAGAACATGCCTCCAAGAAGCCGGAATCCAGAAGAAGGCCCTGGACTGGACCACATCCTTCCTCTCCGGCAGAACCCAGAGAGCCCGCCTCCCGCCCTTCCGATCCGAAGCCACCGACATCATCTGCAGAATACCCCAGGGCTCATCCCTCAGCCCAACCCTGTTTAACGTCTACATGGCCCCCCTCGCACAAGTGGCCCGCCAACACGACCTGAACATCATCTCCTACGCTGACGACACCCAGCTCATCCTATCCCTCACGAAGGACCCACATACCGCCAAAACAAACCTCCATGAATGAATGCCATCCCCGAGTGGATGAGGAGCAGCCGTCTGAAACTGAACTCGGACAAGACAGAGGTCCTCATCCTAGGCCCCTCCCCCTCAGCGTGGGAAGACTCCTGGTGGCCAACCACACTGGGAACAGCCCCAACACCCACAGACCAAGCACGCAACCTAGGATTCATCCTCGACTCCTCCCTCTACATGTCAAAGCAGGTCATGCCATCTCATCCTCCTGCTACAACACCCTCCGCATGCTTCGCAGGATCTACAAGTGGATCCCGACCGAGACAAGAAGAACAGTAACCCAAGCCCTTGTCAGTAGCAGGCTGGACTACGACAACGCACTCTACGCAGGAATCCCGGCCAAACACCTGCGACAACGACAGCATCCAAAACGCATCCGCTCGATTGATCCTCAACGTCCCCCGCCGCACCCACATCACCTCCCACCTAAGAAACCTTCACTGGCTCCCCGTCAGCAAGAGGATCACCTTCAAGCTCCTCACCCACGCACACAAAGCACTCCACAACACCCGGACCAGCCTACCTGAACAACAGACTCAATTTCTAAACCCCCACCTGCCAACTCTGCTCCGCCGGTCTCGCACTGGCCACCGTCACGCGCATCCAACGAACAACCTCCGGCGGCAGATCCTTCTCCTTCCTCGCCGACAAGACCTGGAACACCCTTCCCACCCATCTGCGGCAGACCCAAGACCTGCTCACCTTCAGAAAGCTCCTCAAGACCTGGCTCTTCGAACGGTAGCAGCACCTCTCTCCCCCAGCGCCTTGAGACACTCACGTTGTTGATTGATTGATTGATTGATTGTAAAGGACATCTTATGGAAGTACTAGCAGGGTTCACCCCGAGTCCAAGTCAATTGAATCAGAGATGCCAAAAGGGCAAGAGGGGTGAGGTTCAAAAATAACTTCTTTGGAGTTTTTGCTAATAAATTTCATATATTAGTCATGTTCGTGTGATGATCATGATGTTATTCTGTAAATATTGTAATTTGATATGGAACCTGTTGTGTTTATGAGGTGAAATAAATACGGCCGCAGATTGGTGTATTCTGTAATGCATGGATGGTGGCTTGCATTGGGTCCTTTTTGAGGAGTTATATGTTCATGGTAAAATGTATGTCTGGATTGAGATAGGACCTGTGAGGTGCTTGGAGGTTTTTTTCTTGCGCCCATTGTGCCCCCAGCATTCTTTCTATGCCATTCCCAACACATTCACACATTCTGGTGGTGTTTCCACTTCTTTTCTACAGAGGTACTCCTCCACTTGACATATGTAAATCTGGGACCGTTTTAATGGAAGCAAACTGCCTGCAAAAACTTTGGGGAATAGCTATGAATCGGTGACTTGGTAGATATTCGACCACAAACCACGTGCAGAATATTTATTCTATTTAAAACACCCACAAGTCTGTAGTGTGCGCAGTCTAGTTTATGCACGTCACGCAGACGTGACGTGCGGCGGCCATGTTGGCGCCTGCGCGCGCATCCCCATTGCGCGCCGAGGAAAGACACCGATCGGCAGCGCTGGCCGGCGCTCCTCAACCTATGTAAATTTATATTAATAAATACACTTTG
Source organism: Lissotriton helveticus (assembly GCF_964261635.1). Lineage (NCBI taxonomy): Eukaryota > Metazoa > Chordata > Amphibia > Caudata > Salamandridae > Lissotriton > Lissotriton helveticus. The sequence continues at coordinate 1,414,225,138 of NC_136061.1, forward strand.
AACCCTCAGCCAGCAGCCTGCACTTTATTAAGCATAGACTTTACAGTGGCGACGAGGACGGGAGGCTCCAGCTGACCAACCCAGCAGAAGATAAATCGAACCCTCCCCCACGTGGGCAGCAGCAGGGTAGGCAACCCTCTGACCACCTGAACACAGCGCAGAGCTGCTCCACATGGCCAGATTGCAGAGGGCATAAGGGGGCACAGCTAGCCCACCAAGGTACGACAGGTTGAGGAGCGTGGCAGAGCCACAGCCACCTGAGGGGCGGTGAAGGGGCCGGATAGGCGGCACAGCGCCCCGCAGAAGATAAGCCTACAGCGCAGACCTTTCCACGACGCTGCGGAAGGGAGGAACAGCGCTGGCTACCAAAGAGGAGGAGGCGGGGACCAGCACTGAGAGTCCCCAGGAGGACGCCAATACAGAAGCGAAGGACAGCACCCCAGGGAGTCCCACCAGCAAGGACGTCAAAGCGACGGCGATCAAGGAGGTGAGAATGAGCACGCCAGCAGGCTATGCGATTGCACCAGTGCAATTTCTGCCGAAACCTGGGGACCCCCTGATGAAGTGGGAGGATTGGAAAGAATATATTGACAATTTCATAGGGGTCCTGGAGGACGAAAATGAAGAGTCATTCACCCCCCAAAGAAAGAAACGGATCCTGTTACTGAACCTGGGACCGGAGGGTCTCAGGATTTACAAGAGTCTGGTGCCCAAAAAGAGGGAAGACACTGATAAGGATGTATATGCCCATGCATTGGAAGACTTAGACGAACGTTATCGCCCCACTATCTGCGTATCAGTGGACAGGTTTAACTTCTAGCAGAGAAGACAAAGGGCTGGAGAAACCATAGAAGAATATGTAGCGGCCTTGAGGAAGCTAGCTGCTCCATGTAAATATGCACTGTGGGAAGACGAATTCATAAAGGACCAGATTGTGATGCACACTACGAGCACAAATGTCCAGGACAAGTTATGGGCAAGCGGCGACACTACACTCAAAGACGTAATGGTCATCGTAAAAAGGGCGGAACTCGCAAGGAGGTGCGCTGATGCGACCAAGAAAGATGTAGCCCCCCCGATGATGGTGAACAGGATACAAGAGGGAGACCACCGCAAAGACCAGAGAGGCAAAGACCCAGCGGCCAAAGGCCAGATGGCAAGGAAAGCAAACAGGCAACGACGGCAAGAAATCATGCTACAGATGCGGCAACTGGTCCCACGACGCACGCGATAGAAGATGTCCCGCGTTCCGAGCCAAGTGCCTACACTGTGGCTTCTTAGGCCACTATGAGAAGGTGTGTAGGAAGAAACATCCCAAGGAATTGGTGAAATGCATCGATCAGGGCGAAGAAGATCTGGAGGAGGTCGCAGAGGAAGAGGTGGTCACCGTCTTATGCATATACGACCAGGTACTGAATGTAGAAGGGAAGAAATCCACAAAACCAGTCCTGGACATGTCTATGGGTGGAATCATCATCACCGTGGTGGCAGACACCGGATCTCCATTCACCATCGTCCAACGGGCAGTGTGGGAAGAAATGTTCAGACCCAAGTTGGGCCCGGAGTTGGAGAAACTTGACATTCGGCCGGTCACCTACAATGGCGACCGCATTCCAATGGTGGGGTTCCGACGCTTGTTGTTCGAATTTAGGGGCCGATCAGCATGGTGCAAGCTGTACATTGCAGAGAAAGGACCCTCCGTCCTAGGATGGCTAGACCAGGGCGACCTAGGAATAAAGCTGGATCCAGGAGGAAAGGAGCAAATATTACTCACAGAGCAAGAGGAATGGCCGGACCTGAACAAATGGAAGGAGAACTATCCAAAGGTGTTCGGAGGCACGGTGGGACGAATGGAAAAATTCCAACACAAGATCGTGCTCAAGGAAGGGGCCATCCCGGTGGCTCACAAAGTGAGGAACGTACCGATTGCGGTAAGAGAGGCAGTCCAGAAAGAACTCCAGGAGTTGGAAAAGAAGGGAATCATAGAACCGATAACCTGTGCAGAATGGTTGGCCCCCTTGGTGGTCGTGATGAAGCCCAATGGGAAGGTCCGGCTCTGTGTGGACCTGAGAGAACTGAATAAAAATATCGTGGTGGAGAAATTTCCCCTCCCCAGAATTGAGGAAATGTTGGCCAAGACCAGAGGAGTGAGGTGGTACTCCACTATCGACTTGACATCGGCTTATCACCAAATAGCACTTCACCCGGACAGCAAAAGTCTCACATCCTTCATCACTCCGTTTGGGTGTTACCAGTTCTGTCGGATGCCGTTTGGGCTGGCCTCGGCGGCTGCAGTCTTCCAGAAAATGATGCACCAACTGTTCAGAGACTGCAAGGACGTCCAGTATTTCCAGGACGACATCTTGGTGATGGGACGAGACAGGCAGGACCATGATCAGAAGCTGGGAAACGTGTTACAAACGCTGGAGAACAAAGGCCTCACAGCGGAGTGGACGAAGTGCCGGTTGGGCCTACAATCGGTAACGTACCTAGGACATGAGATTGGGCAACAGGGCGTTACACCCAAGTCGGAAAATGTAAAAGCCATCGCTGAAGCACCGCCACCCAGGAACAAAGAAGAGGTCAGGTCGTTCTTGGGGATGGCGGAGTACTACAGCAAGTTCGTGGTGCACTTCGCCTCTAAGACCCACAACATGAGGCTGTTGACCAGGGAAAGCACAGTGTTCCAGTGGACACCGGAAGCCCAAGCTGAGTTCGAAACTATCAAAAAGGATGTCACAGGAGCTGTTCCTCTCAAGGGTTATGACCCACAAGGCACCACAGTACTGACGACTGATGCCAGCGACAAGGGCCTGGGCGCTGTACTTATGCAAGACAGAGGTAGAGGGGAAATGGAAACAATCAGTTTTGCATCCAGAGCATTGACGGATACAGAGAGAAAATACAGCGTGATTGAGAAAGAGATGCTGGCAGTCGTATGGGCCATGGCGAGATTCCGGCAATTTCTGTGGGGAACACGTTTTCTACTCAAAACTGATCACAAGCCATTGTTGAAGGTGTTAACATCAAGCGGACACGCCAGTGCCACTCCCAGAATATCAAAAATGGCCCTAAAGTTACTCGAGTTTAGGTACGACGTGGAGTACATCCCAGGGAACCGGAACCGAGTAGCGGATTACCTGAGTAGGGCAGCCGCCATGGAGCCTGGAGAGGAAGACCCTGCAGGAAGTGGGGAGTTGGTAGCTCTTATAGAAGACCAAGAGAAGTTGATTAGCCTACAAGAATGGACAGAGTCATACGAGGAGGACACCGACATGAAGGAAGTAAAGGTGCACATCGTACAAGGATGGCCAGACAAAAGAAACGTGAGGGCGAGCCTCAGGCCGTACTTTGAAGTGCGGGAAGAACTGTCGGTAGGAGACAAGGGGGTATTCATTTACAGAGGAGATAAGGTGATTCCCCCAAGGAACATCACCTCAAAACTACTGGACCTGCTACATGAGGGACACCTGGGCATAGGGAAACTCAAGGCAAGAGCAAAACAAAACTACTGGTGGCCAGGCATGGACATAAGGGCTGAAAGGCATGTCAGGGAATGTCCACAATGTCAGCGGGCAGACAAGACCTTGAAACCTTTGAGGCCAGCGATAGGAAAGTTTGACCCCCTTCAAATCCGTGGGAAGAACTATCTATAGACATTTTAGGACCTGTCCTAGATGACCAAGGCACACAGAAATATGTGTGTGTACTCATGGATCGATATTCAAAGTGGCCGGAGTTGAGAGTGGATGAGTCCATGGACACAGAGAACATCATAAAGTTTCTGTCAGAGACCTTCACCAGGGAAGGAATACTCGAATCGATCTTCAGTGACAATGGGCCCCAGTTCACGTCGGAAAGGTGGAACAAGTTCATGAAAAGAAATGGCATCACTGTCAAACACACGGCAATTTACCATCCGGCCGGTAACGGCCTAGTGGAGAGATTTAACAGGGTAGTGATGGGAGCCATACAAGCCGCCATATCAAGTGAACAGAACTGGGAGAAGGCGCTAGAGAACATGGTGTGGGCCTACAGGATAACCCCCACTGGCACGGGGTACAGCCCATTCCAAATATTGAGGGGACGTGAACCCTTTACGCATGACAACAGGGTTTGGAAGGAAAAGGTCGTCACCAGTGAATGGTCCCCTGCGGTGGTGCGGGCCAACCTGGAAAGAGCACAGACAATCTACAGCAATCACTACAACAAATGAAGAAATGTTAAAGGCACAGGCCTGGAGAAAGGGGAGTGGGTGAGAGTAAAGTTGGCCACTCTACAGAAGAAAGGAGACAGCAAGTATAGCAAGCCGATGCAAGTAGTGGAAGTGTATGATCGAGCGGCCCTGCTGAGTGATGGGAATGTGTGGTCCCAGGACCGCATGGCCAGGTGCAACAAGGTTTTGGGCTGGGAGCAACACGGAATGGAATGGGAACACATGGAAGGTCCGAACGTGGAGAGGAGACAAGATGCCAGTGAACAGCAAGGTGGAAGAAGAGCCGGGATGGAGAGCGAAGAGGAAGAAGAGAACGGAAGTCAAGGAACAGAAATGGACAGGTTGGAGAGAAGCATGAATGAAGAGGGAGCTGTGAGTGAAGGAGCAGAAGGCCATGAGAAGCAGAGCCAAGAGACTATGGAGAACCCCGTCAGGGTTACAAGGAGTGGAAGGCAGGTGTTAAGGCCCTCCCGATATCGAGATTTCGAATTGGACACTGAACTGTAAGTGACTCAGCAAAGCTTGGTAAAAAGGGGAGATATGTAGTGTGCGCAGTCTAGTTTATGCACGTCACGCAGACGTGACGTGCGGCGGCCATGTTGGCGCCTGCGCGCGCATCCCAATTGCGCGCCGAGGAAAGACACCGATCGGCAGCGCTGGCCGGCGCTCCTCAACCTATGTAAATTTATATTAATAAATACACTTTGAACCCTCAGCCAGCAGCCTGCACTTTATTAAGCATAGACTTTACAAAGTCACCTCTGAAATTTACCCACGCTAAAAGTTCCACCAGTAATTTTAGTGTTCGCAAAATCATTGACGAGTGCACATTTGCTTTTTGTGAATCGTGAATGTGAAATTTGCCCACATAATCAATTCTGTGTGAACTGCGAAGAGACACTTTGAACAAGTTAACGAAAATCACACCCGAAAATATTCTAGGTAGGTCGTAATCACAAGGCAAGTCCCAAACGGCATCGGTCGAGTTTTCCGTAGAGCTGTACATCGTGAGACTGGCAAATTAAAGTCTGCCATCTAGAGGATTTCTCAAGAAATGCGCAGCAATCTTTTAAAGATCATTTTTGGGTAAGATTTAAATTAGGTCGCTATAACGGCACCCTTGGCCCCTCTTAAGGTCTGTCAGGGGTCAGGGAGTGAAAGGTCATCGGGTCATTTCCCACTGTGAGATGTAGGGAAAAAAACATGGACCACTTACGACTGGATGTGTCTGCTCTGCTTACCTTTCAACCTTTGTAATAGTATACTCGGGTTTTTATCACCGGCGTCCAATGTAGATCAAGTAGAACTAGATCCAGCCCAGATTTTCATGATGGCTGAAGAAAATATATCACCGTACTATAAATGGAAATCATTTAAATAGTGATTGGTAATCCTGAAAATCTAACATGGATCTATCTGCACTTGGTATACGAAAATCACCCATGATATAGAAAAAAAGCCACAAAAGTTTTTCAGACCAGTTGTGCCTATACATGCATGATATTAAAACAGCAAATTACAAAAGGAACACTTCATAAAGAACAGTATATCACAGCCTGTGAGCACACGGAAAACTAAAAGCCTTATGCAAAGGCAGGCGATCGCTGGTGAGGCAAGGCATGAGATGCTACACATAGGACCAGATTTACTAAACTTTAGCATAGGCACTCGCACAATGCATAGGGGAGTGCTATGCGATCTGAAGCAGCACCAATGGCAACATGGATCACCTTTAGCACAAAATGGTATTTGGGACGAAAGTTTATGCAAGTGGTGTGCTGAAACGACATTGCTGGTCTACTATGAAGCCTCTAGCAGGCGCATTATTTTAAATCTGCATTGTATTTCCATACTATGCGTAACCTGGGCAAGTTCCAAATTTGTATACATTTTGCTTGATTTAACCATCTTTTTGTTGTTTATTGAATTTTTAATTTAAAATAAAAATAAATAAATAAATAAATAAATAATAAAAAAAAAATTAATAAAAAATTAAGTTGAATGTCTGCTTCTAGAAATGTATACAGAGTGCTGTGCTTCGGAAACATCCTGACATGCAACTCTTATCAAATACAATCCTGCACATGTTTCTCCCATTGGCACGAGACAGCAATGTGTATTTTCATAAAGCACTGAACCGTCCAAATTTTAGCAAATGTGGTGCACACATGCCTAATGGCACACTACTGTTTGAGGGATGAAGTCCACTTTACTCCTGAGGGACCTTGGGGCACAAGAAGCCCTCCTGGTACCTCCTGTAAGGCCCTACGCAGGGACATTTCTGAGCGCTGGTTGTAGGCCCAGACCCCTTTCTCCACCAATCTGCAAACGCGACTGCTAGTTAAAAAACCATAGAAATTCACTGAAAAAAACCCACAGGTTTCAGGGACGTTATAGTTAGTAATTAGCATTTAAAAAACATTAGGGGATGGAGTATAACAACGAGATGAGCAAGATGGCCGCCTAGGTGCTCCGCTAACTGCTCCCTGACCATGAGCCTTTTACCCCGATGGTGATGTCTACCTCGCTGCTTGACCTCGCTGGTGTGCTTCTCCGATGCCAGCTCTACTACGACTCTCGATTGCTGTGGTTCAGCGGAATCGTCATTTGAAGGAGAGTTGTTGCGCCTGGTGGGCTCCGCGGCGTCTTTGTGGCTCCGAAGCTTCTGTGGAAGCGAAGCTTTAGTATGCCGCTGAAGGGAGCCAAGCAAGTGAAGGAGTGGGCGGAGCCAGCAGGGACTCTTCCAGCAAACCCTGCTCCAGCTGGCAAGAAGCTAGTGTGCAAAACAGAAGAAACATCAGGAACTGGAAATGGCAAGCCCCACACAGTGATGGTAGCTTCGAAAGCGGTGCAGTAGGGTGTGCAAATCGCTGTAGCGTGCCCGGATATGCCGAAGAACAGACAACCCTCTAGCTCAGAGATTTTCCCTGGTAAATTGGAGTAAGTTGCCAGAATCTGCCTCAGTACAGGCGCTGAGTACACCTATTATTATAGGGGATAAAGGATTAAGGAGGCATGAGAAGGGGGGCCCATGCTCTTTAAATTGCCCTGTACTAAATGAGTCTGGAAAAGAATGTGATGAAATAACACTCTCAACAGACGAGGTCCTGGGGGCTAGAGGGACCAGGATGCAGGGGCCCGAGGTAACTATTGTGTTATTAAATGAGGTAGGACCGCCCGGGCAAGATGCAAGCAAATTAACAAGTTATCAGCAGAAATACCAAGAATGTCAAGAGTAAAAGGATATAAACCAGAGAGGGGGGTCGCCTGCGGAGAAATTATTTTCCTTAATGGATGACTCGGACCTGTCCGGCCTTAGTCAGGTGTTGACTGATGACGACTCTGCCTCGGGTCATCAGGGGATAGTTTAAAGGAAGGGAAAATTAATCCCTCAACTCAGAAATGACTATCCCTTTCTAAAAGAAGCCGTGAGAGGGCATGAAGGATCGAGACAGAGTCAGGACCAGAACTGGGCATTATTCGGCAACTGAAGTGGGACTACTCAGAGACTCGCCAAGTCTATAGCGAGAATGAGGGAGAGAGATTGTGCACCTCTCAGGGAGCAGATTTGTGCACCACACCATCAATTGAGGTAATCTACCCCACCTTGAAGCAGATGTAGTCTGAGCCAAGAGTGGAACACAAAAGAGCTCACCTGGCCACCCAAAAAATTCAAAGTACAGTATGTAAGGTTTCTAAAATTTGCTCAGAGATGGCAGAGCAGATTTCTATGGTTGAGGAGCACATAACGGCAGCTACTACGGTGATGGCGGCGGCTGAGCAATGGTAAAATGTACAGGAGACGAAGCTTGTGGACATGATGTGGAAGCTGGAGGATTTCGAGAACAGCCAGCGTACAAATAATTTACTTTATTTGGTCTTGCAGAGAAGGTGGAGGGAAGTGACATTAGAACTTTTATCCTGCAGTTACTTAAAGCAGCCTTCCCTGAACTTGCCCAATGGGCTTGGAAATCTGAGGTTCAAAGAGTCGCTCATTTTCCTCTGATGCCCCAAAAAAACAATTCTCAGCAGGAAGAGAAACCAACAGCGGTTCTGGTCCACTTTGGTAGTTTTCTTTTGCAACGCAAGACAAGAAGCAAAGAGGACATTCGAGAGCCATACCTTCTTTGTTTGCCCAGATTTTTGTCACGCAACAGTGGAAAGTAGGTGGCGGCTCTGCCAGCTTTTTGTCCATTTCAGTGACTTGGCTGCTAAGTGTATCTATTAAGTCCAGCCTGTCTCAAGATCATATTTAAGGGAAAGATGCTGACATTTCTTTCAGAGATTAAAGCACAAGGCTATCTAAAGGAGATCTCTAATGGGACTGGAATGGGCTGATATCTATGCATGTTGGTTTTTTGCTTTTTGCTCTGTAGACGGGGCCCTTTTCCTTAAGTAGTGATGCCTTCTTTAGGCCAACTTAGGATAGGACACTTAGACGTTTGAATAAGGGGATTCTGTTTTTCTGTGTGGGAATTTCACCTGGTTTTGCGCTTGTTTCTTTTTTGCTTGATGTGTTTGGATGGTTTTTTCGTGGTGGTTCTTCTTCTGGGCTTCTAAGAGTTTGGTAGGGTTGTTTGACTTGGGGGTGGGACAGGGGTAGCAGCGTCTGGTGGGTAGGAACCATCATTAGGGTCAGGATTGACCCTGTTGCTCGCGATAGGGGATGGGAGCAGGGAGGATTGGCAAAAGGAGGGGTGGGGAGTCCAAGTCACTAACCGTGGGTTGTTTGAGTGGACAGTTGAACTTTTGGCGTTTTTTGCAGTACAATAAAATATGTCTAATTTAAGAATAGCCTCAATTAACATCTTTGGGCTGAACAGTTTTCGAAAGGGACAAAGGGTGAATATTGATCTACAGAATTTGAATGTAGACATCATTTGCTTGCAGGAAACTCATGTGGAGGGGTCCCAAAAACATCTATTAGAATTTTCAGGTTATCAAATCATCTCTAGGACATTGCAAGGGTCCTGAACAGGTGGGGTAGCAATACTGGCCCATAAAGGCAAGATTCGATATATTAAATCTAGGGCAGACAGTCACTGTAGATAGGCGGTGGCAGAGATCATGCATACACAAGGCTCTTTTACACATTTTTCCATTTATGGTTCTGTTATTGATGATGCTACCCTACTTGATGGGATTGGCACTGAACTAGCCGGGTGGATGTTACCTTTAGTTATCTATGGAGGCTTTATTATTAATATTATGGGAGACACCATACGAACAGATACTGTGGCCTATCATGGATGTAAGCCCAAGTTGTTTCGGTCATTAAAACATCTGGTCCAAACCCACGGGTTGTATGATGTATGGGCGGAAAAGGTCCTCAAGGACCTCGGCTTTAAGTATTATTCTACACTCCACAAAGTTCATGCCACCCTCGACTATTTGTTTATACCTATTGTATGGCTGCAGGCTTCACGTATTTTTAAATACCCTCAAGTAATGTCCGACCACAACCAATTAGTAATGGAGGTGGATATTCAAGCAACTCCACAGATTAACAGGTCATGGTCATTCGAGCAAGCCTTACTACTGGACGAGAACTACCTTCTTCAGATGAGGAAGTGGATTCCGCTATTTATAGCCGAGAACCTGGGGACTGCCCCCTTGAGTATAGTATGGGACACATTGAAAGCGGGGATCAGGGGGAAACTGCAAGGTTTAGCTGGGGTACGTAGAAAAGGGAGAAACAGAGGTTGCAGGGGCTTTATCAGGCTCTTTCACAAGCTGAGGCTGGCTTGGTGGGTGCAGCTTCTGTAAGGTTAGATATTGAGGAGGCCCCGCTTCAGGTTATTCTTGCTAAATCCGCAATAGGGGATATCTCTACCAAAAAGGCGGCTGATAAATATACCGTGTGGCAAAACAAAACTTATGACCTCAATGATACAGTGGGGCGTTCCTTAGCATTTCATGCCAGGCAACAGGTGGCTCTTGGTGAGATCAAACAGATCAATGCCCCGGAATTTGGTCTTATTTCTGATGTAGGAAGGATACAATCTGCCTTTCAGAGGTATTACCAGCAACTCTATAACAAGGAGACCACTGAATTAGAAGAAATAGAGCCATATTTAGAGTCGATCACTATGGAAGGTTTGGATGGGGAAGATAGGAGCGCTCTGGATCAGCCGATTTCTGCAGAAGAGGTTGCACTTACAATCTTTGGGCTTGCATCCGGTAAGGCTGCAGGGGTAGATCTAATACCTGGGGAGTTTTATAAAGTGTTTGCTACTATTCTTAGTAAACCTATGCTTGAAATGTTTTGGGATATTCAAAGGGGTTCTTCCCCTCCTGAATTTTGGGCCTCCGCAAGGATTGTGGTTTTCCATAAAAAAGGTAAACCAGTAAAGAACCTAGGATCGTACCATACAATTACTTTAATTAACTGCGACACAAAAATCTTTGCCAAAATTCTGGCTTCAAGTTTATAGGGGTAACAAGGAAAATTGTGTCACTAGTACAACATGGTTTTATCCCTGGGTTTGGAACAACATATCACAATTGGAGGGTGATTACTTTATTTGATATAGCAAAAACCCAAGGAGAGTCCATGGCGCTGTTGTTATTAGATGCTGAGAAAGCCTTTGATAGGGTTTCTTGGCCCTATCTTTGGGCAATCTTGGAGAAGAAGGGATTGGGGTGTGAGTTCATTTGGTGGTTTGAATGTTATATATTAACCCTATGGCTAAAATCTCATTAATGGGCAGAGAATCAGAAATAGTAAAAATCCAGCGGGGGACAAGACAAGGGTGTCCCTGCTCTCCCCTGCTTTTTGCCCTTTATATAGATCCTCTGATTCATCGATTTAAGGACAATGCCCTAATCCTGCCAATTTCCACTCAGGGCTGGGAGACTAAAATATTGGCATATGCAGATGACCTTGTCACTCCAGAGCCCACTACAGGGGTCGAGGAGATTGAAGCTGAGGCTTGTTGGTTTGGCCGAATCTCAGGGTATAGATTGAACCGGGATAAAACCCAGATCCTCATTAATGATAATCTATGCTATGAGGATACACAGGTTATGTCAGATGGTGTCTCTCTGAGGGTCAAGATTTTGGCAGATACGGATAAAACTGTTGAGGGGAATTTGGGACCATTAATGAATAGAACTAAAACTGATTTACACAGATGGAATAACCTTAGATTAACTTGGATTGACAGGAGCAATCTTATACAATGATGTTTCTCCCTAGGATCCTATATTTTTTTCAGAGCCATCCCATTGGAGGTAAATATGGTATGGTTTAAGTTGCTGGACAGTATGATTGGTAGATTCCTATGGGCCCATGCTAGACTGCAGAGGTCTTTGAAGTTTCTCTCTCTTTCAAGAGAATGGGGGCTGGGCCGTACCAAATTTTAGGTTGTATTATTGGGCCTCTGCCCATCAACACATAACTCCCCTATTGTTTGATTTAGTTCAGAGAGGGGCGTTGGGTAATACTGTACCATCTTGTTTTGACCTGACCCTCGGAGAGGTGGTCCATGGATCCCTGTTTCGACAGCTTGAATTTGGCTATTTTAAAAAAGTAAGATTTAAGACCCTATTATATGCAGCCCGGGTTTGGACCAGTATCCGGAAGAAACTTGGGATTGGATGGTTTTGTTTTTACACGCCCCTCCAAAATTACCCCCTCCTACCAGAAATATTTCATGATTCACACATCAAGCGGTGGGGGAAGAACAATGGCCCATGTATCCTTGGGGATTTTTTTGTTGAGGATGGATTTGCTACTTTTGATGATGTGAAAAGAAAATGTTCACTAGGAAATAGCAACTTTTTCACATTTCTGCAAATTAGAGATTTTGTAGGGAAGGAAACGGGTGGAGGTGAAGGGTTTGATAAGGTTGATTTGGTGGAGCTGATAAGGGGAGGTGGACCCCCGATTGGAAAGATTTACAAATTGCTAAATGATAGGTTGGGAGATAATATTGGAAAACATGGTGCCTGCTGGCAGGCGAGTATTCGGGTTACTGAGAGGGATCGCCTAGTCTCTTTGGAACTAGCTCATCAGCGCTGCTATTCGCCAACCCGCAGATCCAACATTACAAGACTTGGTTTAATTTATATAGAACTCCGGCAAAAATCAGCAAATTGGGGGGGCGGTTGGTGGTACAATATGTCCTTGCTGTCAACTGTTTGGGGTTGATTTAGTTCATATGTTGGCAGATTGTCCAGGGATAGTGAGCCTAAGAAGGGAGCTAAATGATTTTTTCGAGGTTAAATTGAAATTGAGGGTTTCAGTCACGTCACAATTAATTGTTTTAGAAACAGAGGTTGAACAGCAAAATTCCCCTGTGGTACATTCTATGTTTCTGTGTCTCGCAATGACAGTGTTCAGACTGCGTTTGATGACAGTTTGGTTGGACCCTGCTCCTCCATCTTTTAATCATTGGCTGGGTCGCTTAATTTCGGTGTACCACATTGAAAGGTCTGTTTCTGCTCAGAAAGGCTCTCAGGCTTGTAAAAGGGGGTTGCAAATTATAGGCGCCTTTGAGGGAATGGCTAGAATCTCATAGCGAAGGCTGATTGATATTCGGTCTATAGCATCCGTTTTTCTTTTTTTTTCCTTCTTTGTATAAGTCTGTTTTGCTCAACTGCTGTATTGCTCTAGCTTTTGTTGTTTTTCTCTGTATAATGGCTTGGACCATGGGTGGGGGGAGTTTTTTTTTAGGGAAAATAATATGTAAAAAGCTAATAAAGATTGTTTAAAAAAAAAACCTTAGCAATTTACTGAAAAAAACAAAGGTTACAGGGACATTATAGTTATGCTGAAATGTCATCAGTGATGTCACTGACCATGTCATGAGTGATGTAATATGTGAGGTCATAAGCAGTACAATGCCGGGGCGCGAGTTATAGTTAGCTCAGGATTTGTGCGAGTGAAATGTCAGTTTAACCAAAACTTCCCTGTAACCTTTGTTTTTTTCTGTGAATTTCTTAGGCTTTTTAAATGTTTTTTCAAACTAAAACACCCCTCACTGTGCTATATTAGAAGGATTACAGTTTAAGAACTGTAAGTAACAAAAGGATCTTTGTCTTAAAAAGCAGTAACCCACTTACCCATTTACATAAAATAACAATCTGTCAACTGCGTGTTACCTAATGTGCTTTGAAGAAGACATATTAACTCTCTATGCTGCTTTGATTCAAAACTATGACTAGGCAACACACAGATCTCTCCAGCAAATACATTATCCTCCAGAGTTACCTTACCATTATTATTATTCCCTTAGATTTAGCTGGCACAGAAAGATCTCTGCAGCAGGTGCCTTAACCTCATAAGATATTTTGAAATACAGACATTACACCCAATTAAACAGAACAGATTTACTATCACGTTTCTCCATGTTGCCAATTTCTTTGTGGCAGGGTTTAACCCCTTCGCTGCTCGGGGTATTTCCCTGCTGTGCTGGGGGGGCGGCGGGGCGCGTACAGAGCCCCCATGTTCATGACGAGGTCAGCTCGTCATGAGCCACGGCACTCCGGTGCTCATGACGAGCTGAGCTCGTCATGACCGCGCCCGTTCCAATGGAACGTTCAGCACAGCAGGGGAATCAGCCCAGCGTGCGAACGTTCCACGGGACGGGCGCGGTCATGACGAGCTCAGCTCGTCATGAGCACCGGAGCGCCGTCGCTCATGACGAGCTGAGCTCGTCATGAGCATGCAAGGAGTTAAAAAAAATAATGGATTTATTTATGAGAGGCTTGCGTCACTGGAGTGTAACTTATTTTGATGCTCTATCGGCGCAAGCCTCTCAATGATATCTGTGAGATAACGCACAGCCACTCTGCACGGCTCTGCACAGCCTCAGATTTATGGAGTAAGACAAAGCAGCACAAGTCACTGCCTTGCCTCACTCTGCGTCATGGAGGCATTCCATGGGAGGTGTGGTCGGTTTTCCCAAGCAACACCCATGGAATTTGACGCTGCCCCAGATGTACTTAATCACGTAATCCAGGGGCAGCGCCAAAACCTTACGTCTCTCCAGAGCAGTCATTTTTTCCTCTTTCCACTTCTCACTAGGTCAACATTTTATCCAGCTCTAACCACTTACAAACTGGATTAAATCAATGTATTTTCACAGCATCAACGAAACCCAGTACTTTGTCATTTAAAGGCATCAAGGTAAAGTTTTCTAATGCAGCCCAGTCAGTTCACTCACGGGACTATATTGTCTGGCAAACTATAAATATCCAAAGAAGGATCGGAAACATGCTCCTTTAAATTACATCCCCCGCTCCCCCCCCTCCCCCCCTCCGACTTTGCAATGACAGCAGGACTGAAGAGCAACACACCTGTGACTTTCAGGTTATATCCAGAGCGCCACAGACTCAGTGAATGGAAAAATACCACTGTAAGCCTAAGGTCAAACTGTAAGATTGAACTCTTATTTCAAACCTTTCACTCTTCCATTTTTTTTGTTTGGAGGGGCTCAGTGGCCCCCACGATTAGGAACAGCACAGGTCACAGCTGTGCGCAGTGAACTCCCAGTGGCAAACCAGGCCTGGTTATCGCGTTAATTCACGTTGTTTTAATCACTGTGAAAGAGACCCCTGTAGTCTAACTCTGCTCAGTCGTCTATGATGTCATGCGATAGAGACACAAGGACTCCCATACATGCACAGTTCAAGTGCAATTTAAGAGTTTTCACGTCGAAGCAATAATTGGGGACCGGACCCATCAATCAAAGGCAATTTTCCATTGCTTGGACACAAGAGCGGCAAAATAACGCAGAACATACGGCACATTCTGCTGAAAACTAGTCTCCCCTTCTTGTTTGTCTTTTTTTTTAATTAACCTAATAATTTCCTCCTGCAGTGTTTAGCTCTGTTCAGTTCAACTAGGGATGGTTTATGTTCCGATCTGAGACATTTTTGTCACTAAAATGTTCAATTTGAATTAAAAAGTATCCTATCCTGACATCTAGATGGTAATAAATATTTATTTGCTTCTCATGGTTTCAAAGTGCTGGTTAAGGGCAAGCACGACGTCTGTGTTTCACATTCCTGCACGCATCACTCTAGGAAAAAAAACACTTAATTTGTATTTATTTATGTGATTTTTTTTATAGCACGGGCATGGCCCAGCGGAATCAGAGCACTTTACAAGAGTATAGTTACCAAACAAATAGAGCAGTGCGGCATTGGAGATACAACCTAGGAAGAAGTAAGAGCAGATAATTGAGAGCAAGTGGTAGATAAGATGTTTAGTTCCCAAGCAATAAAATCAGGAGTACATTTGATATACGACATAGGAAGAAAAAAATGAAAAGCAGACATTGGAGAGCAAGTGGGAGAAAAAGGATTTTACACGTGTCTTCAAAGAGAAGACCGTTGAGATATTGTTTGATTTTAGCATTACATGCCATGAAGAGCCAGTGAAAGGACATTGCACATTCTTGTGGTGCTCCCTGATAAAGACTGGTTCCAAAATTGCTCTTGTTTGAAAATGGGTGGCTCCAGGAGAAGGGACTGAGCATGTCTTGCACCTCGTTGTGCTCCTGATATTTAAGATTTTCCAGTTGGGTACGCGGGCGGAGAGGAGTGGCTCGCCTTGTGTGTGGTGCAAGCAGTTTTAATCTGGGCTCTCACTTTTACAGGCAGCATTGAAGGGAAAGCAGGATAGGAGTGATGTGGTCAAATCCCTTGTGACCGGTAACAAAGTGGGCTGCAGCATGGAGTTTTACTCTGAGTAGACCTAAATTAACTTTGGGGGTGCATAAGAGGAGCGAGATCCCATAGTCATATCTGGAAAGAAACACATCTGTACAAATGATTTTATGGGGTGTCTGATCCCCAAAAGCATCCTTAGTTGGAAGTGGGCACTATTGGCCATGGCTGTGACATGACTCTGTAGCTTGAGACGGCTGTCAATACTGAAGGCAAGTGACTCAGCATTCTGAACAATGGAGTGATGGCACTGCGAGGGAGGGAGGAAGTTGATCCATTTTTGTACAGATCGATTGGCTTTCATTGGACATGTAAGAAGGAATTCTGTTTTTTGCAGGGTTTCACTTGATGTGATAGTTTGACATCCATGAATGAATTATTATCAAGGTGTTGGAGGAGGATGATGTCATTCGGGGATACAACCTTCAAGCAGATTTGGGTATTGTTGGTGTCCAGGTGAAAGTGGATCCCAGAATTCCCACGAGCCACACAGTGAGACAGAAGATAGAGACTGAATAGTGTTGGAGAGAAGATTGAGCCTTTGGCGACCCCTTCTTGTAAGAGTTACTGGCTTTGAGACATAGGCCTGATTTATATCTTGGCGGTAAGGATGCTCCTCAGGCTGTTAAACCCGGTTAGTGCAACAGTGAGGAAATGGTTGGGAGCCGAGCAGGAGATGGTGGCATGTTTGGCTGTGGTTCTGTTGACACTCTCTTATCTTGGAACCTGGTTCTTCATCTCTAAAGTCAGCAGCTCTGGCAGTAACGCCACATCCTTTCCCATCTTCTCAAAATTCCCCGGCAATTCAAGCCTTGCTATCCATCACTGGCTGTTCTCAAGCATGTTGAATACTTTCTTGAATTTGAGGTCACCTTCTACTGGAGTGCGCCATGTAGTCAATTGGTAACCTTATGCTCCACATAACCCCTCACCACCCAGGAAGTAGAGTGTCTCACGCCTGACAGCTCTGCACTCTTCGTAGTCACATCATCTCATTTATAACTTTAGCTACATACATCAGAAATAGGACATTTTAACTGTGGCAATAAAGAATCACACACACACACCCGCACACACACACACACACACACACACGCACGCGCACACACACACACACACACACACACACACACTCTCACAATGCTGCATAATCACTTGAATAATAAGAAAGACCCTGAGTTATCCTGTGTTGCACCATTCCCTGACCATATATCTGGAATAATGAGTCCATGAATGATGATGATGAAAACAAGAGCGAAAAAGAGAGAGAGAGAAAGAGAGATAAAGAGAGAGAGAATGTATCTTCCTCTACCTGACTGGCTCCTTGCTCATCTTTGAAGAACCTTCCTCAGGTTTTAGCAGACTCTTAGATCTAAGTGACTATCCTCCGCACATTTGTGTACTGAGATACTCTGCCGATTGCCCAAGAACCAGAATGGCGCCAAATGCAAGTTAGACAATCCTCATTCTGGAAGTTTCCCTTAAGGATACCTGATTTTTATAGACAGCATGGTGGTCCAGCTTCCACAAATTACAACTTGCTCCAGAAAATAGATTAGAAAAGAGGCGAACTCGTTTCTTAAGATGGAAATGAGCATCAATTGACTTAAAGCATCAAATGATGTGAAGAAGTCGAGATGCCCCAGTGGTCAGGTGACTCCTGCGCAGTTCCACACAGTACAAAGAGACAGTTATCAGATGCCAACCCAGTAGCAGTCTCTGTGTTGCCACCGCTAAGCCCTGATTTTTGATCATCCAGTAAGGAGTGTTCTATATCACCAAAAGAAAATGTCAGAAGTGCATTACTCCATTCCGTGTCCCCCAAAAGGAGCATTTTGAAAAAATGTCAGAAAGAGTGCCAAGATCAAAGTCAGATTTCATTAGTAAAAGTAAGACACACGAATTCATTTGGAAAGAAAATAATGGCTGGAGCACTCAGCTAACTTTGCCATATGCCAGGATTGCTGAATACCAAAGATGTCTCCTCTTAATTCCACCTAATGCCTCTTTCCTACAACACCATGTAGTACCTGTCTCTTTATCTCTCACAAGTTCTTTTTATCCCTGCTTCCTCCCTTTCTCACTGCTTTCCTTCTTTTCTCTTCTTCTTTTTTCACTTACCTACCTCATTCTCTGTGCCTTTCTCTCTCTCGATCTGCAACAATGTCCGGTGATGAAAAATAACTGCTTGCCCCCAAAATGAGGATCCAGCACCAGCATAAATTAAGCACTGGTGACAGCTGACCAGATTTGGGTGTCTGGAAACAGACAGCTGCACCAATGAAGTGACTGTAAATAAGATCTCTGCAGGATAAAGGGCATTGCAGCACCTTGTCTTCCTGAGAACATTCATGTGAAAATGGGGCATATTTACAATATTTTGACGTAGGGAGCACCACAAGCCTTCTAACGGCGCAGTCCTATGTCAAAAGAAAAGGGCAGGTATGCTGCTTATATACAAGATGCTGCACATTCCTGTCCTTTCTGCCAGCACTGGCACACAAATTGCAGTCGAGTGCTAATGCAGCCACCCTTGCACCATGGTGCAAGGGTGTTTGTGTTGTTGGCATGAGTGTTTTTGTACAAGAAGTAATACCTTCCTGCACAAAAACAATCAAAGAAGGCATTTTCCGCATTCTGTGTGTTCTGCAGAATGCAGCAAATGTGGAAAGAGGAAAAAAACGAGGAGAACTGTAAATATTTCTCCTTTTTCTCACCTGCATTGGGAAGGGATTAGTTTTGGTGCTGCTCCATATTTGCGCTATGTTGTTAATCTGGGGCAGTGTAAAAAACATGGGCCTTATTTATGAGCCCTTTACGCCACTATTGCATCGCTTTTCATGATACTGCGGCGGTGTAAATTATGTGCCACACTACGTCATACTTACAAAGTGATGTATCTAGGCAGATCCGTCACTTTGCCCTGCACCACATTATATCTACAACGTGTATAATGTATGCATGGTGGGCGTTCTGACCCAGAAAAAGCTCATATAATTTTGTCGTGAAATCTATGAGATTTCACGGCTACACTTCTAGGACCCCAATGCCTCAAATCCTTACGCCTGCTAAACAGCAGGCAGGGCCGGACTGGCTACTGGGCAGTTAGGAATGCTGCTGAGCTGGGGGCTGATTTCGTTAATGGGGACCTGCGTGAGCTAAACGAAATTCGTTTTGCTTTCAGTATTTCGAAGCACACGCAGGTCTCCATGGACGAAATCAGCCCCCACTGCAGTAAAATCAGGCAGCAGCTCGGCAGCATTCCAAACTGCCCGGTAGCCAGTCCGGCCCTGACAGCAGGCATATGGAGTGACACAGGCCCTTTCACATGGGGCTTGTCCCATGTGAAAGGACACATTGCTGGAGTTGCATCTGTATCAGACACACCCAGCAATGCACCACTTTTGAGCCTACAAACATGTCAGGAATACTGATGTATCTTTAAATCCTTGCGACATGGAGTTCCATACCGTCAATATGAAGCATCCATGGTGTTGCAAGGAAGGCGCAATGAAAAGTTTTGCATCGCTGTTTTCATGCAGCGATGCAACACTTTTAATAAATGAGGCCCAATGGGTGTTGCATGGGAACTCCCACGGCCACACCCATGGAACAGCACTTCCACGCAGAGTAAGGCATTGCCTTATTCCATATTTACAAGGCCATGAAAAGCCACGCAGGGTGGCTTTGTGTGGCCTTGTAAGTAATGGCTGGCACACTGTAAATATGCCCCATAAGGCATTGCCTTACTTTATATTTTCAAGGCCATGAGAAGCTACGCAGGGTGGCTTTGCGTGGCCTTGTACATATGGGCCTGTACACTGTGCCACCCGAGCATAACAAAGGTGACACTCCGGTGGCGTAAAAGTGTAGCAGGGGCATCGAAGATATGCCCCTCCAAATCTCTGGGCATTTTGCCACAGAGATTTACTCCACTTAAAGTTTCACCAATAAAGTGTCTTTTTAAGTGTTAGTAAAATCATTTACGAGTGCAAGTTTACATTTTGTGAATCCCGAATGTTAATTTTCACACATAATTAATGCTGTTTGAGCACCAAAGTACCACTTCGAAAACATTAACAATAATCACAACCGAAAATATGCTAGGTCGTAATTGCAAGGATCTTCCCAAACGGCATTGATCGAATTTTCCTTACAGAGGTACAGCGTGTGACTTACAATTAAAGTCTGCCACCTAGTGGATTTCTCAAGGAATGTGCTGCAATCTTTTAAACTTAATTCTTGCATTAGAGTTTACACTTAAATTAGGTCGCCCTAACACTACAGCATGGTAAGCACGAGACCCCTTGATCTCTTAAAGGTCTGAAAGGTTATCAGGGCATTTCCCAATGTGAGATGTAGGGAAAAAACATGGACAGACCGTGCCAGATTTTCTGGATAGCTGAATAATAAATATTAGCATACAATAAATAGAAATGGAAATAGTTTAAATCAGTGGCGTCACTAGGGTTGGTGTCACCCGGTGCAGGTAACTCATGGTGTCACCTCCTCACGACTTACCACATGGATCTCCTCAGCTCCGAGTCCGCCAGTGGACACAGATGGCAAATAACGGAAAATAAAGGGACCATACAGAATCCTTAGTAACATTTGTAAATTTATTTCCTATATTTACAAAGGCCATAGAGATTGGGGGTAGCGAGGGTCAGGGTAGGGGGGAAGAGAGGGCTTTCTGGGGACTGATGAGTTGAAGTGGATTTTTAGTGTTCATTTAAGGTCTTCCTTTGTACTGGTGGTAACCCTTCAGACGTTTGGATGTGGGTGGAGCAGTGCAGTCTGCAGGGACTTCGAGTTCCTTGCCCATCATGCCGCCTCGGTCCAAGACGTTCCATGGTATCTCATATTAACCAACCCACGAGTGGATGAGGTTATAAACGCTGAGATGGCTTCCCCTAGTCTGTTTCCCTGTCAGTAGCCGTAGGGCACTGGGCTGACTGCAATGAGGACCGAGGGAGCTTCCCTGGGTCGCGCGATTTTCCATTGGGCGGATTCTGAGGTGTAGACAATATCTTTCCTGTGATATTCCCCGGGTCTAAAAAATAACCACGGGTGGGCAGAGTACACTGGGCCCGGGTATAAAGTTAAGAGAATTTCTGACTCTGACTGTCCTCGGGCGGACGGGGGGGGGCCTGGCTTTGGGGGCAGTCACGTCTTACCTGGGTTCTGAGGATGAGTGAATTGAGTGCAGGCACGCGCCCAGGAGGAGTAGAAAGACAGTAGACAGACACAGCAATGCACATAAAAAATTTAGCGAACACCAGCTATGAAATAAATCATGATTAGATCGCTCCTTGACACGTAAAGCTCTTCTTTTTTTGCAGCACTGGAGGTGCCATCAGGGCCACGAGGTTTGTTATTCAGTCAATATTTAATAGCTTCCAGGTTTTCAGATGGGTAAATATAAGGACTAATATAAATGAGAAAAATTGGTCACTCAAGAGGATGCTTAAATATTAGCATCAAATGCCCTGCCATTTATAAGGGAAAATGAAGTATTATTGGCAGGCCCCAAACTGTGGTTGTCAATTTCTTTTCCCAAACTTCCCATTTTGAGGTTCACTGTACCTTTTAGAAACACA
This sequence comes from Lissotriton helveticus, assembly GCF_964261635.1. NCBI lineage: Eukaryota > Metazoa > Chordata > Amphibia > Caudata > Salamandridae > Lissotriton > Lissotriton helveticus. The sequence goes on from NC_136061.1 coordinate 1,414,246,630, forward strand.
GACTTTATAATTCCAATGGTTTGTATATTCTGAAGCATCTCTTCAAGCACATCACACACTGAGAAGCCCACCCAACTACGATTTAGTTATTTCGACCAACAGTGCAACACTTTTTTGAGAAATCTATTTTTTCTCTTTCCTAACCCTATTCAGTCCAAAGTTAATGCTCCCAAACATTTCCAAATTACGTTAAGCGTCACAGTGGAGCTCAAAGTGGAGAAAATGTATTGTGCACCAATTTAGGTATTTTTTCCGAATTTGGAAATAGAGCAAACAGGATTTACACCAGGACAAAATGTATTGTCCGTTACTTGTTTGTATATTATGAAATTAAGCAAACACAATGTTATACACTTTCTAATATGACAGAATGCTCTAAAATGAAGGAAAAATCTGTTTTATACAATTTTAATTAATTCACTTTTTTAAATTTAAGCAGCAAAATAAACCGCAAAATCTATTGGGTAGCTCATAGATATATGGGTCGTTTTTTCCAAAAACTCTTCTGCAGAAAGAAATTAATTGAAAGGAAAATGTGCATTCTATTTATTTTGTAATAAAAAATTGGTTTCCTTCATTTTGCCCTTTGCAAAACTGTTTATGCTGTAATGGCTGGAGCGAAATATATTTGTTACATTGCCCGTCCTGCTTGAGACAAAAATGAAGCCAAAATGGATTCACGTCTTGATTATAAGTTTAACGTATCATAGGTTCAGATTCACTTTCGAGAGTCTTAAAATGTGAATTTACATGTGCAAATCAGTTTACTCACACATAGTATTACACTGGATGGTGTACTACTCTGTGGAAATAAATCTACCCAGAGAGGTGGCAGTGGACGTTCCAGGACAGGATTGCCTTGCCGAATCGGTGATCACCTACATATCTATGAGTCTGTAACTAACTGCATCTCTGGAAGGCCTGTTACCATCGTGGATATGATGTGAGTTGTACTACTTTCAAAGGCGGCACCAACGTTTTGTCGTGGGATAGCATGGGAAAGAACAGCGTATGGTAGGGGGTTTTGCTTGCTGAAGTGATCTAAGAGGCACAACATGTGCACTATTGCAATCATGATTACGCACCGGTGTCTATAATACGCAATGCTGCTGGGAGCTCTAACACCCGTTCTGCCCCGGGGCACTGGTGTGATATGGTACAAGGACTATTTTGGGAATAAAAAAAAGCTTAAACCTATTACAGTGACAGGTGAAGCTTAGGGTGCCTCCCAAACCCAGCCACACTGTGACTATCTTCTTGGGCCGGCCTTGGTGGGGAGTGTCTAGGAGTAATGCGATTGCGATCTGATGTGTGCCACTGCACTGGCACATTTCTAACTGCATTCATATTAGGGATTCCTGTCTCTTCGCACAATGCGGTAGCTGTCGCTGCTGTACCTTCCTCCACTCTCCCGCCCTTTGGGGGGCTGCAGGCCGGGTCCGGCCGTCGTGCTCCAGGTGCTGCAAAAGGAAGTCTCCTCCTCCCCTCTCCTTCTGCTAGGTTTGTCGGGCGACCGGAAGTGTCCAGAGGCACAAACTCCAACTCCAGGGGCTCTCTCAGCTCGTCAGAGAGCCTCCCCTACAGACGCTTGCATCAAAGTAGGCCTGTGGCGCCAAGGCGTAAGGTATCCACGAGCTCACTTATTCTGTTTCGGGACCCGGATTCTTGATGTGCCTCAAGGAGTGCAAATGCCTGCAGTTTCAGACCAGCCACTATGGGGGCCAGGCCAGTTGACAAGCTCAGGGCTGGTGGTGCTGCGTGGCAAGTTCACAGTGATCTCAGGGCCCGAGATGGCCCCAGCCCACTCAATTCAAAGCTTGGCCCGCCCGGCCCGCTTTTTCGCCGCTACACAGATACCCCTCTCCTCAGCCGCTACGTACCAGGCTTGGCCCATTCTATGCCTATGATCGTACCAGTCTCCTCCAAAGCACTGGTGCGGGGCCTATGTCTAAGTTACTGCCCTCTGTCCATGCTGAGAGACAGTAGCTGGCAGAGGCCTGCATACCCTGAAAACACGGGTCAGTACCAACATGGTAAAGGTCATCAATCCTCTCACACTCAGCAGCATTCCAGGAATACTGGCAGCCCCCCTGTCCACACCTCCCAGCACACTGAGCAGCACGCTGTCACTTGAGCATACACCTGTGTGCTTGGCAGCCCTGGCACATTGGGTACCCCCAAAATACGACACCCTCGGGGCAGCACTGCTTCACCCCACAGGACATCAGAGACAGTCGCTGGAGGAACACAGACTGTCGCTGAAGAATTATTAAAAGCACGAACCATAAGGGTTTTAAGGCGCTGGGGCCGTCGGGGGGATTAAATGAGCTATTGCACAGAGTCAAATGATGCAGAGCTGCAGAGCTGATCTGCAGCCGGCGCCGGGATCGAACTGTGCGCCCCACGCTCTGGAGTCAGCCACCCGCGCCTCCTCCCACTCCAGCCAGACACCCTCCGGGGATCTGAACTTCTGCGCTCCTCACCTCCGCTTGGGCTATCCCTGAGTTATTCACCACTGGCAGTCAGTGGCACAGTTAGAGGGCCCGCCCGTGCCAACCATTAATTCTTATTGTAGCAGCAGACACCGTCGGCATCGGACGCACTCCCCTGCACTGCCGAGTCTCCTCCTACAGACGTGGTGCGTCAGAGGAGCACAGCGCGGCGCGGGGGCTGTCCCAGGGCCGTCAGCCTGTCATTGGTAGCGCTAAATGGCCCTGGGACCCACTGTGAGGCCGAGGCTGCACTGTGCAGTGCAGAGCGAGCCTGCCAGCCAGCGTAACCAGATTGGTGTCACCCCATAATGGGGTGACACCCGGTGCATTCCTCACCCCCCACACCCCCCTAGTGACGCCACTGGTTTAAATAGGGATTGGTTATCCTGATAATCTGACATGGATCTATTTGCACTTGACAAACGTAAATCACCTTTTATATAGAATGTAGTGACCTGCTAGGCACGTTCTAGTGTACTAGGTAGCAGGTACTGGTTTGCCAGCCACTCTGTTGAGGGCTGGCCATACACCCATATCATGCCCATCCAACACAGCCATCACCGGCTAGGTGACCCTGCCAATAAAAGAGCCCGAGTGCAAGTGCTCGAGGTCAGTTACTGCACCAGTACACTGTGTCTGTGTGATTCTTTTCTACGTATGTATGGGCCTAGTGCCCACAACTTTACAATAGACAACAAAACACCAGAAGAAGAACAAGACGGCAGTGGTAAAAGCAAATTGCTTGCACATCCCAATGAAGTCAAGGCAAGTACATAAAATAGAAAGGGTCCTGTGTGCTCAAGTGGAGCCACACTATGCCACCTAGTTAGTGTGTATACATATAGAAACACCGTTTCCACATAGAAATCAATTTACAAGATCCAGAGCACCACACAATACAGTCATTTGGATCTGTCTATTCCACAGACCAACGTTTAGTCAAAACTGATTCAATCCAAGAATTTTGTTGACGTGCAGGTCAAAGAAGAAATGGTCCATCCGACACGTGTTTTGTCATGATGACTTTTTCAAGGTTCTTCACTTTAAATCATACAGTGCAGAAGTGTATTTCGTCTGTACGTTTTTACAAAAATCCGAGGAAGTCCTAGGAATCCCCAGGACTTATTAAGTATCAAGTAAGGTCTGGAACCAAGTCTAACCTTTAGAAAATCGTCTGAGTGCCCCAAAGTTGTAATTTCAGGATAGCAAAGTAACTCGGGTTAGGATCGGCCCGATCGCAAAGGCGTTGAACCCTTTGCCATTCTGCAGAGTTTTCAGCATGTGAAAGTCTTAGGGCCATATGTATCAAGAAGTCATTTTGCGATTCTCAAATAGCGATTTTTGGCGAATCGCTATTTGAGAGTCGCAAAATGCTATGTACGTAGGATTTGCAATACATTTTGCGAATCCTACATATTCCTTGATTGCGAATCTCAAATTGCAATTAGCAGTTAAGGAATACCTCCCCATTCATTACTATGGGCCTAGAGGCCCATACGAATGAATGGGAAGACATTCTCAATTTGCGATTAGCAATTAGAGAATCGCAAATTGAGAATGCAATTTCCAGGGCGCAGGGGTGTCAAAAGGAGATCCTGTTGCACCCCTGAAATAAACATGGGTGCCCATGTGGCACACATACATGCCCTAAGGGCATGTATGTGCGTCACATGGCACTTTGAAAAATGCAAAAAAGTGTATTTTTCAAAGAAATCGCAAATTACCACCAACTTGAAGTTGGTGGTAATTTGCCATTTCTTAAGGCAAAATTACACTTTTTTTCCTAACATTGCATGTAAGGAATCGCAAACTTTGCGATTCCTTAAATGCAATCGCAAAATAAGGAATCACAAATTTTGCGATTCCTTATTTTGCACGCAGATTTGCTTCATACATACCATTTAGCAAAAATGCGATCGCAAACGCCAAAATTCTGCCAATTTCGGCGTTTGCGAACGCATTTGTGCTTGATACATATGGCCCTTAATGTGTAAGTGTCTCGAACACCACAGTTGTTCAGGCCAGTTGTGCCTATACATGCATGATATTAAAATGGTAAATTACAAAAGGAACACTTTATAAAGAACAGTATATCACAGTCTGTGAGCACATGGAAAACGAAAACCCGAATGCAAAGGCGATCTGTGGTTAGGCAAGGCATGAGATGCTACACACAGGACCAGATTTAAAAACTTTAACATGGGCACTTGCACAATGTAAAGGGGAGTGCTATGCGATCTGCAGCAGCACCAATGGCAACATGGATCTCCTTTTGCGCAACATGGTATTTGGGCCCAAAGTTGATGTAAGAGGTATGTTGAATCTGCACTGCGTGGCCTACCGTGAAGCCCCTAGTGAGTGTAACTGGCCGGGACCGGCACCTCTACCCTTAGGGCTCAACAGAAAGCTAGATCAGTCAAATGAAAGTAGATGCAAACAGTAGGCAATTTTAATTCTACATGATATTTCTATGCTGTGTAACCTGTGTATTTTCCACAAATGTATACATTTTGCTTGATTTAACCATCAAAGGTTGAATGTCTGCTTTTAGAAATTTGTACTGGGTGGTGCACCTCGAATACAAACCTCACACAGGACACCACAACATCATGCTAACGCAGGAGTTTTAGTGTGAGCATGGCCAAAGACATCCTGGCATGCAACTCTTATCAAATACAATCCTGCAACTTTTTCTCTCATTGGCACAGCACAGCACTGTGAATTTTCATAAAGCACTGCACCTTCGAAATTTTTGTAAATGTGGTGCACAGTGACTGCCACAGTGTGCTCTGAAGTCTATTTTTCAAGACGGAGAAGCATTATTTTCTGTTCTGATTGAGGCTGGTAAGGCATTCCAATGTTTATGCTGCATTGAAAATGGCAATTTTCTTCTTGAGATTTCCTTAGATCTAGAGATTGTATTGAAGATATTACATGAGCTAGGAAAGTTCATACCCAAAGATCCACTAGCCAATGTTTGGTTGCCCAGGAGAATTTTTTATTCTATTCTATTCTGTGTTTTTTTGTATAGTGCCTGGCTTCCTGTAGACTTCCCAGCGCATTCGCAACCACTGTGTACTGGCCTGGGTATGACACAATTCTTCGAATAGCCAGGTATTAAAGACTTTACAGAACAGGAGTTCTTGCTCCAGATGACATAGCTGCAGGGGAACAGAATTTCAGTACTTGGATGTCAGGAAAGAAATGGAGCCTCCACCCCAGCATGATCTCCAATTCTTGAAGGCCATTAGTAGGTGGCAGAGACTGATCTAAGAGGCATGCAGGGTACATAGGGAGAGGGCCTCTCCTGTTTATTGCCCTGTGAATGAAGCATAAGGACTTAAACTGCACCCTGTGCTCCACCGGAAGCCAGTGGAGATCCTTGAGAGCTTTGGTGGCTGACTGATATCTTGGTGTGTCTGTGAGCAGTCAAACTGCCATGTTCTGCACAGCTTAGACCCTTTTGATCACATAAGATGGTGAGCCAAGGTATAAGGTATTGCCATAGTCCAGACGTGCTACTACCAGAGCCTGGACAAAGATTCTCCTGGCTGAGAAGGTGAGGAGATTAAGAACTTTCCTCAGTAATCTCAAGGTGCCATAGCAGCCTGCAGAGGTTTTTCTAGCCTGCTGTTCCATTGTAAGTTTGAGGTCCAGCCATACTCCCAGGCTCTTTATTGGGCCTGTGAGGGCTGGTAGCTTACTTAGACAGTCTGGAATGGACCCCGGGAGACTGGCCCGAGGGTTATTCTTCAACACCATAACTTCTGTCTTGTCCTCATTAAGTTTTAATTCACAGCTGGCCATCCAACTGGCTACTGCTTGGAGGCGCGAGGTGAGGGATAGATGATTGGTCCAGTGAAATAGACATAACCAGCTGGGTGTCTTCGGCCTAGGACACCAATGACAGTCCAAATGATTGTACAAGATTGCCTCTAGGCAGTATATACAGATTAAAGAGAGTCGGACTCAGGGAGGAACCCTGGGGCACTCTATAACTATTATAGGTACTCAGGTGAAGAGTGATTGAATAGTATGATTGATGTTAAACCCGAAACGTTTGATCCTTCAAGACGAAGGAACGCCATTCCAGGGCTCTGCCCTTGACACCTACGTTGGAAACTCTGGAGTGAGGATTGCAAGGCCAACAGTGTCAAAGAGTGCACTTAGATCAAGAAGGATAATGGCTGCAGATCCGCCCCGATTCAGAGGTTTCCTTTGTTCCTCAACCACCACCAACAAAGCACACTCAGTGCTGTGTTGTGGTCTGGGTAGGGTGGAACACTGACTGTGATTCCAGGAAGGCAGAGATATTTTTATTAACATGTTTTTCCAGGACCTTAACTGCTCCTGTGAACAAAGAGATGGGCCTACTATTGTTCCGTGAATAAGATTGTTCATAGTAAGCAAGTGCATATCAAGAAGATGTAGTCACTGGTAGTCGATCCATTCTTCAATTATCGATATAGATTCATCAGGTGTATAGTGTTATTCCTTCACACTATATGATTTACACTTATTGTCCTGATAGAAGCACTCACTATGATAACTAGCTATGAGGAATTATTCCCTGATGAAGGGCAAGTGCCACAATGCATTGGGTTGCATAAGTAATAAGGGCGAAAACTGATATTATGAAGAATTTAAATCATATACCGTGAAGGAATAACAATACATAATTGATGAATCTATATCAACAAATGAAAATTGGATCGACTACCCTTGACTACATCGTCTTGATATGTGCTTACTTACTATGAACAATCTTGTTCTTATTGGTGTGCTCGTGGGGACATTTCTACACTTCAGGAAGACACATTTTTGCTTGATACACACGCCTTTTGATCAATAGGCACCAATCAAATTGCTTACAAGGATACCTATTGTTCCATTGCTGCACAGAACTAGGAGTTTGATTGTCTCTCTCTTTGTCCAATTTCTACAATTGTTTAAGCAGAGAGGGAAAAGGGAGGGATTCTTCAAAAGTGGTTTAACTATACCAGGTTTTCAAGGATGCGGGACCTGCCCACTTAAAAGAGAGAGGTTTAACAGCTTTGTCATTACAGCGACAATGTAATCAGCTCATTTTTGAAGGATATAATGAGGGACTGGGTCCAAGGGAGAGCCTGATTTTACCATTCTTAACAGCTCCCTAACCAGGTCTCCTATAAATTGAGGAAATGAGGAGAGCTGGCCCATTGTGGGAGAGGTGTGGCGCCGCGGCCAGGGCGACTGACGCTGGAATCTGGGGATCAGGGTTCGATCCCCGGCTCCGGCGGCAGGTTAGCCCAGCACCATGCGACTCTGGGCAATAGCTTGCTTAATCTTCCCGACGGCCCCCAGCGCCTAGAGACCCTAACGGGTGATTGTGCGCTATACAAATGTGGATTATTATTGTCAACACGGATGGAGATGTATTGAGAGAGAAGTTCCTTGTGTTGGTCGTAGCAGAGGAAAGGGAACCTGCCTTCTCCGGAAAAGAGGAATAGATGTCCACTACTATGGTTTTCGGTAAACAGCCTGAGGTCTTTTCTGAATTTGTATGATGACTCCGACGACTCTTGCTCTAGAGGGGTGAACCTTTTGGAGTCTGCCAACATGTTTCTTTAATATCCCAATGTCTGAATCTGATGACCTTTTCGAAAGTGATTTCTTGCTTTAATAATGTATAGGCTATTGTTTTCTTTGGTAGATGCTGTAACATTTTTAGGCTACTTATAGTTTGCAGTTACCAAATTAGATTACTTCATTTGCTTGTGTTTCAATGGAGAAAGATCAATGAAGTAACCGGCTAATATTCTCTTTTTGTGCTATCTCTTGATTATTTTATTCATATAACAGTACAATATAGTAGTAGGGATTTCAAGAGGTTTGTACAGTCTGACCTAGATATGCCAAATATAAAATGGAGGGCTTGAATTAATGACAATATGAAATAAGGGACAAGAAACAATAGAACACAATTAATGTGTCTCCTCAATAATATTAAGGATAACACGTTCCATCTCTAGCAGCTAAACAATCATAGATCCAGAGCGAGTTTCTGCTGGCAGAAGGAAACGTACATTATAAACCAATATAATACACTATTAACATTTAAAGACAACCTTTATTTTCCCCTCCCGTCTATGCAATGTTGTCATTGCAGTAAGGGGGAATAAGGTAGTCCAAACCCTATAAGTGCTATACAAGTACACAGCCGCCGTAGTACATTTCGAGGGAATTGCGGCAGTGATTCCAGATCCCTAATGGTTCTAGGGGGATCTCCTTTGAGCTATAATATAGTCATATTGGGTTGCAGAAATAGGGATAACAACCCAAATGTAGTTGATAGATGGTTGGGGAAGGAAATAGGGCTGTGGGCTAATGCCAAATGAGCCATTAGGTTAGCCAGGACAGCACTGGGTGCCTATGAAATAAGGTCAGAAGGGAGAGGAAACTGTGAGGGAACACAATAATATTGAGCTTAAGAAGGCTGTGTGGATTCAATTGATAATTAGAAGATTGGAATGTGGGGAGCTTCATTGAAAACAATGGAGTGCTCCGGGCTTCTAATGGAGCTCCAACATTCCAATGTTTGACTTTGTTGTTGCTGTGAACAAAGGCTTCTCGGAGCTTACGGGAATTTAAATCCCCTCGGGCTCTGAGAGGCATTTGTTTTTACTAAGTAGAACATTCTGCACTCTGTGGGTGAAATGTTCTAATACCCTTAGAGCCCTCCATAGAGGGCTCTACCGGCCCTTAAAGGCCTGCACCCTTGCTAAAGGCCCTCTCCTTCGACTCAGGCCTTTAACGCTGGAGCAGGCCTTTAATGGCCAGTAGAGCCCTCTATAGTGGGCTCTGAGGCTATAATGGATCCTTCATTATGGAACAGAATTTGGTGAACTGTAGTATACACAGGTTAGCTGACCTGGTGGACATCATATGCTATGGGGAAGGTACAAATGAATTGCTTATGGGTGACATAGTATTACTGTAAGGTCCAGCATCCTACTATTAGTATCCATAAATGGTTTTGTGTATTGACGATGTTTTTTGTTTTTGTTTGTAGTTTTATATAATGCAAACTTGACCCGAAACTGCCTTTTAATTTTTTAAGAGTTGACAATTGTCCGTGGGACCACTGCTTGCTCTCAAGTTGGTGGTAAATGCGAAGTGGTAACTGCGAATGCTTTGTGACCACATTCCTGGTCGCAAAAAAACATTCATACATACCAGTGCTATTCGGTGTTAGGAAGGGACGATCTAAACCAGTCCCTACCTAATTCTGAACCAAAAAAGCAGAATGCGATTTGGTAACAAGTTAAGAAGTAGCATTTTGCCTGCTGTAAATGGCAAAATGGTCGAAAATGGTTTGATGGACCGTTTGCGACTGGAAAAATGCTTTGTACATCTGGGCCTTTGGTCATATTTATGTTTTGGAGGCTTCTGCAATTTCCCACTTCTAACTTCTCACTGAGTCAACATTGTATTCAGTTCAAACAACTTGGGGGCATATTATCAAGAAGAGTGTTAAAATTATCGCCACTTTAGCGGCAGGAAACTGCAGCTAAAGTTGCGATAATGGGCTTGATAATATGCCGTTGAGAATTCCCATTGAAGCTCATGTTCACACCAGAACATGGGCTTCTATGGGAATTCACAAGGGCATATTATCAAGCCTATTATTGCCACTTTAGCGGCAGTTTCCTGCCGCTAAAGCAGCGATAATTTTAACGCAGTTTCTTGATAATATGCCCCTTGGATTTTGAACTAAATCAATTTATTTTCGAAGCAGAAACGAAAGCCAGTTCTTTGTAATTTAAAAGCATCAAGTAAACTTTTCTAATGCAACCACATTTAACTCACTGGACTATATTGGCAGTCAAACGATTTATAAATATCCAAAGAAGGATCGAAAAAATGCTCCTTTAAATTACATGGTCTTCTTCTCTCCATCACTCTCTCTCTGGCCTCTCTATAGCTCCTGTCCCTCCCTCCCCGACTTTGCAATGGCAGCAGGACTGCAGAGCAACACACCAGTGACGTGACGTTCAGGTTATATCCAGGGCGCCACAGACTCAGTGAATGGAAACATACCACTGTAAGCCTATGGTCAAACTACTCAATGTAACTCTTATTTCAAACCTTTCCTTCTTCCACTTTATTTTATTTGGAGGGGCTCAGTGGCCCCCACGACTAGGAACAGCACAAGTCACAGCTGTGCACGGTGAATTCCCAGTGGCAAACCAGGTCTGGTTATCGCGTTAATTCACGTTGTTTTAATCACTGTGAAAGAGACCCCTGTAGTCTAACTCTGCTCAGTCGTCTATGATGTCATGCGACAGAGACACAAGGACGCCCATACATGCACAGTTCAAGTGCAATTTAAGAGTGTTCACGTCAAAGCAATAATTGGGGACCGGACCCATCAATCAAAAGCATTTTTTCCATGACTCGCACGCAAGAGCAGCAAAATAACACTGAACGTAGAACTTGGTCTCACCTTCTTGTTTGTCTTGTATTAATTGACATAATAATTCCCTCCTGCACCGTTTAGCTCTGTTCGGTTGAGCTAGGGCTGGTGGTTATGTCCTGATCTCACACAATGTTGCAACTAAAATGTTCAGTTTAAATACACAATGATCCTGTCCTGCCATCTGGTGGCCATGAAGATATTTTTTCTCGATATGGTCCCACTGTTCTGGTTAAGGACAAACACAGCCTTAATGTTTCATATCGCTGCACGTACGGCCCTCCAAAATGTTACAACACATATTTATATTTATTTATTTTATTTGTGATTTTATATAGAGCGGAGATGGCCCAGTGGCATCGGAGCACTTTACAAGAGTACAGTTACCAAACAAATAGAGCAGTACAACATTGGAGATACAATCTAGGAAGAATTAGCAGCAGATAATGGGGATAAATGGGAGATAAGCTATATAGCTCTCAAACAATCAAATCATTAGTAAATGTGAGATACAGCATAGGAATATTTAAAGCAGACATTGAAGAGTGAATCATAGAAAAATGATTTTACCCGTGTCTTCAAAGAGAAGAGATTCGAGATTCCCGTTTCACATTGCACGCTTGCAGCTAGACTTCACAACGCGGGGATACAAGGAGCTGCCCTTGACTGGATCCAATCCTTCCTCTCTGGCAGAACCCACAGGATTCAACTGCCTCCTTTCCTCTCCGAACCCACGGAAATCAACTGCGGAGTACACCAGGGATCTTCACAAAGCCCCATGCTCTTCAACATCTACATGGCCCCCCTCGCCACCATCGTCAGACAGCATGGGCTCAGCATTGTATCCTACGCTGACAACACCCAGCTTATCCTCTCACTCAAGAAGAATCCTGAAGACACCAGACTCTTCTTCCAGGAAGGAATGAAGAACGTTGCAGCCTGGATGAAAGACCGTTGCTTGAAGCTCAACTCAGAGAAGACCGAGATCCTTATCCTTGGACCCTGCACCTCCGTCTGGGACACCACCTGGTGGTCCCCCGCCCTCGGGAGCCCACTCACCCCTACAGACCACGCACGGTACCTCAGCATCATCCTTGACTCCTCCCTCTCTATGAACCACCAGATCAACGCCGTTGCTTCCACTCGTTTCAACTGCCTTTGCATCCTCTGTGAGACCGTCAAATGGATCCCTCCAACTGCAGAAAGACCGTCACCCACTCACTCATAACCAGCAGACTGGACTACGGCAACACTCTCTACGCCAGAATCAACAGAACTCTTCTACACAAACTCCAAACCCTCCAGAACACCACAGCCAGACTCGTCCTCAGAACACCGCATCACAAGCACATGACCCAACACCTACGAGGCCTCCACTGGCTCCCCGCCGAGAAGAGGGTCCCCTTCAAACTCCTCACCCACACCTACAAATCCCTTAACAACATCGGACCCGAATACCTCAACGAGAGAGTATCCTTCCACATACCTAAGAGGAACCTCCGCTCTGCCGAACTCGCTCTGGCAGAGGCCCGCTGCATCCGCAGAAACAGAACCAGCGGGAGAGCTTTCCCCTACATCGCAGGCAAGACCTGTAACAAGCTCCCGGTGAACATCAGATGCTCCCTGACCCTGCAAACGTTCAGGAAGAGAACTCAAGTCATGGCTCTTCGACTGATCCGGAACCGCTCCCACCTCCCCAGTGCCTTAAGACCCTCATGGGTGAGTATCATGCTATATAACCCCCTGATTGATTGATTGATTGAGACGTTTTTTCAAGGTAGAATGCCATGTGGTCACACGGAGAGTGAGCATGAGAGAGTTCCAAATTCTTGAGGTGCTTCCAGAGCATGACTTGTTCACGTATTGCTCTTGTTTGAAAATGAGCGGCTCCAGGAGAAGGGACTGAGCATGGCTTGAACCTCGTTGTGAGCCTGAAATTTGAGATTTTCAGTTAGGTACACCGCAGAGAGGAGTGCAGTGCCTTGTGTGTGCGACAAACATTTTTAAACTGGGGTCTCACCTCTACAGGCACAATGGAGGGAAAGAAGGATCTGAGTGATGTAGTCATATTTCTTGTGGCCAGTAACAAAGCAGGCTGCAGCATGTAGAAATGCTCTGAGCAAATTTAAGTGAACTTTGGGGATGCCTGAGAGGAGTGAGATCCCATAGTCAAATCTGGAAAGAAACACAGCTGTAGAAATATCCTGTTACAAGATGAGCTCCCTGATCCCACAAAATATCCTTACTTGCAACTGTGTGCTCTTGGCCATGGGTGCAATATGACTCGGTAGGTTGAGTCAATTGTCGAGGGTCAAGCCAAGTCATTAGGCATTCTGAACAATGGAAGGTTGGCAGTCCAAGGCAGAAAGGAATTCCATCTAATTTTGAACAGATAGATTGGCTTTCCTTGGAGATATAAGTAGAACGTCTTTGTTTGCAGGGTTTAGTTTAAGTTTGTAATTTGACATTCATTACGGAATTCTTATCAAGGTGTTGTATAGGAGGGTGCTGTCATATTGGGATATGACCTTCAAGTAAATTTGGCTATAGTTGGTGTACAGGTGAAAGTAGATCCCAGAGTCACACAGAGAGCCTCAGCCTGAGCCTCAGCCTCAGAGAGCCTCAAGATGGAAACTGAATAGGGTTGTAGAGAGGATCAAAGCTTTAGAGACCACTTGTTGAAGGAGAACTGGTTTTGAGACAGCGGGGGCATATTTGCAAGTGCTACAGCGCGGCTCCAGAAATCATTTCTAATCAATACTCACCATTTCCCTGAAACCTTTAAACACACAAATCATGCATCAGTGAGGCCCATAACACTGCGCATTTACCCTGTTCACCTACACTTGGCTTCAAGGCTTTGGTGAATCGCAATGGAGAAATGCTGTAACATTTGGTGGAGCGTCTAAACCTATTTAACTAATTATTATTTACACCTGCAGATTATTTACACTTTACCATGGTTTTATTCGTACTTTAATCATTCAGACACACCACCATAGTGGCAATGGATCTGCTAGAACGAAAATTAGGCGTAGGAAGAATCAAAGACCAGCTTTTGCTTCTTCATTTATCTAATTTTTATTCAAAAGATTTAATGTAATAAATTTGCATAAAAGGAAATTTGCATTTATTCTATCATTGTTAATTCTCACTGAGCATTGCTATTTATTCAGGCAATAAATCAAGTAAAACTGTTTAACCATAAAGAGAAAAATTCAAGTTCAGATTAATTTCATTATTCTCTAAAATAAAACATCAAACCTTGGTCAATGCAACTGAAAGTGAAATTCTGCGTGAACAGATCAGAGAGACCATAGTAAAAACATGCATTTCATTCTAAAGATTTTTACACTAAAACCTGCCTACCCAGCACTAAACCCAAAGCTATACTTACTAACCCAAAGTCTCCTCGGACGCAGTCTCTCACCCAGGCTTAGTATCCCGCAAGGAAACCTCCAACCTACAGGGGTTATCAGCAAGCAGTCTGGCATAGTTTCAGGCTCCCAGCATCTCTGCAAACAGCTTCAGTGCAAAAAGCATCTCTCTCTGCTTTCAGCTCCAATGACCACAAACCCCAATTTTGCTCTGATATTGATACTGAATTTTCTGGCTCACTACCCTCAAATGTTTCAACACTTTCCGGTTTCCTTTCTCTGATTGGACATGACATTGCAATTCTTAGCTTTCAGGATGTTCGTGAATCGACAATGTATTTGTTCATTTTCAGGATGTCCATGAATAACTTGCTGATTAAAAGCTGACAGATACAAATTCGACTGTTCATACATTTCTCAAACTTCCAGGATGTCCGTGAACAACTTTGTTTGCAAACTGATAAATACACGTTCAACAGTTCCTGTTCGTCATTAGGCCTTTTTGTTTAAAAGTTCATTTTCAGTGATTCAGCTGTTTCCATGTGGTCATTTTTGAAAGGCACTATGCTTTTGTCCTTGGCAGACATTCAGCTGTTCTCGTGGTTATCACATTGGCCTGCAGCCACTTCACCAGCATTCATTATCAAGTGGCCTCGAATCATACTTAGCTGAGGTTGGGAAGTTGTCAGTGTAGCACAGAGCATGGACGAGTTTCTTTCAGCAAAATGATTTTAAGCCTTTCTACTGCGCAGAACCGGGAAAAGCGAAGCCATTTTGGAATTGGCAACCCACCAAAACTACGATAAACAGAAAAAGAAAATGTGAATACATAAAATATATGTGTTTTCTGTCCCCCAACTACCAGTGCTAATATTTACCCTTTAAAACTGTTACCTAGCAGAGAAGCATCACACTGCAAGCCATTAAAAATAAAGCAGATAAGCAACATGCAAATGCACAATGCACATTATAACACAGACATGCATTTTACACCACTTAAATGCACAAAAATAGATTAAACATGCGTTTTACATCACCAATTAATATGTTATTTAAACTTGTTAGTGCAAAGCATTTCCCACATGTAATGTGTGTGTTTTGGTTAATACACAGCAATCAAATTTAATATATTACTTTATTATGGAGGTGATTGATCTGAATGAGGTACACACAAAATCTTCTGTATCTCGCTTCATCACAAGCACCTATCGCCATGAGAACATCACATTTTCCGACGTTCCTGTGGCGATAGGGGCTTCACCTTATTTACAAGGCAGCGTTAAGCCACTTAACGTGGCTTAACGATGTCTTGTAAGTAAGGTCCCCTTTCACGCTATGCTTACCGTGAAAGGGGTGGTGTGGTGGTGAGCCTCAACAAGGCCTACCAGTGCAAGGGATTTGCCCTTCTCTGCACCTGAGACCAATAGGAAGAAGTTGGCAAAGAAACTGGAATAGAAAAGACAGAGTTTATTAAACCTCATGAGGTGGAACTACATTCACACAACACCCTTTAGTAGTGTGAGGTAGCACACTGCCTGGAAGGAGCTTGGTCCTTTTATACCCACACAGGGGCTCAAATGAGGGCGGTACAAGGTACAGAATGCTGGTTTGAAATACATACAAGGTCATACAGAGAGTGTGATAGCAACAAGTGGGAGGGGCTAACAGTTAGCTAATTCTGGTGGACACATCCTGACAATTACAAGTTGGGGACAGCTGTAAGCTCAACCGAGCATGTGCAAAGCAGAAGAGGCAAAATATATCTCGTCTCTAGGCAGATTTCAAGAGCAGTTGACAGGAAGGTAGGACAGAGCACATGGCGAGCATATGGCAAACAAAATGGCTGCCAGAAATATAAAATGGATTCCACACAATGGACAAGATAGTTTCTAAATACAAGATGTCTTCTGCTAATGCTTAACTTACTCTGTGCCAAATTACAACAGTGGGTAGTGGGTGTTGTGGTGAGCATATCACAACACCCATTAATTTTGATGCTGCCCCCTATTTACACGGGCAGTGTAAGTAGGAGGCAGTGCAAATAGGAAGCAGCGCCAAAGTAATGTTCATGGAGGTGTCATTTTATAACTTCCATGTGTGCTCCATTAAGCAGCACACATAGAAGTGACAAAACGGCATTTCAAGATTGTTTATGTGCAGGAAAGGGGACCTTCCTGTACATAAATAATCTTCCCCTGCATGCAGGCACCCTTGCACTATGGTGCCTGCGTTGGCGCTAAACTGCTAAGTGTAGCACCAGCGCGGGGAAAATCCCAGGGCTGCACCATATTCTTGTAAATATGGTGCCGCCCTGCATTTCTGAAGTGGCGGAGCGTGTCATTAAGCCAAGGAGGCTAACGACATGCTCCGTCACTTCTGTTGTAAATATCCCCCAGAATTCCCAAATGTCACTGTTTGAGAGCGACTCATCTAATCGGAGGTGAACAGATTGAAGGCTATCCCTTTAAATGCCTTAGACCTTTGTTCATCAGAGCATGGTTGACTGTGTTAAATGCAGATGAGAGATCAAGAAGAACAAGAAGACCTGAGTTTCCAGTATCAAGGATGCAGAAAGTGTTGTCCACAATCTGTAGACTTGCAGTCTCAGTGCTGTAGCCCTGTCTAAATCCAGATTGTAGAGTGCCAAAGAGGTCATTTGCATGGATGTTAAATGACAGTTGGGGTCCTATACAGTTTTCAATCACCGGGGTCCAGTGATTGTTTCTTTAGAATGGGAAACAGCAATTACAACAAATTCAATACGATGCATGCCATTAGAGCGCATGCGATCACAATGCAAATACCATCACATCGCAATGCCATTACAACGCATTGCATTACAATGTAGATGCCTTTACCATGCATGCCTTTACAACGAACTTCGTTGTAAAAGCATGAATGGTAAAGGCATATGTGTGTTACATGTAAGTATGAAGTAAGTATAGGGTTTAGGGTGGGTATGGGTTTTGGGGTGTAGGGGTAATTTTAGGGTTCCAGGTGGGTTTGGGTTTCGGGATGCCATGGGTAATCTTAGGTTTCAGGGTGGGTATGGATTTTGGGGTAATTTTAGGGTTTAGGGTGGGTATGGGTTTTTGGGTGCAGGGGTAATTTTAAGGTTCAGGGTGGGTATGGGTTTTGGGGTATAGGGGAATTTTTAGGGTACAGGGTGGGTTTGGGTTTTGGGGTGCCAAGGGTACTTTTAGGGTACAGAGTTGGTATGGGTTTCTGGGTGTAGGGGTAATTTTAGGGTTCATGATGGGTATGGGTTTAGGGGTGTAGGGGAAATTATAGGGTTTAGGGTGGGTATGGGTTTTGGGGTATAGGGTCATTTTTAGGGTACATGGTGGGTTTGGGTTTTGGGGTACCAAGGGCAATTTTAGGGTTCAGTTTGGGTTTTGGGATGCTAAGGGCAATTTTAGGGTTCAGGGTGGGTATTGATTTTGGCGTGCTAAGGTTAAATTGAGGGTTCAGGATGGGTATGGGTTTGGGGTGGGAAGGGTAATTTTAGGGTTTGGTTTAGGGGTATGGTTATTGGGGTGGTTAGGGTCTTTTTCGGATTTTAGGTGGTATTAAAAAAGATAAACACATATATATATGTGTGTGTGTGTGGGTGTGTGGGTGCGTGTGTGTGTGTGTGTGTGTGTGTATATATATATATATATATATATATATATATATATATATATATATATATATATATTACCTACTGGCGGTCGCCAGTAGGTATATATAGTTAGGATTTTTTCTCTATGGGTTTTTTGAAAATTCTATGTCTAATAACTTTGGCGTTTGTGGACGGAATTGGCTGAAATTTTCTGGAAAATGGCACATTTTGTTTCTGAGCAGCCCCTGAAAATTGGGGGGGGGGTTCGTCCAGGGGGGGTCGAGAAAAAAGGGGGGTCCCAAAACGTGTTTTTAACATTGAGTTTTCCATAGGGCGGTTGGCCTCACTTTTAGCCCGAACGGCTGAATGGATTTGCACGAAACTTGGCAAAATTGTAGGGACTGGTAGCCCGATGTGCCTTTTGTAGGTCTCAATATATGTGCTACAGTGGATTTTGAGAAATTAACGTTTAAAAAAAGATATATATCTGTAACAGCGGACCGGGCAGCGCTCCAGGACGCGTACTTTTCGCGCAACGGAGCTTTGTGAAGCGAAGCTGATTGGTTCTCCGGCGTCTGTCAACATTCCAAACAGTCCGTAGCGGCCGCCATCTTGTCTCTCGGTAGGATCGAGAGACAAGAGGAGGCCAAAGCGAAGGGGCAAATGACCATAAGGGGGAATAGTAGATCCTCGCTGACCCCCTAGGTTTGATGTGGAGGTTTTAAAAGGGCCCCGCGGGGCAAAAAAAATAAATAATAATAATAATCGAACGGCTGAATGGATTTGCACGAAACTTGGCAAAATTGTAGGGACTGGTAGCCCGATGTGCCTTTGCTAGGTCTCAATATATGTGCTTCAGTGGATTTTGAGAAATTAACGTTCAAAAAAAGATATATATCTGTAACAGCGCACCGCTTCGCGTACTTTTCGCGTTACGGAGCTTTGCGAAGCGAAGCTGATTGGCTCTCCGGTGTCTGTAAACATTCCAAACAGTCCGTAGCGGCCGCCATCTTGTCTCTCGGTAGGATCGAGAGACAAGAGGAGGCCAAAGCGAAGGGGCAAATGACCATAAGGGGGCATAGTAGATCCTCGCTGACCCCCTAGGTTTGATGTGGAGGTTTTAAAAGGGCCCCGCGGGGCAAAAAAAAAAAATAATAATAATAATCGAACGGCTGAATGGATTTGCACGAAACTTGGTAAAATATTAGGGACTGGTAGCCCGATGTGCCTTTGCTAGGTCTCAATATATGTGCTTCAGTGCATTTTGAGAAATTAACGTTCAAAAACAAGATATATATCTGTAACAGCGCTCCGCTTCGCGGAGATAAAATTATATCTGTATTACCTAGCTGTTGCTAACACCAGTTAGCGACGGCTAGTAGGAGATAGCGACCATCTTGGGCCCCACTTTGCATGTGAGTGATATTTATCACTAATGACATGCAAAGTGGGCATGCCAAGATGTTAGCGACTGGAAACAGTCGCTAACATCGCTATCTCCTATTATCAACTTTTGGAAATATTCGAGATAAGCGCGAATATCTCCAAAAAGTAACAGCTGCCCTGAGCAGTTCTTAGCCATGTTATCCAATGGGAGGTGGATAACATGGCTAAGAGCATTAGCTCGGTAATGCATGAATATCGCTGAGTTTTCAGCGATATTAATGCATTGCGGTCGTTTTTTATCGTATTTGCGATAAACCTTGATAATAGCAAGGTTTATCTGCGATCATTTCTGACGGTAAAAAAATCTTTGCAATGCATCGTTAGGGATAAATATCGCTTAACTTTGGTAATATGCCCCAACGTCTGTTAACGTTCGATTCGAAGGAAATCAGGAAGTGTTGAAAAACATTGTCTGCGCCATCTTGTCTTTTTTCAAATGCCACACTTTTGTCGTGCACGGCAGCCATTTTAGATGCCTTGACCAGACCCACTCTGTGCACGCTGTCGATCCTTAGCATGGCTCCCCACCCTCGCAAGCATCTCACCCAGGCAGTGGTCACCCCCGCTCTCTGTCTTATGCATGGGTAATAAACCTCCCCCCATCTGCGCTGCTCTTCCCTGAGAATCACACCCTGTGCCCGCCCGGCACCTCCCTTTCGCCCTATTCACTACCGCACCCTCTGACACTCCTTTTCCTCTGTGTCCGATTGTCCAGGCCGGTCCTAGGCTATCAGCTAGCCCTGCAGATGTAGTTTATGGCCACAGCTGTAAAGAATCACCCCTCTTCAAAGGAGTTATAGTAGATCAAGGCCCACACTCGATGAGATCCGTCACAGCAGAAGCGTTGCTATTATCTGAAAACCATCCTGTATTGTGATTGGGGAGGGGACCGAGCGTGAAGCGGAAGATTCCAGGGATGACTCTTTGTACATCAAAGTTTTTACAATTATGTGTCACATTAAAAATATATAGCACTCCGACAAAGTAGTAAGATTATAAAACTTTAATAATTTATAAATATATACAAGAAAACAAAAATAGTAATAACATATAAACATTTTTAGGGAAAAACAACGAAGTAGCGGTCGGCTGTGCGAATAGTCCCAACGCAGCACAACGTCCAGATTTCCGGCGTGGGGCGTCGCGGGGGGTGGGTCATCAGTAGCAAACTGTTGTGCGAATAGTTCCAAGGCAGCAGAACGCGCCGAAATCTAGATGACACGAAAGTGATGTCTAGTAAGTTGCCACCCAGCAAATAACGGCGTGGGGCGTCGCGGGGGGTGGGTCATCAGTAGCAAACTGTTGTGCGAATAGTTCCAAGGCAGCAGAACGATGGCACCAAGGTGATGTCCAGTAAGTTGCCGCACTGGTTTTGGTATCCTACAATGCTGCTCCGAATAACGGCGTGGGGCGCCCCGGGGGAGGCGGCGTGAACGGGCCTCTCCAGGTGGAGTGTCATCTGTTGTAGTGGGGCGCCCCTTTACCGTTTCAGTTGCCATTCCGTCTGTTTTTGGTCCACTGTGTCAAAAGCCGCAATTCAGCTGAGTTGCGCCCACTCTTGCGGTGCAGCGATAGGCGGCTGTCACAGGACTCTCAAAATGGCGGCAGGCTCTTTCCTTTTTGGGCCTGGTCCACTGAAATGGCCCTGGGACACCTTGGAAATCGGACGCTTGTCTGCTAGGTCTTGGACCCCATTCTCGAAAGCGTCCCCTCCGCCTTGAGAATTCATTTGGGGGCCCCGACTCCTGCAGGCTTCTGGTGGGGAGCGGCTGCCATGATTGCTCGCGGAATGACCACGACGGAGCTACGAGATGGTGGTGCTCTCATGCTGACGCCAGTTTAGTCTGAAACATCCAGAAACAAGGTGGGGCTTTCATCGTTTGGGAAAAAAAAAGTTTTCATCCAATGAAAAGTGTTGTTTTTAGGTCATATGATCAAGCCTTCCATCATTAGGAAACCAAAAGTAAAATGAACCAATGAAAAGTTTTATAAACAAGTCACATGACCTGTTATGCGGCATAGGGTATAAAATGCGGAGAAAATACGTTGGCACGTGAGGCGGCGTCAGTAGCGGACCGATGTGCGAATAGGCCGAAGGCAATACAACGCGCCAAGATCCGGATGGCACCGAGGTGGTGTCCAGCAAGTTGCAGCACTGGTGTGGCCATCCTACAATGCTGAAAGTCGGCGTGGGGCGCCCCGTTGGCCTGTGAGTTTGCATCAGTAGCGGACCGATGTGCGAATAGGCCGAAGGCAGCACAACGCGCCAAGATCCGGATGGCACCGAGGTGGTGTCTAGTAAGTTGCCGCACTGGTGTGGCCATCCAACAATGCTGAAAGTCGGCGTGGGGCGCCCCGTTGGCCTGTGAGTTTGCGTCAGTAGCGGACCGATGTGCGAATAGGCCGAAGGCAGCACAACGCGCCAAGATCCGGATGGCACCGAGGTGGTGTCTAGTAAGTTGCCGCACTGGTGTGGCCATCCTACAATGCTGAAAGTTGGCGTGGGGCGCCCCGTTGGCCTGTGAGATGGCGTCAGTAGCGGACCGATGTGTGAATGGGGCCGAAGGCAGTGCAACAATATTTTCGGAATAGAAGACACCACTAGGCGCTGAGATGCCAAGATCCGGATGGCACCGAGGTGGTGTGTAGCAAGTTGCCGCACTGGTGTGGCCATCCTACAATGCTGAAAGTCGGCGTGGGGCGCCCCGTTGGCCTGTGAGTTTGCGTCAGTAGCGGACCGATGTGCGAATGGGGCCAAAGGCAGCGCAACAATAGTTTCTGACTGACACCACAAGGCGCTGAGATGCCAAGATCCGGATGGCACCGAGGTGGTGTCATAGTTGAGAGTTCTGAGCAGCGGTTGTAACACTGTCTGAAGCTTATTTGCAGCTGCTGCAGCTTCACTACGCGTCAAGATCCGGATGGCACCGAGGTGGTGTCTAGTAAGGTGCACTGGTGTGGCCATCCTACAATGCTGAAAGTCGGCGTGGGGCGCCCTGTTGGCCTGTGAGTTTGCGTCAGTAGCGGACCGATGTGCGAATAGGCCGAAGGCAGCACAACGCGCCAAGATCCGGATGGCACCGAGGTGGTGTCTAGTAAGTTGTCGCACTTCTGTGGCCATCCTACAATGTTGAAAGTCGGCGTGGGGCGCCCCGTTGGCCTGTGAGTTGGCGTCAGTAGCGGACCGATGTGCGAATGGGGCCAAAGGCAGCGCAACAATATTTTCTGATTTGAAGACACCACAAGGCGCTGAGATGCCAAGATCCGGATGGCACCGAGGTGGTGTCTAGCAAGTTGTGGCACTGGTGTGGCCATCGTACAATGGTAAAAGTCGGCGTGGGGCGCCCTGTTGGCCTGTGAGATGGTGTCAGTAGCGGACTGATGTGCGAATGGGGCCAAAGGCAGCGCAACAATATTTTCTGACTGACACCACAAGGCGCTGAGATGCCAAGATCCGGATGGCACCGAGGTGGTGTCTAGCAAGTTGTGGCACTGGTGTGGCCATCGTACAATGGTAAAAGTCGGCGTGGGGCGCCCTGTTGGCCTGTGAGATGGTGTCAGTAGCGGACTGATGTGCGAATGGGGCCAAAGGCAGCGCAACAATATTTTCTGACTGACACCACAAGGCGCTGAGATGCCAAGATCCGGATGGCACCGAGGTGATGTCTAAGTTGCGGACTGATGTGCGAATGGGGCCAAAGGCAGCGTAACAATATTTTTTGTATGGAAGATACCACTAGGCGTTGAGATGCCAAGATTCGGATGGCACCGAGGTGATGTCTAGCAAGTTGCTGTACTGGTGTGGTCATCCTACAATGCTGAAACTCGGCGTGGGTCGCCCCATTAGCCTGTGAGATGGCGTCAGTAGCGGACCGATGTGCGAATAGGCCGAAGGCAGCACAACGCGCCAAGATCCGGATGTCACCGTGGTGGTTTCATAGTTGAGAGGCACTTCATCTGCAGTGGGGCGCCGAGATCCGGATGGCACCGAGGTGATGTCTAGCAAGTTGCTGTACTGGTGTGGTCATTCTACAATGCTGAAAGTCGGCGTGGGGCGCCCCATTAGCCTGTGAGATGGCGTCAGTAGCGGACTGATGTGCGAATGGGGCCAAAGGCAGCGCAACAATATTTTCTGAAGAGAAGACACCAAAAGGTGCTGACATTCCAAGATCCGGATGGCACCGAGGTGGTGTCTAGCAAGCTATGCAGTTGAGTTGTTTTACGCACTTGCGGCGAATAGGTCGAAGGCAGCATAACAATGTTTTCTGAATAGAAGACACCACAAGGCGTTGAGATTCGGTTACCACCGAGGTGATGTCTAGCAAGTTGCCGCACTGGTGTGGCCATCCTACAATACTGCTCCGAATAACGGCGTGGGGTGCCCGAAGGGGGGGGGAGCCGGCGTGAATGGGCCTTCCTAGGTGGAGGCTCGTCTGCTGTAGTGGGGCGCCCCTTTACCGTTTCAGTTGCCATTCAGCTGAGTTTCGGCTGCTCTTGATGCTACAGCGACAGGCGGCTGCAAGAGGACTCTCAAAATGGCGGCCTGTTCTTTGGATTTGGGCCTGGTCCACTAAAATGGCCCTGGGACACCTTAGAACTCGGACGCTCGATTTTTTTTTCCTTTCCTGTACATGCAAAAAAAGGTAAATGCCCGGTACGTTACACGCTTCATCTGCCACGATGAACTCTCCAGAGGAACCGAAAAAAAATATTCATGTCATCAGTGATGTCATTTGAGATGTCATCAGTGATGTCATCAGTGATGTCATTTGAGATGTCATCAGTGATGTCATCAGTGATGTCATTTGAGATGTCATCAGTGATGTCATCAGTGATGTCACTGACCATGTCATGAATGATGTAATATGTGACATGATCAGCAGTGGATTGCGGGTGCGCGATATATAGTTAGTGCAACTAACTATATATGGAATTTCAATGGTTTTGTGTGAGTAAAATAAGGTTTTTTAAATGCTAATTCCTAACTATATATGGTCTATAACCTATGGTTTTTTCAGTGAATTTTCAAGGTTTTGTAAATGCTAATTCCTAACTATATATGGTCTATAACCAATGGTTTTTTCAGTGAATATATATATATATATATATATTACCGACTGGCGGTAGTTATAGTTAGAACCTAGTTTCCATAGGAAAAGCATTTTTTGATTTGCTAATAAC
This sequence comes from Lissotriton helveticus, assembly GCF_964261635.1. Taxonomy (NCBI): domain Eukaryota; kingdom Metazoa; phylum Chordata; class Amphibia; order Caudata; family Salamandridae; genus Lissotriton; species Lissotriton helveticus. Next base: position 1,414,271,185 of record NC_136061.1, read on the forward strand.
TTTGGCGTTGTTTGAAAAATCTTTGTGAAATTCTCTCCCCAAAAAAGTCTCTCCAGGTCAGCTCCTATCCTGAAAGTTTGGGGGTGATTCGTCAAGCCGGGACTGAGAACGAAGGGAGTCCCAAAACATATTTTCCCCATGTTAATTTCAATAGGAAATTTTGTGACGGGCTACAGCCCAAACTGCTGAACGGAATTACCCGAAATTTGGTAAAAAGGTAGAGCTTGGTTCAGAAAGCAATCTTTTTTTTAAATGGTGTAAATCCGTTCAGTAGTTTTTGAGAAAATCAAAAAATAAAAGTCAAAAAAATCAATTTCCCATAGGAAACTTTGGGCAAGGCTACAGCCAAAACTACTGAATGGAATTACCTTAAATTTGGCAAAAAGGTAGTGCTTGGATCAGAAAGCGACTTTTTTTTCAAATGGTGAAAATCCATTCAGTAGTTGTTGAGAAATTAGAAAAATAAAAGTTTTGATATCTGGGCGGAGCCTAAGTCCCGAGCACGAGCTTCACTGTGATTGGCTGCCAACACTTCAAACCAGGAAGTGTTGGCAGCCATTTTGTGACTTGGTAGAAGCGAGTCACCAGAAAACAGAGAAACAAAGATATAAAACAAGAGAAGGGTGCAGGGTAGAAACACCCTGACCTGCTCAGGGGGTCTCAAAAGGACTCCCAGGGCCCAAAAAAGCATTATTAAAAAAGAATTATTCCGGCGCAATTCGCGCTGGGTCGCAAGTTCCTGCGTTTTATTTTAATAAGGCCCCTGGGTGGGCTAGGTCCCGGGGGCATTTCTTAACTAATAATAGCGAGGGCCCGCTGGGGTCCCCGCAGCCCCGGGTCTTCACTCATGTTGGGAGGTTGATTCAGTAGGCTGTGGAAATTATATTGGGAAAACAACAATGCGCCGTATTACGGCCTTCCTTTAATATAATGGGGAATAATGTTTTACTTATAATGCAGTATTCACTTTTATCACGGATAGTGTCACTTTGTTACAGGAAATCTAATAATATGTGGCAAGGCGTTTTCTCTATCTGTGCGCGGAACAAATTAACGTTTAATTGACTGAGGTGTTCCAACAACAAGCTTAATGTTCATTGGCTGCGAACCATTGAAAGTAGAAGTGTTTCCAGCCATTCACTTCCCCTCTGCAGAGTAGCAAGGACATCTGATTGGCTCACATGTTCTAAGGAGGACCTTCCAGAGATTAATGTTCATTGGTTGTCAACCATTGAAAGTAGAAGTGTTGCTAGCTATTCCTTTCTTGTCCGAGGAGTAGGAGGGACATCTGATTGTCTGACGTGTTCTATGGAGGAGCTTCCAGAGCTTAATGTTGATTGGTTGCAAACTATTGTGAAAGTAGAAGTGTTGTCAGCCATTCACCTCCCCTCCTCCGCGGAGTAGGAGGGACATCTGATTGGCTGATGTGTTCCAGGGAGGACTTTCTCAAGACTTGATGTTGATTGGCTGTAAGCCATTGAAAGGAGAAGTGTTGTCAGTGATTCCTTCCCCCTCCGCGGAGTATTAGGGACATCTCATTGGATAACGTGTTCCAAGCGGGACCTTCCCAAGCTTAATGTTCATTGGCTGTGAAGCATTAAAAGTAGAAGTGTTGGCAGCCATTCCCTCCTCCTCTGCGGAATAACATGGACATTTTATTGGCTAAAGTGTTCCGAGTACAAGTTTGTTCCTTATTGGGTAAGAACAGTTCACTGTTGTCAGCCATTTTGTGATGCACTTCAGAGGAGTACAGGGAAACAAAGTAGTAGAGGGGAGGGTAGGAACACTATTAACTCTGTACAGTGGTCACAAGGTGGTGGACAGGGATTATGAAGGTAAAAATTGTTTTTTAAATATTTTAAGGACCATTTATATGATTGCCGTGGGGTGTACAAATCACGGCGGAAAAATAACAAAGTGTCTTCCCGTCTTCTTCTTATCAAGTTTGCGGGTGGGATACTTCCCAGGAGCACTACTTACTTATAATGTGGTGTCTACTTTTCTGACGGGGAGGTGTGGTTGTGCAGCAAAAATTTCAGTCTAGATTTCAAACAGTTTTTATTGAGCAATTACAAATAAACTTTCTTTGGAAACTGACGCTGTATATATCAAAGGGGTGACAAATAAAAATGGAATTTCATAAAATATCACTTAAGCGTAGCCACACCCTCCTTTTTTCTGGTATAGATTGTGAAAGTGTTGCCCCATATTCTTGATAATATAGGAGGGAATGTGTTACTTTTAGATAAAGCAGAAAAGAAGTGCTACAAGAAACACTCCCGCAGTACATCATCTGAGGCCAGAAGAACAAGTAAAAAACAGTTAAATACAAATGACTTCATATTACATAGAAATGTATGCATTATCATTTTTTTAAATTTGTATTCTGTAGAATTCAGGAACGTTCTGTCGTGGTGCTTAGAGGTCACACACTGTTCCGCTAACAAGTCACGTACTCTCTAAAGAATATATAGAACAGTACTATTATAATATACAGTGCTGGTAATATATATTCAATAGGGACAAGGTGTATAGGAACCGCAAATGAGAAAAATAGAAATTAGAAAATAACATTTAGAAATATAGAGTTTATCAAATGTTTAAAGTAAGAAAGTATGTATAAAAGCTATATTTTTTTGGACTGCAATTTCGTAAAATATGCTCACTGAAAAAATATCTGATCAAGTAAGTTATAAAGGTTAGTAAGTTGTATTTCAGATGGTGCCGACAAATCTCCAATTCCTCTTCTGTAACAATATGACACTTTATTACAATATACAAAGTGACACTGTTGTTACACAAAAAAGAAAAGCAAAATAAAGTTATGAATACAACAGAAGATCAATAACGAAATACTTTCAAGCGGTGAACATTTTAGAGCTTGTTTTCTCTCAGACTTCGAAATGAATAATTTTCGTGGCGACGGGTCATAAACTCCTCTGAGATCATAATGACTGTGAAAATTATAATATACATATTCACAGTATATGATCCCAAGGGGGAAACAGACTAACAACCAGAAGCTGATGACGTTGCGTATACATCTTTACTCTTGGCGCCGATGGGTCATGAACTCCTCTGAGATCACAATGACTGACAATATTATAATATACATATTGACAGTATATAATCCCAAGGGGAAAACCCTATAAATCTTTAGGGTTTGCCTCAAAGGGTTACCAACAACACCTCTGAAGTGAAGTACAGTGTCAATATTATATTATGCAAAGTCACAATATATGAGTTCATAGGAGCCAGAAAAGGAGCAATGTTTATTGTATTGTGTTTGTTTCTGAAAACAAGCTGCTAACGTTACCGAAAAAAGGCAAAAAGCAATAATACTTTTTTTAAAAAATACAAATGTTTAAATATTAACAAATAGCTATGTTTTATAAATATCTAGTATGCCATAATCAAACAACTCACAACTCCGGAATATGTTTTGTAGCTGCAAAACAAGAATTAAATGCTAGAAAATGGAACCTGCATCACAAAATGGACACGGGTAAATAACTGGCGAAAACGAAACTAATCAAACAACAGTGTTGTTTATATACATTTTGGTTATTGAGTAGTCTATGGAAGGAAGATGCAGCTCCACCCATTTAGATGTCACGTTTTACAGTTTACACATGCTCACGTTTTAATTGTTTAACTTGTGCACGTGTTGGGAAAAGTTACAAAATGTGAAGCTGTAAAGGTTTTGATTTCAATCGTAACACGTATAAGGTTCTTAATATGTACATACGTTGGCGAGCTTAAAAACTGTTACCTGGCAAACCGTGTCATTTCCGTTCTCATGATAAAAAACATCTAAATAGAAGACATAAAAAATAAATCGTTCACAATAGAAGAAAAAAAAATACATGCTAATATTTATCATCACAATGCATTTAAATAAACAAAATGCCAGCAGTGTAAAACGCACAGCAACCCCTGGAAAGGTGTGCCGGTGCTCGGGGCGTCGGGAAGATTAAGCAAGGTGTTGCCCACAGTGACATAGTGGTGGGCTAACATGCAGCTGGAGCCGGGAATTGAACTGTGAACGCTGTTGTTCGAAGTCAGGTATCATAGGTGCTGCTTTACACTTTTTCTACACTTATATGTTAATTACTGCTAATTAAGTTATAAACATTGTTAAATTATAAGTAGGGCTCCCTGTTTTCCGTTTCTACTGATTTTTACAGATAAATACAGACAGAAAACTATTTATTTTCCTGTCTGAATTTATTTTAAAATGTGGATAAAAACAGAAATTGGGTTATTTTTAGAGTGATTCTAAATGCTGTCAATCATGACTATCAGGCGTCAAATCAGATTCAGTTTCCATGTTTTCACACTGTCCAACCGAGTCCGAACCCAAGCCCGAGCATGCAAGCAAGCAAGGAAGACGCCGTACTGCTGCTCACGGTTCTCGGCTCACGGCTTTCACCTTTTGGCCTTTTGGCTTCAGCTGACTGTCTGCCACCACACAACCATTGAGCTATGGGTGAGGGTGGCCTCTCAAGTGCGGCAAAGTGTAACCGTGTTTCACCCTCCTCCCACGCTCCTGTCAACACTGCCGTTAAGAGCACGGCGTATGGAGCCTAGCGCCGGAGGAGCACTGGAGTAGCTGAGGGGTGTGGGGTGATAGCAGGGAGTTCCAGCGGTGTGCAGTGAGGAGCTGAGATCAGGAGCAGCAAGGTGAGCCTGTCACACCGAGGAAGAAAGAAGTACACAGGTGAGCCAAGGGGTCTGGTTCAGCTGGTGCTGTGCTGGTTCAGTATTGCCCTCTGCCTGCCGCCGCCCGTATACATTGGCGGGAGATTGACCGCGGACATGCCGTGGACTTGCCTGATTGCAGACTGCAGTAAGGTGGGTGCAGCTGCTGTGTGGCACGGTGTGGCAAGGTGATGCAGTGCAGTCCAGGCTTGCCTCAACTTTTGCCCCACCTGACCATTGTGCCCACCTCGCCCCATTCTGGGGACTCAAAGTTAACAGCGGATAACTGTGGAATCTGTGAGCAGGACCAGCAAGACTAGCAGGATCAACAGCGTCACCTGCTCCATTCACAGTGAGTGTGCCCATCAGACCCCTCGCAGGCCCCTGCAGAGGGAGGGGGGTAGAGGGGGCTTCCAACCAGTGCCCTCACAAGTAAACCAGGGAGTCAGAGAACCAGTATACTAGTGCACCAGTGTACTATTGCCGCTTCGTTATTTGAAGAGGACGCCTGCAATGCACAGAGTGGGACTGCAAGTCCCAGGGAGCCCGGAGTTACTGGCCCGCACCTGAGACCACTTGCCTGCACCTTTAAAACACCTCGCGCTCCCGGTTCGCGGGACCCGTGTGGGTGCGTGCCGGAGCGAAGTCTGGGCCAAGGGTGAGTCCGTTTGAGCCCATTAGAGGCCGGAGGAGGCTGGGCTGGCCCCCCCCTCTAACTCCTGTAATTACTCAGGTTAGTTGATACCTACGTACTACTGGCTTACTGCTGACTTAAATATCTGGGGATTTCCCTTTTCACTCATCAAATGTTATTTTTACTTTTCCCTTCCTCTGCTGTGGACGTATTCTGTTATTATGAGCACCCGCAAGGGGAAGGGTAAATCTGTATTCCCTGGTGGGAGCGTTGTGGGGACTTTGGTCCAATTTTTGATCAGAGCTAAATCGGTCTTGGCCCGCGAGATAGCGTTGACCGAGCGACGTCTCTCTTTAGATTTTCCACAAGGTAAATGCTCATCGCTGGGTGGTCTGAAATCTGTACGTACACCTGAGCATTCATCGACTCCAGACATTGATTCTCATGACCTAGTGAGAAGTGCGACCCAGATTCCCCCGACCCCCTTGGATTTCTCAATAATAATGGAGGATTCAACAAGTCCTCCGGCTACGGAGAATGCCTCAGAAGGTGCACCCAGAAGTATAGCTTCACGTATTGCCACAAGGTCGGCACCCAAACACAAACCTCCGTCTACGGACTTGCCATCGGTATTAGAGAGGAAGAGGGGAGGGGGCCCGCAAAGGTAGAAAAGCACAAAAAGGCCTATGTCTAATAGGAATGGCGGGTCTCCATCTTCATTGTCATCAATCCCCCTCCCTGAAAGTGTCGGCAACGTTGCTTCTAATCAAGATCTACATACTGCTCTGCCTCTTGATACTCACAAGGCTCTGTTGGCCAAAGTGGGGGCTTTTATTTCATCATCTTTGACCCCAATTTTGGAAAGACTTACGTTGATTGAGGACAGATTAACTAACTTTGAATCAGAAATTGTACCCAATCTTTGTATTATTAAGGACACTCTGGGAAAAATTGATCGACCCCCTATACCTGCTACAAATGTGTTGTGCAATCCAGTTATCCCCAAGTCTATTCCCGCAATTCCCCTTTCATCTAATTTAATTCCTGTACCACCTGGCATTAATGATAGGGCGGGAATAGACTGTGTTGTTGATCCAGTGCCCACGAGGGTGAAATAGGGAACATGTCCAGCGAGTTTGCTCAGCTTATCCCAAGTACCCCTAGGGAGGAGGGCAGTAGGATCCGGGGTGGGATACTAAGCAACCCCACGCAACAACATCCTGTTTGTGGGACAGGTAACTAACCTACCACTGTTCATGGCTTTTCAGATTGTGATTATCCAGTTGGCCTGGATTACACTCCTTTTTAACCTGCACTACACTCTATTTTAAAAAGGTCCTGAGGAAAGCCAGATTTAGTTTAAGGCACTGGCTGAAACATGTCGACCAACTGATGGATGTAGGAGGAAGTAACTCGCCTCCCTTAAACACCCCCAAGCTTTATTTTAACCGCTGATGGGGGCCCAGTTATTAAAATTTAATTTACCCTCGGGTACTGGGACCCTCGCCAAGCCGTTTTAACTCACACTTCATTTTACACCTCACACTGCACTCTCAGTAAAATACCAGCTCCGCTGTAATCAGACGTCGCAGCACACCCGGGACACATTAGGTGTCACTGGGTGGGCCCGATGATGAAGCATGCCACCAACCAGGTTGGTGGGTGAGGGCTTCATGAACTCACCAACAAGGTGCCCATGACAAATCTAATCAGAGTCCTAACAATATTGGTCATATTTAAGCTAGTCTCTTTTGATAACACATGTTGTTAGATTCCCACTGGAGTACCCACGGAGTAGAAACCCCGCAAATCACACAGGGAAAATCTCCCTTTTGCCACTGGGGTTTTTTTTTATAGCCCGTACCACTACACCACGTAAGGGGGGGGCCTTTTGGCATTAAAAAGACCTATAGACGGTCTCTTTGACTATAACCATGCCAACAGGTATGCCCCTTTGTCTGGCCTAGATGCATGTGATTGACTGCCTCCCGAACTATGGACGGTGGCAGTGGATTCTATTATCCAGCCAACTGTTTCCCTTGTGAACGCCTTATCCCCTCAGAGAGGTATTACAGGGGGGCCTGTGCACATCGAGGCTTCAATGTTGATAGAACAGGGGGAAGGTCCCACTCCTAGTACATTAAGGGGCAGATTTACAAGCCCCATGCGCCACGTTTACGCCACTGTTGCGTCACGCAAGGTGGCGTAAACGTGGCGCAGCCCTACGAGGCATTTACAATGTGACGCATCTATGGAGATGCGTCACGGTGTAAGGCCCTGCGCCACATGAAACCTGCGTCAGGTTTCATGTAGGTGTTCCGGTGCAGGGGGGGGGCATTCCGTCGCAGGAACGCCCCTGAAAAGTGACTCAGCTTGAAGCAGGTGTAAGGCTTGACGCACCACGTTAAAGATAGGGCAAGTTGGAAAAGTGCTGGAGTTGTGTGCCGCACGCAACACAACTTCAGCACTGCACCAACTTTACACCCAAGATGCGACACGCATCTGTTCATTCCTGCGCCATCGTGCGCCGCATTGTAAATGCGGCGCATCATGGGTGGGGCAAGGATGAACTTGCGTGCCGTATCTTTCCTGGCGCATCTCTGCCGATTTGCAGAGATGCGTCAGGCAACGTAAATCTGCCTCTCTGTATATTATCATGGAACATTGCTGTCCTTTTTTCGAAGACCACTTCTTCTGATTGGATTACTTTTATTGAGCCTTTTGATATCATCGCCTTTCAGGAGACCTGGTCTCTGAGTCAGATTTTTCATCCAGGCTATCTGACTTTTGGTAAACCAGCAATTGCAAGTTCCAAAGGGCACCCCTCAGGAGGATTAACTGTTTGGGTCAGACAACAGGTGGGGTGTCAGGTAAAAGAACAAGGGATAGATAATCCGGATACTCAGGCGCTTAAAATAACCGCCAATGATGAACCCGATTTTATATTGATTAATGTATACGCAAGAGGGATGGTGGGGGGAAAGCCTCTCCAACCGTCTCTAGTTTAGATCAATTCATTAAATCTTTAAAAGGGACAAGTAACTGGGTTATTGCAGGAAATTTTAATTGTACGTTCGAGCCACTTGGCTTAGAAGACGGCTGCCTCACTGGCGATGAGAATACAACATGGGGTGTGTGGTATATAAATAAATAATACCGGATCTAGGTTTGACTGGACGTAGCAATAACAGATAGCTCAATAAATAAGAGTCAAGATTCGAGGTAGTAGGAGTTTGCAGGTTTAATACAGCATAAAAGGACAGGAACAGGACAACCTGCACGGGAACAGGATGGCAGCGCTGCCGGGGGCAGGATCAAGGAAAAGGAATCGGCGTCACATTTAATAACAGTACACAAGCATATATACTAAAACAGTTGCATTACAGTGAATACAGTAGGCGGAGCAGTGGGTGTGGTCAATAGCAGTCGCGAAAGATAAGGGTGAAAGTGGGTGTAACAAGAGGCGTATACATGGACATGTGATGTAAACGTAACAGAATATGTCATAAATGGGGCGGAAACATGGAGGGGGCTACCTAAGGAGCCGGGACCTCTAACCTAATGGTGCGCGCAAACTGACAATGACGTGTTACTAGGAGAAGCTGGGGGCTATGAACTCTGCGCTAGGAGTAGAGACTGAAGTCTGGAAAGTCAGGGCGACATGTACCTAAACCCTATCTAGTATCTAATGTTTAGAGGACATGTTGATATAAACTAAGAGTCAGGAGGGGAGAGGCTAACAGACTCTAAGACTGGAGCATGCATTATTCTACATGTAGTGCGTGATGAAGAATATTAAATGACCATTAAATGCAGTATTTCTCCTACATGGAGACGTAAAGGCTAGACAATGACGGAAACTATTGATGCGATTCAGTAGCTTAGGAATGCAGAGAAGGAGGGCTGGACTGATAACTAGAATCATAACATACTTTTGGCAGACTAGCAGGCAGAGCCAGGCCGAGCCGGGCACTGTGGGGCAGGAAGTAAGTGAAGGGTCGAGGATACAGGTGGGGGCTGTATCGCTCCTCAGTGAGGGTTCAGGAGACAGGAGCTGAATCTGGTGTCCGGGCCCTTTTGAGGCCTAGAAACGGGGACTTTACAATGAAATAACGTGCACACTGGGAAACGTGGCAACGTAACTTTACATAGGCCTGATATTCATAGTATTCACGAAAACTGGGAACTGGCATACTAGAGATGGACACAACTGTAATTGCGTCTTTAATCGATCATAGGGAAATACATATGCATATTAATCATGCACACATAACATAGGGTGGGGAACACGTAGGGACACAGAACATGGCAAAATTTACTTTTCCACATTCCCTCCTTGTCACTACGTTTCCATCAGGAAACATCAATATTCATGATACCATCTATCATTTCATACAGTATCATTTGCTCGTCTCGAATCGTCTTGGAACGGGATTTAGAACGGGACTTGGGACTAGGAATACAAGAGGTAGCACAAATGCCACAAATCGCAGGGCCACATTGTATACAGAGGCAGCAACTGAATATGATCGCTACTGCAATACCTAGAAAGGACAATACTTTCCATCCCCAGGCGGAAATTATACTCCAGAACCAACCGGACCATGTCCAGGTGCCTGGATCTTGGTGTAACAGATGGGCAATTTTATGGAGTCTGGTTATAGCTGAATAAACAGACGGCGCGTTATTTGGAATGAAAATGCAGCAACTAGATCCGATGACTCTACATGCCCCGCCCCTATCGGCCAGTATGACGTCAAGGACGAGACGATTCTGGAGCACGACAATTCTCATAAAGGATTGCTCTTCGGTTAAGTTACCTAGAGCAGAAGTAGTCTCAATCACTACTGCTTCGAGGGTTCTCGTTAATCTACGTATCAGTTTACTATTCACGACAGTACCTAAATAGGGGAAGACACCTTTATTGATATCTATGTATTGTTCTAGAGCAGTTTCAGTATAATCGACAATCGGGAGGTCTCTCTTGTGTCTAGTATGTACTAGGTGGGAATTCCTATGGTAGTCAGGTGGGGCTAGAAAAACTGGTGGCAGTAGGAAGGCAATGTAACAGGTTCCCTCCCAATCGAGGGGCAGACGAACATATGCGGTCTGACCACAAACAAAATAAGAATGACGTGAAGCTTTGAAAATAGATTTCCTACTGTCACTATACTTGACAATAGTAGTACAATCGCTATGGCCTACATGTACGGAACCATTCTTTCGGACACATAATTCACCTTTGACTGGTAATACTGACATAGAGGGTTAGTCTGGAGTAGTATCAGACTGAACATTCAGGACCATAAAATTCGAAGAATAATTACCCAAATTATAAACTTCATTTTCTAGATCTAACCCTGTTCTGTGGGGAAGACCTTGCTTGTCTGGAAAACATGTACTGTTAAGAAAAGACATATCTGTTGAGGATGACGTTAACGTGGACCATGCTCCACACGAACCATTATGTGAAAATGGATAAGGAAAAAGTGGCAGAACTCCCTTCGGTGTCTGGAAAGGGGGGAGTCGACCACACACCCAACAATTAGTGGCATTGCTGGTCTGGTGTGAATAATGTAACATGCGGATAAAGGAATTATTACGCATAGCAAGACGATAAGATAGTTCATGAGGAGGCAGATCACTAAACGTATGCTCTACTGTAACATTAGCAGACTTATTTACATGAGAAACTGGAAAACACAAATAAAATGCGTAACATGTGCAGGTAATCATAAGGCTGAGATATAGCAGAAAACATAAAATAATAGTGCAACTTTTAGAGTTCTCACTAACTCTCTCTCTGTGGGGGTCTATTATATACATGTCAGAAACCGGTCTAACCGTTTCACCTAGGGGAGGACTTAGACAATCAAACTGGCTGACTTATTTTACTAGACCTTAATTTTTTCTTATACTCCTGCTGCGGAGTTTTCTCTAACAGGGAGGGATCTGTATCATTGTCTTTTGCGGGACAGTCCTTAAGAATAGTACTTTGGCAATCCTTAAAATCCTCGGAAATGTTCTTGGAAACAGTCTTTAGTCCGTAAAATCTTTTCACATGAGACAGGTGGACCCAGCCCTTCCTGCCTTCCAGCTTGACGGCAGTACGGGTGGCCAGGAGGACCTGTTTTGGTTCTTTCCAGCGGGGCTCCAGCGGACTTGAACGATCAAAATTCCGGACAAGAACCATGCATCCGGGAACGATTTCATGCGGTGCCACCTCGGTATTGTCTGGAAATGCGGCGGCAACCTGTGAACGACAAGAGTGTAGGGCAGACATCAAGGAAGCTAGGTAATCTGTCAGCATATTACTTGAAACATCGGTAATACTTCGGGGTCTAGGTGTACCCCACATATTAGGGGGGCGGCCGAATACGACCTCGTACGGGGACAGACCTGATCTGGAATGTGCGACCATGCGCATATAAAACAAAGCGACTGGCAGAGCTACTAGCCAGTCCACACCTTTCTCTTTACATACTTTGGCGATGCGGATTTTCAGGGTCTGATTATGTCTCTCTACTAGACCGGCTGCTTCAGGATGGCGTACACAATGGAACTTCCACTGGTACCCTAACAAAAGGGAAATATGTTTCATAAGCTCAGATGAGAATGGTTGGCCGTTGTCAGAATATACGACCCTAGGGAGTCCATAACGGGGGAAGAATTCACGAACCAACTGCTTGGCAGTGGTCGCGGCTGTGTAATCTGGAACTGGATATGCTTCTGTCCACCTGGACAAAGCGCATACAACTACAAGGACATACTTGAAACCTCGACATCGCTCCATCTGAATATAATCCATCTGGAGGACCTCAAAAGGGTGGTCAGGGGGCTGGAATCCACCTTGTTCCACCGGGACACTTTTACCTGGATTAAACTGGCAACATATCATACAGGTACGGACTTTCTGCTTGGCTGCAGCTCGTAAATGCTTGTTAAACCAAATGTTCTGGATACTGTCTAACATAGCTTTTTCTCCTAAATGTGCTGGACTATGTGCGGTATTGATAATGACTTGAACCATAGAGTCGGGGAGAAACCATGTGGCTTTTCCCTTCGTTACCCATCCTTGATCTGTCTGGACCCCTCCTTGTTCGGACCATTTCTTGATTTCATCGGGAGTAGCATGTAACTGGATATCTATGACATCTTGAGTGGGGTCCTTAACTGTCATACAGGTAGTCGGATCTGGAGTATGTGTCGGATTAACTGAAACGTCTGGAGTCTGTGCTGTAAGCTTGGCTGTGCGATCTGCTAGATCATTACCTTGAGAAATAGTATCAGTAACTTTCGTATGTGCTTTGCACTTCATGATAGCAATAGATGTCGGTAAATGTATGGCACCTAACAGAGCTTGAATAAGGAGACCATGCTGAATCTTGGTTCCATGAGAAGTCATGAAACCTCTCTCCTGCCAGAGCACTCCAAAGTCGTGTACGACTCCAAATGCGTAACGTGAATCTGTGTAAACATTGACTTTCAGGTTCTTGGCGTGTATGCAGGCTTGGGTCAGAGCAACTAGCTCTGCTGCTTGAGCAGACAGAGTGTCAATACGGTGTGTTTCTATAACTTCAGTGTCAGTAGTCACTGCATACGCGGCTATTAGTTCTCCTGTACTTGTTCTCATACATGAACCATCCACATAAAGTGTCAGGTCGGGATCTGGTAATGGAATATCTGTCAGATCTTGTCTTGGCTTAGTCATAGTGTTAACTACTTCCACACAGTCGTGTGTGGCAGGACTCGAATTAACTGACGGTAACAGTGTAGCAGGATTTAGAACGTTGCAGCGTCTGATTTCTATGTGTGGCTGGAACAGTGTCAGTTCATAACCTGTTAAACGTGCAATTGTCAAGTGCTGAGTCTGTGTCCGGTTTAAAAGAACTTCCACGGAGTGTGGAACTTGTACTGTCAGGGAGTGTCCTAATACTATGGAATCACTTTGTCTGATAGCTAGTGCTGTGGCTGCAACTGACTTGAGGCACGCAGGCAGAGCCTGGGCTACAGGATCTAGTGTGCTCGAAAAATAAGCACAGGGCTTGTATTGTCCTGCTTGATCTTGTGTGAGAACAGATAATGCTGTACCTTCGCGTTCAGTGACGAAAAGTGTAAAAGGCTTACTGTAGTTCGGTGTAGCTAGAACTGGAGCTTGGCATAAGGCTTTCTTTAACTCATTAAAACTAAGTGTATGTTCAGATGTCCAAGGGAGGACAGTCGATACAGCTGCCTCCTGTGTCGTTAACTGTATCAGTGGCTTGGCTAGAAATGCATACTGAGGAATCCATTGTCTGCAATAAGAAGTAAGGCCGATAAAAGCACGTACCTCCTTCTGGGTCTTGGGCTGAGGAAGACTCGCTATTAACTGGATACGGTCTGGTGTCAACTGCCTACCCCTCTTGGACAGTAAGTGGCCTAAATAGATCACTTGCTGGACACAGAATTGAAGCTTCGAAGGGGACACCTTGTGCCCCATCTCGGCAAGGAAATACAAGACTGTAAGGGATGCTCGCTCGCAAGCACGTTCAGAACGGGCTGTGATCAGTAGATCATCGACATACTGGAGCAGGGCAGTGTCAGTTGGCATGTGAATGTTGTCTAGTTGTCTCTTAAGTGCTTGACTGTAGATACTAGGACTTTCTGTGAAACCTTGAGGAGCTCGTGTGAATTTATAGCTCCTTCCATTTAAACAAAATCCGAAAAGAAACTGGCTGTCTGGATGAATGGGGACACTGAAAAACGCGTTCTTGAGGTCTATGACTGTAAAAAATGAGGCTTCGGAATCAATGGCTGTCAGTAGGGAAGAGATATCTGGGACAACGGGGTACTGGGGAATAATACATTTATTGAGTTCTCGAAGGTCAATCACTAATCGATATACTGGGGGTGCATTTGGATCAGTACGTTTCATGACTGGAATGATCGGAGAATTGCATACATTGGAGTCAGTTTCTACAACTACTCCTTGAGCCATGAGCTCGTCAATAATTTTGGATAAGGCTGCTACAGCCTCAGGTGGCAATCTGTACTGTCTGATTCGTGGTAACACTACACCTGGCTTGAGAGTCACACGATGGGGTGTGATTTGCATATAACCTACATCAGTTGGACCTTGCGCCCATAGATGCTGCGGAACATTAGACAATCTTGGATCAAAATCTCGTAATACATAGTGACCCTTGAAGTCACGTAGGAACAGTCGTATTCCCTCTGGGGAGCAGCAAATAACTGCACCTAATTCTTTCAGTGTTTTAATGCCTAACAAATTTTCTGGACATGACTTCGTAAGTAACAGATCAGTAGTGCGGGACAATGGACCTACTTCTAGAGTAACTGGCTTAGATATCTCGTTTACAATAGGCTTTCCTGAAAATCCAAGGGAAACATTTCTAGAGCCTGAGAGCGGAGCCCCTGGAACTTCGGCGTGACTAATGGTGGTCCTACTTGCCCCTGTATCAATCAGAAACTTTCTGTCTTTCCCTAATACTTGACTATGAACATAGGGACCCTCTTGATCTACAGGAATCTCGATGAGAGGCAAGCCTACCTCCCTCTCTAGGCTGTTTCATGAATATGGCTGATACTCTGGATACTCGGACTGAGCATACTGGTACATCTGCTGTGTAACATGCTGTGTTGCAGCAATAGGCTGCGGTGCTGGAACTGTCTGTTGTGCATTCTGTGGCTGAGAAGTCTGTGAAACTTGTTCTTGTCTAGGCGGATGTGGTCTTTCTTTAGTCTTACCGGTAGCTATGTTGTGTTTCAGAACTGCACACTCGTTTATATAGTGACCTGGCTGTTTACAATAATTGCATGTCCCTTTAACGGGAGCTGCAGGATGACTTGCTTGATTCGGACCCCTCTTCTGACTGTCTTGTGGAACAGATTGTGCAACTAGTACTTTCATTTTCGTGTCTTTCATACGTTTCCTTTCATGATCTTGCTCTTCTCTGATTCTATTCTGGTGATACTGAAGCATCTGTAACATTTGGGACGGGGTATTAGCTTGCCAGGTACTTTCGACTTTCAAAACTCGGTTCTTAACTTGTGGACTTGAATTCTCGACTAATTTAGTAACAAAAAGATGAGGGTATGACTCGCTACTTGTCTTGAGGCCACTGTTAATACTAAAGCATTTCTCAAATCTAGAATAAAAATCACTAGTGTCTTCGTCTTGTTTCTGTTTACAGGCTGAGATTGCATCCCAGTCTTCCTTTTTAGTGGCTAATAATCTTGGCAAAACTTGTATTAACAGTTCAGGTAATTCTTTACATTTCTCTCCAAGACCGGTACCTGGTACTCGTATCTTATCTTCAGCTTCTAGAACTGCCCAATCGATCTTTTTCTCTCCCACCTCCCATTCCTTTTCCTTGAGTTTTTCATATACCCCTGCGGGCAACAGGACTTTTAACATTTTAATAATATCTGGATACGTATATTCTCCCATACGGAGCATGTCTTTTAATTCTCGGTGGAACCCTGCTGGATCTTTGTCATGACAGGGAATTAATTTCTTCATTTCTAAGAGTTCCATCTTTGTAATCGGGGTGTAAACAAACACTCGTTGCATTTCATCATCTGCTGTCCTGACTGGGTGTACTTCTCGTAACGGATTCTGTCTGTCTATGTAAAAGGGTTTACTTTCTGGAGGTGAAACATGAACAAAATGTGGGTTCAGGAACATACTATATTTATGACGCTGTTTTAGAATGACACTAATTAAATCTGTACCTAGACCTTTCCATCTATACTGGAGTAACTCGTTCAGGACATCATGTAACGGACCTGGATCAGAGTGTTGACCCTCATACAGAGTAATGAGGTGCTGGATCATATACATACCCACCAGTCGTTGCTCGGCTGGGGGCAGTTTCATAAACATTTGTGCCACTATTTCGTCTGGAAAAGTGGTAGAATCAGTAGTCCATCGGACTGCTGATCGGGCTAGTTCTTGTTCATGCATAGTACTTAACTCACTGTAACCGATTCGTGATTTCAGAATATGATCGGTAGCTTGAAATACTTGTTCTAGAGAACCTTGTTCTGGTGCTGGATGAGGAACAGTTTTCTTGTAGTCTAGACGTGAATGTCGGTCGGAAAGTCTAGTTCTACCTACATACGCTATTCTGGCGGTATTCTCGTCCTCTACCTCTTCAGTAGAAGAGTCATTTTCTTTCTCGCTTACTTGTGCTGCTTTACGTTGTTCATGTAACTTTATTATTTCTTTACGAATTTTTTTGTACATACTCTCTATACTACTGATGGTTCTGTGCTTACCCTCGGCTATATTATCACTCCACCTTGTCAGGATTCTCATTTCGGCCGGATCTTTGGTCGGATAATCTTGTTCCCTTATTAAACAATTAATCAGAAACTTTAATAACATGAGCTGGATCTCAGCTTTCCTTTGAGACATGGCTTCGCCAATACTTTCTGGATCATCCCCTGTACGGATGAAACGATATATTCTGTCTAGATCTTCTTTCATATTCGGTAGGGTGTCCAAATACCCGGTCACCCGTCTTACACGTATGGAATATATAACTGTACTATCATCACCTGCGACTGGATCATAGCGGCATTCAGTAAGGGCTCGTCGGATTTCTGCAACGGACTTGTATTTGGGCGTACGCTGTAACGCACATTCATGTAACTCGACCAACGTTACACGTTGGTGTGGCGGCGGGGTACCAGGAGGACCTCCTCCTGCGGCCCCTAAACTGGAATCGTCGACCGATACTCTTCGTGCTGGCAGAGTGGCTGATGTGGCGGGAAGTTGTACTACGGGCTGGACCGGGGGTACCGTAACAGGTACTCCGGTGACTGGAGGAGCAGGATTTACATTATTTACAGGAACTGGCGGAACAGGATTTGCATATTCTGGGACTGTGTCGTCCAAATAGGACGAGAGAAAAATATCAGCTGCGGTCGGTTTGTGACGTAGCTTGGTCGGAACTAATGGTGGCGGGAAATTACTGGATGCCTCCGGGGTTGCTTTTGGCAAGCCCTCGGCAAGAAGAGGGTACATACCCTTAATAAGGGCATTCCTCTGTCTGTCTGACTGTTCGGTTTTAACTCGTTCACCTATCTCGATTAGTTCCCTTTCTTGGGCTCGTTCTAAGGATTCTCTACTTAGTTCTGACTTTCTGATTTCTTTTTCGGTTCTTTTATGAGATTCTTTGCGCCATAACTCGATGGCATCTTTCTGTGACTGTCTGGCTTTCTTTTTCCGTAATGCTTCTTCTACTCGCATGATGCACTCGGCATCCCATGTGCCTGATACAGGCCATCTATACTTTTCTTCTAACTCTTTGGTGTACTCTACCCATAAATCTAGATATAATATGGCACTTATGCCATGCTTCTGATACATAAAATGACCTGGACTGTCCCTAGGCGGGACAGGAACTGCTGCTTCTAACAGACCTTTTCTGGTTTTTAACTGACGTAGTTTCGAAAATAGGGGCATGACTGAACTGTAATCTAGACACAATACAATACACAATGAACACGATAATTACACCACTTTCGTACCACGACATTAAAAATACATGAAGAACATTTAAAATAACAGTTCGAACAGAATACTACCTGGAATACTGAAAACAGAATACACGAATCTTCTCGAGAACAGAACTGACTAGAACAGAAACTAGATGCACTGCTAAAACAGTACGAAACTTACCGGTCTCATAAAGAGACACATCAGGACCCGCATCCACCGAAGTGGACACTTCGTTTTGGGTCTGTGTACCACCAAAACCCACGGACCAGAGTCAATTAGATTGACCCTGTCTAGATACTACCCCAGCAACGGTACTCACCGGGCAGCAAGAACGGAAGGCCTCGGACTGGACTGGACTGCTTCGACGCCGGACGGACGAACTTCGGACTTCAGTTACGGGTGGGCCTCCGGATACCTCGGACCTTGGACTCTCGGCTTGGGCTCTGGTCGGGACTCGCCGCGTTCCTCCACCGCCTCGTCTGGATGCTGGACCGCCACCTCCGTCTCCTCCGTGGGCCTGAGGGATACTTGAAGCAGAAATATCTGCACGTGCACGGTATGGTTCCGTCACGGCTGCAGAGGGTCAGGGGGCCGGCGTGGCTTCACCGGCGCGTGGGGAAAGGGCAAGTCCCTGTTCGGGCGCCATTATGTGGTATATAAATAAATAATACCGGATCTAGGTTTGACTGGACGTAGCAATAACAGATAGCTCAATAAATAAGAGTCAAGATTCGAGGTAGTAGGAGTTTGCAGGTTTAATACAGCATAAAAGGACAGGAACAGGACAACCTGCACGGGAACAGGATGGCAGCGCTGCCGGGGGCAGGATCAAGGAAAAGGAATCGGCGTCACATTTAATAACAGTACACAAGCATATATACTAAAACAGTTGCATTACAGTGAATACAGTAGGCGGAGCAGTGGGTGTGGTCAATAGCAGTCGCGAAAGATAAGGGTGAAAGTGGGTGTAACAAGAGGCGTATACATGGACATGTGATGTAAACGTAACAGAATATGTCATAAATGGGGCGGAAACATGGAGGGAGCCTAAGGAGCCGGGACCTCTAACCTAATGGTGCGCGCAAACTGACAATGACGTGTTACTAGGAGAAGCTGGGGGCTATGAACTCTGCGCTAGGAGTAGAGACTGAAGTCTGGAAAGTCAGGGCGACATGTACCTAAACCCTATCTAGTATCTAATGTTTAGAGGACATGTTGATATAAACTAAGAGTCAGGAGGGGAGAGGCTAACAGACTCTAAGACTGGAGCATGCATTATTCTACATGTAGTGCGTGATGAAGAATATTAAATGACCATTAAATGCAGTATTTCTCCTACATGGAGACGTAAAGGCTAGACAATGACGGAAACTATTGATGCGATTCAGTAGCTTAGGAATGCAGAGAAGGAGGGCTGGACTGATAACTAGAATCATAACATACTTTTGGCAGACTAGCAGGCAGAGCCAGGCCGAGCCGGGCACTGTGGGGCAGGAAGTAAGTGAAGGGTCGAGGATACAGGTGGGGGCTGTATCGCTCCTCAGTGAGGGTTCAGGAGACAGGAGCTGAATCTGGTGTCCGGGCCCTTTTGAGGCCTAGAAACTGGGACTTTACAATGAAATAACGTGCACACTGGGAAACGTGGCAACGTAACTTTACATAGGCCTGATATTCATAGTATTCACGAAAACTGGGAACTGGCATACTAGAGATGGACACAACTGTAATTGCGTCTTTAATCGATCATAGGGAAATACATATGCATATTAATCATGCACACATAACATAGGGTGGGGAACACGTAGGGACACAGAACATGGCAAAATTTACTTTTCCACAGGTGCGCCGTCATTATCGCTTCCCCCAATTAAAAAATGGACAGAGGCAGTCCTACAATTAAAAAGTCCCACATTGGAAAGAGGGCTTCTAGCTGTCAATGGGAGATCTATATCCGATAGCAAAGGTAACCCCACTTTTAAAAATGGAATGAGAAGCAGAAGGATGACTACTTTTTAATTAACTTAGAACTCTGGCTGAGGCTAAAGGATATGGAGGTCCTAATAAGACCAGAGAGTTATCATGACTCATTATCTCTGAAATTGGAGGTAAAGGGCTGTTTACAATCAAGGGGTGGTACAGATATCATAACGGCAGACTTACTTATGTCACATGACTGTCAAAGATTAGAATGGGCATGGGTCTCCGAGGATGAGGGTATTATGGCCCAGATAAAGCTGACATTTGAAGAATCCCTCTTAGCCCTTTCCTACCTTGATTCCAGTAAGGCTAACCTCTCTGCTCTTACTGAGATTCACCAGTCCTTGTTCGCTAAGTTGAAAAGCTATTTTAGGAAAAATATTAAAAGATCTAATGTCCCGCCAATGTATAAAACCGCTAAGTGGTATGATGGGGCATGTAGGCTAGCTTTTAGACACCTGCCCCAAGTGATTAGAGTGGGTTCTACGTGGGAGGTAAGGGAGTGAAGGTTAGAATATAAGGCAAAGAAGGCCTTTGATGAGAATAGATGGAGGGGCTTATTGGAAGCAAGTAATGGGAAAAACTGGTGTTGGTTCTGGCACTTGGTTAAATGGGGTAGCGGTAGTGCCGGCCCGGCCCCGGTTAATAATGTCCCTCCAGAAGCCTGGGTGGCACACTATCAGACCCAATTCTCATCATCTGAAGATAGTGCTACGAATTCGCCCCGTGTAGAGACGGATTTAGTTCTAACATTCTCTAAGATGGAAATTGAGAGAGCCCTCGATTGTGTAGCAGCAGGCAGAGCACCGGGACCGGATTGCATTCCGGCAGATGTATTTAAGTCAGACCGGGAGAACTGGTTGAATTACATCCTTATTCTTGTTAATGGTTTGGCCAGAGGGGTACCTATTCCTGAATCGTGGCGCGGGGCTGAAATTATCCCCATTTATAAAAAGGGGGATCGCGCTATTCCAATTAATTATCGGCCCATAAGCCTTATAGACACCATACAAAAAATTGTGACTAGGGTAGTGCTAAGTAGGGTAAACAGTTGGATAGATGATAATGAAATCCTATCCACCTATCAAGCAGGGTTTCGTTCCCACATAAGCACTATTGATCAAGTTTTTAGACTCATGTTGATATACTGGAATACTGTGGTCTTAGCAAGGGGGGAACATTTATGCTGCATTTGTAGACCCTAAATCTGCATTTGATCTATTCCCCCGCTGCAAGATGTGGGACACATTTAGGGAAGCAGTGATGGCTGCTGAGATCCTATCTTTTATTGTAAAATTACATGAGTCAACATATGCCCAAGTATGATGGGGTCAGAAGGGGGAGCTAACAGATCTTTTTCCTGTGAGCAAGGGAGTACGGCAGGGGCGCGTCTTGGCCCCTACCCTCTTCTCCTTGCTCATAAATAATATTATTGCTTACTATACTGATTATCCATCGGACGCCCCTACTCTTGCTGGATCTAGGGTTCCGCTACTAATGTTTGCAGATGACACTTTAATCATGTCTAAGACGCAATCTGGTCTGCAGTGAGCCCTTGATTGATTTACTCTTTTTTGCAGTGACCATGGCTTAGCGGTTAATGTTGAAAAGACAAAGTGCATGGCCTTGCATAGGCATAAAATAGTGAAGGCTAGAGTAGAAATTAATAATAAGTCCTTGAAACAAACTGACTCCTTTACATATTTGGGCGTCACTATGGGCAAACGTATGAACTGGAAGCCACAGCTAGACTTACTAGTCTTAAGGCATAATCAATTAGCAGGAGCCCTTTTAAAAGAATTCAGGTTATCCCAGATCAAACCAGTTGGACCAGCCCTCACCATATATCAAGGAAAGGTTAGAGCGTCAATAATCTATGGGGCAGAACTATGGGGCTTCGAAAATTTAGCTCCACTAGTTGTAGCTCAGAATACATTTTTACGGTCAATCTTCCCCTCTTAGGCCCTTACTTTTAGGTCTAGGGTGTATCTCTTTTGAGGAAGCTGCGGGTTTTAGATCGCTTGCTTATTGGCGCCGACTTTGGACTACTCCTGAGTTAGGGCCCTATGCTAAAGCTGCTAAGTTTATTAGAGTAGCTGATAAATCTAATAAAATTATGTGCTTACGAAAGATTAAGGCAACGTTATCAGATATGGGCCTCATTCATTTGTGATAGGACCCCGAAGAGAATTCTTTCCCATCCAAACAAGATTTCAAAGCCATTTATAGGGACATGGTTTATCAATAGTCTCTGTCCTTGGTCTCTGGTGCATCCCTTACTGGCCTCTTTCTTGATTTTAAAAGCGAATGTAGGCTGGAGGCCTATTGGGATATTATTACGTGCCCCGGAGAAAGAAAATTATTTCTTCAATTTAGAGTGGGTACTCTCCCACTAAAACCTTTTATGAAAACGTGGGGGGAAGTCCAAGACACAAAATGTCACACTTGTGTAACTCATGATGAGACTTTATCACATGTCCTGTTTGTGTGCCCTGCATATAAGGGCCCTCAACAGAAGTGGCTTAAACCGGTCTGTTAAATGATCGGAACAAGATCTTGCCATATGGCTCTGCGTATCCTAAAAACAGATACTACTGAGGTCATAGTTATCGCTATGGCTACATTTTTGAGCTGGACTTGGGCACTTAGACGGAATAATTTGCAAGGCACAATGTAACCTGATGTATTGTGTAACAGCATTCTCTAGGTTTTCTATGAGCAAAATTAGTTAAAAAAAGAAAGAGGTCACCAACTATGTTTAGTCTTGTATTTGATTTGGAATGCTTCTTACTTCGAAGTTTTTACATTGTTATGATATATTTGTTCTTTTAACGTCACTGGTATCTTTTTTCGATCAGTAATGGAATCTTAATATGTATTTTTTTTTTAACAAAACTTCTGTGTTGCTGTGTGTTTTTACATATTTATTTTATTGTGTCCTTTATGATTGATTTGATCGAATAAAGACGGAAATTGAATTGAATTGAATTGAATTGACTACCAGGCCAATAGCTCTGTCATTCTAAAAGTAAGAGAGTAAAAACAATTAAAGAATTTTAGTAAAGAGTCTTAAACAGCAATAAATATGCTTAAATAAGTAAACATGCACATTTTAATATCAAGGTTGTGCATATTTTATCATCTAAGTGTGTTTATTAGACTGAAACGGTCAGTTCTTCAGGCATCAGTGCATATTTATCAGAAAAATAAATGTGGAAATATACTCATTTCAGATTCATTTTTTCACAAAACCCAAAATATATATGGGTAAATACATATACAATTATTTAAAAAAAATATGGATAAATACAGACGGAAATGCCCAAACAATAAATACCATAAAACCGGGAGCCATGATTATAAGTTATAAAAGACTACTGTTACAGTTAGTTTTTCACTACAAAAAGTTTACACGTCTTTTTAAAACTTACTTCTAAAAACATTATAGGATTTCAGGGACATTGTAGTTAGAAATTAGCATTTAAAAAACCTTTGAAATTCACTGAAAAAACCATAGGTCCGTGTTTTCGCGCTGACCGACGCGCTGACAACCGCCAGTGTGAGAGGAGGAGAAGGAAGAATGCTGCCTCGCTGCCTCTCCAAATTGCTGCCTGGGAACTTCTATCTGTGGCCCCCCGCAAACCCCCTGCGGTTCCTGCGGCCCCGCTGAGACTTGCCGCTCCACCCCTGTACAGAAACCTTCGGAGACCCACCGGCGAGTTGCAGACAGCCGGGCACCCGGTGCGGTTGGGCGCGGCCGGCCTCCTGCAGTGCTCCTCTATTGTGCTCCGCGGTGCTCTGGTCGGTGGCCCTCCAACAGCGGCCGCTGTGCTGATCCATCTGACACCTGAGGAGCTGAGGACTGCAGGTGGTGGAGGGCAGAGAGCTGTAGGTGGACTGCAGGTGTGGTGAAGCGGGCAGCAGAGGAAATGGTGAACTGGCCCCACAGAACATGATTGAACATGATTGAAAGGAGGTTGAAATAGCTGACCCCTTGCTTGACTGCTGCTTTTGGTCCCCTGACTCCCTGTCTTTGCCGCCCCCCATCCCCCCCCCCGGATGCGGGTAGACGCGGGTGTAACAACTGTCTCCAGGATTGTATTAGAGGAGAGAGGTGCACCAACATAAGTAGTCACTGCCTCAATCACAGCCACAGTTTGGTGAGTCAGCGGCCCAGAGCGCCCCCTGGCCCCTACCCCTGGTGCACTCATTGGAATTCTGCAAGGGGCTTCTAAAGCCAGTTCGGGGTGAGACAAGTGAGGAGAAAGCAGGGGGGGAAGGATCGCTTAGGAACTGCACTGCAGGCACCCCCACGCACGTTTTACCAAAACCCCTGCCAATTTACCAACATTGTCAACAAAGCCAAATAAAAAGCACAAGCACCAGCTACACATAGCCCCAATCATCAGACTACGTGGCATCAAACCCGGGCCAGGGTCCTGGTTCTAGCTTTGGGACCTCAAAGTACTAATTCCCAGGAAGCGCAGCAATTGCTTAAAAGTAACAATAAGCACTGCGCAGTTAAGTAGATGAGGTCAGGAATAACCAGGACTGCTGTCCCCCCCAGGGCAGGGGGGAGTAAAGGGAAGAAACGTAATGCAAGCACCGAATCATATCCCACAATGACAATCTTGGATCTAACACATACACTAGCATTGACCGGGTCCAAGCACGCAACAGATCCACATCAACCGCAAATCTACACTAAATTCAGCTTCTTAAGGGATGCAGGAAATGTTCTCTGCTCAAGCCATGCTATTCTCAAGGGCTTGCAACCCCCCCTGCAACCACTACAGTCGCTGCCAGTATCAAGCATATCTGCATTATTAGCGGAGGAGGCTAACCTTGGCTCAGGACCCCCAAAGGTCCCCTCCGGACTTAACACCACCATGGCAAACTGGACTGCCAATCAACAAATTGAAACTTTCAGACCAACACTTATTGAGGAGAGTAGTAGCAACAGCTCAACGTGTACAGCTGGGCTCAAACATCTGGATTTGCCATCCAATACGGAAACCAATTTGGCTCTAACGCAGTCACTGGGCCCTCTAGGATATTCAATACAGATGGAACAGATGCATCCACAGAGGGAGAACAAAAAAAAGAAGTCCCGATTTTTAATAAATACAGTGCCGGAACAAGTAGTAACAACATCTCCTCGGGTTCTTGGGGGGGGTGCGTTCCGGCTCCCCCTCAACAACAACTCACAGCGGACCCCCACACAGGAAGAACTGGACCACGGAAAAATAACGCAGCATTTACTGCCTGGGGACAAAGCTAAAATCACAAAAGGAGTGGGTGATGCAACTGGAGATACAGGAAGCGCAACAGAGGAACAATCCAAGAATACCACCATCAACCTCAGTCCCATACAGAAAAGGTTGACCCTCACTTACAGCAACCCTGTAACAACTTTACAGCAAGGAAATATAAATTTACCAACTACCTCATCACTGCCTGCACAAGAGAGTTCATTTACTCAGCAAGGAGACTAAGCGCGGGCCCTTGGACCTAACACAGCAAGAGAAAAGAAAGGTGATCTTCTCCTATCTGAACACTCAAGAGTGGGAAGATATGTTCGCCACATATTCACCAGATCAGCCACAAAGAGAACCCCGGCCCGAGCACCCCAACAGGAACCAGCACCCGCAATACTAACTAAAAACTAGTCGAAAGAAAGCAATCCCTTGAATGAACAAACTGCCAGTACTTGGGCCTCTCTTCTAAATACAATTGAACTGGCTGTGGAAGCGGTTCAATACCAGTCAGAAAAGATGGAGATCCAGCTCTCATTGATGAACACCTTGGCACTATTCATGCCAGGAATTGATGAAAAATTAGGGGGTTGGAATGGCATGATCAAGAGAGCCCAATCTGATGCATGCGTCAGCTGCAGCTGCAACCAGATTGTTGATAAGCTCTCCACCAAGCCCTCAATGCTGACCAGTGTCCTAAATGTGATAAAATCCGCAACTGCTGGTCCCACAAGCAATGGCCAGAACAACCCAAATACTATGGGGGACACAGTCAAGGGTCAATTTGCAAAACCACTAAACAGTAAGTTGCCACAAGACAACTCACAAGAGAATACCGAGAAGTCAGGTGGGCCTGGAAATAGAGGAGAAAACAAAGAAATGTTGACAATCCAATTAGAAGGGGATCAAACTTCGAACCTCAATTCCAAACAACGCAGAAAACAAAAAAGGAAAGGACACCAACAAAAGGCCACTGTAAATCCGACAGCCTACTTCCCCATTTTTTCAGGAAATTACAACAAATGGGACATCAACTCATGGGAACCAAGCCCACAAAAACAAACCCCACAGCTGCAGAACAGTTCTACTAAGCTGGTGGAACAAGGAGGTACTCTATCTTTGCTAAATACAGCTAGGGCCCACGTGAAAAATAGAGAAGTAAAAGGACAAGGACTCATAATTAATCACTCGACTAAAAAATCAAGTAACATCTATGATCGTCAGCCACAGCACTGCCAAACTCCAATAGGAGAGTCCTGCATACCTTCTAAAAATCCTGAATACAACCAAAAGACAAATGCAACTGGGGAGCAACTCACGGCACAGACCTGGGCATAAATAACGGGCACAGCGGTTTATAAGAAATCAAGTAATGGGCAAAATGGAGATCGTCTGGGCAACAGAACGGGGCTAAACAGGGTTCAGGGTTACACAGAGGATAAACATGCCATCTCACTTGCTAACGAGCTGGAGAAACCCACACAAGGTGAACCACCAAAGCGCACAAGCTACAAAACAGGTACTCTCTGAGCCAACAACAGCCAAAACAAATGCATGGAATATCATGCCAAGAGGTCAAAGCAAACAAGCGGAAATCCCGCAAAAAGAAGAAACCAATTTTATAAATCAACTCGCACCAACAATAACCAACACAGATTATTGGCTAATACCCCAACAAAGACGCACCATGCAGCAAGAACCTCAGGCTATACTGTTTTGCCCCTTGTACACCCCCAAGGGTCATCAAGACACTTTAAACAGAGGCAACACTATACGATTAATGAAGGCAATTCCAAGTCTCATGGATCTGTGCTCAATGGATCTACTCTCCATTGAATTTATCGATTCAGCAAACTCAGTAAGATCAAAGGCCACAAAGGCAACGTGGAAATCAGGTAAAATAGCTGAGAAAATCCTAGCTGAACAGGCGACCTTCCAAGATTGGGGAATTGATATTTCGCCTTTTAAAAAAATAAGGTATCCATTTCCCTTATTACCACGAAATTCCAGCATGGTACCAACACTGCATCAAGAGAAACATAAGTTATGTGCTCAGAGAGGCTCTGGGGCGATCCCCACAAAAAAATGCTAGTGGTACACCAGACTCTCAAGAAAGATCATAAATAGCATCAGCCGACCAGAGCCAATCAGCACATAAAGAACAAATCATTCGAACTCTAACTATACGTGCAGAGGAGTGCTGACGCTACTCACAGGAGGAGGGCAGATGCAGAGCAAAGGGGAGGCCATTTCGATTCTGCTCTTGGAATATAAATGGATTATCAACAAAAATAAAGGATCCGGATTTTTGAGGATACGTTAACACTTTTGACATCATCATGCTGCAAGAAACCTGGCTCATGGACCACAGCATTTACAGGGGTTCATGTGCTTTGTCACACCGGTGACTAGGGGCGGCAAATTTGGTTACCAGTCTGGATGGCTTGCCACCTATGTGTCTATGACAAATATACCATCAGCGGCATTCCTGGACTCAAACTCGAATTAAACTTTAGCAGTAAGAATCACCATCCTCCTCCAGGGCGAATAAACAGAGGTGGTCCTAATTAATACGTATATCCATCCCAAACGAAAAGTAAAAGACTCAAAAAAACATACGGATCTAGTGACAAAGTACTCAACAGAGATGAAAACTGCAATGATGGTCTTGTCAGGAGACTTA
The DNA here is from genome assembly GCF_964261635.1 of Lissotriton helveticus. Classification (NCBI taxonomy): domain Eukaryota; kingdom Metazoa; phylum Chordata; class Amphibia; order Caudata; family Salamandridae; genus Lissotriton; species Lissotriton helveticus. Next base: position 1,414,298,943 of record NC_136061.1, read on the forward strand.
AACCAAAACCTCCTTGGCATTTCAGTGGGAGAGGAGGTCCGCATACAAACGGAAACCTACAACATCCCAGCGCAATGCGCACCAACTCGTGGACAGAAGATTTCCAAAAAAAGCTGCCTCGTGGCCGACTTAGAACACCTACACCTACGAGCGTTGAATGGCATATTCACCGATGATTCACCGCCTATTGACTCTTATTACTCGGCAACAACGAGTTCCGTACTGGACTGTATGTTTTTAAGTCTTTCACTGTTTCCATGCATCAAGGGGTTCAGAATGGGGGACAAGGGGGAGAGCTATCACCGCCCACAAGAACTGCAGTTAATAACTTCAGCATGTAGCTCTATTACGCATGTCCTATCCATGGCGTCCATATACACCTCCAATTTAAGAAGGATCAAATGCATCGTAAATAGCATAGATCCTAGGGCGGAAGCTGCAATTGAACTTTTTAATTCTCTTGCGACATGTTCAATGGATCAATTAGCCCAATAGGACAATACACAGCTACATTATTAGATCGCTTTGCTGCTATTCCAACCAAAAAAAGCCACTCTCAGGCCATGCATCAGAAATACAGAATTCCGAAAGGCCAAAGAGACCCTCTCAAGTCCCTCAAAAAAGCTTTAAATTGTACACTGCGCAGACTTAGAAGATCCCCGGGAGATGTTAACACTCGCTCACTCCTGAGGGACCAAAGGATAGCACTTAAAAAAATGAAATGGGATATCACTATAGACAAAGAAAATGCAACTTGGGCAAAGCTGTTACATGGCCTAAACCGTAATGACAGCGCCCGTTTTTGGAAAACTGTGAACGGGATAATCCATCCACACCATGAAGGCATATCATCGCATAGCTCAGAAGAAAGTTGGGTGGAATTCCTAACCTTCATTTCAATAAACAAAGGAGAGATGCCGCGACAGAAGATCTGAATCAGTGGCTAGTAGAAGAACACTCCGGAGCGAGCGACACAGAGACCCAGGAGACAAACTTGTCAATGACAGAATTCACAGAACCTCATGCAGCTGGCATCCCATTGTGCCCTTTAATAAAAAAAGCAGATTGCAAAAGGAAGAAGAGAAGGGGCACCAGGACCAAACAGCATTCCTCCAGCGCTGTTCAAAGCCAAGTCGGAGGAATGGGCTGCTATCCTGCAACCTCTTTTTTTAGAAGTCAGGCTCCTGAACAGATTACCGGAATCATGGAAGGGCTCGACAATCGTGCCAATCTACAAAAAAGGAGACAAGGCTGAGGGAAGCAACCATCGGCTAGTAGCCTTGATAGATAACAAAGCAAAATACGTTGCAGGTACAATTCTAGAGGAACTTACAACTTGGGCAGAGGTAAGCGACATAATACCGCTAAATCAAACTGGCTTTCGTAAAATGGCGAGCACATCAACTAACATTCTCGCAACCTCACTATTGATAGATGCAGCAAAAACATCAAACCGTCCCTTACACTTACGTTTCATCGACTTTAGTGCAGCATTTGATAATGTGGAGAGGGGCAGACTGTGGGGGAAGCTGGCACACTGGGGAATTCCGCAGTTCGTCTTAAACATCCTGTGTCTTTTCCACACAGACACCTGGGTGCAGGTGAAATTAGTGGGCGGAACTCACCTCTCCTCTAAAGTCCCCACAACCAAAGGATTGAAACAGGGTTGTGGCTTGCTCCCACTCTGTTCAATTTATTCATGGCCGACCTCCCCAAAACACTCAATGCCTGCAATTCACATTCCCCGAAGCTGGGCGACAAAACACTGACCAATCTTATGTATGCAGGAGACGTAGTTCTGCTCAGCCACATTTATGTAGGTCTCTAACACCTACTAACAGAAATGCAGAACTATGCCAAAGAAAACAACTTAAAAATCAATCTCAGTATGGCTCAGTCAATGACAATAAAAAGACAAAAGAAATCGGCAGAGGAATTGGTTTCTGAATGGTAATCAACTTGAATCATCGCAGGACTATAAATATCTTGGAGTCATAATTGACAAGGAAGGAACCTTCAAACACCAAAAAGAGGAAATAAGAAGGAGAGGATTGGCAATAGCACTTTCAGTAAATAATCTTGCTAACAAACTGAGGGGCTGAACCTGAGCCCGCTGCTGAAGGTAGTTCAGGCCAAACTACTCCTGACGATCACCTATGGCAGTGAAGCACTGCGGGGGAGGGACGCCAACATACTAGATAGTACGCTGGTTAAAGCCTAAAGAATCATGTTTTGCCTCCTGCCTTATACCTCACCAGCTCAAATAAGGTTGGATTTTGGCCTCCTACATCAATCCCTGGCCTGGTCTTATGTTATCTGCTGACACAAAATTAGAAATGCCACTTCAAATACGCTGAGCCAACTGCTGTGGCATGAAATCAAGCACAGGGACACCTGCCAAGCAAGGAGATATCTTCAGACATCTCTGAAAAATACCAAGCTCACTGATCTTTGGAGTACTCAACTTGGTCATTCAGTTTTCAAGAAACTGGCAAGGAAATGTGTAAAACAAATTGCGGTGGTAGAGGACAAGGCAACCTTTGCAGACAGATCCCATGCCTGGATGACCTTGAGCTCTGATAAATTACTTGCACCACAAAAGTACTTTAATCAAGGCTACTCCAAAGAGAGAAAAATGAAATTCCTTAAGCACAGACTGGGCATCCTGCCTTGCATTCAGCATCTTCCACCATGACTGAGGACCACAATGCAAAGCACGTGTAGGCTGTGCAACTCCAAGCAAGAAAACATCTTACACTTAATCTGCACCAGTAAGGATCTACATCAAGAGCGGATACTGCTGTTAAAAGCTCCCCTTAAGCAGTTAGGTATCCGCACCAGGAGACAAGCGGTGTTGGCTTGTTTCAATCCGGGAAATACGCTGCTGAACTGCAGATCAGTAAAATTCTTAAAGATGGCCGAACTAAAAACACTTAATATTGGAATAGCCATGTAAGAAAGCCACACAAGGAAGAAGTCCTAGCGATGCAACTAACTAATTTATAATCCGGGACTGGTCCCCTTTAAAGGACAGAGCATTAGTCCTTTTCTTGAACAAAACAATTACTGAGAAAGAACAAACAACAAGACCAATACAGACTGAAGGTCTCGATCAACACCCCCACATCCAGTACCAGCTAGGAACAGCGAATGCACTGCACTTTATCTTGTAAACAAATTAACCTTGGCATAGCCTGTATAGCTAAATTTCTCTGTACAGTAATTGTGGTCCCTGTTTTATGGTTTCTACTATTGTACAATAACAATTTTAACATATTTTTTGTTCTCTTTTTAAGCAAATGTTGCAATGGTTTTAAATACCTTTGCAAAGTAAAAAATAAACTTTAAAAAACGTAAACATAGGTTTCAGGGGCGTTATAGTTAGCTGGACATTTCACTCATACAAAACCATAGAAATTCCACTGTTATAGTTAGTTCAGCTAAAAGAGCTGATCTTAAATAGATGTTTGGCACGCACTTCTCTACACTATCGCGCTAACCCCTATCTAATAAGATCAGACATAGGGGGTAAAACCGCTCAAAGGCAATGGGAGCTTGGCTCCAGAATGCCAGAATTGCGTTCATTGGGGGCTCAGGTACAGATGAAATTCCCGGCTCTCCTTAAAATAATGTGGAACAACAAAATGTTCTCCTGCCATTTCCCAGAGGAAGTTGATGAACTATTAGTTAAAATGAAAGAATAGTCATTTAACTTTCCTCCTTTCATTTACTTATCTGCGATTATTTTCCTAGGGTGTTTAATAATAGTGAGGGGAAAAAAAAAAACACATATATATACTCACCCAAAAAAAAAAAAAGGAGAAAGATAAGAGAGAACTGTAAAAGGTGTAATTCAAAAAAAAAATGAAATTAAAGTTTGCTGAAAGACCATTGTTTTTCACACGGTGTGGGTGTGGTAAGGTGTAGGCCTCCTAAAGGCGTATCGACGCCCATCAGGAGGGAGGGGTTCCTCGGGGGGAGGGTGGGGAGGGCTCGCAGGGGGGAAGGGAAAGGGAAAAAAACTGTTGAAAATGTCCTCATATGCCGTAAATGTGTACTTTCTTAAACTTAAATGCAGTTATAGGTCACTATTAATTTCGGAGGTAGGAGTAGCTATACCAGACAATGGCTCGTTCCAGTAGTAAAATCCTCTCCTGGAACTTAAATGGCTTGGGGAGCCCTAAGAAACAACAAACTGTGTGTGAGTTCTTGAAAAACTCTGGGGCGTGTATATCTCTATTACAAGAGACTCACCTGGGAGCAGAAGAATGTAGAAATTTATTTGGCAGATATAATTGGGTTCAGGATATCTTGTGTTCCAAACAAACAGGTGTGACTAGAGGAGTTGCAATGGTAGTGAGGGCCAATGAAGGGATTAGGGTTTATGATTGGAGTACAGACCAATCTGGCAGATGGTTGGCTGCAGTTATTTCAATTGGTGGTATTAAATTTCTGTGTGGGGTATATTATGGCCCTAATGAAGATAAAGCCTGTTTCCTGCAAAACTTAGAAAAATACATGCTACAGCACACAATTCCAGTTATATTAGGAGGTGATTTTAACCTTCTATTACACCCCCAACTAGACCGCACTTCAAAAGCTAAATATAATCCTCCCAAAAAATCTCTTCTAGCTTTAAAAAACTATTATGAAAGATTATACACTAAGAGATATCTGGAGAGCTAAATATGGTGACCTTAGAGAGTATTCTTTTTTTAGTAAAAAATATCACCAGTTTTCAAGAATTGATTTTTTTTTGATAGACCAATCCTTTTTAACTAACACTATTTCAGTCTCTTACACTCCAGTGGGTTTGTCGGATCATTCTGTGGTGGAGCTACAATTAACCCTAAAAAATAAAATATCAGAAAATCGATGGACACTTGATAGAACGATTCTATTAGATGCTGAGTTCGGACATAAAACTAAGGAAAGCTTAGGCGAATTTTTTAGGTTTAATGAGAACACTGCTTCAGACCGTATTATATGGGACACATTTAAGTCGTATTTAAGAGGGATTTATGGCTCACAGATGATCTTAAGCCGTAAGCTTAAAAAAGATAGAGATATCCAAGAGCTCAAACTAATTAAATTAAAAGAACAGCAACTTCAGCTGGCTGTTTTGGAAAATAAACCCAGTATCTTAAGATTAGAGAAAGAAATTCTAGAATTGCAAACGGATTTCAAAACAAGAACTGAAAAAATAATTCTAGATAAGTGGGAAGTGAGTAAGCTTCGTAATTTTGAATACGGTGAGAAATGTGGGTCCCTGTTAGCTTGGAAGGCTAGGATGGAGAGGAGTAGAAACAATATTAAATCTTTAATACAGCGTGGGACTGGATTGATCTTAACAGAAGATATTGAGAACAAAAGGGTAGCCAGAATGTTCTATGAAGAATTATATCAGGAGAAGAACAAGGGGCTGCAGAGAGAACTGGATAACCAGTGGGCTTCAATCGAACTGCCCCAGATAAATGATCTAGATAAAGTTTTTTTAGCTACCGAGATAACGGAGGGGGAAGTTAGACTACAATTGAAGAAGATGGCTAGAAATAAGGCCTCTGGCCCTGATGGACTCCCGACAGAGGTTTACAAGGATAATGTGGAAGAAATTTTGGTCCCATTACAGAGATTCTTTAATAAAATCTTTATTCAGGGAGAGCAAATCCCTTCCTCCTGGTCAGATGCCACAATTTCATTGATAGCCAAACCAAACAAAGATCCGGAAAGGATAGAGTCATACCGGCCAATTTCACTTTTAAACTCAGATTTAAAAATCTACTCTGGTATCCTGGCATCGAGGCTGGCAAAAATAATTAAGTCTATAATTCACCCAGACCAGCGGGGATTCATACCAGGTCGTCAACTAAACGAATTGACTTTCCAAGTGATTGGAGCAATAGATACCGCTATTGAAACAAAAGCACCACTCACCATTGTGGCAATAGATGCGGCCAAAGCTTTCGACCAGGTGAATTGGCTCTTCCTTTGGAAATCAATGAAAAATTTCGGCTTCCCAGAAATATTTATCAAGGGAATGGAAACTTTATACAGAGGCCCAAGAGCTAAGATTCTGGTTAATGGTAGTCTCACAGACTGGTTGAGTATTTCTAGAGGGACAAGGCAGGGTTGCCCTCTATCTCCCCTCCTTTTCGACATTTATATTGAACCCTTCGTATGTTCCTTAAGGCAAGATCCAGAAATAAAACCATTCAAAATAGGAGATTTAGAACTTAAGACAGCTCTCTACGCTGACGATTTACTCCTATATACCTCTAATCCAGAGGAAGCAATACCAAAACTATTCAAACTGGCCGAAGATTTTGGTTCAATATCGGGGTACAGTATTAACAGGGACAAAACTGAAATAATGAGCTGGAATAACCCTGTCCCAATTGTAGAAGCAAAATCCAAAATTAGATATTTGGGGTCTATCTCACTCAAAATCTGGACGACACTCCCAAGACCAGCTGGGCAACAGTTGTAAAAGAGATCAGAAAACTCTTGACCAGATGGAACACCCTCCCGTTAAATATATTTGGCAGGGTGAACCTAGTTAAAATGATAATTCTCCCAAAAGTTACTTTTTTGTTTAATTCTATTCCTTTAATCTTTAATAAAAAAGATATTTCCAACCTGCAAGGTAGAATTGGAACTTTTATTTGGGCTTCGAAATCCCCCAGAATAGCCTGGAAGAAGCTCAGAAGAGGATTAAAACTTGGCGGATTGGCACTTCCGGATTTACTTTCTTATTGCTATGCCTTCCAATTTAAGAACTTTAGACTTCTAGCCAACAAGTTGGATTCTACTTCACACGGCAGATTGTTTCAAGCTATGCTATCAGACCTTCCATACAGTGCAGATTTTTTCTTGTTTAAGTTTGGTGACCAAAATTTTTTTTTTAAATTCGATTAAAGCTCTTACGGACTGCCTTAGATAATTGGCGATGGATACGGAAAATTATAGGTATCCCTTATTATCACTCTCAAGCCCCAATTTGGGACTCCCCTGGTACTCCAGAATGCCTATTGGATCAATTAGCTCTTCCTCTGAAGAAAGCTGGCCTTAAAAAATGGGGGGACCTCTGCGACGTTTCAAGATTATTAAGCTGGGAAACATTATCACGCTTAACAGAGGGCACCATCACTAGGTTCAAGTTTTACCAACTGTCTGCATGGTGGGGAAGCCAGAATTGGAACATGGAAGAGGAGAGCCTCTCGCTTGATTTAATAACTAGGCAGAAGGGATGGAAGGGTGAGACTGCTGAATGGTATAAACTGATAGTGGGAAGTAAAGATAAAGAAAACCTGGAGGCTGAAATAACCAAATTATGGGATACCCCTGCAATACAGATCTCAGATGATATAACAAACGTCTGGTCAGACTCTTTCGCAATATCTCAGAAAGTTATTAAACCATCGAACCTGAGAAGAAATCACCTATTCACAATGTACAGGGCTTATTGGACACCGGCGAAACTTTCCAAAATATCAACAGTACAGTATTTCTGTCCAAGGTGCAAGTTTTCAGCAGCAGACGATATCCACATGTTTGTTGAATGCCCTGTATTAGATGGTTTTTGGAGACAGGTGTGTGGTTTTCTGGAAGAGGTATTGTTACTTCCTATCATATGTACTCCCAGACTAGTTCTTTTCGGTTTCTCATCTGACTATAACATAAATAGCTGTATATCACAGTTTATCTTCTATGTAGTTGTCATCGCCAGAAGAGAGATCTGCAAAGAATGGAAATCAGAACTCCCTCCAAAATTTGCGGACTGTCTTAAAAACATCATGGCGGTGAGTAGATTGGATTTATTATGTGGAGGGGTTAAGTCTGTTAAGCTGTGGTCTGCCTTAAAAGTATGGAGTGAAAAATAACAACAATAAGTCCAAGGATTATGCCAGAGGTTAAGTGGTCTCGTCCTCCCTTAGTAGCAAGTAACATCGGGAAAGGGAGGTGGACGGGAACTAACCTTACCTCTGGGCGATCTTCAAGGGCTATCCACAAACACAAGGGAGGTTAAGGAAGGTTTGTGTCAGTGGCCTGAAGTACGTCTATCTAGAGCTTACATCTACTGGTGGCATATATGAGGACAAAAAAAAAAAAAAAAACTATAACTCGCGTCCCCGCAATGCACTGCTTATGATGTCACATATTACGGCATGGTCAGTGACATCACTGATTACATCTCAAATGACATCACTGATGACATCACTGATGACAGCATCCAGTGACTGTGTGTTTCTGTGAAGTTTAAATATGTTTTATATATACATGTCAAGGTGTATTGAAGAATGAGTGGGTGTATAAGTGTCTGGATGAAGGATTTACGAGGTGTGTGACTGATTGTATAAGTGTCTGTTTAAACGTGTCTTATTGAATGCATGTGTTAGTAACTGCAGTGCAGAAAATGGAAACAAAGCAGCAATCAATTCACTGTGCAAAACTGTGCAAATGGTGCAAACATTAATTAAAGTGCTGACCGTATGATTAAATAAATGTATAAATATTGTTAACAATAAAAAAGCCATTTCTGGGTAATATTGTTAAAATCATATAAATACAATTTTTAAAATTCATCATATCGGTATATATATATTCACTGTAAAAAAACACAGGTTTCAGGGACGTTATAGTTAGTTGGACATTTCACTCTTACAAAACCAGAAAAATTTGGCCGTTATAGTTATTTGAGCTAATTATAACTCACGCCCCCGCAATGCACTGCTGATGATGTCACATATTACATCCCTCCAGACATGGTCAGTGGCATTACTGATGACATCTCAAATGACATCACTGATGATATCATCCATTGACTGAGTGTTTTCTTTAAAGTTTAAGAATGTTATATATATATATATATATATATATATATACACACTAAGGTGTATTGAAGAATGAGTGGGTTTATGTGTGTCCGAATGGATGATCTACTGGGTGCGTGACTGACTGTGTAAGTGAGTGATTAAACGTGTGTTAGTGAATGCATGGGTGAATGACTAATCTCTGTGAATGTCTGTATCAGTCTGTCAGTTGGTGTGTAAGTGGTTGCATGGATTGGTGTGTAGCTACATGTGTATCTATATGGGTTAAAGATTGGTTGCCTGAGTACCTGTATGGGTGCCTGAGAGTCTGTGTTGGTGGGTGGGTGGGTGTGACTCCCTGCATGAATGTGTAAGTAGGTGATTCACTGTGTGTTTGGGCTCATGAGCGCATCTGCGAGGGGCTATATGGATGAGTGGGTGTGTGTATGGCTGTGTTAGTGAGTGAATGGATGTCTCAGTGGTGTATGTGTGAGTAACTATATATGTGAAAGGCAGTATATGTGAGTGTTGGAGTATATAAGTGACTGTATGTGTGAGAGTGAGTGACTCAGTGAGGTGGTGTGTGTATAATTGTATAGGTGAGTACAAGGCAGTGTGATTGTGTCTTTGGGTGACTGACTAGGTGTGTGAGTACCTCTGTGGATGAGTGGCAGTATGTGAGTGTCTGTATGGGTGTATGAGTGTATATATCAGAGGCTGTATTGATGAGTGACTTTGTGTCTGAGTGACTGTCTGAGTGAGTGGGTATGTACTAACTTGCATTGATGTGTCTATGGTTTCAAGAATGGTAGTCTGTATTTTAGAGTACTACATAGAGTAGTATGAAAGGTTATATTAGGGTATGAGGAGGTGCATCAGATATTAAGTGGATGATGTCATCAGGGATGTTATCAGTAATGTCATCAGTGATGTCACTGACCATGTCATGAGTGATGTAATATATGACGTCGTCAGCAGTGCATTGCGGGGGCGCGAGTTATAGTTAGCTCAAATAACTATAACTGCCGAATTTCTCTGTTTTTTTATGAGTACAATGTCCAACTAACTATAAGGACCCTGAAACCGTAGGTTTTATCAGTAAATTTCAAAGGATTTATAAATACTAATTTCTAACTATAATGTCCCTGAAACCTGTGTTTTTTAGTGAATTTCTAAGGTTTTTTGAATGCTAATTTCTAACTATAACATTCCTGAAACCTATGTTTTTTCAGTGAATTTCTGAGGTTTTTAAATGCTAATTTCCAACTATAACGTAGTAGTCGCATTTGCAGAGTGGTGCAGAAAGGGGGCTGAGCCTCCAACCAGCGCTCAGGAATTCTGCTGCGTAAGATCTACAAGAGGTACCAGTAGGGCTTCTTGGCTCCCAAAGTCCCTCAGGAGTAAAGTGAACTTCATCCCCCAACCCGTAGTGTGCCATGCGGCGTGCTTGCAGAGTGGTGGAGAAAGGGGGCATGGCCTCCAAAGACCTCTTAGCAATACCACTATGTGGGACTTACTGGAGGTAACAGGAGGGTTAGATGGTCCCCAAGGATAACCATGGTGGGCAACTACCCCTTCTATTATCTCCACTAAGTACCACACAGCAGCATTGGTAAGTTCTCAAAGCAGGTCACGCCCCCTTTGCCCACCAGTGTCCAAACTCGCTCCCTGAAGCGCTCTTGGATGGGGATTACAGTCCCCTTTGCTTCTCGGGGTCGTTAAGGGCCAACTAGCCTACCTGATATCTCCAGTAAGCCCCTGAAAGTGGGATTGCTGAGAAGTGGACACAGGCCATGCACCCTTTCTCCACCACTCTGCAAAAGGCACCTCCTGGTGGGCTCTTGGTTGGGGGATCAAGTCCCCTTGCCTCCTAAGGATCCCTGGAGGCCAACTAGCCATCCTGTTATCTCTAGTTTGCCCCACACAGCTGGATTACTGAGGGTGGTACGAGGCCATGCCTCCTTTAATGCGCCTCCTGGTGCACTGTTGCTCGGGGAAGAAGTCCACTTTAATCCTGAGGTCCTCAGGAAACAAGAGAAGCTCATCGCCCCACTAGCAATGCGCCAAAAGGCAGGTTTGCAGAGTGGTGTAAAAAGGGGCGTGGCCTCAGACCACCTCTCAGCAATCCCACTGTGTGGGGTTTACTAGAGGTACCTGGTGGGCTAGTTGGCCCATAAGGACCCTTAAGATTCTAGTGGACCTAATCCCCCAACCCAGAAGGTGCCAGGAGGCACGTTTGCTGTGTGGCCCCCTTCTCTTAATATTTTGTGGGCCCTGGGGATCCCATCCCTCAGGGCCTCAGACATTTTATATACATTTTTGTTTTTAAAACAGGAAGGGAGCCCCCCTCCCAAGGCCAATATCACCCCCGGGGACCCCATCCACCTGGGCATGGCCAATTAAAAAAAAAAATAATCTTTTAAAGAAGGGGGCTGTGTGGCCCCCTTTCTGAGGCCATTATTGGCCCCAGGGACTCCATCCTCTGGGGCTTTGCCTCTTAAAATCTTTTTTTATTTTTTTCATTATGGAAGGGAGGGCCCCACCTCCTGCGGGAGCTGGCATTGCTTTTGGACAAGGGGAGCTGCAAACATGCAGCTCCCCTTGTCCAAAAGCAATTCTGCTTCGCTTCATGGAAGCAAGAACAGTTTCCCTGCTCTCCCTTCCATGAAGCAAAGCAGATGTTTGCTATGCAAGGGTGGGAGCAGTGCTCCCACCCTGCCATTGCAAACTGCAATGTCCTGGGTGTGGGCACCCTGGGACCTTGCTGGAGCGGGCCCTGGGGGGTGGGTCCCCAGGGTCACAGAGGGCTCCTGGAGGGGCCACGCTGCACCCCTCCCACCAACTTTAAAGCTCCTGGGAGGTGATGGTACCCCGGACCTGGGGTCCACTATAGAACCCCATATTTTATTTTCTCAATGTCCCAGGGAAGTGGTGGTCCCCGGGGCAGTGTAGGGGAGTAGGAGCCCCCACATTACTTGTAATGTTTTGCACCTCCAGGGAGGTGGTGGTCCCTGGGGCTAAGGGGGCCCTCAAGGCCCCCACCCATATTACAGAAATGTCCTGGGGAAGTAGCGGTCCCCAGGGCAGTGTGGAGGCAGGAGCCCCCACACAGTTTTTTTTACAAGCCACAGGGAGGTGGTGGTCTCCAAGGCTTTGGGGGGTCATGTGCCCCCGCATATTAATATTCATTCCCCGGGGAGGTGGCTGTGGGGGCCCCTGGGGCACTCAAAATCTGCATTGCCCCCAGGACGGGGCCCACCAAGGGGCTTCTAGAAAATGAAGCGCGGGAGACCGCGTTTCTTTTTTTTCTGTGGGATTCACGAACCCTACGCGAATCCACTGAATTGCTGTTGAAAAAAGGCTTTTTTTGGCCCTTGAGGTCCATGTGGGACCCCTGAGCAGGCCTAGGGGGTAAGTGGGTTTCTACTCTGCCCCCTTATCTTGTTTTTTTACCTTTTTTCTTGTGACTCAGTTCAACAGTTCAACCAAGTCACAAGAGGGCTGCCAAAACATTTTGGTTTGGAGTGTTGGCAGACAATCAACATAAAGTTTTTTCTTAGGAGGGTTTGCGGATCCACTGCGGCAGCCAGATATTGTTTGCCTTTTATTTTATACACAATTTAAAGCAAAGAGTGCGCTCTGAACCAAGAACTACCTCTCTGCCATATTTGGTGTAATTTCGTTCAGCAATTCGGGCTGTAGCTGCAATAAAAGTGTCCTACGGAAATTAACATGGAGAAAATGTGTTTTGGAACCCCCCCTTTTTTCTTGGCCCCCGCTTGACCCCAAAAATTTCAAGACTGGAGATGACCGGAGCGCACCATTAGTTTTGAAAATTGCATGAAGATTCATCAAAGGGCGCCAAAGATATGGGCAAATCAAAAAAACGTTTTTCCTATGGAAACTAGGGGGCAGATTTATGATGGTAATGCGCCACGTTTATGTCACGCAACTGCGGCGTAAACGTGGCGCATCCCTATGACCCATTTACAACGTGACGCATCTACACAGATGCGTCACGTTGTAAAGCCCTGCGCCACTTGAGGGCGTTCCAGCGCAGGGTGGGCGTTCCGGGGCAGGTGCGCCTCGCAAAAGTGGCTGAGTGAAATCTATGAGATTTCACTCAGTCACTTTCAGGCCAATGCTGCGTCAAACCCTTGCGCCTGCTTGAAGCAGGCGTAGGTCTTGACGCAGCATTGGTCAGATAGGGCACACCCGAGCCTTGCTGGAGCTGCGTTGCACTTCCGACGCAACTCCAGCAATGCGCCGCCTTTACGGCATCTGTGCCGTTTTTGCCCCATGGTGCGCCGCATTGTAAATGCGGCGCACCATGGGTGGCGGAGCAGCGGCGCAATATGACTGGCGCATCCCTGGGGATGCGCCAGTCATCATAAATCTGCCCCTAGGTCCTAACTATAACTACCTACTGGCGACCGCCAGTAGGTAATGTGTGTGTAAAAAAATAATAATATATATACACACACACACACACCTGTATATACCCATACATATTCATATATTTGATATACATATATATATATATATATATATATTTCTTTCCGGTTTTCCCAAAGGGAAGTTTATTCTTTGTGCACTCCAAGCTTCGGTCTCAGAGACCAAAACGCGTAAGATGTTGCTGGCTTGCTGTGAAATTAAAGAGAAATTACTATTGAAAAGCGTGTGGAGGAAATATTTTTGAAGCTTGGGAGTGCACAAAGAAAAATCTTCCCTTTGGGAAAACCGGAAAGAAATACAATCACGGCTGGGTCCTGCAGCGCTTTGAGTGCACCGCCTGAGAGCACCCGGATGCTTGAAATTTGAATCGATTTGGTATTCATATATATATATATATATTTTTACGCTCCAAATTCTTTCCACTGCCAAAGAATTATCCGCACTCAATATATATTGACCTCTAATAACATTCACACAGCTCTGTTTAGAAAGATCACGGCAGGGAATTCCGTCCTTCAAGGGCTTAGTCGTCACCCAATGAATCTCCAGAAAAGTATCCGATAATGGGAACTTTTGCACATTAAACAAAATACTTCAAGAGAAGATGACTATCAACAGGCAGCAAAAGAAAGCATGCAACGCTTTTAAGTGAGGGGATACTCAAAGCCAACTCTACAGATGGCACAAAGAAAGGTAGCAGAAAAAGATAGGGGAGCACACTTGCATGAAAATAAGCAGAAGAAAGAAGGTGTGATGAAGGATTTTAGAATGATCACACGCTACTCCAATGCAGCCAACAAGATCAGAACCATTCTGAGGAAGGATCTTGAAATCTGACACTATACTAGGGAAAGACCTACCATCTCAACCAAGAGTGACATTCCGGAGATCTTGATCTATAAAAGATAATTTAGTGGAGAGCCACCTACCGATGGTAAAATTGCACTCCAGTCTATCAGATCTCCATGGTTCCTTCCCATGTGGGAAATGTAAGGCCTGTGCGAACAGTAAGAGAGAAGAAAAAAATTAAGTTTATGACTTGTAATACGACCCATGCTGTCTATTGTTTGGTTTGCCCATGCGGCTTACGCTACGTGGACAGCAGCACACATGCAGTTACAACACGAATCTTAGAACATCAAATGATGCTAATTATCCAGTGATACAAAAGAGGGTGGTGATGGACGGAGCATCTGAACCATTCAAACACTCACACCCAGTCAACAGATCTGGGTTCAATCCATCACCGTTCTTTAGCCCACTCTGCCACCCCAGTTCAGATATGGCCATATGCAAATCAGTCTGACCCTGTGCCTCATGGGAACAGTCCAGCCCGAACTGCCAAGCCATGCCTTCCCTGGATTGGAAACAAGCTTCCTAGGACTGGTTTCTGGCATTTCAGCCGTCTTCAGCCAGGCTTGCTGGAATCCAGTGGCAAAGTGAGAAAGGGACTCACGTTTGAGCATACCCTGCCAACTTATGGCGAACAAAGCGGTACAAAAGGGGGTGGTGATGGACGGAGCATCTGAACGAATCAAACACTCACACCTAGTCAAAAGATCTGGATTTAATCCATCACCGTTCTTTAGCCCACTCTGCCACCCTAGTTCAGAAGTGGCCATATGGAAATCAGTCTGACCCCGTGCCTCATGGGAACAGTCCAGCCCGAACTGCCAAGTCATGCCTTCCCTGGACCGGAAACAAGCTTCCTAGGACTGGTTTCTGGCATTTCAGCCGTCTTCAGCCAGGCTTGATTGAATCCAGTGGCAAAGTGAGCAAGGGACTCACGTCTGAGCATACCCTGCCAACTTATGGCGAACAAAGCTGTACAAAAGGGGGTGGTGATGGACGGAGCATCTGAACCAATCAAACACTCAAACCCAGTCAAAAGATCTGGGTTTAATCCATCACCGTTCTTTAGCCCACTCTGCCCCCCAGTTCATACATGGCCATATGCAAATCAGTCTGACCCTGTGCCTCAATGGAACAGTCCAGCCAGAACTGCCAAGCCATGCCTTCCCTGGGCCGGAAACAAGCTTCCTAGGACCGGTTTCTGGCATTTCAGCCGTCTTCAGGCAGGCTTGCTTGAATCCAGTGGCAAAGTGAGCAAAGGACTCACGTCTGAGCATACCCTGCCAACTTATGACGAACAAAGCGGTACAAAAGGGGTGGTGATGGACGGAGCATCTGAACCAATCAAACACTCACACCCAGTCAAAAGATCTGGGATGAATCCATCACCGTTCTTTAGCCCACTCTGCCACCCCAGTTCAGACATGGCCATATTGCACGGCCATGTCTGAACTGGGGTGGCAGAGTGGGCTAAAGAACGGTGATGGATTAAACCCAGATCATAATGGTATACAGTACTGAATATATTATCCATATTTTCACACTAATGAGCACATATATATATATATATATATATATATATATATATATATATATATATATATATATATATATATATATTTCCAATTTCATTTGGAAAACCGAAGTAAGCGGGCAGGTAGCGCGTCGCAGTTGAAAACTTTTATTCCGTGGATTCACGTACACTGACGTATTTCGGCTTGAACAAGTCTTTCTCAAAGTGCATAAGCCCCACCACCTAATGAAAAAACATATACACCCTTCACCATTGATACAGAAGAAATACTTTTATAGACCTCTCCCTCCTACTTGTTGAGGGCGTATTAAATCAATACATTATTCTGAATAATTCATGGTGATATTTACAACTTTAAAAACATATTTGATCTAGGGACAAATTGAAAAGGTCAATAATTCAAATAAATAGGAATTACCGAACATTTCAAACACAAATTATCTAATCAGTAATTGACATTTAAAAAAGCAAATTACAAATGTTAGTCATTTATGGATATAAAGGACAAAATCATTGTATCCATGACCTTTCCAATCAGCGTCACTTGTGCATAAAACATTTAAATAATATGCTTAAAGAAGGAAGTGTTCTTTGGCTAAACTCTATTGAGAGGTTGGAGGTTATATTCATTTATAAGCTAGAGTGTGATGCTAGTCTTGGCATCCACCAACACTTAATAGAAGTAATCACCATCCTTGGGCATAGATAAATCATAAGCCAGTGCCTTCATTTTAACTACCTAGACACCCATCAATCCATGCCCAGTGCATACTTTGTATTGCTAGAAGAAGAAACTCCCTTCATCTTATCTAATCCTAATAAGGGGACATATCTTCAAGCGGATGCCCCACTAAATATTATCACTCAGATACAGGGTAATTTGCTCAAAAACATCATTGGGCAAAGCAGGGTTATCCACACCCTCACAGACACATGCAGGTAGGAAAAGAAACATGTCTGATGTTGCCAGTTTGTTTAGCCCACATGTAGCTCCTCATCTCTGTTCAACCCTGTAGAGGGTTTTCTGTGCCGGTCCAGTTTGCACCTAGATTCAAGGAGTCTCAGTTGTGTTACTCTGTTTCCTCATCTCAGATTACCCCTCCGGGGCCATATACAGACCTGGGGACCCCCACCTCCCTGGGGCTGGCATATGCTCAGCAAAGGAGGGGTCAACCCTCCTGGGTCATATATGGCCATGGGGACCTCACCCCCTCAGGGCCGACTCCTGCTGTGTCCCAAGGTGCCCACCCCGGGACATAGCTGTCTGCTCTAACTTAGCGGGAGCTTTGACAGCAATCACGAACTTCGCTCTCAGGAAGTGGGAGCTGTGAAACTGCTCCTGCTTGCTGAGAGAGGAGTTTTCGTTTGACATGTGGGCGGGAAACAGATGAAGGGATTGCTCTTACACAGAGAGAGCTGCATGTTTAGCAACTCCCTGTGTGTAAGAGCAATGTCAGCTCCTGCAGGAGGCGAAGAGCTGCAGGGACCGCAGGGGCATTCAAACTACCCCAGTGGACCCCAATGGTGGTAACTGGTTCCCCTGGGTGGGCTCCTGGGTATCCAATATTTGAAGGCCGGGCCCCGGGGGATGGGGTCTGCGAGGCTGAAATCACCCCCATTGAATTAAAGCTGTGCCACAGGGGATGGAGTCCATAGGGCTAAAATTGGAACCGAGGGGGAGGGCTTGGACCCCCTTACCCACTATAATATGGTGGGCCATGGGAGGGGATTCCCATAGCCAAAATGGCCCATTGAAATTACGGCGGACCTAATCCCCCATTAAAGAGGAAGGAAAACTAAGGGCAGAGGTACGAGCAGAAAAGGCACAACAGAGGGCAGAAAAACAAGCAGAAAAGGCAAAACAGGGGCCAGAAAAACAATCAGGATAGGCAAAACAGAGGGTTAGAAAAATGAGTAAACATGGCAAAACAGAGGGTAGAAAACGAACAAGGAATGCCAACAGAGCAGAACAGAGCAAAACAGAGGGCAGAAAAATGAGCAGGACAACCAGAACAGAGGGCAGGAAAAGAAGCAGAAATGTATGCCTGGCATAAAACTCTGTTCGGCAACTCTGCATTCCGCGTTGAACCTAGAGTTACCGATAAACTACACACTCCTCAGTTAAGCTGAAGTTTTTTTTTTGTTTTCAAGCTCAAAATGTCCTTTTGTGCATGCAGGAGTGACTTGCTGGGCGCTCGTGATTGCCCACAAGGTCTAAGAGTTGTTTGGGAGCGTCACAAGTTTTGCTAGCTGGCTGCATGCTCCAGCGAAATTTTGCGGTCACCAACATGTCATTCGGCGTGCCAGTGACTTCCGGGGGATGTTTTGAGATGTACGCAATCCCAAACATGCAGGATCTAATGTGACTGATATCTGGAGAAGCTTGCCTCCTTGAGAAGCATCGAAATCTTCCTGAAATTATGATTTGGAGTCAAAAACTTCCTCAAATGGATGGTTGGTGTTATTTTTTTGTGTGAGGAGTTCATTTTTTAAACTTTTTTTTTGACAGGAAAGATGTGCCCCAGAGTCTCCAACTTCCCGTTCCTGTCCAGCGGGCTCCTCCCAGTGCTTTATCCCTCTCCTGGTCACTTTTCATTGAGATTTGGAGCTAGAAGGATCACTCTCCTTGTCTCTGCAAAGATAACATTGGATTTAAGAACTTTGGGGTATATTCTCAAGAACGGGCCATGTTTATCGCCAACTTGGTTAACACAATTTTACATAACGCTGTCTATCACTGGAAACTAATGCTGTGTTAACGGTGTATTCTCAAGACGCCGGCAACAGGCGTTAGTTTCCCGATAACGCGTCAAATGTA
The DNA here is from genome assembly GCF_964261635.1 of Lissotriton helveticus. Lineage (NCBI taxonomy): Eukaryota > Metazoa > Chordata > Amphibia > Caudata > Salamandridae > Lissotriton > Lissotriton helveticus. Next base: position 1,414,317,412 of record NC_136061.1, read on the forward strand.
CACGTTAAAATTACCAGGACGCCGATAAAAAAGGAAACCCAAATGTAAAAAAGTGGCGATAGGCCCAACAGCGATAAAAATATCAGCGATAAGCAGCACCAGGCTTGCTATTCCCACGTCAAGCGGGAAAAAATCACCATAAAAGCTGCAAAAAATAAATAAATAACAAAAAAAAACAACAACTGAGAAGCAACATGGAGGAAGCTGGAGCAACTACAGAGGCCAACAAGAACCCCACAACCCCCCGGAGGACCAGCCAGGGACCTCGGGGAAGAAGAAGGGCAAGGAGAAGAAGAAGAGGAACCCGCGATTCAGTCCACAGGAAAACCTGATTACGGAGGTAATATAGAACACCACCAATAAATGTTCATCACCTCCACTGTGTTATTGGCAACTAAAAATGCAATATGGTAGTCCATCTTGGCCAAGGTGAATGCAGTCGGAGTGAATAGAAGAAAAATGGATGCCTGCAAGAAGCGCTGGAATGATGTGAAGCGCAAAACCACACTGAAACTTGCTAACAACTGGAAAGCAGCAATGCAGACTGGAGGTGAGAGTCCAGCGTCACAGCAGGAGCTGGATGAGATGGAGGAAATGGTGTCCACAGTCATCAGTGGGAGAGATGGTGGCAGGAGTTGGGGGACCGGACACTGCTCAAAATGACCTGACCCAACAGCAACAGGGTGAATAACGACCAGGGACTGGGGGGACGGGGGAGATGGGCACAATGGCACACATGCACAATTAAGTATAGCACACGGCACACCCACAATGACTCTGGATCATGTCCCTGAACTCCTTGGCATACTGCAGCACACATACAAACAGCAAGTAGGCCCCCGTCGACAAATTGCCCAGAGGGGGCCCTCACCACACATCACTAATCTCCCACCAAACCCATGGTCATGTGCTTACCCCAGCTAAGCTGGGGGTCCATGAGCCACACTGACAAGGCAAGTGACACTGCATGATGATTAGCATGGCTGCAGTCCAATTATCATGACGTGGTGCACGCCATGACACTGAGGTGGCTGAGTGTGGACCACAAACATAAAGGAGCAGGTCACACGCTGACACATCCACATGCCCAAACAACCCCTGACGTCAACAAGACATCTGCGGACAAACCATACCCAAGAGTCCCAACTCCCACCAAGAGCCCAATTTACCAAGTCTGCAACATCTCAGCACTGTATAAGCACAGAAGTGAAAGGTACACCGCCTGAAAGAGACATGGGCCAGCAAAATCAGAGCTGCAGGGGCGACTCTCCCACAATGCAGCACACACACATAAGAATCAGAGCACATCAACATTGACAACAATGTGGTACAAACTGCAATACTTTCACAACAGAACAGAGGACACAACTGCTGCCGCTTGTGTGTAGAAACTGGCAAATCACATTTGGCACAGCAGGAAACTGTGAGATGATAATGTACAAGTACAACCGTACATCCCTTATGGTGTAGAAATGTCCACTGTCCCGTATTAAATAGGCATCTCCTCCCAGTCACAATGTACATTGTCATGCAGTCTGTTTGTAAACTTGTCCAATGCGTGAACATACATGGAACACACTGTGAAACTGCATCCCCCTTTACATTGCAGATGGAGAATCAACACCTCCTGCAGAGCAGACTATACATCTCTTCACTGATGATGAAGAGGACCGCCACACCATCGACACCGATGCCCTCCAACAGCCCATGGACACCCTCAGCACCCCACCCACAGAAGCAGGGCAGCCCAGCTGCATCGAGGAAACCCCACCCTCTGCACAGACCACACAGCAGGAAGCACCCACCACCACGGCTGGCTCCCAGGACCCCCACGACCAACAAATGGAATTCCAACACGGTGTGTTAGAGGGCCAGAAGGAGATGGCTAATCAGGTGCGGGTGGGGTCCAACCTCATGGCAGCCAAACTAGATGCCATACGTGGGTTGTCTAAGTCCCATCAGGGACCACTTGCAGTCCCTATTGAACGCCCACAGCCGGCTCCATGAACTCCAACAAGCCATGGCTGACATCGCTGGAGTCATGACTCTGAGACAAGAACAACTGTCTAGTCAGAGTGGCTCCAGCGATGTCAGACGGGAGTTGGGATACAGCAGAGGATCATGGAGAACATGGAGTGGATGCAGGCGGAAAGAATGGCAGCCACGGCTGCACACCAGCGAGATGCTGCGGGGATCTACCATGCCCTGCAGATCCTCATCATGGCATTGCTGCCACAAGGCCTGGTGCAGATGAATGCTGCTGCTACTACTCCATCCACATATCCGCCCCTGATGTGTCAGTGGCTCACAGTGTGGCAGACAATCTACCTCCAGCCCCTGATGGGTCACTGCCACACAGTGGGGCAGACATTCCACCTCCAGGCCATGATGTGTCAGTGCCGCACAGTGCTGCAGACAAAACACCACCACCCACATATGAGGCACATCACAAATCAGAGGACGATGATGTGCATGATTCTGTCTTTGTGGTAAGAAGGAAGCAGTAGCATTCATCTCCGCCATATGACCTGTTTCAGCTTGGTTATGCCCTCTGCATCATGCCCTGGAATAACACCTTCCACTGTCCCTCGATACACTCTGCAACACTCACCTTGGGCCTCGACATGGACTGCCATATTTGGTTTGGTTACCAATGACACAGTAATCAGACTGAACTCTTCCTCTTCCGATGAACTTGTCAATCCCTAAAGGACTCTGGCTGGCCCTCCACAGGGCAAAAATGTAAAGTGGGGTTTGCATGGCCATGTACTGGTCCAGCTTCAACACTCCACCAAATGTGATTAAAACATTCTAATTCACACAGATGTGTCAGGCTATGATCAAGCAAGTATGAAAGTATGGATGAATGCAGGGCAGTGATTCCAAAAAAAGGTACTCCCTGGGAACTAATATCAATACGCATGTTTGACCATGACCCAGATAGGCAGTGAGATGACTGGGAATGTGTGAACTAGCTGTGGCCTCATTGCTCCTAAACAACAATCTCGCAATTTCCCAACTTAGCCCCACGTCAATGTAGGAAGTAGGGCTGTGTGTAAAAAAGTCAAAGTTATTTGGACGCCACAGCTCGGAGCAATGATTTGTTTGAGTGTGCAGCAGTTGGACTCCTGGAATGGTCTGTGCGTGAGTGGGAAGGTCATTCCATGCAAGAGCACTGTGAGCAAGGACTTCTGTGTGTGGGGTGTGTATACGTTGGTCTTTGGTTAGCGCTGTGCGTAGTGTGGGAGTCGTCATCAGCTGCTATGGTATCTATCAGGGGGTGCCGGGCGCATGCAATTCCAAGGTTGGAGGTGCAGATGTGCTACTGCCATCTAGTTTAGACAAAGGAGTTTTCATCCCTAATGCTAGTTTGTCATCTGCTTGCATTCTGGAAATGTAATGTGGATTTGTTTTGGGGGGAGGATGTCACTGCTTTGCCTTCCGGCACAGTTGAACCCTTTCTAGCCATGTACGTGCCCTCACTGCTCTGATGTAGCAGTGGTGTTTTGCTGCAGTCTGATAGTGATGGGTACAGGTAGCTGTGAGGACGTGCATGACTCTCACCGTGCACCTATTAGCTGACACTGTTCACTACTATTGATGGATGACGTCCGTGTACACATGTGATCAGTACATGGCACATATGTCCAGGGGACACCTTGGTGTGTTCCACGCAAGGTATTCCTGCTGGGTTTTTGGCTGGTGTGCATCTCCCATGTTGCTGAGGTGTTCACTGTGCCCCCATCCCCCTTACGTCCATGTTGCTCATGTTGTGAGACTTGAGTCACAGGGTGCATCTCTGTATCAGGGTAGCTCATAGTTGACCCCAAATGATGCCGGCAATTTCATATTTGACCCTAAATGCCACCCCGAAATTTCATATCTGACCCCAAAGGACACCCGAAATTTCATATTTGACCCCAAATGACACCCGACATTTCATATTTGACCCCAAATGACACCCTGTTGTCTTTTTTTGAACACCAATGACAGCCTTCAAGTCATGTTTTTGTACACATGTGATACGTTGATGAGTGGGATTACATAGTACGTTTGACACCCTGAAATGGCATTTCGAATACGTTACACCCTAAAAAGTCTCTCTGTGCAGAAGTGACATACCCATCTATTTGCTATTTGTGAGATTGTTAGCACTTAATGTTGCACTTACACTTGTCAGAGTGATGTGCTAATGCAGAGTACAGACATGCACAGAATGTGTGTTGCAATAAATGTATTTGCACATGCTGTTCATGTGGTCATTTTGTACTGTTCCATGATTGCTTAGAACAGTTAAAATGTGACGTGCTCATGCGAAGAAATTGTTAATGATTGTGTTCCTTCGGGCTATTCCTGCTGCAGCTGCAGTGGGGTGTGGTCCACCTGCCTCATCTCCCTCGTCATCGTCCAGTGCATCTGGCACTTAAATCCATGGGGCATTGGTACGCACACTTATGTTGTACACTACACAACATGCAATGATCATTTTGCACACTATTTCTGGGCTGTACAGGAGTCTTCCACCTGTGATATCCAGGCACCTTAAACATGACTTTAACATACCAAATGTGCGCTCAACAATGCCCCTGGTGCGTTTTGGGCCACACTGTACTGCCTCTGGGCCGGGGTGTTCAGGGCTCGGAGGGGTGTCATCATCCACGGGCAGAGTGCATACCCTTGATCACCTGTGCGAGGTAAGTGAGATTAGTGTAAATTGGTGGTTCTGCATGCTGTGTTGGCAGACTTACAAGTTTTGTGGTGTGTGATTTGTGCGACTTTGGGATTCATGTTTGTCATGTATTGCTTCTGGCAAATGTGCGGGAACAAGGTGTATTACGTAGCCTCACAGCTGCTCCTCCCTCCCCCGAGCCTATTACTTGTGTGCACTGTGCAGTTTCACCACTTGAACTCCTACGGCACACGATTGTCATGCCTGTCTGTGCATGTCCACAAGCCTGACAACATCACTGTAATATTGGCCGTTGAAGGTGGGCGGCCACGTGTGTGTAGGCCTATAGTAAGGATAGGGCGGATACAGATGTAGACTTCAGGCCTGGCTGAACTCGCGCTGTGATTGAGGCTAGGCCTTTGGCTTATGCTACGTCAATGAAGATACACACACAACAGTCGGCATGTATGAGCCAAGACCCTGAGCAGTCTTGCGCTCCTTTATTTATCCATTCGGGCATGCCCGCCCTCCGGGTGCATGCTACATTCCAACATTGTCGGTTAAGGGCTGTGTGGCGGGGACACTACAACAGAGACACATGCCATAGTTACTTTTTTTAGCCATCCTAGAACAGAACCATACCCAGAGCCCATTAGTGAACCATGCCCAGAGCCCAGAACGGAACCACGCCCAGAGCCTAGAACTGAACCACGCCCAAAGCCCCGGGCCATTTCTTTACACTCCGCACACACCGCGTGGGCCACCGCCGCGGCACTGGGATGAGTACGTCTTCAGACGTTCCACCCAGGCTTTCCAGCAGCCTGGCTGGGACGGGAGTGGCCCTGTGACTGTGAAGGGCTCCAGTGGCGTTACCGAGGACATGCTGTTGGCTGCTGGAAGTGGACTTGTGGGGTAGCCCCACGTGGCGATGACTTGCGGTGCACTGAGGTAGGCCCACTTGAAGAGCTGAGTGGGTTTGCAGCCTGTAATGATGCAGTAGGCTTGGAGGTTTGGACTGGATTTGATTTGTGTGAGACATGCTGGACCGCAGTGTAGGCCGGAGTGAGCAGTCAGCACACACATGGCCTGTTGCATGGGAGCCAGTGATCGGCTGAGGAGGCTGCCAAGCTTGTGGACCTCGGGCTTGAAGATTGCACCGGCATGTGGTGCGCCCTCTTGAAGACACGCCGGTGGCGGCAGGTGAGCAGTGATGCCTTGGTGCGCATGGGCGGGCAATCACCTCTGGGGGCCAGATGGGTCTGGGGACCAGTGGGCTGGGGTGCAGCAGGCACACAGGATTGCACAGGCACCACCAGTCATGACTGCAGCCTCGTGGCAGGGTGAGGGGCACCGCCCTGGCAGACACGCCCTTGCAGGTGATGACGAGATGTGCGCTGGTTGGCGTGTGACGTAGCCACCTCATCGCCGGTGTAAATTTGGCCTTTGAAGGTGGTCAGCCACGTGTGTGTAGGCCTATGGTCAGGATATAGCGGACACAGAGACAGACGCATTAGTTACTTTGGTGACCATCCCGGACGTGAACCACACCCAGAGCCCCGAGCTGTTTATTCACACTCCTACACTGGACTGTCATACGGCAGGCCAACCCACTACACTTACGCCTACAGGGGGGGCAACTAAGCTACATGTCCATGGTCTTCCCCACTGCCTGAGGTAAAATGGTTGCATTCACTGTCCACAAAATTACAAACACTAGCAGTATGTGTCCACATGGACATGTCTGTGCTTTGCATCCTCAAGACTGTCCAGCACATCACCGCCACACTTGGCATTGTGTACATTCTTATTCATGGGTCACTTGCCTCCTTCGCACATTCTTGGTTCCCACCTCTCCCCACATTCTGAGATTGTGTGGCAGAGAAGCTATGCCTTTGTGGGTGGTTTGTCTACATGTCTGGCCCCTGTTACCACAGTCACTTGTGTTGTCGTGTCTGGTAGGTGGGCAAGTTGGTTGGAATGTTATATGTGATTTTGTTACGTGTGCACTCCCACAGTTGTGAGTTGTATGATTGTGGAGTTCAGGTTTGTGGTGTGTTCCGTTGGTACTTACCAAGAAGCAGTGCATTTCCATAGGTGCCATCCTGAAAGTGTTGGTTGATGATGGACTGTCAGAAGATTTGCATTGCCTTTCAATCCAATGCCACCTATGCCTTAAATGATGTTTTAAATTCATCAGACGCCATAACAACAGTTGTTTCATGCACCCTTGGGTAGCTCTGGGCCTCTTGATTGGAAAACCCATTGGCAAACTAGGCCACGTAGTGAATCAATTCAAATCAATAATATTGAAGTTTATTCTAAAATGTAGTGAACTATGCTACATTTCTTGCTGGATAAAAGAAGAAAAATAGCATGCAAAACAACAACAAGCAAGAAGACACGGCCACCACAAAGAAGGCTTGCAGGCCTAATGCAGAAGCACACTGGCTGCCACTTCATAAATTGGCCGCCAGCCACATGGCCAGGCTACAACAAAAAGAAAGGGAAGACAGACAATACAGGCCAATGGCAAAAGCACACTGGCTGCGTTCACAAAATGGCCACCAGCCACATGGCCAGGCCACAACAACAAGAAAGGGAAGACAGACAGTCAGGCCTATGGCAAAAGCACACTGGCTGCCATCACAAAATGGACACCAGCCACATGGCCAGGGAGGCCACAACAAGAAAGTGAAGACAGACAATGTAGTCTTATGGTAAAAGCACACTGGCTGCCTTCACAAAATGGCCATCAGCAACTTAGCCAGGCCACAACAACAAGAAAGGGAAGACAGACAATGCAGGCGTATGGCAAAAGCACACTGGCTGCATTCACAAAATGGCCAGCAGCCACATGGCCAGGCTACCACAACAAGAAGGAATAAGCCAAGAGGAACAAAAGAAAGAAGCCATGCAGGCCTATCGCAAAAGCAAGCACACTAACTACCACCATCACAAAATGGCCGCCAGCCACATGGTCCCTCACAACAAGCAACAACAACAAGCAGGAAGCCTGGAAAAAAATGAACTCTAACAGGCCTATATGGACAAAGACTTTACAAAATGACCCCTGGCTACACGGGGAAGCTCTGCCAAGGCAAACGCTGGCCCACTATTACAAACACACTCACACACTGGCCAACACAGCTTTATTGCAACCATGCCAAAAATGAAAATCCACAGGGCTAAAAAAGGTTTACAAGTTACAACCAATCACATCCAACAAAGGCATTTATTTAACACACATAAAAAATTGAAATACCCCAAAAAACACGTTTTGCATTTCAATCCAAAGCCATCCATGCCCTAAATTATGTTTCAATTTAACAGACATGAGAATCGTTGAACTTATGTTGAGAAACCTTGGAGTTTCATTAAGTGCGCCAGTCATCTTGGAGGGATTTCCCTTCCAGCACACTTGGATCATTAAATTCAACAGACACCACAGAAACAGTTGTTTCGTGCACCCATGAGTAGCTCTGGGCCTACTGGCTGAAAGGCTTATTGGCATACTACTGGGCTAGTGAATTAAATAAATATTGGAAATTGATTTCAAAAGTTGGAGAAAATGTTCTGAACTCTGCAACATGTTCCCTTTATAAAAGAAGAAAAATACTTACAAGGAAACAGCTAGACCCCTACTGAAACTACAGGCCACCCACAACAATACATTTTTAAAAAACGATGAAAAGTTAAAACAAATGGGTGCAAAGCTCCAATCAAACAAACAACACCAATTTCCCAACTTACTTGTGAAATCTCAAATTCAAAAGTCCTCAAATTCAATGATATATGGTGCAGCAGACACAAAGAGGGATCCTTCCAACTCCAAATCGAAATTAAGAGTGAACAGGAGATGGACAAAGCCCTGGGAGGAGCCTGCTGGACTGAAACAGGAAGTTGGAGACACTGGGACACTTCCTTCCCCTTAATAAAAAAAGTACAAAAAAAAGGACTCCTTGCACAAAAAAATACAGCCAAATGTCACTCAGAGGAGTTTTTTTAATCCATATCATTATTTCGAGAAAGTTTTGATGCTGCTCGAGAGATTGCAATTTCTGCGTGTTTGGGATTGCAATCTTCACAAAACTCAGTCAGCGATGCTTGCTCCGTTGTCACAGTGAGAAGGACCAGTCTCTCACCAAAAAACATGGACAAATTAACCATGATCAAAATGAATCTGCACTTTATACCACTGGCTTACTCCATACCTGAAGTGCGACAGCAAGATGATGATGGAGACTCAGGTCATGGTAGTAGTGTTTTAGCTGACCTGTTTCTGGGTGAACCATTTTTTAGTTTGAGGATGAATTCTACTTCCCTATTTGTCCTGGCCCTGGGCCACCAATCATAAAACTTTCTCTTTTTAAAGTGGCCTGTCCAACTCTGTGGAGTGGTGGGGCGAGCAGTGCGTAGTTTTTACTTGATTTGTGAAAATGCAATGTTGCTGGGTGTTTGTGCTCAGTGGTGTATGGCTCATATTTGAAGCTACGTGGTGGTTGGGTGTGGGGCCTGCTGTTGTAGGTAACTGGAGACACACATGTGGTCATGAATGATCATCATATTATGCTCTTGCTGTTAGGCTACATATTATTCTTATGATTTTGATGATTATGAATTGATGATCAAGACAGTTGTGTGTTTGATCAGCCCCATAGTTACATGCAGCCACTTTCGTGTGACTGTCCGTTGTAAATTGTTCTCACCTAATTGTTCACACATCAGTCATAAAATGAATGAGGGCAAAAAGGACTATTCTTCTCTTCTCTCTTGCACTGCTTGTGAGTCTTCTTGGGTGCACTGCCCATGAGGTTTACCTTCTGACGTCCTCCTTAATTCTACAATAATATTTTTGTTTTAAAATCCGCAGGTCTTCTCTTAAACTGGGACAAACTGGAAAAGCATCATAACACCCACACTTACCTTACCGGACAGCAACACGAGGCACCCACGATTAACAGACAGTCCAAGAAGAATGCAGATGCAACTCCTAATTTGTCAATATAGTATCATTTTTCCTTTTAATAATCATTAAAACTGTGTGTGCTGTTCGCTTGACTCCTACATATTTTGTCATGTATTTGCTATTTTTCAAAGCTAGGTGAGAGAACATTTAGATATAAGGTAACTTGGGTCTCTCTGGGGGCAGTGGACTGTTTGGTTTGCATTGCATTTAAGTTACCTGTACTCATTCTTTCGTTCCTTTTCCTCCCATAGCAGATTTATGATGGTTGGTTGCGCTCCTTGACCAGATGAATGTTATCCTTGTGTACTGTTCGTCTTTGTCAGACCTTTCTCCAAATCCCCCTTCCCATCCATTCATCGAACCCCTAACCCTCTTAACCCAGGCTGTGCGATTTATTGAAGTGTGACTTAATAATTTGCACTGTTAATTGATCACACAATTTGTGGGGAGGATGTGGTGAAAGCAACACCAACTCAGTGCAGGATCTTCAGCTCTACGTATAGCCCACACTGGCCCCATTTATCTACCCACATATACAAACAGTGTTCGACATCATTTGCCAGCACCATCATCATTCAGGTACTGTGTTGCACTTGCATCAAGCTTACCCTTGTCCACTTCAGAGATTGAGTACTCTTCATTTTGTAACTGTCTTTTACTAGCTCACCACTGTTCTGAATGATTCAATTTAGCATTGCCTATTATGTTTTCTATATCAGGTATTCTTTGCTGTCTTGTGTGCTAGCAGTCTAGTCTGGTGACTGTCTCAATTGTTTGTAAAGCTTTGCTATAATAATATATAACCCATTAACTCAGTTTTTATATCCATTTAGTTCCCTTCAATGAATAGTCCTCATCCTACAGTTTGAGTACACATAGGAGGGAGTGGGGGGACTCGCTTCTGATATCTCCACTGTTAGTGTACTAGCATGCTACTACTACCACCACAATGGCTCCTTGGGAAACTATGCAGCCCTCGCTTCATCCATTCAGGTAAGAGAAGTTGTTGTACTATATAGGCAATTGAAAATTCCCCCACCACTTGTTAGGGGTCAATAATGGTTGCATACTGCAGAGACAAGGAACATAGTCGCACGAGGGTACAGAATACCTAATTTGTTATACACTATCAGCATATTTTAAAAACTGTCCAACGTGTCTAGGTTTTGTGAGAATTTTATAAAATTCCTTCTTTGCTCATTTAGAATTTTGATTTGAATTCTGTCTGAATAGAATCTGGTTTTAGCTTTTTTGAGTGTTGACTTGTATATCCTGTTAAGTTTGTTCAGGTGAAGTTTGTCGTGATTGCTGTTTGTTTTGAGGCAGGTGCATTGCACCTATCTAATTTGTTGTTTTATCTTTTTTTATTCTATATTTCTCTAATGTGCTTGTTTTCTTTTGTCCTGTTTTGTTGTTCTTAGTGGTATTAGGATATAAAATCTTCCTGTAGCCACTCATAACGTTTTTGAATAGAATTTATTGTGTCTAAATCTATGTTGGATGTTGGATGTGTTTCTAAGTATTCAAAATTGAGCGTGTTCGATGGTCCATAGGTGGATGCATGTAAGATGGTCTTAGGGGTGTTGATTTGTGATGTTTTATGTTGGACAGCTACCAAATTGTGGTCTGACCATGTGACCATGTGACTGGAGTGATCCTCTGAATGGTACCTTATTTTGGATTTCCAAACATGGGGCCTCATTTATGAAAAGTGACGCATCGCTGCGAGAAAACAGCGATGCGTCACTTTTCATTGCGACCTCCTTGCGACCCCAATGATGCGTCATATTTACAATATGACGCATTATTGCGCAAGGACTTACAGATACGTCAGTATTTCTGACGTATCTGTAAGCGCAAAAGTGACGCATTGCTGGAGTGTGTCACAAAAGTGACGCAACTCCAGCAATGCGTCCTTTCACATGGGAAAGCCCCATGTGAAAGGGCTTGCGTCAGTCTTATGCCTGCTGTGAGGCAGGAGCTAGATTTTGATGCAACAGCGTCCTAAAAGTGACGCAGTGAAATCTCATAGATTTCCCTGCGTCACTATTACGAGGCTTTTTGCGGGGGAACGCCCCCTCTGCACACATTATACCTGATGCAGGTATAATGTAGCGCAGGGGTTTACAAAGTGACGCATCTGCTTAGATGCGTCACTTTGTAAATAGTGCGCAACAGGAGTATGTTTTACGCCGCCGATGCGTCACAAAAAGTGACGCACCGGCGGCGTAAAAGTGACGCACGGCCTCATAAATGAGGCCCATGACATCTAGGATGTATTTAACGATATGTGTGGTTTTTGTATGATTTGATGTAGGTTCTGTGTGACTAGGCTAGTGATGATAGGTTTTGGATGGGCCTATTTGGTTTATCATACCAAATGTTTAGGTCACCAAGAATGCATAGGTTGAAGTGCAGTCTTATAAGGTTAGAAACTGTGTCTAGAAATGTGTCTGGGAATGTTGCCTTGATAGGTGGTGGTCTGTAAAGGAGGAGGTAGTTCCAGGAAGAAGTTGATATAGAGTTGCATTTGGTGATGAGGGCCTCACAACCTTGTATGAAACATTGTTGACTTTGGTGAGATTTATTGTTTGCTTGAATATAACAGCTTGTCCACCTCCTCTTTTACCTATACAATTTTTTGTGATAGTTTGATAGCCTAGAGGAACGGCTTCATGCAACACTGGATCCATGTCATCTCCCAACCATTATTCATTTATGTAGAGTAAATTAGGTTGTGTGTCAGTGAGTATGTCGTTGATGTGGTGCATTTTTTGGAGAGTGATCGAGTATCTATTAGTAGGCAGTTTAGAGATGGTATTTTGGTGGTGGTGTGACTTTGTTTTCTATAATTGAGCAGTTTCTTTTTAAATTGTAACAGCTGTGTAATTAGTACTAGTATCAGAGGTATAAGGATAGCAATAGTGTTGTTTTTCTATATCTTATTCCTCATCCAGCAGGCTTAGAAGCATGTTGGTGGGATTGCATGTGTGACTGATGGGGAAGGTGGTTGAGAGTGAGTTGGTGAGCTGTGTTGTTTCTGTAAAGTAAGCTTGTTGTGTAATAGACATGGAGATGCGAAGTTGTAAAGAGTGGCATGTTGTTTATTTTGTTTGCATCTGTTTAGGTTTGAATGTGTATGGGTTAAGAGTGGAGCATGTGGGTCATATTTTAGGGCTGTATAATGTGCAATGGATGAGAGGCGGGTGAATGAGAGTTGTTGTGTTGGCATATTTATGGTAGGTGTTGGTGAAGATAGAACGTTTGGGAGCAAAGATGGTTTAGGATTTGTATTATTTGTGTAGTCATGAGGGTGGGAGAGGCGGTATGTTTCTAATATGTGATGGAATGTATTATGACATTGTGTGTGTATCAGATTTTGATGAGCTGGTGTGAGTGCTATGTTTTGTTTTGTGGAGCAGTGGGAGGAGATATTGCTGTAGTAGTTTTCTGAGAAGGATTTGTATTTAAAGTACTGTTGGTGAGTGGAAGTTGAATGGGAAATGGGGTAGTGATGCCTTTTGGAAAAGAGTGTATGTGGTGTGTAAGAGGAGATGGACAAGAGTTATAAATGTTTAGTTGGATTTGATAGCTAGCAAGGGTAATATGTTTGGTGGAGTGGAGTGTAAGGATTGTTTTGCTGTGTGTTTTTGGTAAAAAGAGGAAGAGGGTGTTGGTGTATGATATGATAGAGGGCTGAGTATAGGTTTGGTGGTGACAGAAAGGGGTCTGTTAGGAACAAGTAGAGGGTAGAGCTAGTGCTTTCTATGAACAGGGAGTGCTTATCTTAATTCATTAAAGTTATGTATAATGTGGCTTTATGTTGTGTTGGAGATGTGTGGATTTGTTAGTGGTATATGGCAGAGTGCTGTTTTTGTGTGAGAGTGAAGGTACCATTGTGTGGCAGTTGGTGGTAGAGGGGTTTATTATAGATGTGGTTTGTGGGGTTTGGTGTGGTTGTTGAGCAATTGATATGTGGATAGGGTTTGTTTGTTGTATATGAGTAGAGTGCATTTGCTGTGAATGTGTTAATATGTCTGAGGGCCTTGATGAGTTGAGGTTGCGGCAGTAAAATGGTAAAAAGGGGAGCATTTCTGGACCTAAGACCAATCTGTCCCACACAGGTCCAAACAGGCAATCACCCTGGTCCTCTCTGCCCTTAGCCTTGATGTCCGGGCTAAGACACCCTGAGTCCTAAGGTTAAATAGCCCTAGGTCAGGTGCCCATTTGACAATGGGAACCCTAGCCCTAACCCTAACCAGTCCGAACCCTAGCCCGATGCTCTAGGACCAATGGGAGAGCTGGCCCTTTCAATAAATCACAGACCTAGACCTAGCAACCAATCAAAAGCTAAATCCTTAGACCTAAAAAACCTTAGCACTAGGAACCAATCAGATCTCGAGACCTATTAGCGAATCAGAACTCTAAACCAAAGACCAAAGTACCATATAACCCATAGCTCTATGAACCAATTGGAAACCCAGAACTATCAACCAATCAGTACTGTAACCCTACGTCCTAAGCCCAATAGAAACCCTAGACCTAGAAACCAATCAGAGCCCAGACACAGCAACCAGTAGGAAATGTATATAAGGGGCATGTTACCTTAAACACAGGCTGGTGGGCAGGGAGCATGGAGCTGCTCCTGAAGTCAGAGTCTCCTTGGATACAGACAGGTTGAATCCAGTTCTTGATCAAACTGCAAACCTCAAATCTAAAGTCACTAAAAAATACTGCTTTTCGCGCACTTAAATCACTTTTTTTTACCAAAAATGAGTGCTACATACACTTTCCAAACACAGTTTAAACCCTATAGCAGATTAAGCAGTCTCATAAACAGAGTCTGGTTAGTCTCTGGAGTGTATTTTGCCTGTTTACTGTGGTAAAATAAAGGGATGGGAGGTGAATTGCCTTCAGCAGGCCTTAGCACAATGTAGGTGACAAATATAGGAGAGAAATTTAAACAGTCACATGCAGAAAGAAACAGCAGCTTTATAGTTCAAAATCATAGAAACCAAAAGTTAAATTTAAACAGTCATGGCTAGAGGAAAAAGCAATTTTAAGAACACAAAGCACCACGTCTGTGTTCTTACCAACTTCTTTGTCTTTTGCTCCCTGAGGTATTAGGGCACAGAGAACATGGGGCTACAAAATTGAGGTGACTGTCTTGGGGTTCCCACTATAAACTTTAAGGGCCTGTGAAGGTATGTGATGAGGGCTCAGGGTGGCTTTGGAGGTAGCGGGCCAAATCAGCAGGCACAGACTGGTGTGCAGAGGGCAGGGAGTTGCTGCTGAAGTCAGAATCTCCTTGGATACAGACAGGCTCAATCCACGCTCTATAGTTCCTGTTCAAGCCTGCAGGTAAGGCCCAAATCTAATGCCACTAAAAAGACTGCTTTTTGCGCACTGAAACAAATTGCTTTGCTGGCTAAAATCGAGTGCTACATATACTTTCCAACCTCAGTTTAAAGCATAAAGCAGACGAAGCAGTCTCTTAAACACACTTTGGTTAGCCTCTGAGGTATATTTTGCCTTTTTACCTTGTTAAAGTAAGTGGGGTGGGGGGTGGATTGCCTTCAACAAGCCTTAGCACAGTATAGCGGAAAACAAGGAGAAAAATTTAAATAGCCGCAGGCAGGAAAAAAAATAACAGTTTTAAAGTACAAAAGTACAGAAACAAGGAGGTATATTTAATCAGTTCGGGTAGAAAAAAATCTGTTTTTAAGGTTTAAAGAATGAATAGCACAAAGTCTGTGATCTTATGGCCTTCTTTTTCTTTTGCTCACTGGGCTATTAGGGCACGGAGAAGCAGGGGCTACAAAATGGAGGTGGCTCTCTTGAGCTTCCCACTACAAACTTTAAGGGCCTGGGCAGGTGTCAGAGGAGGTCTCAGGCTTGGCCCCCAAACAGATAGACAGGGGCGTCCCTTTCTCCTATCAAGCCCCAGGAAGGAGATTTTATCTGACATGTCCACCTGCAGTTCATTGACCTCATTTAAACTGCCAACTCTGCCCACTGAGATGGTAGAAGGAGAAAACAGCTTAGCCTGCCAAAATAGATTCCTCCCATTAACTCTCCTAGATGAAAACGACTGACTGGAGCCGTCTCTCTTTCATCGGAGCTCCATCAGTGATACCATTACTGGTAAGAATGAAATCTGAAATGGCAGGATTATTACCTGGAATATAGCGGGATTGAGAAGCAAAAAAGATGATCCAGGTGGCTTGATTTCATAAAAGAATATGATATAGTTAATTTACAGGAGACCTGGGACCTGGAGAATAATTTCTGAGTGGATGGGTTTAAATCTTACGGTGTGCCCGAATGGCTCTCCTTGTCAGGCAGGGCAAAAGGGGGTCTCCCTGGGTTATTCTCACTTAAATTGTCAGGTACCTATAGTAGGGTGGATGTTGGCTCTCATAATTGTTTGGCAATTAAATTCACTTCTCCTAACACACCCAAATTAATGTTTGTCAACTTTTATAATTCTGGCGTGACCAGTTTTTTAAATGAACATTTATGTAATTTGAAATGTTTTTTAGAGGAGTATAGATTGAAGCAAACCACTTATTATTCTATTATAATTATGGGCGATTTTAATATTAATTTATGTGATATATACTGTCAGATTGAAGATTTTGGCAGTTCGGGCTGGGCTGTTCCCATGAGGCACAGGGTCAGACTGATTTGCATATGGCCATGTCTGAACTGGGGTAGCGGAGTGAGCTAAAGAATGATGATGGATTAAACCCAGATCAGTTGACTGGAGGTGAATGCTTGCAATGTTCAGCACTCCGTCCATCATCCCCTTTGGCTTTGCTTTGTTCGCCCTCAGTTGGCAGGGTATGCCCAGATGTGGGTCCCTTGCTCACTTTGCCACTGGATTCAAGCTAGCCTAGCTGATGATGGCTGGTTAGCGAGAAACCGGTCCCAGGATGCTTGTTTCTGGTCCAGGGACGAAATTGCTTGGCAGTTCGGGCTGGACTGTTCCCATGAGGCACAGGGTCAGACTGATTTGCATATGGCCATGTCCGAACTGGGGTGGTGGAGTGAGCTCAAGAATGATGATGGATTAAACCGAGATCAGTTGACTGGTGGGTGAGTGATTGCAATGTTCAACACTCCTTCCATCATCCCCTTTGGTTCTGCTTTGTTCACCCTCAGTTGGCAGGGTATGCCCAGATGTGGGTCCCTTGCTCACTTTGCCACTAGATTCAAGCTAGCCTTGCAGATGACGGCTAATTAGCCAGAAACCGGTCCCAGGATGCTTGTTTCCAGTCCAGGTAAGACATGGCTTGGCAATTCTGGCTGAACTGTTCCCATGAGGCACAGGGTCACAGTGATTTGAATAAGGCCATGTCTGAACTGGGGCTGGCGGAGTGGGCTAAAGAATGACGATGGATTAAACCCAGATCAGTTGACTGGGGGTGAGTGCTTGCAATGTTCAACACTCCGTCCATCATCCCCTTTGGTTTTGCTTTGTTCGCCCTCAGTTGGCAGGGTATGCCCAGACATGGCTCCCTTGCTCACTTTGCCACTATATTCAAGCTAGCCTGGCAGATGACGACTGATTAGCCAGAAACCGGTCCCAGGTTGATTGTTTCCACTCCAGGGAAGACATGGCTTGGCAGTTCGGGCTGGATTGTTCCCATGAGGCACAGGGTCAGAATGAGTTGAATATGGCCATGTCTGAACTGGGGTGGCGGAGTGGGCTAAGGAATGATGATGGATTAAACCCAGATCAGTTGACTGGTGGGTGAGTTATTGCAATGTTCAACACTCCGTCCATCATCCCCTTTGGTTTTGCTTTGTTCACCCTCAGTTGGCAGGGTATGCCCAGACGTGGGTCCCTTGCTCACTTTGCCACTAGATTCAAGCTAGCCTTGCAGATGACGGCTGATTAGCCAGAAACCGGTCCCAGGATGATTGTTTCCACTCCAGGGAAGACATGGCTTGGCAGTTCGGGCTGGACTGGTCCCATGAGGCACAGGGTCAGAATGATTTGAATATGGCCATGTCTGAACTGGGGTGGCGGAGAGGGCTAAAGAATGATGATGGATTAAACCAGATCAGTTGACTGGGGGTGAGTGCTTGCAATGTTCAACACTTCGTTAATCATCCCCTTTGGTTTTGCTTTGTTCGCCCTATGTTGGCAGGGTATGCCCAGACGTGGGTCCCTTGCTCACTTTGCCACTAGATTCAACCTAGCCTGGCAGATAGCAGCTGATTAGCCAGAAACCAGTCCCAGGATGCTTGTTTCCAGTCCAGGTAAGACATGGCTTGGCAATTCTGGCTGAACTGTTCCATTAGGCACAGGGTCACAGTGATTTGAATAAGGCCATGTCTGAACTGGGGTGGCGGAGTGGGCTAAAGAATGACGATGGATTAAACCCAGATCAGTTGACTGGGGGTGAGTGATTGCAATGTTCAACACTCCGTCCATCATCCCCTTTGGTTCTGCTTTGTTCACCCTCAGTTGGCAGGGTATGCCCAGATGTGGGTCCCTTGCTCACTTTGCCACTAGATTCAAGCTAGCCTTGCAGATGACGGCTAATTAGCCAGAAACCGGTCCCAGGATGCTTGTTTCCAGTCCAGGTAAGACATGGCTTGGCAATTCTGGCTGAACTGTTCCCATGAGGCACAGGGTCACAGTGATTTGAATAAGGCCATGTCTGAACTGGGGCTGGCGGAGTGGGCTAAAAAATGACGATGGATTAAACCCAGATCAGTTGACTGGGGGTGAGTGCTTGCAATGTTCAACACTCCGTCCATCATCCCCTTTGGTTTTGCTTTGTTCGCCCTCAGTTGGCAGGGTATGCCCAGACATGGGTCCCTTGCTCACTTTGCCACTATATTCAAGCTAGCCTGGCAGATGACGACTGATTAGCCAGAAACCGGTCCCAGGATGATTGTTTCCACTCCAGGGAAGACATGGCTTGGCAGTTCGGGCTGGATTGTTCCCATGAGGCACAGGGTCAGAATGAGTTGAATATGGCCATGTCTGAACTGGGGTGGCGGAGTGGGCTAAGGAATGATGATGGATTAAACCCAGATCAGTTGACTGGTGGGTGAGTTATTGCAATGTTCATCACTCCGTCCATCATCCCCTTTAGTTTTGCTTTGTTCACCCTCAGTTGGCAGGGTATGCCCAGACGTGGGTCCCTTGCTCACTTTGCCACTAGATTCAAGCTAGCCTTGCAGATGACGGCTGATTAGCCAGAAACTGGTCCCAGGATGACTGTTTCCACTCCAGGGAAGACATGGCTTGGCAATTCTGGCTGAACTGTTCCATTAGGCACAGGGTCACAGTGATTTGAATAAGGCCATGTCTGAACTGGGGCTGGCGGAGTGGGCTAAAGAATGACGATGGATTAAACCCAGATCAGTTGACTGGGGGTGAGTGATTGCAATGTTCAACACTCCGTCCATCATCCCCTTTGGTTCTGCTTTGTTCACCCTCAGTTGGCAGGGTATGCCCAGACGTGGGTCCCTTGCTCACTTTGCCACTAGATTCAACCTAGCCTGGCAGATAGCAGCTGATTAGCCAGAAACCAGTCCCAGGATGCTTGTTTCCAGTCCAGGTAAGACATGGCTTGGCAATTCTGGCTGAACTGTTCCATTAGGCACAGGGTCACAGTGATTTGAATAAGGCCATGTCTGAACTGGGGTGGCGGAGTGGGCTAAAGAATGACGATGGATTAAACCCAGATCAGTTGACTGGGGGTGAGTGATTGCAATGTTCAACACTCCGTCCATCATCCCCTTTGGTTCTGCTTTGTTCACCCTCAGTTGGCAGGGTATGCCCAGATGTGGGTCCCTTGCTCACTTTGCCACTAGATTCAAGCTAGCCTTGCAGATGATGGCTAATTAGCCAGAAACCGGTCCCAGGATGCGTGTTTCCAGTCCAGGTAAGACATGGCTTGGCAATTCTGGCTGAACTGTTCCCATGAGGCACAGGGTCACAGTGATTTGAATAAGGCCATGTCTGAACTGGGGCTGGCGGAGTGGGCTAAAGAATGACGATGGATTAAACCCAGATCAGTTGACTGGGGGTGAGTGCTTGCAATGTTCAACACTCCGTCAATCATCCCCTTTGGTTTTGCTTTGTTCGCCCTCAGTTGGCAGGGTATGCCCAGACATGGGTCCCTTGCTCACTTTGCCACTATATTCAAGCTAGCCTGGCAGATGACGACTGATTAGCCAGAAACCGGTCCCAGGATGATTGTTTCCACTCCAGGGAAGACATGGCTTGGCAGTTCGGGCTGGATTGTTCCCAAGAGGCACAGGGTCAGAATGAGTTGAATATGGCCATGTCTGAACTGGGGTGGCGGAGTGGGCTAAGGAATGATGATGGATTAAACCCAGATCAGTTGACTGGTGGGTGAGTTATTGCAATGTTCAACACTCCGTCCATCATCCCCTTTGGTTTTGCTTTGTTCACCCTCAGTTGGCAGGGTATGCCCAGACGTGGGTCGCTTGCTCACTTTGCCACTAGATTCAAGCTAGCCTTGCAGATGACGGCTGATTAGCCAGAAACCGGTCCCAGGATGATTGTTTCCACTCCAGGAAAGACATGGCTTGGCAATTCTGGCTGAACTGTTCCATTAGGCACAGGGTCACAGTGATTTGAATAAGGCCATGTCTGAACTGGGGTGGCGGAGTGGGCTAAAGAATGACGATGGATTAAACCCAGATCAGTTGACTGGGGGTGAGTGCTTGCAATGTTCAACACTCCGTCCATCATGCCCTTTGGTTTTGCTTTGTTCGCCCTCAGTTGGCAGGGTATGCCCAGACATGGGTCCCTTGCTCACTTTGCCACTAGATTCAAGATAGCCTGGCAGATGACGGCTGATTAGCCAGAAACCGGTCCCAGGATGATTGTTTCCACTCCAGGGAAGACATGGCTTGGCAGTTCGGGCTGGACTGTTCCCATGAGGCACAGGGTCAGAATGATTTGAATATGGCCATGTCTGAACTGGGGTGGCGGAGTGGGCTATAGAATGATGATGGATTAAACCCAGATCAGTTGACTGGTGGGTGAGTGATTGCAATGTTCAACACTCCGTCCATCATCCCCTTTGGTTTTGCTTTGTTCACCCTCAGTTGGCAGGGTATGCCCAGACGTGGGTCCCTTGCTCACGTTGCCACTAGATTCAAGCTAGCCTTGCAGATGAGGGCTGATTAGCCAGAAACCGGTCCCAGGATGATTGTTTCCACTCCAGGGAAGACATGGCTTGGAAGTTCGGGCTGGACTGTTCCCATGAGGCACAGGGTCAGACTGATTTGCATATGGCCATGTCTGAACTGGGATGGTGAGTAAGCTAAAGAATGATGATGGATTAAACCCAGATCAGTTGACTTTGGGTGAGTGCTTGCAATGTTCAACACTCCGTCCATCATCCCCTTTGGTATTGCTTTGTTCACCCTAAGTTGGCAGGGTCTGCCCAGACGTGAGTCCCTTGCTCACTTTGCCACTAGATTCAAGCTAGCGGGGCTGATGGCAGCTGATTATCCAGTTCCCGGTCCCAGGATGCTTATTTACGGTCCAGGCAAGATATGGCTTGGCAGTCTGGACTGGACTGTTCCCATTAGGCACAGGGTCAGACTGATTTACATATGGCCATGTCTAAATGGGGGTTGCGGAGTGAGCTAAAGAATGATGATGGATTAAACCCAGATCAGTTGACAGGGGGCGAGTGCTTGCAATGTTCAACACTCCGTCCATCATCCCCTTTGGTTTTGCTTTGTTCACCCTAAGTTGGCAGGGTATACCCAGACGTGGATCCCTTGCTCACAATGCCACTGGATTCGAGCTAGCCTGGCTGATGACGGCTGATTAGACAGAAACCAGTCCCCGGATGCTTGTTTATGGTCCAGGGAAGACATGGCTTGGCAGTTTTGGCTGGAATGTTCCCATGAGGCACAGGGTCGGACTGATTTGCACATGGCCATGTCTGAACTGGGGTGGCGGAGTGAGCTAAAGAATGATGATGGATTAAACCCAGATCAGTTGACTGGGTGTAGAGTGCTTGCAATGTTCAACACTCCATCCATCATCCCCTTTGGTTTTGCTTTGTTCGCCCTAAATTGGCAGGGTATGCCCAGACGTGGGTCCCTTGCTCACTTTGCCACTGGATTCAAGCTAGCCTGGCTGATGACAGCTGATTAGCCAGAAACAGATCCCAGGATGCATGTTTCCGGTCGAGGGAAGACATGACTTGGCAGTTTGGGCTGGACTGTTCCCATTAGGCACAGGGTCAGACTGATTTGCATATGGCCATATCTGAACTGGGATGGTGGAGTAAGCTAAAGAATGATGATGGATTAAACCCAGATCAGTTGATTTTGGGTGAATGCTTGCAATGTTCAACACTCCGTCCATCATCCCCTTTGGTATTGCTTTGTTCACCCTAAGTTGGCAGGGCCTGCCCAGACGTGAGTCCCTTGCTCACTTTGCCACTGGATTCAAGCTAGCGGGGCTGATGGTGGCTGATTATCTAGAACCCGGTCCCAGGATGCTTGTTTACAATCCAGGCAAGACATGGCTTGGCAGTTCAGGTTGGACTGTTCCCATTAGGCACAGGGTCAGACTGATTTGCTTATGGCCATGTCTAAACGGGGGTTGCGGAGTGAGCTAAAGAATGATGATGGATTAAACCCAGATCAGTTGACTGGGGGTGAGTACTTGCAATGTTCAACACTCCATCCATCATCCCCTTTGGTTTTGCTTTGTTCGCCCTAAGTTGGCAGGGTATGCCCAGACGTGGGTCCCTTGCTCACTTTCCCACTGGATTCAAGCTAGCTTGGCTGATGATGGCTGATTAGACAGAAACCAGTCCCTGGATGCTTGTTTATGGTCCAGGGAAGACATGGCTTGGCAGTTTGGGCTGGACTGTTCCCATGAGGCACAGGGTCAGACTGATTTGCATATGGCCATGTCTAAACTGGGATTGCGGAGTGAGCTAAAGAATGATGATGGATTAAACCCAGATCAGTTGACTGGGGGTGAGTGCTTGCAATGTTAAACACTCCGTCCATCATCCCCTTTGGTTTTGCTTTGTTCGCCCTAAGTTGGCAGGGTATGCTCAGACGTCTGTCCCTTGCTCACAATGCCACTGGATTCGAGCTAGCCTGGCTGATGACGGCTGATTAGACAGAAACCAGTCCCTGGATGCTTGTTTATGGTCCAGGGAAGACATGGCTTGGCAGTTTTGGCTGGAATGTTCCCATGAGGCACAGGGTCAGACTGATTTGCATATGGCCATGTCTAAACTGGGATTGCGGAGTGAGCTAAAGAATGATGATGGATTAAACCCAGATCAGTTGACTGGGGGTGAGTGCTTGCAATGTTAAACACTCCGTCCATCATCCCCTTTGGTTTTGCTTTGTTCGCCCTAAGTTGGCAGGGTATGCTCAGACGTCTGTCCCTTGCTCACAATGCCACTGGATTCGTGCTAGCCTGGATGATGACGGCTGATTAGACAGAAACCAGTCCCTGTATGCTTGTTTATGGTCCAGGGAAGACATGGCTTGGCAGTTTCGGCTGGAATGTTCCCATGAGGCACAGGGTCAGACTGATTTGTACATGGCCATGTCTGAACTGGGGTGGTGGAGTGAGCTAAAGAATGATGATGGATTAAACCCAGATCAGTGGACTGGGGGTGAGTGCTTGTAATGTTCAACACTCCGACCATCATCCCCTTTGGTTTTGATCTGGGGATACTAGCCATCCGAGGGGTTACAGACAGTCTTAAAAAAGTTTCTACGTACCCTCTTGTCATTCCCCCAATCTACCTCAACTTTTGTAATACATCAAGAGTTAGGTGTTTTTTATGTTTCAGATTGGCAGAGGATGACCCAGGTGATCTGCTGGCTTAAGACCTGGATTAATCCAGAAATAACTCTGAACCATGAGATCATATGGGATTGTGGGGCATATTACCAAGGGCCTTATCGCCGCTTTAGCGGGAATTTTTCCCGCTAAAGCGCCGATAATTTAATTGCCCTATTACCTAGCTGTCGCTAACACCAGTTAGCGACAGCTAATAGGAGATAGCGATCATCTTGGGGCCCACTTTGCATGTCAGCGATATTTATCGCTAATGACATGCAAAGTGGGTGTGCCAAGATGTTAGCGACTGTAAACAGTCGCTAACATCGCTATCTCCTATTACCTACAAAGGTGTACTTTTGGAAATATTCACGCTAAGCGCGAATATCTCCAAAAGCTAACGCCTGCCCAGAGCAGTTCTTAGCCATGTTATCCAATGGTAGGTGGATAACATGGCTAAGAGGATTAGCTCGGTAATGCATGAATATTGCTGACTTTTCAGCGATATTCATGCATTACGGCCGAATTTTATCGCTTTTGAGATAAACCTTGATAATAGCAAGTTTTATCTGCGATAAAAATCGGCAGTGCTTGCCGATAATAATTTTGCCGCTAACCGTGTTAAGCGATAAATATCGCTTAATCTTGGTAATATGCCCCTTTGCCTCTATGGACCGAGTTAGCTCTATCCCATGGCCACATTATGTCAAGCAAATCCGACATAAACTAGGGCACCCAGATCTCTTCGTTTTTCCATTTAAAATAAGGAAAGAGGATCTGGTTTGAGTAATAACTATTTTTTTTAACTTAGTGGGCACAGACCGAGCCTTGCAACTGCTAGGCATTGTGTACCTGTTAAGGGTTGGGTGCATGAAGTGGCCTGTGTCCAGACCCTTTGGCCAACTAACAGCAAAAGACATTGCACAATAGGAAGTGGGGTATTACACGGGTGATTGGGTGAGCAGATCGTGCCCAGTGCCAACCCCATGCCGTGCACAGCCTTCAGCCATACACTGTGGGGGTTAGGTATCAGCAGAACTTGGGTGAAGGGACAGGACAGAGGCTGAGCCCTGTGGGCAACCCACCACTGAACACGACCAAAAGCTGTGCTTAGTGGGGAAGTTCGGTAAATGTTATGAATAAACCCCAGAATCTCACTGAAAAAAACAAAGGTGAAGTGACATTATAGTTACGTATGGTAATAAAATCTTACCCTACATTGAGAAAACTTCAGAAATTCACAGAAAAAAACACAGGTTAATGTGATGTTACAGTTAGACATGGTAATAACCTTATATCTTAAAAAACCATTGAAAAAACAAGGTGGTGAAACTAGGTGTTGAAATAAATCATTTAAAAAACCCAAAACACTGAGGGCCTTATTTACAAGAAATAACGCATTGCTGCCACAGCGATATGTTAAAATCCCTTACAAAACGCAACATCATTATTTTGCGGCATGGATGCACAATATTTACAGCATGGTGCACTATGTCGCAAGCTGAGAGCAACGTAAAAACAAAATGATGTTGGTGCCGGTGTTCTGGCGCTGCAAAAATGGACACATCTTCCACAAAAGTGTCATAAGGCAGATTAGCGTCATGTAACACAAGCCAAACAACTGTTGTGACACTTTTGCACCTCCGTCAAAACGTCAAAAAATGCTTTAAAAATTATGCAAATAAGATAAAATGTAATTAAAGTACTCTGAAGGCATCCATGGAGCAGGGAGAAGATATCTGCAGCCAGGACAACAACCCCAATAACCCCAGAACCAGCCAGGCTGTCCAGGCAGACTTCCTGGAGAAGAGGAATAGGAAATCAAACTTCACTGAGGAGGAGAATGAAATACTGATCACTGAGGTGTCAGACCACCAACACCAGCTGTTTGTCACCTCTAAATTGCCATTATTAAAGAAAGAAGCCATTTTACAGTTCATATTGGCCAAGGTCAACAGTGTGGGCTAAGTGAAGAGGACAGTGACTGACTTGAAAAGATGCTGGCATGAAATAAAGCGCAGGACGAACGAAAAAATGGCAAACAACCTGAAGGTAGCAATGCAGACTGGCGGAGGGAACCCAGTGCCCCAGGACGAGTTGGATGACCTGGAGGAGTGGGTGGCAGTTGTCATTCTAGAGGAGTTGGTGGCAGGACTTCCAGGACAAGACAGTGCAGCCCCTGAGGAACATCAAGACCTACAGGGTAAGTCGCAAAAAGGGGCAATGTGGGGAAAAAGCTCATGTCAGAAAGTCCAGCTAACAACGTACCAGCGCTCCACTGGGCCAATGTGCTCTGTGCAGGGCAAAGGGCAAGTATGTGGGCCATGTGCTGGTAAGCATCATGTGTCTCATTTACTATATTATGATGCATGGCATTGCGGCAAGCCTTTCTATTGCGCTGCCATGCCTCAAAATTAAAAGGCAGGAATGCTCTGTATCTGCAAGATTCAGTGCATTCCCGTCCTCCCCAGCACTGGCGCACAAACAGCTGTTGTTGCCAATGCAGACACCCTTGTGCCATGGTGGAAGGGTGTCTGTATTGCACGGATGATTGCTGTTGTGCGGGAAGGTATACCTTTCTGCACAAAAATAATCAGTATTGGTGTTTTGCTCCTTTTATGTGTACTGCACAATGCAGCATACATAGAAAGAGTAAACATTAGGAGAGATAAAAGCATTCCTCTGTATTGTCCACTCCTATGCCTACCCTGCAGAGGGGTAGAATTTTTATGAATCCCAGGTTATCTACAGTTTGTAAATTGGGGAATGTGTCAGGTTACATAGATGTTGCGTGGGAACACCCACAGCAAAACCCATGGAACACCCCTTACATGAAGAGTAATGCATAAAAGGACCCCATATGTACAAGGCCCTGGAAAATCACACACAGTGACTCTATGTGGCCATATAAATATGGGCATGCACACTTCACCACTGGTGCATATGAAACAAAAAGTGAAGCACTGGCGACACATATATATATGTTAGTCACACTAGCCAGTTACATGTTGTATAGCTCATTCCAGCTCTGTCATGTTATTCACTTCCATGTGTGAAGTGCAGCACCAGTCCACATTCACCTCTGTGAGCCGCCACTTGTAGTTATATGTGTACCATGAGTCACCCGAACAACAAGTCACACAATACCAAGCAAATATACATGTGACCTCGGTCATCAGAGGCCTGTGCTGCTGTGAATCTCACTTTTCAAACCACTCTGGTGGTGCTAGTTTCTCAGTCATATTTGTGTTGGGATGCTAAGCCATCCTGTGTGGCTTTGAATGGCTTCATATGAATGGATTAAGTCAAAACAGTGCAAAGACATGCTTTGCTTTACTCTACACTCATGTGGCTCAGACTGCACTCCAAGTGATGAGTCTGCACTGTGAACCTCTGGCCCATCAAGAAAAGTAATGGTATGGGGACATACTGATAGCAATAAGCACCTGAGTGTGGGGGCGAATGCAAGCAATGCACAGCAGAGGACCATGTGTGTCCAAACAAACCGTGGTGGGGCTCATTTACAAGGAGATTTTGCCACCTGTGCGTCACTTTTTGTGATGCACCAGCAGCCCAATGGCACATCCCATATTTACAAGCCCACGAAAAGCCACCTAGCGTCGCTTTCCATGGCCTGGTATATATGTCCCCCTACCCGGCATTACACTGCAGGGAAAGGACATTCCATGGGAGTTGCTTTGGGTGTTTGCACGCAACATCCATGGAATCTGATGCACTCCCAAACTTACATGGTCTTGTTAATCGGGGAATGCATCTGATTCCCATGCCTCCACAGGGGGGCTGTAAAGGAGGGACAACCAAGAGAAACACCTTAATCTCTCATCATTTTCCCTTAGCATTCTGCTGCACACATAGAAAGAGGAAAACAGCTCTTGTGATTGTATTTGTGCATGTAAATGTAAATGTTTTTATATAGCGCACTTTTACCCAGAGGTCTCGTAGCGCTGTATTCATACCGCTGTGGAACCCATCCTGGCTTTCCTGTGAAATGTCCACTCCTGGGCACCCCCAAGGTGAAGCCAGGAATCCAAGCGCTGCTGGGGCCGTTGTGGAGATTAAGCAAGCTATCGCCAAGAGTCACAGAGTGGGACCCATGATTAGAGTAGGCCCCGAGGCGAGAATTATCAGGTCCGGGGAAATTGAGTCCAAGAGCTGCCGAGTCAGGAATTGAACCCTGGTCCCGGGCCAGACCTCTGCATCAGGGTCTGCCACTCTAACCATTGAGCCACGCTTCTCCATGAAGGTGTCCCTTCATTCACAAAAACAATAACCCCTAAAACGCATATACACTTGCACCATGGTGCAAGGTGGCCTGGGTAGGGGCATGGCAGCCATTTGTGTGCCAGCACAGGGGAAAAGGATCACACAGAGAGGGTGCATTCCTGCACTTATTGTTTTGGGACAGGGCAATTCCACAAAAATCCTTGCGATGCAACCCTGCGCCAATACCTCATCAATGAGGCCCAGTGTGTGTTTCTGGGGGTCATTTGGTAGTGCAGTTACTGAGCTGATAAAACTGCCAGTGTGTGTGGATGTGGAGACATTGCCTAGGAAGGATGTGGGAAGGCATACGTATAGAGCAAGGTTACCTCACAATTGCACATGCGCTGCTGTGTCTACCATTGTCACACCTGCTTTGTAGTTGGGTAGGCATGAAAGTAAGGAGGCCATTGGGGCACTACATACACACATGTGATGTGGCCCTGGTTGAAAATTGAGCATGTGGCAGAATGGAGTCTGGAGGCATAGTGTCTCACCATGGCACATATGTCAAAGTCAGAGGATGTATTAATTAAGGTTTAGGAAAACAATGTTTGCCATCACAAAGCCCCTTGAGTAGGGGATGGTGTGAGGCTGAGGTGAATAGGCCTAGATGTGTGGGAAACTGGGCTAGATACATGTCACCAATAGCAGGACTACTACATGTAGCGTTCCGGTTGAACCTCAGCCCACACATACAGGCCGCCATGTCAGTCCATTGGATATGGGCACACATATTGTTGGTGTTTTAGGCACATGAGGCTCAATGTAGGATCTGAGTTACATCAGTGTGTGGCAGTAAGTTGTGTCCATGGTCCAAAGTAAGAAGTGCCAGAGGAGACATTAACATGTCCAAGTGAATGTGTGATAGTCTGAAGATGAACTACTCACCAAATTATTACATTTTGTAAGAGTCTGAGCAAGTAATCTAATTGGTTTCAATGGCACAGCTCCTCAGAGTCGCAACACTGTGCCCACTGCCTACTAATTTGAAGTTGTGTGTGTGTGTTCGTACTTAAATCATATCACTATCCACCACTCACAAAACCATCCTAAGACTGTGCCCTTACACAATCATACTGTGTATCAATGAGTGAAGCTGTGTAGAGGACATATGTGAAGTACAGACCCCTTGGAAACATTAATACACAATGTGCATGTGAGACACCACAACACGCCCCGTGCTGTGGTGTACTATGAAAAATGTTAACTGCAGGTACATAACAAAATATTTTCCCAAGCTACATCACTTCCACAGAAGCAAAGTGCAGAGTAATGGTAACAGGGAATGCTAGCTTCATGGGGAATTTGGTGCAATATGCATAGTAGTGTTGTCAAGATGCCCAAATACTTGGGGACATATACAATAGCCCAGTGCACCACGGGAGCTTCACTTATAAGGCTGTTGCTGCAGCGCACTGGCCTTACATATATGTTCGAGGACTGATAAAGCCACCCTGTATGACTCTTCATGGTCGTGTAGACATGGAGAGAGCCAACGCAGTGTAAGTTGCTGATTGCCTCACACTACGATGAGGAGGCATGCCATGGGGCTCATGGGTGTACCCAGGTAACTGTTATGGTATGAAAAGCTATACGCCTGGAAATGCCTCAATATCAGACAGCTCCCCAGGGGATGTGTAAGGGAGGAACAACAAGGAGCTATCACATCAATCCACCACCAATTTGCCTCTTGCCATGTATCCTGCATTCAGCAGCACAAAGAGAAAGAGGAAATAGCCTCCTTTTCTGGTTTCAGGTCAGGATGGTGTCCCTGCCTGCACAAAAACAACCACCCTAACAACTCAGACACCTTTGCATCATGGTGCAAGGATGCCTGCATTGGTGCATGGCAGCCATTTGTACAACTGCCCCATGGAAGAGGACAGAAATGCACAGTATATCACAGGTATGGGGCAGTCATGCCCTGTTCTGTTTGATGTAGGGATGCATGGCAGAAGGCTTGTAATACTTACCTACGCCATAAGCTTGTAAATGAGGCCATGATTGACAACCTTTTGACTCTTGTGAACAACTGACAAGGATCACCATCAACATAAATCTTTTCCATTCCAGAGGATGAAGCACCTACTCCTGACCAGCTGCATGTACTGGAATTGGATCCTGCGGAGGATGACAGACTGCTGAGGCTCGTTCAAGACACCCTTAAGGAAATCCTCAACTCCATCCAAACACCCTCTCTGGTCAAGAGAAGGGTCAACAGCATTGTAGGTTCTCCACACGATCTGCTTCTCACATATCAAACACCACCTGCCAGCCCACCCCTAGCACCAAAATGCAGCGTGAACTGGTAGATGAGGTGCGGGCACGGAAGATGACCATGGCAGGCACCCTAGAGGGAGTTCTTACATGCCTCAGACCCAATAGGGACTCCTTTGAAGCTGTAACAGGCACCTACTCTCTGCTTTGTGGCTTGGACCGGTCCCTGGAATACATTACTGGTGTCATGAGACAGAGGCATGAGCAAATGCCCTGCCAAAGTGGCACCAGCAAGGGTGTCAGAAAGCTGGGGGCAATCCAGAATATCCTGGAGTCCATGGAGTGGAAGCATGACTTCTACATTGCTACAATTGGTGCCTACCACTGTGATGTAGCTGTTGTGGTGGCAAACTAGTAGGTTCTTCTCAGTGCTTTGCTGCCTTACTTGTTAGCACAGGCAAATGCTGCTGGAAACCAGGGGTCCACATCTTCAGCCCTTGATGTATGTGTGCCTCCATCGGCTCGGCGACCTTCAACACCACCGTCAAGTGAGACACCACACACATCAGAGGAAGAATATATGTACTTCAGTTCTTTGTAAAAGATAACAGCTGAGTAGCATGTCTGTTATGTTATGTTATGTTAAATTAATTTGTAAAGCGCGGCTAACACCATTAGGTTTCTTGGCGCTGTGCTGGAGAGTGGTGAGAAGAATGTGAGGCAGAATCTAAAGGTATGAGGTCGTGAAGAGGAAGGTTTTGAGGAGTGATCTGAAACCAGAATATGAGGGTGCAAGTCTGAGAGGGAGTGGGAGGAAGTTTCAGAGGGATGGAGCCAAAAGAGAAAACCTCAGGCCCCCATGTTTTTTCCTCTTGAACCTGGGAACGGATAACAGGGCCATTTGGGATGAACGTAAGTTGCGGGACGGAGTATAAAGATGGAGAAGGGAAGAGATAAAAGAGGGACCCTGACCGGAAAGGGACTTGAAAATAGTACAGCCTAGCTTAAATTTACAGCGGGCGGATACCGGCAGCCAATGAAGACTCTTTAGAAGTGGACGAACGTGCTGATCTTTCGGCTGGTGGTAAATCAAGCGAGCAGCTTGATTTTGGATCAGCTGGAGTCTTTTCAGTTGGTACTCAGGAATGCCAACATACAATGCGTTAGCATAATCGAGTCGGCTGATCACCAACGCCAGGAGCGCTAACGTGAGCGCTTCGGTAGTAAGGAGGCGGGAGATTTTCCGGAGTTTCCTGAGTTGGAAATGGCTGGCGGACACCACTGCGCTGATCTGGGGGGTCATAGAGAGGTCATTACTGATAATGACGCCCAGACTTTTAGCAGAGTTGACTGGAGAGGGAGGGCTTCCAAGACTGGCAGGCCAGATGGAAGGCTGCCAAGGGTTGGAAGCTCCCCCGACAAGAATCAGTTCAGTCTTGTCGGGGGTTAAGCTTCAGGTGGTTTAGGCTCATCCAGTTACTGATGAAGCAGAGTGTGTTTTGAAAGGTGGAGATAGAATCCTCGGAGGAGTCGATGTTAAAAATCAACTGAATATCGTCCGCGTAGTTGAACGCGGTAACGCTCAACCCGCGAAGGGCACGGAGTAACAGGGCTAAATACAAATTAAAGAGGAGAGGGGATAATGAGGAACCCTGGGGGACACCACAGGACAGCTCAACCTGGGTGGCAGAAAACTGGGACAGCCTGACAGCTTGTTGTCGTTCCGTCAGGAAGGACTGAACCCAGTCCAGGGCGGTCCCATGGATGCCGGCCTCTCCGACACGGTCGACCAGGATCCCATGGTCGACCGTGTCGAAGGCGGCCGATAAATCCAGAAGGACAAGGGCTTGTCGAGTGTTAGCATCAGCCCCTCTGCGCAGTTCGTCCATCACGGAGAGAATGACAGCCTCCGTGGAATGCGCAGGTCTGAACCCTGCCTGCTTAGAGTCTAAAACACACGAGTCCTCAATAAAGGAGCTGAGTGTTTGAGTAACGTGCGATTCCAGGACTTTACTTAGGAAGGGAAGGAGGGATATAGGGCGGTAGTAACTCAAGATGGAAGGATCTGCCGAGGGTTTTTTTAGAATGGCAACCACCTCGGCCTGTTTGAATGAACAAGGGACTTCCCCAGTGGCCAGAGAGTTGTTTATGAGGGCCAGGGGGAGTTCAGGGCAGGAGGTGAAGGCTGCTCGAAGGACCGAGGGAGGGCAGCAATCACGGGGGGAGCCAGAGGAAATTTTGTGCAAAAGTGTGGAGAAAGTAACTGTCGAGATGGGGGGGATCGAGGTAAGAGTATGAGGATTAAGGTATTTAGGAAGCTCAATAATCAGGGGATAGACAGACGGAGTTTGGGCAGCAATGCTAGATTTGATTTTAACTATTTTTTTTATGAAGAATTCGTTCAAGGAATCACACAGGAGTTGGGAGGGAAGGGGCCCTAATGTGAGTCTGGCTGGGTTGGATAGTTCCTCTACAATTGAAAATATGTCCTTTGATTTATTTGTGGAGTCCATGATTTTATTTGAGAAATAGGTGGATTTGGCCAAGACTATGGCAGTTTTATATTTTTTGAGCAAAGAGGAAAATACCTCCTTAGTCTCAAGGGAGTACCCCGGCGCCATCGCCGTTCTGCTTGGTGGAGGCCTAATTTTAAAGCTCTCAGGTCCTCGGTGAACCACCTTTGAGCGTCGTGGCAGCGTCTGGCTCTAACTAATTTTAAGGGAGCTACTACGTCGGCAGCGGAGGTAAGCCAACGAGTAAGATTTGACGACTGGGCGTCAATAGAAACAGGTGGATCAGAGATGGGAGGGACTGAGGAGCTAAGGATAGAACTAAAAACGTTTAGGTCTGACCTATTCCAATTACGGGCCAGGAAATTGGTTTCTCGAGGCTTGATGGTAGGCCTGGGTATCCCCAGTGTAAAAGTAATTAAAAAATGATCTGACCATAGGCATGGCAGGACGAGAGGGGCGGATATATCCAGGCAGGATGTCCACACCTGGTCTAGAGTGTGCCCTTTTATGTGCGTGGGTGAATGAATATGCTGTGTGCATATGGCCAATTTCCCTATGCCCTGTGCTAATACCCATGCAGTGTACATCTCAACAGGTTCTCTCCTCCATTAGCTTGCTGCGTTGTTGATCTCATCCCTGTGTGGACTATTTGTGTGTACTTTCTTTCATAATGGCAATTGCATCTTTCTCATCACTGGAACATTCCTTTCCTCAACATGTCCCATGACATGTACCCCCCTTGGACTGGGTGTGGACATCATTGGCTCACTAAGTATGTTGGGGTTGTTGCCCCAAGGACTGCCATTTGCACCTTGCTCCTTGGTTGATGTGTAAATAAACATAGTTTCACTTATCAGCATGTTGGATTACTGGTCATGAGTGGACTAAATAGTCCATGGTAGTTGTGCTGACCCTAAAGTCACTATCTGACTTCTAAAGTACGTTGTAAGCCTAGGATCCTGACATAAATATGCACAGTGCAGGCTAAATAGTACATGTGATCCATCACTACAAAACTATCATGTAATAATCCAAGGTCAAATGAGTGAAGTGCAACAATAGTCGATGAGTCAATGTTAAGACTAACTGTTGGTTTGGGCCAGGTGGCTGATACAACCATGCATATTAGCCAGGAAACAACAGTGATGCTGCTACAAATCGGTGCGATAGTGTACGCGACAGGCATTAGTGTGGTTCCAAACACATCCTAGATTAGTCACAATAGTTTTACTTCATTCATCCGTACAATATATGTTGCATCATGTACACCAGTGATACTCAAAGTATGGCCCAAGGGCCACATGCGGCCCTCCTGACCTTTACATGCGGGCCCCTGGACAGCAGCAAAACTGGGCTGCTGTTCACTTGACTCAGCGCTAACATGAATGTTAAATATACAGCAAGCACGTATTTAAAGATTAATTGCAGTAAGGGAAAGGAAGTAACTAGGGGCTGGTGCGTCACTTTTTCCCATTTTAAAAGTGGTGCATCGGCGGCGCAAGGCCTTCATAAATAAGGCCCTAGGTCTTTAACTTTAGCAGCAAATGTGTTCAAATTCAATAGTCTTTTCAAAATTCAAAAAGTGTATTTCATTGACCTCCTCTCCACCCTGACAACAATGCATTAGTAATTACATCCAAGCACAGGAGATGGTTTTGAACAGCACACATCCTGAAGTCATATATTTCAAGTTCCTTTTATATGTGATAATGAAGAAAAAGGAGGGAAATTGAAATAAAATATTTGCCCGGGTCACACTATTTGGTCAAGTGGAGAAGCCGGGATTCATCCCAGGTTTTCTGGTTACACATTACGCAATTGAGTTCAGCCACTAAATATTGCTTCCCCTACACCGACTTCACATACCCCACTGGCATTAGTGCAGCCCTCAGTCACAACAAAGACCAAACTTTGCGGCCTGTTTGTGAGTACCTATGATGTAAACACATAGTGCAACTTTACATTAATACCTGTTTTGGGCTGCGTCCATTCACAGCAAGAGTGTCACTTACAATGACCATTGACGTTTTACTATCCATAACAAACTAACAAGTTGTGACACCTTAGGTACTCCACCTACAAGCACAGGTATACAAATACTGGCAGCAACTCACACACCATGGGCCTTGCGTCACTTTTACGCCGCTGGTGCGTCACTTTTAGTGACGCACCAGTGGAGTAAAAAATTTGCCTTATTGCACCACATTTACAAAGTGACGCATCTAGGTAGATGCGTCACTTTGTAAACCCCTGCGCCACATTATACCTGCGCCAGGTATAATGTATGCAAGGGGGGGCGTTTTGTCCCAAGAAAGAGTCATAGAAGTGACGCAATGAAATCTATAAGATTTCGCACTACGCCATTTCTTGGACGCTAATGCGTCAAAATCTAACGCCTGCCTCATGGCAGGCGTAAGACTGATGCAGGCCCTTTCACATGGGGCTTGCCCCATGTGAAAGTACACATTGCCGGAGTTGCATCATTTTTGTGACAAACTCCAGCAATGCGTCACTTTTGCGCCTACAGATACGTCAGAAATACTGATGTATCTGGAACTCCTTGCGACATCATGCGTCATACTGTAAATATGACGCATCATTAGTGTCGATGGGAGAGCGCAGTGAAAAGTGACACATTGCTGTTTTCACGCAGCAATGCGTCACTTTTCATAAATGAGGCCCCATGTGCTTAACACAACCTAAGCAGATATCACAACTGAATAGCATAAAATGAGTAAGCAGTTGTGAAACAGTTAAACAGGGTTTATTTAAAAAAATATATATATTTAAATCCTATGTAATATTACCTACATTAGTCTTACCTATATAAACTATGCCTATCCTGATCTAACTTACCTACACTATCCTAACTTAATACTAATCTAACCTTCCAAACCTTAAATGATCCTACTTTAAACATATATATCACAACAGACACATTAAACATCATCCCCTGCCACCCTATGATTTAATTTCCCATTTGACTAACAACAACTACAACTATACACAAACTATCTAAACATGAAAAGATGAATAAACATATATATATATATATATTTGTGTGTTTATTCAAAAGATGTTTTCTTCTTCTATGAACACAGACTAAACATTTACCCCCACCCACTTATCAAACAATCCACCTGTATCCTCAACTAACACATAATACTAGTAATACTTAAATAAAACACTAAACCTAAACAAACCTTCCACTACGATGTAATTTACAAAGGGCCTCCGCACTCGTGGTGGAGGCCCAGCAGTCGTGGGGAGTATCCACAATCAGAGCAAAATATCTGCATTGAGAGTTCTCATTGCAGATACATATGTGGAGGCCCTTTGTGAATCAGGCCCTTACACTTTTGAGTAAGTTTACTACTTTTCGGGATTCACAAAGGTAAACTCAGATCAAAAGTCTAATTTATTTACTTTTTTGGTATTCACAAAGGTCAGGGCCGGACTGGCTACCGGGCGTTTTTGTGTGCTGAAAAGCTGGGGGCTAATTTCTCTGCTGTGGGGGCTGATTTCGTTGATGGGGACCTGCTTGCCCTTTGAAATAAAAAAAGCAAAACGAACTTTGTTCAGCACACGCAGGTCCACATCAACGAAGGTAGCCCCCAGCTCGGCAGCACACCAAAATGCCCGGTAGCCAGTCCGGCCCTGACAAAGGTAATCTTAGACCAAAGGTCTAACTTTAAAACATTTCGGTATTCACAAAGGTACACTTAAACCAAAAGTCTCACTTTACTAGTAGTAGCTTACTTTGCAGGATGCCCGCGGTCCCTGCAGGGGACCCCATAGGAGGGCAGACCCCGTAGTAGGGCCGTGGGGAGCCGTCCGCCCTTTTCCGGTGGGTGGAGGTGGTGGTGGGGGCGTCAACAGTAGGGAAAGGGGCGTCTCCCCTGGGACAGGTTATAATGGTCGCCCCTCCCTCCTCGCGCCCTCTTTGCTGCTGCCCCCCCTCACTAGTCGGTCGTGCCTAGGCTGCTCCTCGCCAGCCGTAAGCTCCTTAGGCCTCCCAGCCCCCTCCCATCCCCCCGAAGGACGCGAGGCCCGCGCTCTTCAGCTCCCTTTAAGTTAAGCGGGTCAGATGTCCTCCCCCTGGGCCCCGTCCTTGGGTACAATCCGAGTCGACAGGGCTCCGTGGCTATGCCACGGGGAGTCTTGAGATCCGTGGGATTACTTCGTGCGGGGTCGGTTGTACGGGTCTGGGGCACCGAGTATGTCGATTGTCAGCTGGTGCGGGAGCTAGATTCTGGCTTTAGGACATCAGCCGGCACACATTCATGCAGCTGGTCTAAATGGGGGCACCGTCTGTGAGTGTTTGTGTGGAGCAGAGATTATGGCCAGAATAGCATTAGACTCGTCGGCGGTAAAAGGCCATATTCAACAAAGAGTAGTGGGCAGCCAGAGCATTGAACCGCGAAGGAGCATAACATGCAATGTCCGCGGGCACCTTGACCGGCAGGGGCGCGAATAAGTTTAATTAATGGATTCGTGGCGCGGGAACAGCAGCGGCGCAAACAGGCGATCGCCACCAGTACTACTTCAGCAAAGCCTTTCAAAGTCTGGGGCAGTCCTAGCGGTGAGGCTGCGGAGCGCAATATGCGGTCGCCGTTAGCACCACGATCGGCAGCAAGGTCGAGGCAGCGGGGTGCTACATGCGGACCCCGCCAGCCCCGCGAGCGGCCGCAATGTGCATATAGGGCAGCGCTCGTGAGTATTTTGGAAATAACGCTTACCGGCTTCCGTGATGGCTGGTGCAGAGGCAGGCCAATTTTCGTACTCAGCGTCTCGATTGGCTTACGGTCGGCAAGCATTTCGGCAGCAAGGTTCAAAGTATGGTAGTTCTAATTAGCTTCCGGTCGATATGGTAACGCTTGTAAAAAAAAATTTTAAAAAATGAGATGACGCTTTCCGGCTTCCTTAGATGGCTGGCGACGGAGGCACGCCATCTTTTCATAACTAGCTTTGTATTGAGCTTCCGGTTGGCAGGCGATTCCGGCAGGCGCCCTGGGTACGCTGGAACATGCCGGTTCGGGAGCCAGGAACCAGTCTAGATCTGCCGGGCTAATGTGTCACCTCACTTTTGGTTTTAATAATTTCGTAAAGGCATGGGCCTGTTTAATCGTGCTGTTTTGCGTAACCCCGTCACTGACCCGATGGGTTGGTTGTTGGTACCTCGACCCGCGTTCCAACTGGTGTGACTCGTTCGCACGCAGCATGCACTCTATCAAGAAGGGCTCATTCGCACGCAGGTATGGGGCTTTAAAGTGTACTGTTTTAGGAAACCCCGTCACTGACCCGACGGGTTGGGTGTTGGTACCCCGACCGTGTTCCAGCTTGTGCGCATGCAGCACGCACTCTATCAGGAAGGTCTCATTCGCACGCAGCACGCACTCTATCAGGAAGGGCAACCCGTGTGTGAATTATAGGGCGGAGTTTGCGTAGGCTGCAGCCCAGATGGCGCGTTTTCTCACGAGCCTTCCCTTGCTTCTTCGCAAGTGTTGGCTGAACATTGTGTGAAGTACGAGTCCCCGCTCAGTGGGCACCGCGGGTCGCTCCTTCAGTCATGGGTGTCACGGGGTATGGTCAGTTGGCACCGCGGGACATTTAAGCAGTCATGGGTGTCACGGCGAAGGCTCAATATGCAGTGCAGGCCATCATCGCCTACTGTAGCCTTGGTGCAGCATGCCGCCCTGCCTCTTCCTAAGATGTGTGTTAGGGGCAGTGCTGTCGATTTAAAAATAATTTGGGGCACCACGTTCATGTCTGGCCAAATCACTTCATTGCTTAGGTCGATTAGTGTGACCTTCTGCAAGGTTACACTGCACACATTAGGCACTCTGCAGGAACACGTTCCTGGTAAACAAGGCCAAGCTGACAAGGCTATCAATTATTTGGCTGTGGGACGGGTGTGCACTGATAGGTTATGTGCTAAATAAATAGTTGGTCGCTATTCATTGTAGTCATGTTGCGTCGCATTGGTACATGTATAATGCGTGTTCCCCATTTTCAGGCAAACCAGGATAGACAATCCATTAAAAGCAGCGAGAGCACTGTGCCACCCCCTCAATCAAAAGGTAAGAAGGAAGAAGGTGGGGGGGCGCTGAATTAAGGAAAAAGGGGGTCCCTGACAGCGACCGGGGGATCGGTGTTCATGGTCTGGTCTCCCGGGGTCTTCTGTGATGTATGGGATATTGGGTGGGGTGAAACTTAAATGATGTTTATATCAATCAAATACAGGAGCGTGACACACAGCCGACGTCGCCGCACCGTATTCGTGGGATAGTGACGTCCAAATTATACCCGAGGCCGTGTAGGTCAAAGTAAGTATGAGAATGATCAATGGAACGCCAGTAGTTAGAAGGAGGTTATGGGTCTACTGATCCACGGGGGATTCGCTCGG
This sequence comes from Lissotriton helveticus, assembly GCF_964261635.1. Taxonomy (NCBI): domain Eukaryota; kingdom Metazoa; phylum Chordata; class Amphibia; order Caudata; family Salamandridae; genus Lissotriton; species Lissotriton helveticus. Next base: position 1,414,356,298 of record NC_136061.1, read on the forward strand.
ATGGTCATTACTACTTTTTCTTACAGGAGAGTAAGGCCACACAGGATGTCAGAACGGAGAACAGCTGGCGCAGGATCAGGGTCAGTTTCGGACGCACAAGCGGCACACGCGGCGATCTTCTTACAACTAGCAGTAACGAATGGCCTGGCATGGGCTACAGATTTGCTTAAGGCCAGCACAGCGAACCCCTGTGTTAGAAATGACATTATAGCACTGGATGAGGTGGATACAAGTGGCGCAGGACACGCTAGAGCGTCTAAAAGGTTAAAGGTTCCTACGAACAAAGAATTCCCGCCTCCGGCGAAAAAGAAAGGCGGGGCAAAGACGACGGTCGCAGTGGTACATGAGGTGCCTGGTCCATCAAACTTGCCTGATATTGGGCAACCGCCGGCGGAATATGCCACTAGAAGCGATCTTGGTAAGATCATGTCCACGTTGGAAGTGTTTTTGAAGGAGATGAGGGAAAGTGTGTCGTCCGGCGCTAGTGGGGGGGTAGGCCCTTCGAATGTATGGAGGAATGGTGCATCAATTCCTTGCTCAGCTGGAGCGGCTAGCGGGGAGCAAGAGGGCACTGACCTGTCCAACCTGCTTCTCGCACCGCCGGCGCCTGTGCCAGCACTACCACCGTTACCTGCCACACCCCACATGTCACCAGTTATTCCAGCACAGCCAGCTCCACCGGCGCCACAGCCAGCGAACACGATGCCCACCCCATTGGCGGTGCCAATGCCTCCTGCGAATACAACGATTCCTCCGCCCACGATACCAGCTGCTTCTCCAGCGCTGCCAAGCGATGAGGAGGAGGTGGTGTTGGACGCTCCTTTGTTGTCAGGCCGGTCCTCCTTGTGCTGGGAGGTCCCGCTGGTGGCAAAGGAATTGATATGGAAACGGGAGTTCATCGATATTTTCTCACTACTCATGTTAGGTCAGCAAGGTGCGGATGTAAGTAGGGCAGGTTTAAAAGAAGACGACAAAAAAGTTAAATTTTAGCCCTTGCCAGAAAAGTCCATTGACACGTGGTTGGAAGCATTTGCAATATTGTCTTCTGTTATCATGGAGAAGTTTGGGGACCAGGGACCGGCTTTAGTCCAGTATGGAAGGCTAATCCATAATGAGGCGACGAAGTGGGGAGGTTTAGGTTGGTTGGATTACGACAGGGAATTCCGGAAGAAAATGTCCAGATCACCTAACATGCGCTGGGACCACAAAGAAGTTCAGGTGTGGATGGACCATATGGGGTCCAGGGCGCTCCAAGGCGTAGCAACAACCAAAAAAGGGCAGGATGCACAGGTAGTGGCAACTGAAAAGAGCAGCACAACAGTTCAGGCAGAGCAAAGAAGTCCGCCCTTTCGGTGGGGCCAAAGGGGGAGGGGTCAAAGAAGGGGTGGCGGGAAGTCACCGGCGGGGTTATGCAGATTGTTTAACAGCGGGCACTACCACTGGGGGAGATCCTGCAAGTTTACGCACACGTGCAGCAACTGTGGGGGGCAACACCAGGCAGGAACTTGCAGGATGCCCAAAGGACATAAGCAAGGTAGTCAGCACGGGGGGAGGGGCGGGTCCTGGCAGAATAAGTAACTCGGGCCGTCAGAATCCTACCCCCCCGCCCCAAACCCTTCCCCCTTACCGCTGCCTACCAAGCCATCATCACCCCCGCAGTGCCTAAGTACTGCCCCCCACAGTCAGTTAGCATCAAGGATCAGCGCAGTGAAAGGGCCCTCACCGATAAAACTGGACAGACTAATTAGTTTGCTGCATAAATATCCCAATAGATTGGATGGAAGACTGCTCCTGGGAGGGTTTGCAGAAGGTTTTGTCATACCATACATAGGGGCGCCTGTGGCACGAGACGCTGAGAACTTGAAATCAGCTAGGGACAATCCTGAGGTGGTAAGAGCAAAGGTTTTTAAGGAACTGGAGCTGGGGAGGGTGGCTGGCCCATTTTCACAGCCACCGCTCGAAAACTTTGTAGTCTCCCCCCTGGGGATAGTGCCCAAAAAAGAGCCTGGGGCGTTCAGACTGATACACCACCTGTCCTACCCCGAAGGCGAGTCAGTCAATCACAACTTAGAGGAAGGAGTATGCTCCGTCTCGTACTGCTCATTCGATGTGGCCATTGACCTCGTACGTAGGGCTGGCAGGGGGGCATGGCTGGCGAAAGCTGACATTGAGTCGGCTTTTCGCCTCCTGCCAGTGCATCCCAGCAGCCAAAACTTGCTGGGTTTTAGGCTGGGCGATGAATATTACTACGACAAGTGCATGCCCATGGGCTGCTCCATCTCATGCGCATTCCTTGAGGCCTTTAGCACTTTCCTACAGTGGGTACTCCAAGAGAAGGAAGGGGTTGAGAGCGTAACTCATTATCTCGATGACTTCCTTTTCGTAGGCAGAGCAGAAACTTTAGACTGCGCAGAGGCGCTAGCTAAATTACAAAGAATGACAAAATATCTGGGAGTGCCACTGGCTCCGGGGAAGACGGTGGGGCCAGCGCAGGTATTAGTTTTTCTAGGCGTAGAAATCGACACGAAGGCAGGGGAGGCTAGGCTTCCAGCAGACAAGGTCACCGAACTGGCAGCTCAGATCAGGGTGGTACTGGGGCAAGATAAAGTGTCACTGGACGACATACAAAGCCTGCACGGCAGACTAAACTTGCCACAAAAGTGATTCCGGCTGGTAGAGCCTTTGCGCGCAGGTTAGCCAAGACAGCAACAAAAATAAAACGCAGACACCAGCAAGTGAGGCTGAGCTTGGGGGTTAAAGACCTTAGGATGTGGGGGGACTTCCTTGAGCAGTTCAATGGCTCCGTGATATGGAGGGATCCCTGGACCAGCAGCCAGGAGCTGACGTTGTTTACCGACGCGTCAGGCAGGAAAGGCTTTGGCGCAATACTAGACAGGGAGTGGTGCGCAGCGAAATGGCCCAATTCTTGGAGGAAGAAAAAGATAACTGCCAATATAACGGTATTGGAACTCTTCCCAATTGTAGTTGCGTTCCACCTCTGGCCTGCCTTGTTAACTGCAAAAAGGGTGGTTCTGTGGTCCGACAACAGGGCTGTGGTCCAAGCCATCAACACCCAGTCGGCCTCTTGTGCACTTGTGTTATGCTTACTTAGGGAACTAGTCAAGGTATGTCTGTACAATAACGTGGAATGCAGAGCTAGACACATCCCTGGAGTCCAGAATACGGCTGCTGACGCACTTTCACGTTTTCATTGGCAGCGGTTTCGAGAGGCTTGGCCGAGAGCGAGGGAGGAGATGACACCTTTCCCGGCTCAGCTCTGGCACCTGCTGCGGTGGCGCAGCGCATTAGAGAGCTAGGCGAGATGTCCCTGGCACCCCGGACTATGAGAAGATATCAGACTTACGTAAAAACATTTTGTGAAATCATGGGCCCTTGGGAGCAGGAGGCTTCGATACAGGTTGAAAGGGTGCAGGCATTCATGGTTTGGGCGAAAGATGAGGGGAAGAGCCACTCGTGAATGGCCGGTCACCTGTCTGCTATCGGGCATCATGCCAGGCTGTTAGGTCAAAAGGACCCAACCACATAATTTGCAACCAGGGCGGCGCTCAAGGGTTGGGCTAGAGTGATGCCCAAACAAGCAGACCAAAGGGCCCCCATTGATTACGAGACATTAAAAAATTTGCTAGATGTCCTTCCCACGGTCACCCACTCGGCTTACGAAGCATCCCTCTTCGCAGTGACATTCCGCCTTGCATTTTGTGGAGCATTTAAAATAGGGGAGTTGGTGGCTCGCTCCAAAACAGAGATGAATTCTAGGGCCCTGCTGATGAAGGACGTACGACTGACAGCGGATTCAGTAGAGATTTACTTACGATTCTCAAAGACAGATCAGGCAGGCAGGGGTAGGATCATTTCATTACAGCGCCTGGGCAACGACAGCTACTGTCCGGTGGCCCTGCTAGCGGCATTCTTGTCGTGCCGTCCACATACAGAGGGGCTGCTATTGATATATTTGGACGGCTCCCCGGTCACCAAATATCATGTGGAACATGTGATGCAGGGGTGCCTATTCTTAGCAGGCTATACGACAAAGGGGGCCAAGTTCAGCTCCCACTCTTTCAGGATAGGGGCGGCTACCACAGCCTTCAAGGAAGGTCTTCCAGCCGAGGCAATTAAGAGAGTAGGGCGATGGGACTCCAACTGCTACAAAAGATATGTGAGACCAGTGAGTGTAATACGCCCGGTTAGCAGAACTATGGCAGGGAACGTGTAGACAAGGAAAGAATATGTACGTAGTGCTCATGTGGCAGTTTAAGGACAATGTGTGTTACAATTTACGGTTGCCACACTTTGGTGGTTGTTTTACTTTGCAGTGCTTTGAAGTGTTCAAATAAACTATAATCTTGCAACCTATTGTGTTTTATTGCAGGGACAGAGGTGTGGGTGATGGTGCACTCTTATGTCACAAGACTGGCGAGATGGGTGAATGCAAACACTTGGAAGCATGGCTTCACCAACACAAATATATCTTGGTTTGGCTTCCCCGGAATGCATTGGGCGGCACTTTTGGTGACGCTGCGTAGGACATTGCGGGAGAATAGGCAGCCGCCAAACATCCTAGTGGTGCACCTTGGGGGGAACGACCTGGTAACATTAGGCAAGAGGCGTTTATTGGATGCAATGAGGAGAGACTTGAGCATCATGAGCAGGGAGTTGGGACAATGCAGCATATTGTGGTCAGAAATATCTCCAAGACCAATATGGCATGGGGCTACATCGCAGGAGGCGCTAGAAGTTACCCACAGGTGCGTAAACGCAGCTATGCGCAAATTCGGCGAGCAGCGAGGAGTAGGTTTCATAAGGCACGGCTTGCTGCACGCTAAATCCATTGGTTACTGGGAGTCTGATGGGGTACATCTGTCCAAAGTAGGCATGGCAATATTCCTATTAGATCTTGGAGAGGTGTTAGAAATAGCCGGATGCAGATAGAGGAGAATAGAGGGCTAGGTAGTGGGGGCTCTGGGCGCAGCGGGGGCCACGCCCAGGGCTGTGGAAGAGGTATAAAGCGATCCCCATACAGGACAGGCGCAGGAACAGGACCTGAAGCCCCAGTGCGAAACGCACCGTGCTGAGTCATACATAATCCAGGGGGCCCTTCTCGGGGACTTGGTTTCGACGGCGCCCCGTTAGTCCTTAGGGCGGTTGTAAGCCTGAGCAACCAGGGGCTTTCCGATAACGCCCCACCTGGATGGAGAAGGTGTGAGTTAACTCTCCCTTGTCCAGAGGGTAGGGTGGGTGGACGATAGGTCCACCGGTGGGAGGATCTCCTCCCAGGTACCACACCGGGCTATGGCCGCTGGTGTCCGCTTCTTTGGCTCAACTTCAGGCGCCCTGCAACAAGGGGTTGCGGGGTGTAGGGGGTCGCCTGTCAGTTAACCCATTCTGTTATTTGTAATACAAATAAACCTGCAACTTCTTCATCCCAACTTGCTTGTCTGTGTGTCATTTGGTTTGGGGGAGGCTGTGGGCAGAGGCGTACCGATGGAACTACTATGCAGGATGCCCGCGGTCCCTGCAGGGGACCCCATAGGAGGGCAGACCCCGTGGTAGGGCCGTGGGGAGCCGTCCGCCCTTTTCCAGTGGGTGGAGGTGGTGGGGGGGCGTCAACAGTAGGGAAAGGGGCGTCTCCCCTGGGACAGGTTATAATGGTCGCCCCTCCCTCCTCGCACCCTCTTTGCTGCTGACCCCCCTCACTAGTCGGTCACGCCTAGGCTGCTCCTCACCAGCCGTAAGCTCCTTAGGCCTCCCAGCCCCCTCCCATCCCCCCCGACGGACGTGAGGCCCGCGCTCTTCAGCTCCCCTCCCTGCCGCTCACCCGCTGAAAAGGGGGGAAGTGGGGAGGGGGGTTATTAATAATGTATTTATGTTTTTTATTGCTGCAGGAGGAGTTACAAGGCGATCCCCATAAAGGACAGGCGCAGGAACAGGACCTGAAGCCCCAGTGCGAAACGCACCGTGCTGAGTCATACATAATCCAGGGGCCCTTCTCGGGGACTTGGTTTCGACGGCGCCCCGTTAGTCCTTAGGGCGGTTGTAAGCCTGAGCAACCGGGGGCTTGCCGATAACGCCCCGCCTGGATGGAGAAGGTGTGAGTTAACTCTCCCTTGTCCGGAGGGTGGGGTGGGTGGACGATAGGTCCACCGGTGGGAGGATCTCCTCCCAGGTACCACACCGGGCTATGGCCGCTGGTGTCCGCTTCTTTGGCTCAACTTCAGGCGCCCTGCAACAAGGGGTTGCGGGGTGTAGGGGGTCGCCTGTCAGTTAACCCATTCTGTTATTTGTAATACAAATAAACCTGCAACTTCTTCATCCCAACATGCTTGTCTGTGTGTCATTTGGTTTGGGGGAGGTTGTGGGCAGAGGCGTACCGATGGAACTACTATTATGAATACCAAAAAGTAGGAGTAGTAGTTAGGCTTTAGGTCTAAATTTACCTTTGTGAATGCCATAAAGTAGCAAACTTTCTCAAAAGTGTACGTTTCCCTTTGTGAATCGGGCCCATTGTATTTATTTGTATCATCTCCTTTTATGTAAATCTCTTCGGAGTTCCAAAACATTGAATAAATAAACGTGAAACTTGAACTCGAAACTGAAAGTACAGGGTCCTGTTACATGCTCATCTGGGAGAGTGGAAGGTTGGGTGTATGTTTGTTCATTCCTTATAGTTAAGACTCATCTCTAGACATCACTATAGAGGATGGGTGTATCTCTATGAGGCCTTTTTTTAGCGGGAATGCAAGGTGAGATGTGCTGTGTCTGCACTGTAGATCTTCACGCCACATTCTATCCTATATAATACTGTCACATTCCCATCCCTCTTTTCTTCCTTTACACGGTGACTGCACGATTGTACATTCGCTTTTTTGAGTTTTTGGTTCGATTGTGTTAAACCAATAAATAAACGTTGCACGATAAAGACCGTTGAATGCAAAATAAGTACATACATTTAAGCATGGAGTTATTGAGGTGGAATCAATTTTACTTCAATCGTAAATTTCCAGGTTAAGTAAGGAACTTACTCTAATTGTCTCTGCTTTCTTAGAATATTCTGATCTAGCTGTTGTGCCAATGAAGTGCGAGTTATGGTCAGACTGGCATCCCTATGTGTGTCGACAACAAGGCGCTAAATTCTGAAATATTCTAACACGAAGACATTATTCTCTGCTCATCGCACCAGCAGCAGTCTGCAGTAAATGTGGATGGAGTTTTCATTATTATCGCTAGAGGGCAGCAAAGAACCATGTTAGTTGCGCTCACATCGTTTAATGCAGTATTCCAACTGCTGTACTAGTCCATTCTACATACATAGCAAGTACAGCAACGTCGAGGAGAAAGTTCAGTTGGCCAAAGGCGCGCTTTAATACTCTGGAGGTCAAGAGTAGTAATTCCGGTTGGCCTAAGCATTTCATCTTCATCAATGTTGATAATGCGAGCACTAATGACTTAATTAACGAAATAAAGTGCCAAGATAGTAGTTTGTGGTGCAATGCCTAATCCTATGCCAGCAATTGATTATCACTGGCTGACTCTATTGTCACTCTTATCTGCTTGCTTCTTATTATTTGCCTTATGCTGACTTGCCTTCCTCTTCTTCTGTTTATCCCTCCCTGGAGCATAGCCCTGTGACCATCCTTTTGATTAGCTGACTTATATTCTTCTATTGCTCACTTTAGAGATGTATTTTTCATTTTTTAGTTAAGTACTCCAATAGAGTGCAAATATTGTCCATCTCTCTTCCTTGTTACTTCTCTCTCTGCAGTCAGAGCTGGCGTTTGGCCTGGGCGGGCTGGGCCCAAGCCCAGGGCGCCAAACTATAGAGGGGCTCATGGTGGTCTCGATATTAAGGTCCTGCAAACAGCAGTCCTTCTGCTTTGGTCCCAGTGGGTACCTTTAAAGCGCATTTATAAGGTGCAGCAGCCAGAGTTTTTAATACCTTATCCACCCCTTTCCTTGCCCACCAATCTAACTTTTACCGCCTGCTGTCAAACACAAATGCCCCTTCCCCACCACAACAAACAATTTGGCTCACGCATTATCTAAGCTGTGGGTGATTCAGGTAGGTGGGGGAGGTAGGAAATGTTTGGCATCAGAGGCCATTCATTGAGATAGCCAGCCAGGGTCTGACCTGTGGAAAGGACTCTCTGCTGCCTCCTTGTGTTCACCAGCCGCAGCAGAGAGTGCGCCCACTTCTTTACACCCAGGCACTATCTGAACAAGTGCCGGCTCTGCCCACCGTGCTCTGTGTTGCTCTTTCCTCTGTTTGCTGGTCTCTTTCTCTTGTGTGCTTCTCCCCCACCGAACTCCCCAGCCTACTGGTTCTGTGTTTCTCTCTCATGAGATTCTTCCCTGCCCCTTGTTGCTCTCTACTTTGTGTGCTCCTTTTCCCTTCCTCTCCTCACCCAGTTTAATTTTTATTTTATTTCTCCCCCATCTGCTCACTCCCCCAACTCATCCATTGCACCCCACCCTGCAGTCCTTTTTTAAAAATGTTTTAGGAGAGGACCAAACAGAAAGTCGCTGCCAGACTTTGCCTTAAAAAAAATGACTTTTGGTCCTCCAATTTCATTCTTTTTTTATGTTATCTATCTTAGAACAGTTAAACAAGAATGGCGCTAGTGTCATTTTGTAGGCATGTGCATGTATGGTGATGCATTGCACTTGCTTGTGTGAAGACACATGCAGGTGTATTCATTATCACACATGCACCTGCCTAGAAATGCCAAGGACATTAGTAGCGGTAGCCCCATTGCATCTTTTTTTTTCTCCTTTTGGCTGATTTTGCACAGCATTGGACCATATGCTTTTTTGCTGATGCTGTACAGAATTGATACTCAAAGTACAGCCTGGGCACTGCATGCAGCCCTCCTGTCCTTTACATGAAGCCCTCTGGTCTGCATGAGCACTGGGCTGGAGTTTAATCGTTTTAACACTAACAATAGAAAGATGTTAAATAAACAGGCAGACATTTTCTTAAAGGTTCATTGGTGTTAAAGAAAGGATTTAGCGAGGGAGACCTGCACGACTTTACTTTAGAAGAACCATCAATTTTTAAACACATCTTGCAGCAAAGGTGTGAAAATATGACAGTCTTTTCAAAATTCAAAAGTGCATATAATTAACATGCAGAACCTTTTCACATTAGTACAGCTGGTTATATCAGTGAATATGGAAGTATTAATTTAAAAGTGATAGGTTTCAAACATAAATTTAGAAACATTATTTCCTCATTCTACCCTGACATCAATGCCAGTAGTGAACTAAAGAGGTAAGTGTGTACTCTTTGGGTGGGCTGGGTTCCTATTATACATGAACAACATTATAGTTTATTAAATCAAACACATGTGAAGGTATTGTATGGCGCACATCCTGAAGCCATGTATTTTGAGGTCCTCTTACATGTGATAATGAAGAAAAAGGAGGGAAAGCGAAAGAAAACAATTGCCCAGGATCACACAAGTAGGTAAAGTGGGGAAGCCAGGAATAAGCCCCTTTTTTTGGTTTCACATTGTTGTATTCAGCCACTAGATGTATACGCTAAGCTTTCTTACACACATCTTACCGTCAATCAACCGAACCTCCGCGCCCGACCGCCAACCCGCTGGCAAAATGTTTGTGAGTACCCATTCTGTTCAGCATCGCCAAAAGACTGGCAAGGCCAAATGGTGCCAAGGCAAGATCTATTGACTTTGCAAATGCTTGTTTCTATCAGCACTCGTTTTGGGAGGATCCTTATTTTTATCCTTCATGAGGTTTGCAAAGTTTCCTGGTTTTTGCCTGTACCTAAGTGTTTTTTCAACATGGCGAGACCATTTTCTCTACAAAGCGAGATACATTTCACTCCAAGTTATCCATGACGTGCTAAAAAATATATGTAGATTTTCTTCTACAAGTTTACCTCTGAAAACAAACGTTTCAATGCAGAATTTCAAATTAGTGTCAATACACCTGTTGGATACTCGAGTGCTCTATACATTTCAATCAACCAAACATTTGCAGATTTGTGTTTTTTTTTGCGAATTGTTTCCCTTGGTGGAGCTTTCTGTCCACAATAACATTCTTCAGCAGCACATTGCTGTCTGCCAAGGGTAATCTTATGCAAAAAACATTTAACTGGTTTCAAATAACTATGGAATTACATGAACTGTTTCACATTTCTTATGCAAAAGTGACAACACCACAACAGCGAAACCTTTATAAAGTTGGAACGTTTCCCATAAATCGTTGCCAAGGGTGAAAAACGTTCGTGACTTCATACATACATAAAATATATTATTCAGTCTTTGTAAAATTGTCCCCAACAAGGCCACGGTTTAAAATGTGCAGGCGATGTTGCGGAAACCGAGACAGATCTCTTTCAGTCGTAGCTATTTGTACGGATCAACGACCCCTTCGGGGACTCTTATAGAAGAGATTTGGCTCAAGCTGCGCGCCCCTGACGTGCCGGAAAATGAAGGGTTTGTTGCTTTCTGTGTTGGAAAGAGTACAGTAGAGACCCTTTTTCATGTTAAACGCGCGACTTGAGATGTGCGTAGAAAGCAAAGGGGAGCGTTGCAGGAGGCGGACAATCTTCCGTGTGTCCTCCATAGGCCCAGGGCCTGCGGGGGAGGTGACGTCGTGCAGAGTTCAAGCAAGGACACGCATTGAGCGCCATCTTGGTTAATCCTCTGTCGTGATTTCACCCCTGCAACTGTATTTAAATGAGGAGACCGTAGTATAACGCGGTGCGCGTTCTCAAATCCTTTTCTACCGGACTCACGCTTTGTCCTTTTGGAGAGATATTGGAAACCAAGGGTCAAATTAAGGCTCTCCAAACCTCTGACAAGTTTGTAAATCAGCAGTCACATTTCTGCTATATCGTTAACCCGGTCACATGCGTTGCTTTCAATGGTGCGGGTGACATTACACCCACCATAGCTTTCTAAACAACACACAACCAACCTTGCAGCCATTTATAATGAGATCTCACACAGAGAAGGACGTAACTAGATGATCTGGGAGCTGTTGCATTTTATTGCAGATCTTCCAGTTAGGTGATATATTCCACCAATGATGGAGGAGGAAAAGGAAGGTACATTGAAAAGGTTGACTATGGAAAGGGACAGCTGGGGAGCTGAGTCGCTGCACCTACCTTTCCACGAAAGCAGAAAACTATCCAAGCGTGCTTTCCATATTCTGGGGAGGTTGCAAAATCCCCAGTAGAATATAACAAAACAGAACTTTCATACTGAGCCGGGGACCAGTGTTTACAACGCAACTTTTACAACGCAGTACCTTTACGACGCAACCATTACAACGCAAGTCATTACAACGACTTGCGCTGGGGGGCGCTCTAGGATAGGGAATAGTTTTAATTTACTATCCAACACCTTCCCTACTATCCACGGGGACTGGAGTTGGAATAGTAAATTAAACTATTCACTATCCAGCGCCCCCCAACGCAAGTCGTTGTAACGACTTGCGTTGTAAAAGTTGCGTCGTTAAGGCATGCGTTGTAAAAGCATGCGTTGTAACGACGTACATCCTACTGAGCCACAAAATTATTCTGTATAAGGGTTTTCAGCTCACCATAGTGCTCATCATATGAATATGTCTCATTAGTAGGTGGCTGGAGTTCTGTTAAAAGAAGACACATGGTGGCAGCCTGTGAGTTAGCAGGTCATGTGTCCACAGGTAAGGGCCCACTTTGTGGCTTTGGTAGCCTCAAGCACAAGCAGCGTTTAATGTCACATTCTAAATCCTTTCTCGATTTCTTTTAATGGTTTATACTGCACCAACAAACATGAACATCTGGTCTTATTAAAACAAGGAAAAAGCAACAGTAATGCAAGGCAATTGTTTGCAATGCCCGTGGCCACAAACTAAAATGAAAGCAACATGGCTGCATTACTTCTTGTTGTAAAAAGGAAGTAGTAATATTGATTTGGCCAGTCATGGCTCACAAAGGATTCAAGATGTCTCTGACCACATTTTACCGGTGTTCTTATTTGCATGAATCATCACATTAAAATTTAACTGTTGGACTGTTATTTCAAACATGTATTTCCATTGCAGGAGCAACAGGAGGACTCCCTTAAACAAAACACAGATCAGGAGAACAAATAAATGTACCTTAAAAAAAAAAATCCTACAAGTACTTTGGGTTCCTCTGAGTTCACTTGTTCAAAATAGGGTGACCAGAATTTTAAAGCCAAAAACCGGGACATTTCACAAAAATAGAAGAAGGACTACAATTTTACTTCAAGCGATGAGAGTGCTCCTCAGCAGAGAATTACAGAACAGGCAGTAAGAACATACATAAAATGTCATTTTTAAACCCAGTAGCTTGCCTGTTAATTAAATTGCTTTCTTGAAACAACTGCTAACTTTCCCTGCTTTGTAAAACATAAAAAACACTTCCCACCGTTTTCAGTCGCTCCTCTCTAAAAACCGGGACATGAGCTAAATTTCTTGAAATTTGCTGGGACAGCTGGTTAAAAACGGGGACCGTCCTGGCAAAACGGGGACACCTGGTCACCCTAGTTCAAAAGATACTTTCTGCTAACCCTTCTGCTTGAACCGGCGCTATCATGAGACCTTGGTGAACCCAGGTCTCCAATGTTCTGACAGGGTATCGTCACATCCTGGCCGCTCTTCTTAGACTTCTTGCCAAGTACCATCACCCTGCTCAGATTCCAAATGCACCCATCTATGGTTTTCACTGCATTATTCAAAAGGATCATAACCTCTCTTGTTCAGTGTATTTTGACCATTCCTGGGTTGTCAGTTGTCCAGGTCACCTACCTGACCCTGCACCAGCTTCACATTTTTTGACCCATTAAATTACTTTTTCCATTCAATCATTTACCCCACTTCAACAGTTCTCCAAGCATCCGTCACTGAGACACACATCCAACCTGTTCCAAGTTCATCCAACCAGGACCAGGGGCAGCATCTCTCGAAGATACTGCCCCTCTCTAAGATACTGCCCCTCTCACTTGATCTCTCACTATCTATTTTCTGTGTCTACCCATTGTCTAATATCCTCAATGTATCTCTTTCATTTTTTCCTTCCATCTTCTTGTTCGCCTCTGCAGTTTTTCTCTCCTGATTTTCTTTTTGTATCTTCATTTATCTTCTCACCCTTCCTTCCCTCACATAGTTTCTACACGTCTGCCTCTCTCTTGTGCTTTTCTCTCCCACATTTCTATTTTAAACACTAAGGGGCCCATTACGATATCGGGCGGTTTGCCCCCGCCAGGCTGGCGGTAGCCACAGCCAGCCTGGCGGGGGAAATTCACCCGACATCGTTGCACTAAAGACCCCCCGCCATATTAGGATGGCTGGGGGGACCTCGGCGGACGGAAAGACCGTCCGCCGCTTTTCCGCCCCAGTCGCCTTGCGGCCGGGGGGGAAAAGGAATAATATGGTGGCAGTGTCTATCAGACACCGCCAGCCATATTAGGATGCCCTTCCTGACATGCTTTTCCATGGCGGCAATGCCGCCACGGAAAGGCATGCGGAGACTCCCTGCGGGGGCCCGTTGAGGGCCTCCTGGGAGTCCGAGGGGTGTACATGGGGGTACCTATGGTGCCCCCCCCACATTTCAAAGTGCAACATGGCAGGCACCGCGCGGTGCCTTTCATGTTGTGATTTGAAATGCACAAGGTGCATTTTTACCAGTGCGGCGGCGGCGCTTTCCGCACCGCCTGCCGCAATGGTAAAAATACAGGATGCGCCCGCCTGTGTGGCAGGCGCATCCTAATGCTCAAGGCGGGACTGCCGCTCCTATGGCGGGCGTTCCCATTTTGCACGAGGATGGCGGGCGGGCAAAGTCCGCCCGCCATCCTAATGACCCCCTTATTGTCACAGTCTTCTTATTTTTCCCTCTCTCACCTTAACTATCTCACACCTACGTCCTCTCTTACTTCTTCCTACAGCACATTTATATCTCTGTCACCAACACCACAGGCAAGTGCAAGGATTTTGCCACTCTATGTGAAAGAATATTTTGGTATACCACGCCCTCTAGCAATGGTGCGACATTTCTTGCTTGTTCTAGTAATATGACATTCAGCACTGGTGACAGCAGAGGCATCTACTTAGAATTCTGTTCTCCAAATTTTGCCTGTGCCCACGCCTGTCTTTCACACATCTTGTATTTCTTACACCTTGTCTCTTCTTAAACATACACTCCTTACACATGCGCCTTTCCCACCTACCTTTTCCTATCGCATGTATACTACTTCTCATGCTTCTTACTCACCCTTTTCATTTGCAAGCTCCAGCTGTCTTCATTCCCCAAGACTCTGGTCCCTCTCATCCATTTTCACTATCCACTAGGCCACTTCACCCACATGCATGCCCTACTCTTTACCTGTTGTCTTACTGTCTTCTGCCAAACAATCTTTTAACAGAGCTACATATCTTCTAGTCTCACATTCTTCTCATACCTGTGAAAGGTGTTTTCTTTTTTCCAACTTAAAATGCATTAGAAACTGACCTTATGCTAATGTTTGTGTTTACGTTATCCTCCAACGTGAAACGATGTTGTAGCACACCACGAGGTGACCAAAGGCCAGATGTAGGTCGCCATTTACCGGTCGGTAACGGCTGATTTTGGCCGTTACCGACCGGTATCTGGGATTTGGCATGTAGGGGGCATCTCATTTACAGAATCGGTATATTTACCGAATCGGTAAATATACAGAATTGGTAAAATACCGAATTGGTAAATTTACCGATTCTGTAAATCAAGATGTAGGTGGCACTTCAAAGAGTGCCACAGGCCCTTTAGGAGTCGGTATTTACCACCCAATCCTATTGGGTGGTAAAATACCGAATTCCAGTGTACATGCACATCTGTGCATGTACACCTATGCCATGTGACACACAGACATGCCCTTAGGGCACGTATGTGTGCCACATGGCACACAAGCCTGCAATTGGTGTGCTACAGGGTGTCAAAGTGACACCCCGTTCCCCCTGCCAGGATTCGGTATTTACCGATTCGGTAAATGCCGAATCGGTATTTTCAATTGATTCCTATGGGCTTCAAAGCCCATAGGAATCAATGGGGAATACCGATTCGGTATTTACCGAATCGGTAAATTAAATTAAAAATTACCTACATCTGCCTCCTTCCAATTTACCGATTCATAAATACCGAATCGGTAAAATTCGGTATTTATGAGTCGGTAAATTAGATTAACCTACATCGGGGCCTAGTACTGTTATTTCCCTGTTCTAAAGAAAGAATTTTGAGCTTTGCACTAGAAGACTGTGAGCGTTCCCAGGAGTTTCTCATCATGCTGTACCTAACCAAGGACATCCCAACTGTCCCAGACTATTGCATGTACAAAGTATCAACAATAGTCCTCATCCTGGGATCATCGCCCTCCGCCTGGGACGACTCCTGGTGGCCTCCCGCCCTGGGCACCGCTCCCAAGCCAACAGACCACGCACGCAACCTGGGCTTCATCCTGGACTCCTCCCTCTCGATGACCAGACAAGTCAACGCCGTCTCCTCGTCGTGCTTCAACACCCTGCGCATGCTCCGAAAGATCTTCCGCTGGATCCCGACCGAAACCAGGAAGACGGTAACCCAGGCACTCGTCACCAGCCGACTGGACTACGGGAACATGCTCTACGCGGGAACCACAGCCAAACTACAGAAAAGACTCCAGCGCATACAAAACGCCTCCGCCCGACTCATCTTGGACATCCCCCGACTCAGCCACATCTCCGGCCACCTGAGGGACCTGCACTGGCTCCCCGTCAGCAAAAGGATCACGTTCAGGCTCCTTACCCACGCACACAAGTCTCTCCACGACCTGGGCCCCAAGTACCTCAACGACCGCCTGACCTTCTACACACCCACCCACCAGCTACGCTCTACAAGCCTCGCCCTCGCCGCCGTACCACGCATCCGAAGAGCCACCGCCGGAGGAAGATCCTTCTCCTACCTGGCAGCCAAGACATGGAACTCCCTCCCCATCCACCTCCGGCTGACACAGGACCATCTCGCCTTCAGGAAACAACTCAAGACCTGGCTGTTCGAGCAGTAGCGGACCCCCTCCCCCAAGCGCCTTGAGACCCTTCCGGGTGAGTAGCACGCTATACAAATGCTATGATTGATTGATTGAGTGTTGAAATAAACTGAGAGCATGACTGAATTCAATGCAATAGTACTATTAGAGGAATCTCAACTTTATTCTATATAGTAAAATGTTTCTTTTTGCTTGCTCCTCATTAGTGCATATCCTGAGAACCATGTACTTGTGTAGTAATGTATGAAAACCTTGATCTAAATTGCTATAAAAGGACATGTCATTTGTCTGTAAAGAGGTACCCACATTTCCCACTCTTACGAGGTGTATCTATGTTGGATTTTCTATTGAACTTTGCTAAGTTCTTTGTACTTATGTGTTAGAAATTGAGTTAATGGTTGACGGAGGTATAAGCCCTGGTCAAGCAGTAATCACAATCCTAGAGAGGGTAAGATGCAGGCAAACCCAGAGGAGTCAAGTTTAACTTAGGAGGAGTGTGTAAAGTCTTTGTACAACACTTCAAACAGTAAAAGCGGGAAAACACAACACAAAGTGATTCCACACCAAATTATAAATATAGATCTGACTTTAATATTTAATAAACAAAAAAAAAACAAGACTAAAATGACAAAAATCCAATGAGTAGTACTGGAGTTATTGAAATTTAAAGTTTAAAGTGACAAATGTCTCCAAAAAGCACAAAGCGTTGTAGGTGATATTTGGTTGCGACGGATGGGGCTAAAGTCATAAGTTCATGCCAACCCCGATGGAGTGTGGGCTGGCTACAGGGACCCAGTTAGGCCCACTGAAAAAAGTACCTTAAATCATGGTTGCGGAGCATTGCGTGGATCTGCGTTGAAGATGTCTCGCACAGCTGAGGCAAAATGTCAGTTTTGAAATGCAGCGAGGCTGCGGTGTGAGGTCTGACTGCATCGATGTAGAGGATCCTGTCGACGAGGCTAGTGATGCCAAGTCTGGTATCGAGGACGTGGGTCACAGCCGAGGCGATGCATTATTTCCGATGAGCGGTGACGCTGCGATACAGAGTTTCGTCGTCGTCATCGAGGCTGGCTTCGACACAGGATGGGAGGAGAATGTGCCAAGAAAAGCTTCATGCGGTGGTCCTGAAGGTGTTGCATTGTCTTAAGAAGCGGGAGGCGGCAAGATGCAAGTCTTTTGTCAAGAGTCTAATCCTTGCAGCAGCAGTGATTCTTCAGTTCTGTTCAGGGATGTGCATATCAGCTGATGAGATGCATCTGTTCTGCTTGGGGATGTGTAGCTCAGAAGAGATGTGTCAGATCCGCTGGCAAACATCTTAAGTTTACTTCCAAAGGTCCAGGACTGAGGTAGCACCACTTGTAGAGTAGACTCACAGATCTCAGAGTCAAGGTGCAAAGGTTGGAAGACTGTTATAATCCTGAGGCTTTAGATAAGGAGGCCAAACAACCAGCCTTTGGAGTCACTACTTGTTCTGGGTTCAAGAAATGCAGGTCCAGTCCTTCTCACCCTGGCAAAAGGGCAACAAGCAGCAGATCAGCACAACAAAGCAGGAGTCAAGCAGAGTGCAGTCCAGCAGAGCATCAGTCTTTCAGCAGCACAGCATACTTCTCCCTGGCAGAGTATCCACAAATCCAGAAGTGTACTGACGAGGTGGTGTCTGAGGTTCAGATCTTATACCTAGTGGTGCCTTTGAAGTGGGGGAGACTTCAAAGACATGCCTTTGAAGTGCACCAATGTCCTCCCTTCCTACCCTCGTACTGATTGTGGGTGGCTGTCTAGGAGGAATATACAAAGCCAAACTGCCAACTACACTCAGTCAAGTGATCAGAGACAGGTTACAAGCACCAAATGGCTAAAGCAAGAAACTGGCAACTTTCTAAAAGTTTAACACCTCCTCATACTCCTCAGGAGAATCCGATCCAGGGTAAGAGACTTCCAACCAAAATCAACAGATAAGGAATCAGCAGACTTTTTAGGGAGAGGCTGGCAAAGAGGGAGAGGAAGAAAGTGATACATAAATCAGCAATGAGAGATGACATTTCGCCGGTAGTACTTCAAAAAACAATATCTTACAATCTTTCAAAAATGCCTCTTTCGAAAGTTTAAGAGAGCATTTTCCAAAAAGAACTTTCATTTGTCCCTGTGAAACATACCAACTATGTTCCTGTAGAAAAAAGAAATGTTAGAATTTTGTCAAAAAATGCGACTTAAAGCCCTCTTAGGGTTAAACATATTTTTGAAAAAAATGGTCAATTTGCTAACTGCTTACTAGCCGACCCCCTCTGTGGGGGTTAATATTTTTTTTAGAGATGAGTGGTTTCCAGGGGGCTGTGATCCGGCCAGTGAAACCACACATATAAAATAAAACAACAACATCATAAAACAATCATTGGCATAGCCAATAGGTCTCGTTTTTGGAACTTTATAAGTATTTAGTTATGCATCACAATATCCTTGGTGCAACAACATCAACCGTTGCAAGGCTAAACACTTATAAGGTCCCAAAGGCGAGACCTATTGGCTATGCCAATGCTTGTTAGACATTGTCAGGCTCTTGAACAACTCTGGAGGCATGATTATAAAGCTACAAGTAAAAACTTTGATACAAAACTTACAAAATATTAAAAAAAACTATTGGAACTTCTAGATACTTATAATATACATCCCACAGCTCGGCCAAAGCGATCTTTAAAACTGCCAATTCCTTCCTCCCGCCCATTTGCTATTCTAAGTTGATTGTACCATTCAAGACCAACGTAATTACCTTTTATATTTTCCATGATAAAATCTGTACTATTTGCGATTTCATTTTAACTGATGCCTCTGTTGATTGCTTCCACTATTAAATTTGGTTCTCCTCGTGACCCATGTCCAGCAAACATTCTGGATCTTATTTTTTGATCCAAAGTGCCAACTCTCACTGATCTGGGTAATACCCCTGTTCTAGTCACTTTTTTACTTCACGCAGATGATTTGCTAATTTTAGACAGTACTATTACTGCCCTTTAGAGGCACTGATCTCTTGAAACTTATTTAATACAAACATAACATTCTCATAATCAGTACAACAAAAACACACATCTTACAGATTGGGGGCAAAAGAATTTCATTTAATTTGGCCCTAATGAAAGTACGGCTTGAGCCTGTAGACACCTATAATATCTGGTAGTGATATGTGATATTTAATAAAGAAAATTACATTATAGAAAGCCTGTAGAGTACACCTTGGCTCACAGAAGATTATGTTATAAAGCCTTATATGTACTAAAGTAGACAGGTGGTTGAACCATTTTCAAAAGCTCACTCTGCGACTGAGTCAATTGTAAATTATGGCATGGCTGGGTGACTAATTAGAGATTTTTTTCATTTTTAGAAAAACTGAAGAAACTATAATCTTACCATCATGGGTCAGGCTTCACGGCAGTATTATTTCACTGTGTTGCTTTTATTTAGATGTTAATAATGTCTAGGCAATGGTTCACCTCAAGTTAACACCTAAATGCAGCAATCTGTAACAGAAAGGTGACCTACCGCTGTGAAGCTAAGGGCCAGCCACCGCAGGGCAACAGAAGTTGCTACGTTTTCAGTAACTTTCGATACGTTTGAGCTAGAGATTATTTTTGTGTTAAAATAAGAAAGTTCTGCAGAAGCTAGATTATGTGGCAAGTGTGGTAAATACATAATTGTGTGGTAAATGCTGTGACAATTTCAAGATACGGGTTTGACTCGTGCACACCTTCTTCCTTTGCTTTTTATCCTAAACACTTAATCCATTTATATTGTTGATTGCGTGCCAGCCTGGAAAACATGGTCTGCCCTAAGCCACGTGAGTAATAGAACCAAGAATGGGGCGAGGTGTCACCCCACCAGACGCACAGCATTAATTAAGCATAACTCCGATGCCAAACTGTTCTGTTTTCATCAAGTTTATTCCAACTTCATCCAACTTAAAAGTTTTCATCTTTTATCCTTTTGTCACATGAGAGACAACTTATGTTCTTTAGACCTTATCAACTGCTGACATGCCAATCCAGGCCTTGTCCTGTAGCGCGGTACATAACATAAGGCATTCTTATTCATTGATCCTGATCACCCAATGCATTTCGGGCCTATGTCTGGCCCTTCGTCAGGGGTACTCTACAATTTAAAAACATTTATGTCAAAACGTGCATTTAAATCAGTACAACACATATAATATCCCCACTAAACTGTCCGGTTTTTTGTATAAATTAACGTTTTTCCCGCTAAAGGTAACGCTAGAGCTACCCCTAAGTTGATACCCAGAATCACCTCTATGAACCTCCCACCATTTAAACCTTTCCAACCCCATACATTTTCGTGTCACCCCTTCATGAACAAAATATTGCCCAATAAAGTTTCAGTGTCTGGATTCTGGGTATCAACTTAGGGGTAGCTCTTTTTTGCTCTCCTCTTAACTATCGTTAGGCTAATCATACTCTCGTGTCTACTATTTTACTGCCTAATACAGTTTATTTCCGAACTCCTGCTTTCTTGTGTCTTGTATCCCTCTCCCTCGTCGTGTGTCAAGCTGTGGTTTTAATGCTTAGTCTTAGATGTACATAATCGATTCCAGTTACATGGCTCCTTACGTTGATGATGTATAACAACGCTATGCTTTGTGTTGTCTATTGCACAGCAAGCTGATGCCTTTTGAGTTGAGTGTACTCTGTAGGAATGTGTAATTAAATGTATGATCACATCATTTCAGTGGCTCTGCCTATTTGGGGTGTAAATGCTGATTTCTTAGAGTTCTCAAACATGACAGACAAGCGAATACAGAGTGATGCGGTTGTGTGACCAGGATCAAACAATTTAGTTGACGGGGAAAGCCGGGATTGGGACTCTGGTTTAATAGCAATTTGCCATGAGACTACAACTTGTTTTTTACATGTCCCGTCTCTCTGTGTATCTGCATGTTCTCCCTCCTTCACCCAGTGATGTTGTCTCTGACAACCCTCTTAAATTAATCACCCAACACAAAAGTGTTAATCTCGATAATTGATATTAAAGGGTTCACCCTTCAAAAAGAAAAAAACCCTACTTCACCCGATTTGGTGACTTTAAATGTTAAAGATTATGCAGTTTCTCAAATATGTATTTACCAGTAACAGTCCATTTGTTCATGCACAGAGCCCATCAAACAAGACAGAACGAAACACTCCGAGTTTAGGTGTCGGTAGGGTGAAGCAGAGGGCAGTGCTTTGGGGTATCCTTCACCACAACCACCACATCAGGCCTCCACCGGTTACCTGCCGGCTCGTGCCTCCATTTGTACTAGGCGCGTGCCCCTGTTCCCCACACAAGCAGAGGAGACTTTGTGACATGCATGTCTTACCTGTTGAATCAATGGTGGCTCCGCACACCTGCAGGAAAAGCACACGGCGGCATTACCACTGGGGTTACACGCAGTGTCCATCTGCTGCCGGTCTCCTGCAGGCTGTTTCCTCTCAGAGAGGCAGTGCAAGGGCACACAATCAGAAATCAACAGCATGCCAAACTTCAAGAGACACGTTTGCAGCTGCGGCGCGTGGTCTGTAGGTACCACTTGTGCCTTCCCAGCAGCCCTCGGCATACCCGGACCTGTCACAGGAGAAGAACGTAGGGAGCACGGGAAGACGTGCAGAACCTGAAGAGCGCAGCGCCAAGAGGCTGCGTCCAGCTAGGGAAGTCGGAGGAAGGCAGGGGAGAGGGGGAGAGACCGGGAGAAAGCGCCAGGAAGCGGAGGACTCACTCACCTGCTTGAAGGGCTGAGGAGCATGCGTGGGCTGCTAACGGGGGTTGGTGGTGTGAACGGGGCTTAGAGGAAGTGTAGTGTAATTCCTATATTCCCAATAGGCTCTGCGCATTGGAATAATATATCCTATAGATTAGACTTATGACTGAGATCGACTAGGTCTCTATCGAATATATTAAACTTAATAGTGAGTGCCAGCTAGCTCAGAGGTCACTAGAAACTTTCTCGAATTCACAAGAAGGGATTAGTTTCTGACAACCGCATAAACATGACATCTTTGTTTCCCAAGAATAAGAAATGTATCTCTAGAGTCGCGGAAACAATAGATAAGTATTTCACTCAGTCAATCGTGCATGCTTCATTTCAACAGAGGTGCAGAGAAATAGAGAGACGGGCGTTTTCAAGAATTTATTGAACAGTCTTCTTTCTCATGCAAAAGAAATGAACTGCTCCAATCGTAATGCAGGCTGCAAAGTATAATGCGTACAGCGAGAACACTATTATAAAATAATACTGTAATAGCATTGTATGGTTTCTAAGCCATATATCAATACATACATAAATAAGATTGACTAAAAGTACTGCACTGGTGTTTCTATAATATGCCTACCCCAATGTACCTAACATAAGACGAGTAAGCGGGAAGAAGTAAGTATTGTGTAGCCTAGGTTTAGTTTTCTTTGCTAAGAATCTATCCAACATTTCTCTTAGGTTCTAATCAGCTCCATACCATAGTTTAGAATGAAGGAGGTCTGGTATCTCTGTCTCGGGACTCGATTTCCCAACACCCCGCAAGGGGAGCTTGGAAACACTGGAGCAGGACAGCTTCTCGATCAGTGCGTCAGCTGGAGGGTCGGCTTCCTTCAGCACTAACTGTAGCGAGCTGCGTCGGGCAAGTAGATAGTTGAACTGCTCCGAACCACCGTCTCTTGCCAGAGCAGGTGAAGGCATATTTATACCTTGAAGGTGTCTAGTTTGACATAAAGTCGGGCATGATAACGTCAGGAAAGAACCCCTAGGGAATAGTAGTTCTTTGCAAAGTACATGAGTTCTAGGACAAATCAATATTCAAGCAAGGGGAACTTCCTTAACTGCTTAAGCTGATTTTCATAGAAATCGTTGTGACGTTTGGTACGGGTGGAAGTAGCCATGCCTGTATTTGGTATGCATGAGCTATGTCTAAATAAGGGAATGATTTCTATGCCTATATTACGGCAATGTAAATAGTACCTATATAAGGGCATGAATCGGGAAAATTTACTCGGAGCCTAAAATGCCATGCAACACCAACTCCACTTTATTATGTACAACATTACTAAGTTTCTAAACACATTAAAACATATCTAAACGTGATGTGTTAAAACCCCACCCAAAATACATAAAAATGCATTCGAAATGGTTGTACACGAAAAGAGCATTTGTGCTGTACGCATTTTAAAAGCAACGTTTCATTCAAAGCATATAGTATGACAATGGAAATGCTATCCGAATGAATCACGAAAATACATTTATGAAATTTTTATTAAATACAGAAGAAAAAAGTTGAGACCATTTCATGGCAGATTATATAAACTGGTTGAATGTGGACATGGTCAAATATTGTCTTTTGGAAGTTTTTCAATGAAATCTAGTTCTCTATGAATAGTTCTACTTTAAGTAGAGTACTTTGTGCCAAAAGGGAAAAAATACAACTTTGGAAAAAGGTCTGATCCTAGAGAAGAAAAAAATAAAATCGAGTTCTAAAGTTAGAAGCTTGTTTTGAAGAAATGAAGGTCGAATTCAGAGTCTCTCAGAACACTCTGTGCCAATTCCAAAAGTCAGTGTTATTGTTTGGAGGAAACATCAAATCTTCTAAGCTGGTAAGAAACTCGTCTACGACTGTAGGTGAAAGTTGAACTACCTCGTTAAGCAAATCAATAGCACATAGATGCGAAGCATTGCCGTCAGCGTCAGTCGCATTAGCAATGTTCAAAGTAGTTGGTACCTGTGCGCCTGTTGCATCACGTATCTCACCGTCAGCATGTTGCGTCTGTGAGATCTCAACAAATGCCGTCATCAGGATTGGTAGCCGCTGGGGACAACACAGTGCATGAGCCGTTACTGGTTCAAGCAAAGTATCAACTTCCGTTGGCAGGACTGATGGGAGTGTCAGACAGATGTCTAGCACGCATTCTTCTCCACACAGCAGGCATCGCAGAACAGGTAAGATGCAATCTTGCCAGATTGGTCTGAACTATAGGAACCACGTGGTATTCAAATCTCTTAAGCGAGTAAGTCCCAGAATCTGTATCATGCGTTCACGACACTTCATCGCTAGAAGAGTGTTCTCCAAGGTGATCTGGGTGTCGATGGTGACTTGGCTTGCCATATCGGAGCAGAAGGAGCAAAAATAGTATACCTGCTATGAGTTCCAAAATGAGAGGTAGGCCGCCAAACACTGAGTGCACGAAGTTTGGAAAAATACCTAGGACTGCTTCAAAGGGTGCTAACAGTCCCGAAAAAACTGTCTTAAATACATGTACAATACCATTGGTATCAGACCTGTTTAAGATACGACCTAACATTTCTGAGAAATGTATAGGGCAGTTTGTTGATAAAAGGGCATGTATCTCTGCAGAAGTCCTTGCAACTTGCAGATCAAACGTCTCTTTGGAAGAGGTCAGTAGCACAGTTTTTTGTAAAAGAATGGCTTTCATTCTGCTTAAAGTATCAATTCGTATAGAGGAGATGTTCAGTGAAGGCCATAACGGAGGCTCCCCGTCTGTCTTGGTTTTAGGAAACAATACTTGCATACAGCAAGTGACCCTGGCTGACACGCTTACGAGATAGGGTATTCCTGGCAACATGCCACAGCAGCTGTGATCATTCAACATAATATAACTTCCATTAGAAAGCTGCCTAAACATTGGATCTATTACTGCAGCTGGATAACCTTGCAGGTGGCAGGATAAATTGGTTGAAGAACCATTGTAGGCCCCGTGTAAGTTAATACTCTGACATAAAAGTGTACCGCTTAGTGAATTTTTGCAGTTTGTACCACTAAGAAACACTTCTTTTCCCCCACTCCAACATCGGTGTGTGTATATGGTGAATCCCAGGATGTCTTGATGTATTCTTTACCCAACCTTTCATATACACCTGCTGGTATATGTTTCAAACAATACTGAAAATGGAAAATCATCACAGGCAGAGTGATTGTCCAATGTATTATCCATTCTGTCGCTGGCTTTTCAGAAACAGTTAATGTTAATCTTTCTAGTTTTTCAATGCTCAGCACCGTATAGTCTGCTCTTCTTTGTGCCAAAAGTGATTTATTTATCTGTAAGGTTAAATTCAGAAAACAATGACATGGTGTTGATTAGACGCCATGGCACATAGCCAGAACAAAGAATTTGTAACGTCCTGCCTAAAAGCATTATAGAACTCAATTTTGACTGACCATGTTGTAACATGACCAAGTCCTGTTCCATTATGTCTATGGCAGAGGATACTTTGCTGTCCAAAGAATATATTCTGGATGACAGAGTTGTTAACCCATTGTCAACTACAGAGAGAGATTTCTCTAAATGAATACGATCAATTTCTTGTATTTTTTCTGCAGTGTCTGCTTGTGTTGCTTTCCAAGCTTCATTGTAAACGGCATAGATACCAGTGTATATAAAACGTTTATGACGCGTTTTGCTAGGTCCTTGTAAGAAGACCCTTAATTCAACGCCATCTTTAAGTAAAGATAAGTGTTGTTTTACCTCTTTTAGTGTGGATTTTTGTAGCCACTCAAGGCACAGTTTTCCTACACTGTATGATGTTTCTATCCCTGGATGTTGTCTCTGGACATATCTTGGATCTGGCCTAGTGAATGTGAACCCTTGTGTCTTATTCAGGAATCTATCTTGACAGTTGTTTGTGTCTGTGGGCCAGATTAACCATTTTTTCCAATCAGGATCTGTTCTGTTTTTAAGTAAAATAGTTTTTATGTCGACCACCCCCTCTGTAGTGTTCTTACTATCAGGTGTAGGTGTAGGTATGGAAGGTTTGTTTAAATCTTTTATCTTAGCTAATCCAAGACAAGATGTCTGTTGAACGGTGTCATTTAAAACATTATTTGTTCTGGGATGATGCAGGCTCTAAATAAAGCTTCTAATCCCTGCACCCGCCAGTCTTTTGTGCCCCAGACAGTTTTTGTCTCAATGTTGTCTTTCCAAAAGTCAAAACCTAATGTAGACAGTTGAGCATAAAAGGCTGCAGAATAAATTTGCTTAGTATTAGTCAACATACTTTTCATTCCTGTCTTATTAACATTTTTAAAGTAAAATGCTGCTGGATTTGAGACATTAAAACCTGAAATGTATGGAAATGTGTCATAAATTGTTTTTGAGCTACCCTTTGGTGGCGTTAGACAATATTCCCATTGATTATAAGTATAAATATTTCTAGGATTTGCAGAGTTGTGCAAAAAATGATGACCATAGTGATTATAACTGTACATTTGTTCATAATCTGCTGAACCTTCTAAGTATTCATGATTTGTAAATTTTGCAGACATTTCTAAGTCTGACAACATATTATTAACAGTCTCAAAGTCAGTCTCAATCATCAGAAAAGGTGCTAGATGAAACAAAGTCACTCAAGGAAACCTTGAATTGGTGTAAAATTTTTAACAGCTCCGCCGGACCAAAGATGCCATAATCAGTTCTGTCCCAAGCTATACCACCTGGTATAGGAACAGCTGTTATATTCACTGATGACATGTCTCGTTGTTCACGATGGGAAGATTTGTGTGGTTTGAGGAGTAAGTTGATGTTCTTACTTGCTGTGTCCTTTTTACTATATCTTACAATTTATCAGCATTCCCAAAGTTAATACTAGAGTCAACCAAAGTAGAAGAAAAAGTACACCCAATACAATCCAAAGTTCAACCCATGGTGAAAC
Organism: Lissotriton helveticus; assembly: GCF_964261635.1. Lineage (NCBI taxonomy): Eukaryota > Metazoa > Chordata > Amphibia > Caudata > Salamandridae > Lissotriton > Lissotriton helveticus. The sequence continues at coordinate 1,414,383,028 of NC_136061.1, forward strand.
AAGATAAGTCTTTTCTAGTTAATGAAAAAGTTCTGTAGCTTGTTCTTTAAAAGTTCGTTTTGCTGGCGTCGTTTCTGGTTCACTGGGATCCTCGGAAAACTTATCAAAGTTAATAAACTAGCCAGAGGCCGTTCTGTCAATTGTAGGTATTGCATCAGGATTATTTAAAATCTCTGGAGCTACTTAATCCCTTGTCATATTAGTATAGTCAGACGCTATATCATTGTAGACAGGCGTTTCTTGACAAACTGTTACTTGGGTCTCAAGAGGTACAAGTTCCATGGCTTTGTTGCATAGTCCTTCTTTTCGCACTGCAGATTCTCTCAGTTTGAACCTATTGGATAGTAGCCAGATTTGGTCGTCTGCTACATCTTTGGTGCCCACTTGGGCTACTACTTATGATCGGCCACATGATGTGGTTATACCAGGTCGATGGATACAAACCTGTTCTCCTTTGTTCCAGCAAGGGGCAGTAGTAACACTGTTCTTGATCCTTGGATTCTTAGCACAGGTACTGGTTGTCTGTAAGAAGGCCTAAATTCCTTCTTGTCTGCAATCTTTTCTCTGACTAGATCCCCAACCTTTGGAATCCAGGCAGGCCGTGCTGGGACGGGTGGTTCCCCTTCAGTGGTTGTTGGCTTCAGCAATGTGTTGCTTTGACTTTTCCTTGTTTCATTTAAGTCCTGCAAAACAGCCAAACAGTCTGTGATATCGAAAGGTTTTTGTTCTACCACTGAAGTGTGACAATTAAGGTCCTGGAAATCATTCTAGTTCCAAAGAGGATTTCATATGGAGTGATTCCTCCCAGAGAACTTCTTGGCAGATTGTTAAGACTATGTTGCACACTTATTGGATGTTTGACCCACCCGCCACCCGAGTCTAATACCCTAGCTGTTATAGATTGCTTTATGTCCCGTTTTTTTCTCTCCACTACCGAATTTCCCTCAGGATGGAATGGACTAGAATACCACAATGCAATGTCCAGGTTGGCCATGGCATCCTTTTAAGCCTTTGAGCTAAACGCAGGACCCTGGTCAGAATGTAGCATGCCAACTGCGTATGTGCTGATAAGGACTCGCAAATCTTTTATAATAGTTCGGGCGTCAACCGAGTACTGAGACCACATCCAAATGAACCTTGAGCACGAATCCACTGCGACCATTATATATTTGAAGTTACCATCCCTCTGTAAGGGACCACAGTGGTCCAGGTAAACACACGCTAATGGTTTATCTGAAATTAAAAGGGGCGTCTGTGCAGGATGTTTCAATGTAGAGACTTTCATCTTTTGGCAGATTTCACATTCCAAAACATAGTTTCTTGTTTGTTTCCTCATGCACGGCCACCGGTATCTCTGTTTTAATAGCGATACTGTGGCGGAAACACCTGCCTGTGCAGAGGCAAGCCCTTTGTGTGCTGCTAAGATTAGCCCTAATCTCTGTTCCATGTTTGGAATTACTCTATCCCCCACTCCAGGGATTCGAGCAAAAGGAACATTACTTGCATCAGTTATGTATGAGTATTTGAGTGGAAAGCCTTTCGGAAGTGTTTTACCACTGCCTTTTATTGAAGCATTGATAGCTTGCAATATTTCGCTGTCTATTTTTGTTTTTGAACGAGTGATTGCAGCTACGGAAGCCGTTTGCACAGCTGCCTTCTCGGCTTCATCAGCCAATGAATTCCCTGCAATGTGAACGCCATCACATTGATGACTCAGTGTATAGATCACGTGAGTTTTTTGTAGTTATTTTTTAACTGAACTGCTTTTTCCCAAAGCAACTTATGCTTGATTGTGCCACCCTTTGCATCTTTGACACCTCTGCAAGTATTCATTGTAAGATTGAACGCAGTAATAAGAATCGCACACTATGAGTGTGGGGAATTCGCGATCAGTATTTTCAAGCGCCATCTTGAATGCTTGTAGATAACCAGTTCGCTGAGCTGAACAATCTCCTAGAGATTAGGTTTTGTGACCATAGGTCGGAATTTACCATCGCGCCAGCGACCTTTAACGATCGTGCATGCAGCACTATAAGCTTGTTTACCCCCAATTGCTGGCTGTGCTGATCCGTCTGTATAAATTATACATTTGTACTGTTCTAGAGGCAGAATCTCAGTGGGCAGAGGACATTCTTGTTTGTATTGTAGAAATTCTTGTGTTTTCAAATAGGGGTCAAAAACGTATTCAACGTCTGTTGCAGCAAGAGAATTAACCCATTGTATCCATCTGGGATGTAAAGCCTTTGCATTTGGAATGTTCGTTTTTGTCACTGAATCTAAGGCAGGTACAGGAGTAACAACCATAATGCGTTTTCCCTGTGCGAGGGCTCTCTCTTTTGCTTCTGCAGTTTGAACCGTTGTCAGAATTTTTCTGTAGAAGTGAATTTCATTTCAGCTTGTGTGTACAAGTGTGATTTATAAGCTATTGGTACTTTTTCTCCTTCATTAAAGGTTATGTACGTGAATCCGCATCTTCCTGGAATGGTTCTGATTACAAGGCTGTGTATGTTTACGTGAGTCTGTAAATGAGTTATCGCTAACATGTCTATTTGCACTGAACGCAAAATTTCTGTGTGTTTTTGAGTCCAATTAGTTGTTTTGAAAACAGGTTTGATTAATTCGTAGAGAGGTATAACCCTTTCTGCGTAGTTTAGAATGTAAGTTCTTCCAAAATTTAGGGAACCTAGAATTGACTGTAAGTTTTTCAGAGTTTTTGGAGGTTAGAGCAGTGCACATTTTTCTAAAAAGTTGGCTGCTAGGCTTTTGCCTTCAGTTGATAATTCATATCCTAGAAAAAGGACGTTTAAATGGGCAATTCGTGATTTCTTAAAAGAGAATTTGTACCATTCAGATGCGAAGCCAAGTATTATAGTGTTCACCCTTTTCAAGTGCCTAGCCAAGTCATCATCCGTTAGATAGATGTCATCGACATATGATAATGCCTCATCATCATATGTTTGTAGTAACTCTTTTACTCTTGCTGAAAATAAACCTGGACTATTCTTGGATCCCTGGGAGAGACGACAGAACTGACGCTGTGTCCCCATTATTGAGAAAGCAGTCAAATACCTACTTTCTGGTGCAATGGTTTGACAGAAGAAACCGTTAGAAATATCTAATGTGGTTTTATATTTTTTACGCATAATGTTATTCATTAGTGCTGCACTGTGTGCATTTTGTACTGCAAAAGGTTTGCAACATGAGTTTAGATGTCTGTAATCCAAAACTAGACGATATGTTTTGTCTGGTCTGGAGACAGGAAGCAAGGGATTGTTCATGGATGAGGTGCATAATTCAATCACCCCTTGGTATTCAAGTTGATCTAAGATCTCCCTGACCTGTTTTTTAGCTTCTTGCTTAACTGGGTACTGCCTTTGTGCAGTTGGTTGAGGTTTTAATTGTATTTTATGGTGCGGGGAATCCTCATCCCATCATACATGATTTTTGTATAATGCAGAAGCCTGGGATACAGCCCATTTTCTGGCACATGTATATTTTAAATGAATTGGAATATGATTGGAGAAGGCTGGCATAATGATCTCTTCGACATGTGGGCACTCCCTGACAAATTCAGGTGGCCTGGCTTTTCAGCTAGAAGAATGTCATAACCCTGAGAGAACTGCTCCCAAAAGAGTGCTCTTATTTTTCTAGTTATATCCCCTTCCATCCAGTGTGTTAATTCATATAACTTATGGGGCACACTAACCCTGGTATCTGCAGTTTCAACTTGGATGTACTCATTTAAGTCCACTGTCTCCAGATGATCCTTCAAGATCTTGCGAGCTATGCTTACTTCAGCTGCACTGTCTAACATTGCCTGAGCCCACTCCTTGTTCTTGAGTTGTGTCCTCAAGATCCTCAGCATGTCTGATTTTTAGACCTGCTACCTTCTTTTTGGTCAATTGGGTTTTCTTATTTTTTGGAACGTGTTGATCATCTTTGAACTTCATGCGTTCTTCTTTCTGTTCTGACCGTCCTCTTCTTTCTGATTTCTGTGAGGAAGTCTGAAAGGTAGGAGAGGAACGTGTATCAGTATATTGATATCTATCAGGTTGTCTCAAATTATCCCTGTTCCTAAGGTTATACCTCCTTTCAGAGGGCTCCTTTTGAGGAGATTTACTTCGGGATTGAGAACGCTTCTCTTTAGAAGTTTGTTTAGTGTTTTCCCACTTCTTTTTAGGAACAGTGAGAGTGTTTTTAATAAGACCTTTTCAGGACTTTCAGTTAGTTGGGTGTTGGACTTGGCCCTTCTGGCAGGTTCACCCCTAAACTTTTTGCTTGTTAATATGTGACTTGGTGCTAGTGATTTCTGGCTTCTGCGCACTTTACCACTGTGTCCCAAGGTAAAGTGCGTGCGTGTAGTGAGAGTGGCCTGCCCTCCCAAAGGAGTGGATGGGGAAAGTATGTGTCCCTGGTAGTTCCTGATGCGTGGGGTGTGCGGACTCATGTGATTAAATGCTACACGATTATGTGTGCGGCGTGAATGTGTCTAGTGTGGAAGTGCCACTTCTAGAAGTTGGCATGTCTGTGTAAATTATGTGAATTGGCTGTCTGGCTTGTGATTGGCTAGAGCTGGCTGGTGAGCCTGGCTCCAGGAGTCAGGATGGGTCTGCCCCAGTGGTGAATGGGAGATCTGCATGTTGATGGCCGGTGAGGAGTGCACCTCGGACCTGAATAGGGCTGGGCTTTCCCCACACAATGCTGGCTCCACCCCCTGTGGTGCATCTAATGTCCCTAGACTGGACAGTGAATGGAAAGGGTGGCTGAGCACAACAAAGTGCTTCAAAACCGGTTGCATCTGGTTTTTCCTTCACCCTGAAACCTAGACAAAGAGAAAAGGCGTATAAAAGAGGGGCTGTGACCCCATGAAAAGGTTCTCTCTTGCTTGATCCTATTGTGGAGGGGGCCTGCGGCTGCTGGGCACCAGGAGGACCGCCACTGGGACTGCCTCCCTGCCTGGAGGGCCCTGTGAGCTGGCCCCTGGGCCCAGCCTTGCCCCCCCTGCCTTGCTGAAGGACTTTTTTTGGACCTTGCCTCCAAAGCGCCTGGGGCTGCTATAGCCTGAGGGCTGTGAGAAGTACTGGACTTTGGGGCTATTTTGCGCTTTATATTTCCCCCTGGGGTAGCGCTGTGGGTTTGGCCTGCAGCCCCGAGCTGCACTTGCCGCCCTCGAGGGATTCCCCGGCGTTCTCCCCCTTTTGCTGACTTGCAGCACGGGTGCCCACCCCGCACTGCCTGCCGCATATTTTGCCCTTGTCTGCGGCGCGGGAGCCTACCCCGCTCATTGCCGTGATTTTGCCGTGTTTATAGGTCCCTGGCAGGTGCCCACCCCGCCAGGAACCTTGTGCTAATAACCGGGAGCTTACCCCGGATTGCCGCAGTGAGCTGCCCCCACAGGCCGCCGCACTGCCTGCGATGACCCGGAAGTCCTTGGGCAGGGACAGGAAGAGGCCGGAAGTCCCGCCCCAGCAGCCGCGGCGAGAGAGGAAGCCAGCGTCTTCAACCCCCCCGGGGCTCCCAAGAGCAAGGGAGAGCCCCGGAGAGCGAAGGAGGATTGCCAAGAGAGAGCCCCGAGGAGCGGGAGCTCTCGTGCTGCCGCCACCCGCAAGGGCCTGGGAGAGGACCAGCCCGAGGAGTCCTACAACCGGTGAGTGTGACTCCAGGTGTGCAGTGGTCTAGAGCCCCCGAGAGGCTCTAACGTCTGGGGGCATTCTTGTTTGGAGCCACAAGGCTCCTGGGGCATTGTTATTCCGAGTCCCCCAGGGAGGGACTCCAACATTGGGGGCCACATTTCCTCAGAGCCCACAAGCGGCTCCTGGGCATCTTTTTGTCCCGAGTCCCCAGAAGGGGGACTCCAACGACGGCAGCACCTTCGTAGAGCCCACGAGGCTCAGGGGGCATTATTATTTCAAGCCTGATAGGCTCCACCACGGTTTGGCCCCGCAATTGTTTCCGAGCCAGAGAGGCTCCCAGGGGCATTTCCGTTCTCGAGCCCACAAGGCTCCAAGCCCGCATTTTGGTATTCAGAGCCCACGAGAGGCTCTTGGGCATTTCTTTGGTCTGGGAGTCCCCAGAGGGGGGACTCCAACGTGATTGGGGCATTTCTGGAGGTAGAGCGGCCCCGGCTGGCAGCGGGCCGCTCCCCCAGTGGTAATAGCATTCCGGTGTCGAGCCCCCGAGGCCCCACCTGATTAGGGGGCCTGACTGTTCATTTCAAAGCCCATAGGAGACCCTACAGCTGCCCAGCACTTAGTGGGCAGCTGCGTCATTTAGGCTTGCCCCAGGAACCCTTTGCGCAGTTCTTCTGTTGGCTGCCTGCGCAGCCTGCCCTGACATTTCTGGACACAGGGCATTTCAGCCCCTGAGAAGCCAGTTGGCCTGGGGGACAGATCTGGTGTTTTACCCTGGCGTGGGGTACCTGTCCTTGCTTCATGTGATGTTTTGCGCAGATGTGATTTCCTGCCTGATGTGATTGTAATGTCATGTGCAAGGCTTTTATGCCTATACCCCTAAATGTATTTTCATGCTTAGGAGGTTGTGCTAGCGAGTTCATGATTCCCTGCGTGATATTTGCCTAAGGTGTTTAGGATTGCGTAGGTGGTACTTACCGTTTACCAGTGGTTACTGGTTGTGTGCTACATTTGCTAATTGGTGCTACAGTTATGATATGTTCTATGTGCTAAGTGCTAGTTCTACCAAGTGCTTAATACTGGCAGTGGTCCATGTGGCCCTGTCCCATGTATATAATCCCATGTAAATTCTACCTGTACCTATGGCTCAGTGTAAAGTGTGTGTTTATTATCTAATGTGTTTGGTATAATACAAAGGCTATTTTTATATATAACCTTGTGCGGAGTTTCCTTTGTGGTGGGCCTTGGGTGTTGTTGCTGGGTGCGCGCGCAAACGCTTTACACATCGCCTCTGAGATAAGCCTGACTGCTCGTGCCAAGCTACCAATGGGGTGAACTGGGGTTATCTTGGCGGGTAACTTCCTTGCCCTGACTAGAGTGGTGGTTTCTGCCTGGCTTTGGCGCAAGCCTCAGCCAACCGGAAATCGCCATTTCTAACATTGGGGTTTAACTGGTTTACCACCCAAACGATTTCCACCTAGTTCGTTATAGGATTTTTCAATTATTCTGGCCAGTTCATGTGGTTGCTCAGTTACATCAAAGTCTCTTAATTTTTGGCGGATCGCCATGGATGCTGCCTCACCTTTAATATTAGCTAATATTATTGTTAAGACCTGTTTGAAAATTTTCAGTAGTTTCATACCTAGATTTAAAGCAGGCTCTGCCCCATATTCATTTTGAATCTGTTTCAGTACATCTGGTATTACCACCATAGATGGAACACAATGTGTTTTTGCGTAGATTGCAACAAAGTCTGTACCCCAAGTGTCACAGTCCTCCAGGTGTGGTGCGATCCCCATTGGTAAACAGATTGTTTGAACCCTGTGTTTCTCATGAGGGGTAGTATCAGGAAATACTGCCTTGATTTGAATTATTTTCTGAGCTATCCAGAATGGAATTTGTTCCCATTTTGCGGGCAATTTACCAAGGACCGATTGTATAGTCTGTGGTATGATTTTATTTGTGTTTCCCTGGAAAGGGGTGTGTTGTGGAATCCTTATAGGAGGTTGGACTGTTAGAGTCCGCATGACACATTGAACCAATTGTCTATGGATTTTGATTAGTTGTTTCAGTTGAACTAATAGTTCTGCACCTGACATTTCTTCAATGGCAGGGTGTGGTGTATAGCTGGCTAAAACCGCCCATGTTGCTCCTGGTATATATGTTGTCGGCGCCTTTAAACCAGAGCCCATGCTCTTGGTTTGTTAGTGTAATTTCAACATCCTCGAAAGGAGTGTATTCCATTGGATGTTCCTCTTCTTTGTAGAAGTGAAACACATGTGTTACTGGATTTGCTTCATGGAAGATAATCCATGAATAGAATACCTCTGTCTTCCGATATTCATGGGCCTCTATTACAAAAATTACCCTACCACCTCTTGATGATAAGCCATTTGTTATAAGTTTTATAGTGATGGTTTTCCTTAAATGTTCCGGGATGATTATAGCATCCGGGTAACCATGGGTGAATTTTGTGGATTTGCGGTCCGCAAATTCGCGTGAAATCGCAATAAAAATCAGCGAGTTTGCGCGAAAATCCACAAATTCGCGGATTTGCATCATTACCACGTGTGTCTGTAACTTTGCCACTGCGCTGAAAGGCGCCGAGGTCCCTCGAGTGAGCTGTCCTTCATAGTGAGGAAAGGGCGGGAAGAAGTTGCATCATAGACCGATCAGAGCACCAGATGAGGAGAAAGCAGCCTCCTGTTCACAGGAAGTACAAGGGGATTGCGCTAGCGAACCTCGTGGATGCAAAGACCTCCATCAAGGATTACATTTAATTGTAGATGGTAGATATGGGGAGGAAGCACACCTCCCTAGCCTCGACCGTGCTCACTAGTTATTTGGGCTGATTATAATGAGTTACTGAATTTGAGCTTCAACTCGGGCACCTGCTTTATTTATATCTGTAAGTGCTTCCTGTTGAGGTTTAATTTTTGTGACAGAACCATCGTGCCAGGATGAATCCTGCTTTCATATTATCCACGATGATGCCACTGGTTGTGCCATGCCTCTACTCAACTGGAGTACTTTCTGCTGGCTAATCAGTAAGTGCTACCTCGTTGGGTAAATGTATAGTGCTTTTGCTACACTACAGCTGCGTAAAGGCCTAGAAGAGTTGTCTCCAGTGACCACATGTGTCTGTAACTTTGTCACCGTGCCGAAAGGCGCCGAGGTCCCTCGAGTGAGCTGTCCATGATAGTGAGGAAAGGGCGGGAAGAAGTTGCATACCCTAGTGTGTGTGTGGCGGGGCCAAACGGGCAGAGCTTCTATGTGAGTTCACATGCCTCTTGTTTATAAAGGGTCAGCGACCGATCAGAGCAGCAGATGAGAAGAAAGCAGCCTCCTGTTCACAGCAAGAACACGGGGATTGCGCTAGAGAAACTCTTGAATGCAAAGACCTCCATCAAGGATTACATCTAATTGTAGACGGTACATATGGGGAGGAAGCACACCTGCCAAGCCTAGACCATGCTCACTTGTTTTTTGGGCTGATTATAATGCGTGACTGAATTTGAGCTTCAACTCGGGCACCTGCTTTATTTATATCTGTTAGTGCTTCCTATTTAGGTTCAATTTTTGTGACAGGAGCATCGTGCCAGAATGAATCCTGCCTGCATATTTATCCATGAAGATGCCACCGGTTGTGCCATACCTCTACTGCAAAAAAATAAAAATCCGTCCGCGAGCGGATTTGCGGATTTTTCGGCAATTTCGCGAGATTCGCGGATCACGAAATTGCCGCAAATCACCAAAATCCGCAAGCGGAACAGATTCAGCGCCCGCCCTTACATCCGGGTCATCTTCATTAAAGCCTGCAGCTGCTGCAGCTCCACCGGTCACGTTGTTGTCGCCGTTAACAGACATTGTTTAATGAAGGTTGCAGAGCAAGTTTCAAGGAAACAAAGATAAGGTGCACAATATTTTGGAAGACTGTATCCTTCAACGATAAACAAAACCAAAAACTAATACATAGGATTCTCGTCCTACTCAGTTATGGCGGATATTTTATCCTTTTACCCACTCCAGACGTCTATTGGAGTATTTACGGGAAAAAGGGGTCTCTGAGAAAAAAACGACTGAGTTACTTTAGTATCGAGTGTTAAATTTGTGCCTTACCAAACATTGGTTGCCTTGTAGTGTAGTTCCTTTATTCCCAATAGGCTCTGCGCATTGGAATAATATATCATATAGATAAGACGTAGGACTGAGGTCGACTAGGTCTCTATCGAATATATTAAACTTAATAGTGAGTGCCAGCTAGCTCAGAGGTCACTAGAAACTTTCTCGAATTCACAAGAAGGGATTTGTTTCTGACAACCACATAAACATGACAACTTTGTTTCTCAAGAATAAGAAATGTATCTCTAGAGTCGCGGAAACAATAGGTAAGTATTTCACTCAGTCAATCGTGCATGCTTCGTTTAACAGAGGTGCAGAGAAATAGAGATGGGCGTTTTCAATAAAAGGATTTATTGAACAGTCTTCTTTCTCATGCAAAAGAAATTAACTGCTACAATCGTAATGCAGGCTGCAAAGTATATTGGGTACAGCGAGAACACTATTATAAAATAATACTGTAAGAGCATTGTATGGTTTCTAAGCCATATAAAATTACATACATAAATAATATTGACTAAAAGTACTCAACTGGTGCTTCTAAAATACGCCTAGTAAGCGGGAAGAAGTAAGTATTGTGTAGAATAGTTTAAGTTTTCTTTGCCCACAATCTATCCAAGATTTCTCTTAGGTTCTAATTAGCTCCATACCTTAGTTTAGAATGAAGGAGGTCTGGCATCTCTGTCTCGGGACTCGATTTTCCAACACCCCGCAAGGTCTCCTCCTATGCAGTGCATGCACGCTGCATAGGCTAGACCTAAATATGTATATATATATATAGAAGAAAAGGTTAGACGAGCTTCCGGTAAACCACACCCTAGCCGTTCTTGGTGTGTTTCGGGCCAGACACCCTTCCTCATAGGTAGACTGCAATACAGATGACCAGCAATCAAGGCGAGACCTAAATATATATATATATATATATATATATATATATATATATATATATATATATATATATATATATATATATATATATATATATATATATTATATATATATATATATATATATATATATATATTACCTACTGGCGGTCGCCAGTAGGTATATATAGTTAGGATTTTTTCTCTATGGGTTTTTTGAAAATTCTATGTCTAATAACTTTGGCGTTTGTGGACGGAATTGGCTGAAATTTTCTGGAAAATGGAACATTTTGTTTCTGAGCAGCCACTGGAAATTTGGGGGGAGTTGGTCCAGGGGGGGCCGAGAAAAAAGGGGGGTCCCAAAACGTGTTTTTAACATTGAGTTTTCCATAGGGCGGTTAGCCTCACTTTTAGCCCGAACGGCTGAATGGATTTGCACGAAACTTGGCAAAATTGTAGGGACTGGTAGCCCGATGTGCCTTTTCTAGGTCTCAATATATGTGCTTCAGTGGATTTTGAGAAATTAACGTTCAAAAAAAGATATATATCTGTAACAGCGGACCAGGCAGCGCCCCGGTACGCGTACTTGACGCGTAACGGAACTTCGCGTAGCGAAGTTGATTGGCTCTCCGGTGTCTGTCAACATTCTAAACAGTCCGGAGCGGCCGCCATCTTGTCTCTCGGTAGGATCGAGAGACAAGAGGAGGTCAAAAGCGAAGGGGCAAATGACCTTAAGGGGGCATAGTAGATACTCCCTGACCCCCTAGGTTTGATGTGGAGGCTTTAAAGGGGCCCCGCTAAGCAAAAAAAAAAAAAAATTTTTTTTGTTTTTTTTCGTGGTTAGCGCCCGGTACGCGAACCGGGAAGCGTACTGGGGAGCGTATCACAATAAAAAATGAATGATAGACTTTTCAAATGCTGTATGTTAATTGATTGTTGGTTTTGTTGATTATTTTTTTTTTTTTTTAAACTTTTTTTATTGTGTTTCATAATTTATTAAACTTTCTAACATTTCATTGTCAGAAATTTCATAATCATGGAATATAGATTGTAGTCTCTGAGGTTGTAAAATGTCCTCATTTGCAAGGAGGTTATCTACTGCTTGCACACATTGCAGTAGTTCTTGGTCCCATGTTTCATCCATAAATTCAATCTCATTTGGATCAATGATTTCTGTGTTGGACTCTGGAAGGACAATTTCAAATGAAATGTTTTGTTCACTTTCCATTTTTCCTGAAATTTGCATAAAAAAAATATATATTAGTAGAGGTAGGGCACTGTTGGGATTAATTTTAGATAGGCAGTTTTTATCAGAGAATTTATCTTTGGGCAGTGTATAGTATCAGAGTGGAAGTAGGAATATAAAAAAGTGTATCTAAATTTATAAGTACTACAGAGGGATAGTATATAACTAACAGAAAAAGTTTGCCATATTAACTTAAAGTGCACAATATACTTCAGTTTTAAAAATAACAACTTACCTTTAAAAAGAAGTTGAAGTTATTAATGAAAATCCAAATGAAATGTACACCAGGAAGTAGTAGTCAAAATGGCTGTGTTTCCTTCTCTTCCTTTATATATATTCGGGTACATAACCAATCAAATATCATGTAAAAAAAGTAGAAAATGAAAGTAACATTTTAATTGGTTGTCAATTCCAACACTTCAGATGTGTTTTGTGAAGTAATTTACCTCACGGTATTTAGAGAGGACTACAGGCTAAATGGCTAAATGGAATTCCAATCAAATTTGTGAAAATGGTAGGGATTGGTATGTAGTATGAGCTATTCTATATTTGGTGAAATTGTCTCCAGTGGCTTTTCTGTGAACTACTTTCCCACCTTTTTTGATGGTGTGCTTCCCAGGAAGCGACCCGGTACGCGAACCGTTGAGCGCCTCGGTTCGCGGACCTTAAGCGTTCCGGGAGTCCACCATTTTGTGTTTCGGTCGAATTATGATACAAGATGGAGGGCAAATAATGTTCAGAATGGGTAGAAGGGGGCACGGTAGACTTATCTTGACCCCCTAGGTTTTGTGAGGGTGGCTGAGGAGGCCCATATGTGCGGAAAAAAAAACATTTTTTTTAAAAATTTCGCGAGGTTAGCTCCCGGTACGCGTACCGGGTAGCGCACCAGGGAGCGTATTTTGTTGAAAATTAGTGAAAATAGTTAGAGTAAAAAAATAATTGTGAGTGATTAGATGTAGGGTAGCTCTGAGAAGAGCTTTTGGGTTTATGGTACATTTAGGTACTTATAAGTAGGTACCAATGCACATTCTTAAATTCAGAGTGAAAACTCTGTTGCCCTCATCTGAGAAGTGAACTCCATCTCCTCTGTAGATATCTTGCATGTAGTAACGCAAGTTATTGTTGTACAGGGAGCCCATTCCATGGTCTCTCATGTAAGCTGAAACAGATTTGTTTACATGCTTCCTCGACTTCTCAATTTGTGGACAAAATTGGTTTGACCACCTCCATTTCTGTCTTTGGCATATATTTGAATATACCAAGGCAGTCTGAGGAAAAAGTGCCATTAATTGCTCAAAGGTGTCCTTTAAAAGCATTTCCAGACCTACACCAGTCAAAGTGCCCAAGTCATTACCTCCACAGTGCACAATTAACAGGTCAGGTTTTGGCAAATGCATAAAGGTTTTCACCAATGGTATCAATTGGTGACATTTTAATCCTCTCTGGCCAAACCACTTAATTTCCACATCTTGTAAATTGAGGTTAGGTAAATTTCTGCTTTCAACGTACCTTTGAGCCCAGTGAATATAACTATGACCAACAATCCAGACAGAAAACATGGTGAGAGAAGGTTCTCCTGCAGTCAGATGAAGTGTGGCAATGAAATGGCAGTTGAAAAAATGTGAGTTTGAAATGAAAAAAACTGTGGAGTTTCTGTGTTCATGAAGTAGTAACAGTGATTGGTGGATTTTGATTGATGAAAACAGAAAGTTAGGGTGTAGAGATGTGTTCTTTGAAAGATGTATTTTGAGTGGTCAATAAAAAATCATTAAATGAAAGAAAGCACTGGATATGCAGGTGCACTGAGAGTTCAGAGTTCAATTGCAACATTGTTGTGTGAATTTGCAAACACCAGAGTTTCTCCAAGAGGTGGTTGCTATGGAAAATAGGCAGAAAGGGCAGAGGGGGAAGGGTTTTCATTTGAAAAAAAGTGAGGGAAGAGTTTTGATTGGGTGACATGAGAAATATGTGTGAAGAATTACACCATTTCTGTGCTTTTGATAGCTGCAGACTCTGGAGTGCATACCTTTTGCTCTGCTGAAGACAAATTGGTGTGTTTCTGAGACTGTTTTCAAACTCAAAGTATTTGCTAAGGTGAGAAAATATTTCTTTACTTTAGATAGAGAATAGTGTGCTTTAAGGAGAAAATTATGATTTATGTGGCGCAATTTGCTAGTAAATATGCTCTCACATGTGCATGGAAATTTTTGATTTTGAATGTTTCTGTTATATAGCCATGTTAAAAGTGACTCAACCATGCTGGAAAGTCAATCAAAAAATGATTTCATGTATTTTAATGACATTTTAAGTCATTTTCTGATGTGCAGTGTTTAGAAATTATGATTTGAAAATCGTTTTTGTGGAAAAGGAATTGTTTTTAAAATCATGACAAGGAAATAATGGTGTATGGTTATTTATAAGGCAATTGACTGTCCTTGATGTTATTTTTCTCATTTTAGTGTAAGACCTTTCTCTGTGGCGCAAATTGCTTGTAAATATGCTCTTACATGTGCATGAAAATTTTAATTATCAATGTTTGTGTTACATAGCCATGATAAAAGTGAACCAACCATGCAGGAAAGCCAATAAAAAAACGCTTTCATGTGTTTCAATGACATTTTAAGTCATTTTCTCATGTGCAGTTTTTTGAAATTATGATCTGAAAATCGTTTTTGGGAAAAAGGAATTGTTTTTAAATTCAAGAGAAGGACATAATGGTGTATGGTTCTTTATAAGGCAATTGACTGTCCCTGATGTTATTTTTCCCATTTTAATGTCAGACCTTTCTTTGTGGCGCAAATTGCTTGTAAATATGCTCCCACCTGTACATTGAAAATTTTGATTTTGAATGTTTATGTTACATAGCCATGTTTAAAGTGACCCTACCATGCAGGAAAGCCAATCAAAATACGCTTTTATGTGTCTTAAGGACAATTTAAGTAATTTTCCCATGTGTAGTGTTTTGAAGTTATGATTTGAAAATCGTTTTTGAGGTAAAGGAATGTTGTTAAAATTTATGTTCGCCATATGCCCCCAAATTTCTTTCTCAGGGTTGCAGCAGGGTGCTCTTGAGACACCCCTGCACTTTTGGAATAAATTCCTAATTTGTGATGAGCAAATTGTTAATCGCAAATTGCACCTTCATTTATATGAGCCTCCTAGCCCATGGAAATGAATGGGTAATTTGCAATTAGCAATTTTCTCATCGCAAATTTGGAATGGTAAAGAATCGCTATTTATTCCTTAAAATTCGCTTTTTTGGAAATGCAAAATAGTTATATGATACATATGGCGGTTGATGTCTAACAAGATAAGAAGCTTATGGATACATTTATGATGACTGGTGCAATGAAGTAGAAATCACTTACTTCATTGGTAGGCCTTTACAATAAATTATCTCCTCTGTATTCTTCATCAAGCATAACTTTAATCTGCAATCCTGAGTAGGCCTCACCTTAAACAAACCTCTGGATAGGCCACATCTTATTGTCATCCTGATTTAATCATTTATAATTCTAGGGACAGATTTATGATAGGTGTATACCTCTTTTGTGCCACTTAGAAAACATTGTCCATGGGGAAATGAATTAAAATGTCATTAAGACACATGAATGTGTTTTTTTTAAACGTTTGCAATTTTTTTGGGTCACTTTCAACATGGGTATGTGTCTGAAACAGTCAAAATCTAAATTTGCAATGCACTGGTGGGAGCATATTTACAAGGAATGTGCTTCATGGGGAAAGGTCTTATAATGTAATATGGGAAAAATGACATTAGAGATACTGAAATGCCTTATAGAGAAGCATACACCATTATGTCCTTGTCATAAATTTGCAAACCATTACTTTTCCCCAAAAACGATTTTCAAATTATATTTAGAAAACAGTGCACATGTGGAAATTACTTAAAATGTCAATAATTCAAAAATTGTGATTCCTTAAATGCAATGTATAAAAAAAAAATATGTAAAAAATGATATTAAGGATTTGGAAACTACCACCAACTTGTAGTTTGTGGTAATTTGCGAATTCTTTTCAAAAAGAATTTTTTTTTTAAAAAAAAAAAGGTCCCATATGACGCCCATACATGCCATTAGGGCATGTAGGTGTGCCATGTGCTCCCAAATTTCTTTTTCAGGGGTGCAGCAGGTTGTTCTTGAGATACCCCTGCACGCTTGAAAAAAATCCTATTTTGTGATGAGCTAATTGCTAATCACAACTTGCAACATTAATTCCTATGAGCCTCCTAGCCTATGGAAATGAATGGGTAATTTGCAATTAGCAATTTGCTCATTGCAAATTAGGAATAGTAAAGAATCGCTATTTATTCCTTAAAATTTGCTATTTATAATATGTAAAATATTTTGATGATACATATGGCAGTTCATCTGTAACAAGATAAGAAGCTTAGGGATAGATTTATGATGAGTGGCGCATCCCCAGGGATGTGACAGTCATCCTGCGCCACTGTTCCGCCACCCATGGTGTGCTGCATTTACAATGCGGCGCAGCATGGGGCAAAAAAGGCACAGATGTGTGACGCATCTGTGCTGTAAAGGTGGCGCATTGCTGGAGTTGTATCGTAAGTGCGATGCAGCTCCAGCAAGGATCAGGGGTGCCCCATCTATACAATGCTGCGTCAAGACCTATGCCAGCTTCAAGCAGGTGCAGGGTTTTGAAGCAGCTTTCTCCTATCTGATTGTAAATGCGGCACACCATGGGTGGTAAAGCAGTGGTGCACATTAACTGGTGCATGCCTGGGGATGTGCCATTTAATATAAATCTGCACTTTAACATTTGAGTATGTGCAGGGGACACAGAGTCGTTGAGGCTTATCCAAGGTTAAGAACAGATGAGTCCTGTCCAGTGAAAAATTAGACATAGGCTTCACCTGCTCAGCATCGCTGGACATGGCTAAATAATAGCTGCAAAATGTTACTCTTGTTAAATAATTTTACTATTATAATCTGTGAGATTTGTCTCTTACTCTGCAACATCTCATTGTTGTTGTCTTTCTTTAAAGATAAAGACAACCTCAACATGAGCGACAATCTGCAATCAGTTGATTTTGACCTCATCATTGAACTTGTAATTGAAACATCAGTGGATGTTGATCCATTGGATGATTTAAATCCTGAGGATGAAGAAGAGCGTGATGAGGATGCAGATTTGTCCGAATTATATGATATAGGATGGGAAGATGACCTGCTTGAGCCTTTGGAATTATAAACATTTATTTTTAAAATTTATAATGAATAAAAAGTAAAAAGGTAAACCGTTTAATTTAAAAATAAAGACACCTTCAAAAACAGGTTATGTGTAGTGTCTTCAATAAAATATTAAAATATGCTCATAAAATTAGATCAGATTCACATATAAAATAGCATAGGTAACATAAATATAAATCTCATTTCTTTTCTGCTACTTCTGTATTGTAAATTTGCAAGGACTAAAAAATCTTCTATTTAAAATGTCAAGTAGTGTGTTATGTTTTTGATCACTATTACTGATTTACTGTTTGATAATATTTTTTTATTAACATTTTTATTATATTTTTCCTCAGATTCAACTATGCCTACAAAAATAAGAGAGATGAAGGCTGCAAAACGTCAAAGACAGCAGGAGAAAAAAAAAATGCAGCAGTCCTCTAACAAAAAGATTTCTCAAGCGATGAAGAAAGCACCGGGTAAGAGCTCTAAATATTTCATAAAAAATATTTCAAATAAAAAAAATATTAGTACAGAAAATGTTTCAATCCATAACAACACAAGTAAATCAAATGGAAAGAAAAGGACAAATGAAAATGTTACTGCTAGAGCAAGAGATAAATCTGTGCATGATAGTAGAAGGAAACAACAGTTTACGGAGATTCGTAAACGAATGTTCCGTAACAGGATAATTGGCAATTTGTTAAAAAATATTAAGAAAGGTCAACAGAAATTAGTTTTTTATAGGAGAAAAAAAAAAGTTGAGAAAGTTATTGATCAGGCTTTTGAAATTAAACGTAAGTTATTTATTTTGATAATCAATAGAATTAGGAAGCTAAACAAGGCAATTTTTGATTTGAAAAGAAATAGTAGATGGAAGAGAATAGTTAATCGTAGTAATTTTTGTGAAGTTTTTTCTGGAGAATGGATACATAGTTCAAGCTGTGAGGCATTTTTTAATGAAGAGAGTTATTTCCAGGATAATGATTTGGTGCATGCAGTTGACATCAGTGGTCGTGCTTATGAAGTGAAAGATGGTTGTCCAGTTGAAAAAGAAAAACTTGTGACAACAGAGGCAGAAGAGTTGTTAGGTAATGAGGTTTTAGGAAGACGTGCTAAGGGTCCTGTGTACACCTGGAAGTGTAGTAGTATTTGCAGTGTGCGACAGGATTCTATCAATTTGCTTTGTGATTTTGTACGGTCATTTAACAAGAAAAGTTTGAAGCAGAAAATGAGGTTGTTGCAAGAATTAGATCCTTGCAGAGTGAGAGAAGTGACAGGTTTGCATGGTCATTCACTGGCTTGTCTTTCCAGGAGAGTATGCCAGAGTGTTTTTCATCATTTCAGGATGCTAGCAGTGCATCATAACAAAGTGAGGAAGTTAGTTAGACTGTTGTATTATGCTAAGAGTCCAGCAATTATGCTGAAACAATTATGTGCTGCTCTTCTGCATGGTTCTGAAATAGATGTGAGGAATATATGTGAAGAAATTGAGTTTTGTTACTTTGGAAGTAAAGAGGAGAATGTTGAAATTGAGCAAGAAATAGAGGGTCATTTGGAAGATACTGTACATGTTTCCAGTACAGATAATTTCCAGAGGGAAATTGCGACGTTTGACATGAAATCAAGTGAGAGGCCTAATTTCACTTGTGTGTGTTGTCGACGCACTTATTATAAGAATCAGACTAAGTTAGTGGATTTATATGCAAAAAGTGAAAGGGAAAATAATAGTGAATGGAAGGATTTTGCAACATACTTGATGGTAGAAAATTGTTTTGATTTGGGATTGGATCAACGTGTGTGTACTTATTGTTGTAACAAATTAAAACAAAACCAGATGCCTGCTAGAGCAGTTCATAATAATCTGGAATTGGTTGAGATTCCTTCTGAATTGAAGGACTTAAATACTTATGAATCTATTTTGATTCAAAGTATCCATCCCTTTCAGGCTATTGTAAGAATGGAGCCAAAGACAGGGAAATTGCCTCCATCAGATTTACAGAGAGGATTAAAGGGAAGAGTTGTTTATTTGCCTCTAGATTTGAAGAAAAACATTAACACAATTGGAGTAGAAAAAGTGGAAGAGGAACCTCTGGTTATCTTAGTTAATGGGGTTCCGACAAAGAATAAGAAAATATGGCAAGATTTAGTAGATGTTAGGAAAGTTAAAAAGGCAACATTGTATTTGAAAAAAAATAATAAATACTATAAGAATGTATATGTTGAAGAAGAGGAAGTAAGTGAGGAAGAGGATAGCGATTTGTGTGCTGGTCAAATTGAGAAAGTAGAACTCTCTACTAGTGAGGAAATATATGAACATTATAGTGTTCATCCTTTGCATTCAAAGGAAGTCATGGGGAATGCTATTGAGTTGTTTCAAATGAAACAAGCCAAAGGGAGTCCCATTAGTGTTTGGGAGCAAAGTTTGGAAGCTCGGTGTTTCCCACAGCTTTTTCCAACAGGTCAGGGAGGAAGATATGATGAGCGACCTCATCAAATTCCTGCTTCTGAATACCGGACTTTGCGATTGTATGCAGGAGATGCTAGGTTTCGACAATGCATTCCATATTTGTTTCATCTCCTGTTTGAAAGCGATCTGTCTGGACTGTCATATGCAGTGAACCACATCTTGAAAAGTGGTATACACATGCAAAACATCTCGGCAAGTGATTTTATGGATAAAGTGAATGTCCAAGATAGTATTTTGGATTCTCACCTGATTAATCTCATGGCGTGTCAGCGTGGTACTAATGAGTACTGGTACCGTCGTCATGGTGATTTAAAATGTATGCTGAGGAACTTAGGTACTCCCACATGGTTCCTCACTCTGAGCTGTGCCGAGTATGGCTGGGAAGACTTACTTGAATTTCTACGAGAGGCAAATGCTAACGTAGAAAACATCGAATTCAAGACACCCGGAGAACTGTGCTCTTTGGATCCAGTCAATGTATGTAGGTACTTCAATCATAGATTTGAAGCTATGATGTCTTTCATCATGAATAAGAAGAATCCACCTCTTGGAGAGGTGTTGGATTTCTTCTGGAGAAAGGAGTACCAAGCAAGAGGTGCTCCTCATATACATATGTTGCTGTGGATCAAGGATGCACCTAAATTTGGAACGGATCCAGATGACTCAGTGATGAGTTTCATCCAACAGTATTCTACGTGTGCTGTTCCAAACGCAAAGGAGAAGAAAAGCCTAAGAGAAAAAGTTCTGCGTTTCCAAAGCCATCGATGTGGAAAGTACTGCCGTCGTAAATTCCGAAACAAGGACAAGTTCTACACTAAATGTCGTTTCGGCTATCCACGACCGGTGATTTCTAAAGGAAGAGTAAACAGTTTGATGTCTTCGCTGCGACACAATGTCATGAAGAAATCACCTAAAAACACTTACAATTTGAAGAGGAACGAAGAGTCCAAGTACATCAACGACTACAACCCGGTGATTTTGTCCATGTGGAATGCTAACATGGATATACAGTTTGTGGCTGATAACTGTATGGCTGTGGCTCGGTATGTGACGTCTTACATCACCAAAAAAGAGAAGACAGAATTGAAGGATATGTGGGAGGACATTTCCCATGAAAAGAGCCTCAGCAAGAAGTTGTACAGTTTCAGTCTGAAGATGTTGTCGCATCGAGAAATCGGAGCGTACGAATGTTCTGACCGGTTGTCTTCAGCAAGTCTCTATGCCAAGTCCAGGAGTATCGTTTGGGCGAGTCTTGGTCTTGCTGCAACGCGTAATCGAGTTCTCAAACCTGTGCGGGAAATTGAGTATTTGGCGGAAAAGGAGCCAAACAGTACCGACATTTTGAAGACCAACATGTTGGATACATATTATCCAAATCGAAGCAGTCACCTCGAGAATGTTTGTCTGTATGAGGTTCTGCAAAATTACATGTTCAAGAGGAACATCAAAGAAGATACTGAGAAAGGAGTGTATGCTGTAATAGGAAGTGAGGGATGTCTGGTGAAGCAAAGAAAATGCCACTTGATAAACCATCGAAAATTGAGTGGCGAATCTCCTGAAAAAAAGGAGTTTTTCTATTTAGCACTTTTGCAACTTTTCAAGCCTTGGCGTGCAGAAGAGGAACTGCTTGGAGATTTCCTCTGTTATGAAGACTCTTTCAATGCCGCCAAGGAGACCATAGAATGTCCTGCTTTTCCCAAATATGTAGAAATGTTGAATGCGGAAATTGAGCAGGAAGCAACAATTGCAGCCGAGATTGCCAGAGACAGTTCTCAGGACAGTCAGAGTTCTGCTTCATTGAGTCAGGATCCACTAGGAGGACCTCTTATTGAAAATGAAGCTGCCACTGCTATGAATGAGGTGGAAAGAGCCATGGCACATGCTCAAGAGGATGTGGTTAACTTAGAAGAGTTGGAAAGGCAACTCAACGTTGAGCAGAGGAAAATATATGACGAAGTTACCATGCAAATTGATCATGGATTAAGTCATGATAAGAAAGAGTGCTCATGTACGTCGTTGAAGCCTGTCCGACTGTACGTGAGTGGAGAAGCGGGAACTGGAAAAAGTTTCCTCATTAAAGCAATTTCATGCTATTTGCAGGAAAGGACAGAGTCATCGCTGTCTTGTGTTGTCACTGCTCCAACTGGACTGGCAGCACATAATATTAAAGGGATTACTTTACATCGTTTACTGATGCTGCCAGTGGAGCATGACAACAAATTAGAATATCACAAGCTATCTGGAGATGCTTGTTTTGAAGTTTCAAGAATCTTGAGGAAAATGAAACTTCTTATCATTGACGAAGTAAGCATGGTTTCCAATGTCATGCTTGCCTTTGTGCATTTGAGGATGCAAGAAGTTCTCAAAACAGAGTATGATGTGTTATTTGGTGGCAAACACATCATTGTTTTCGGAGATCTTCTGCAGCTGACACCAGTGAAAGGGCAACCTGTGTTCAAAATGCTCACGCATGAAGATACCAGGAAGTGCCTAGGCAGCATTGGCAACGTCAATATATGGTTAAACTTCAATTATGCTGAACTGCATGAAAATATGCGTCAGGCAAAGGATGAAGTTTACAAGACTATTCTACAAGATGTTAGAATTGGAAAAGTGACCGAGCATGGAAAAGAAGCTTTACATGCACGATTACTGTCAAATTTATATCCAGAACAAGATGTTGTGCCTGAGAATATTTTTCAGAAAATTACTGATAAGAAATCTGGAATATGTTTGATGCCAACTCTTGCAGAATGTGCCAAATTTAACAACAAAATGTTGCATTTAGAAAAGCAAGAGATTGTGAAAGTGGAAGCTATTGATAGAGTACAGCATATGGGATCAACAATTATTTTGTCTGAGAATCTGAAATCAAAATTGGATTCATTAGAGAAGACTATATCTAAAACTGCAGGTTTTGAAAAGACTCTGAATGTGTGCTTGAACTGCCGTATAATTTTAAGAAGGAATTTACATGTTGAAAGAGGTCTGGTAAATGGATCAATGGGTAATGTTGTTGATTTTGTGAAATACAGAAATAGAGATGGAATTGAATTTTTAAAAATTAAATTTGATGGCATTGAGGAAGTACAGCTAATTGCTCGTTGTTCTGCTAGATTTTTGCTTGTAAAAGACTTATATGTTCGCCGTAAGCAGTTCCCTGTTTGCTTGGCATATGCGGTGACAATTCATAAATCGCAAGGTTTAAGTGTAGACACTGCATTGGTGAATATTGGCAGTTCTGTGTTCAAGGAGGGTATGGCATATGTGGCATTGTCACGAGTTAGAACTTTATCGGGATTGTACTTGATTGAGTGTGATGTCAGAAACATTTGTGCAGATCTAGATTGTGTTAAGGAATACAATAGGTTAAGAAGAGAGTATGCGCCACATTTGCCTCAGTTTCCTTTGTTTGAGAAACGTCTGGTAGGCCGGAAACGAAGAAATGAGAACAATACTGGGGAGGTTGTAGCAAAAAGACAAAAAGTGAATGAACCTAAAATTACAAGCAGAAACAAAGAGGATTCTGTTGAAGATGTTGTTGGTTTTCAGTTTGAAAACAGTTCTGGTGTCAACTGCTATGCTAATGTAGTAATGAATGTTTTGTTTTCTCTAAAAAATGTAAAAGAAGAGATTGTGGTCAATTCTGATCAAAGATTTTGCAGTTTGTTGAATTCTGTGTTAGAGAAATGTAGCACAGATAGAACAAAAATAGAAAGTGTGTCTGAAATTCGAAACCTGTTAGACAGATGTTCAGGGCAAACACAATTCTCTCAAAATATTCAGCAAGATTGTCAGGAGTTTTTAATGTATATGCTTGATGTATTACATGCTGAAGGTGTAGATGTAGATCAGCTGTTTGGGCTTTCTTATCAATGGCAGCATGACTGCGAGAACTGTATGGTATCAAGTACTACTAGTGTAGACTCAGAAAGATTTATATATTTAACTTTGCCAGACAGTAAATCAGTCTCCTTTAATAAGCTAGTAAACGCTGCTAATCACAGCATGGAGTGTAGCCAATGTAAATCTGAAATGATGTCCACATTATTTATACGAAAATATGGCCAGTACGTCATTTTAATGTTCCAACGATGTAGGCCTGATGGAACAAAATTGACAACTTTAATAAAAAAATTTGTAGCTTCGCAGTTGTCAATATCAGGAAGGACTTTTGTAACTACAGCAATTATATATCATGATGGCCCTTCAATATCATCAGGACATTACACAGCTTATTTAAAGTCTAGAAATGGCTGGTCATTCTGCAATGATTCTGTTTTAATTTTCAAAAAAAAATTGCCGTATGACCTTAAAAACTCTTACCTGGTGTTTTTAAAACCAAAATTTTAGGAAAATAATCTCGGGATATGATCTGTGGAATTTCAAGAAGTTCTAATGGCTCCTACACAATTTGGCCTTGAGGATAAGTGTAGTTCAGAGACATAACTTCTAATCAAAGGATTGGACATTATGGAGATGTATGTGCACTTTAAATGAGTTCAGAAAAATTGTTTCTTTTCATAAGCTAATTGAAGCAGCCAATCAAAACATGGAGTAGAGGGAATGTAAGTCTGCAATGCTGTCTACTGTTTTACATTGCTTTGTGATTAAAAGTGATGTAGAGAATTAAATAATTGTAGTACTCATAGAGGTAGTGTAAGTCTGCTTCATATTAAGCAGTATCAGTGTCATAGGAAATGTAGAACATGACTGACCAAGAAGGGGAAGATATTATTATTCCAGGATTGTGAAAATGATCTTCAACATTTTAATTCTGAAAGTTGCGGAAATGCCAAATGATGGGATTGGCTTACAAGAAATCCAAGAGTTATAAATATCTCTGACTAGATTTGGCCTTGTGGAAAATAGTGGTAGAGAGCAAGAAGTCATTTATTGCATGTAACGTGTTTTTAAAAACGATGGAGCTTTTCTTTCAGAAAGTGGCGGGCTGAAAGTAATAACAGCACAAAAGAGTGTAAGCTGTTTATAGGACATCCTTGGACGTCATGGAAAGTAAGTTAACTTTAAGGAGTTCTGAATTTTATTTTCTGATGTTGTATGGGTTTTTTAAACACAATCATTTTGATTGTGTTTTTTTTTCCCCGCTGTTACATGATGAATACCTTCAAGTCACTGTTTTTAGTGAATTTTGATACATTCTGAGAACAGCAAAAATAAACCATTTAACATGTATAATTAATTCTGTACTGTTTGCATTTATGATGTATATGTAGAACTGTGTAGGAGGCATGGAGAAGGTGAGTTTTCTGTAAGTGTTAAATTTATTGTATGCAGTGCTGCACTTCTACGTAATCTTTCATATGCTGGACTACATCTGCACAATGAGATACCTAAGCAAAGGAAACACAAGTGATGTGATTGTGAAATGAGCAAAATAAATTGCACATATTTCAATTACATCACTTGAGTTTCCTATCATTACGAATCACATTGTGCAGATCAAGTTTAGGTCTGTCCAGGGAAACATAGGAGGTTTCTACTTTGTTGAAGAGTGCAGTGGACATGACTCACTTCATTAGTAGACTTTCACAGATATTATCTCCTCTGTACACTTCAACAAGTGTAAATCTCATCTTGAACTCTGAGTAGGCCTCACCTCAAACAAATCTCTGGATAGGAGACATGTTATTGGCATACTGAAGCGACACTTTTCTGAAACAAGAGCAATGCAAAAGATGCACCATGTTTTAAGATAGTCCTCACTTCATCTGCATCAAGATACTGTTAGTTTAAAATGTATATCTTTAGCATTGTGTAGAGGACCTGGAGAAGCAGAAGCTTCTGTCAGTGTCAAAGTTGTTGAAAAACTATTTGTCCTTCAATATTTTCCCTTGTCTTTTGTAATTTTTAAATACATATTTTAATTTTTTTTTAAATGTTGGTTCTCTCTTTCACAGATTGAAAGTATAGAAATAAAATGTGATTAATTTAACAGCAATTACAAGGTAAATAGTTGTACTCTTTTCGTTACATTTCTATCACATTCACCTACTATTAGATCCACTGCTTCACTTCTTTAATCCTCAGTTTCCTGCCTTTGCTACTTTCCTCATTCCTTTCTCTATTACCTATTTACTCAACTCCTTCCACTCTTTTTCTCAGTCCCTCTGTTCTCATAGTTTCTCAGTCTTGTTCACTCACTCCATCTCTATTACTCTTAGTGTCTGTGAATTACTTTCCCAACTTTTTTTTTTTGGGGACCGCTTCCTGGGAAGTTGCCCGGTTCGCAAACCAGCAGCGTTATGGCAGTCCACCATTTTGTGTTTCGTTCGAATCAAGATACAAGATGGAGGGCAAATAATGTTCAGAATAGGTAGAAGGGGGCACGGTAGATGTATCTTGACCCCCTTGGTTTTCTGAGGGTGGCTCAGGAGGACCATAGTTCTTCACTCTTGTTCACTCTCTCTGTTTCTATTAATGTCACTGTTTATGACTGATCAAAAAAATGTTTTTTAAAAAAGAACAGTAACTATAAGGGAAGGAAATAGACAGTTATGTTAAAAGAAAGACAGCTAAAGGGAGTAAACTAACGATACTGTTACCTACAATCCACTGCTGTTGATGTTACTGACCATGTCATGAATGATGTAATATGTGAAATCATCAACAGTGGATTGTAGGTAACAGTATCCTTATTTTACTCCCTAGAGCTGTCTTTCTTTTAACATAACTGTGTATTTCCTTCCCTTATAGTTACTGTTCTTTTTTAAAAAATATTTTTTTGGTTAGCTTCCGGTACGCGTACCGGGTAGCGCTCCGGGAGCGAACTAAGAGAAATACAGGTTGGCAGAGTTCCAAATTTTCTACTAATTTTTTTATAATGGGGAGTTAGTTCTGAAAAGAACTTTTTTTTTTATGTTTTTGTTGTTTTATATTTTTTTTAGTATTTTTTGAACATTTTTTTACTTTTTTTGTATTTTCTGAACGTTTTTAAAAAATTTTTGGTTTTTTTGGGGGGGGGGGAAACAAAAACGATCCATTATAAAGGGCTCAACAGGAGCAAAAAAAAAAAATGAATTTATTTTTTGGTGCGTTTTGTGCAAACATTAATATGATTTTGAATTGCTCGCAAAATCAAAGTGATGCTACTTTCTCTGTAGCAGATGAAAGCGCCACATTCCACGCACACTTGTTTTACGTGACCAAACAACATTTGGATGTTTGCAATCACCTCCCTCGCCTCTGGTCCCGACACCTCTGGAACCACCGATCTTCTTGCCATTTGGAGGGGATGTTGTTGTTGGTCACGTAGCTGGGCAGCACTATAGTTATTTGGGTGCCACCTACTCATATGCCGATGCATAGTATGATTCCCATAACTATATTTTTTATCGGTGCCCCTTGACAATCTGTCACCGCATATGCGGCAAAACACGTAACGAGCATTCACTTTCTTTTGCCCCTTAGGAATTCTGTAGAATTGCCAGATATAATTCTCCTGTCGATTGTACCTCCTGGGCTCCTCTGGCAAAAACTCATGCTCTTCCTCCTCTTCCTGTTCTTCCTCTTCTTGCAGAATTACTTCTGCAGGTGGTCCTCTCTTTCTTGGATTTGGTGGAGGTGGTGGGCTAGCACCAGCTGAAGCTACTAATGAAGCCATCACAAAGTCTCAATAAAGGGTCTTTCTCTCAGCAAGATGAAAGTCAGAGTGATGAAAGAAGGAGGGGTTTTCATCATTTGGGAAAAACAAAAGTTCTAAACCAATGACAAGTGTCCATTTTAGATCACATGACCTTGTATTACATCATTAGGAAACCAAAAGTGAAATGAACCAATGAAAAGTGTTATTATCGAGTCACATGACCTGCTATGTTTACATTACGCGGTCGGCGCCGCGCCGCGGATCGCTTCCGGTTCGCGTACCGGTGCGCTTCCGGGTACGCAAACGTAGCACGTAATATGACGTATTACGCGAGAACGCGAAACGTCATGCTGACGCGAAGCGTCACCATGTTGTTTTGTAACGCGAGAGGTGCGCAAAAGGAACGTTTACCAGTTCGCGTACCGGGTCGCGCCTCCGGATTGAGCTAACGGGAAGCTAACCGGTACGCGTACTGGGAGCGAAACAAAAAAAATACAAAAAAAATTGTATAAAAAACATGTAAAAAATATTTTTCTTTTTAAAGAATAATACATTGTAAAGGTTTTGATATTAGCTATTAAAAAACCAATGAAATTCACTGAAAAAACCATAGGTTATAGACCATATATAGTTAGGAATTAGCATTTACAAAACCTTGAAAATTCACTGAAAAAACCATAGGTTATAGACCATATATAGTTAGGAATTAGCATTTAAAAAACCTTATTTTACTCACACAAAACCATTGAAATTCCATATATAGTTAGTTGCACTAACTATGTATCGCGCACCCGCAATCCACTGCTGATGATGTCACATATTACATCATTCATGACATGGTCAGTGACATCACTGATGACATCACTGATGACATCTCAAATGACATCACTGATGACATCACTGATGACATCATCCAGTGACTGTGTGTTTCTGTAAAGTTTAAATATGTTTTAGATATTGAAGAATGAGTAGATGTATAACTGTCTGGACGAAGGATTTAGTAGGTGCATGACTGAATGTATGAGTGAGTGATTAAATGTGTCTCACTGAGTGCATGGGTTAGTGACTAAACTGTCTTAATTTGTGCATCATTATGTCTGTTGTTCTGTAAACTACTGCATGTGTTGATCAGTAGCTATATGATTAACTATATGGGTTATTGATTGATTGTCCAAGTATTTGTATGGGAGACTGAGTGTGTGTGTGGCTGGCTGGGAGGTGTGTGACTCTGTGCAGATCAATGTGTACTTGTATCAATGATTGTATAAGAAAGTAAGTATGTGTTACTATATGTTTGAAAATGTAAGGTGCTCTATGTTTAACTGTATAGACAAGAAAATGGAAGTGTGATTGATTCTTTACAGGACTGACTAGGTGTGTGAGTAACTCCATGGATGAGTGGCAGAGTGTGAGTGTCTGTATAGGTGTATGAGTGCATATGATAGTGTTGTAAAGATGAGTGATTGTATGTATGAATGATTGTATGGGTGAATGAGTGAATGTGTGTGTAGACGTAGGAATCAGTGAGTACGTATGTAGTAACTAGTATTGGTGTGTCAATGGTTTCAAAAATTATACTCTGTATTTAACACTGGGTGAAACAGAGGTTATATTAAAATGTGAGGAGATGCATTGTATTGTCACATGAATGATATCATCAGTGATGTGGTCATTGATGTCAAATGAGATGTCATCAGTGATGTCATCAGTGATGTCATTTGAGATGTCATCAGTGATGTCATCAGTGATGTCACTGACCATGTCATGAATGATGTAATATGTGACATCATCAGCAGTGGATTGCGGGTGCGCGATACATAGTTAGTGCAACTAACTATATATGGAATTTCAATGGTTTTGTGTGAGTAAAATAAGGTTTTTTAAATGCTAATTCCTAACTATATATGGTCTATAACCTATGGTTTTTTCAGTGAATTTTCAAGGTTTTGTAAATGCTAATTCCTAACTATATATGGTCTATAACCTATGGTTTTTTCAGTGAATATATATATATATGTTTATACAAGATGCCTGTGACATGAGAGGCAACACTGCAGGGCTCTCCCATCCGGGCTAGAATGTCGCAGTGCGCTTCTGCACGATGCATGGAGTGATGTGCCCGACGCGTTTCTGGGGGACTCCACCCCCGTCATCAGGGGCTGCTTCCTGTCGCCTTACGATGTGTGTCATACTATTTGTGGACATTTTCTATCAGGCAAACCCATGGACAGCATATATCCTCTTCAGTTGGAGTTATGGGATTTGTAGTCCGTAGGTGAAAAGCACATCGATAGTCTTGGGTCCATAATGCTTTCATTAGATACCTTAAGTAGGCTGCTGTTCGTGCTTAGGCGCGCTGCAAATAAAATGACGAGTCCTGCGCTCCTTACAGCCAATAAGTTTGGATGCTACAAGCTTCATCCCGCTGCTCACCATTACAGAGCAACAGGCGATGGTGCTCTCTCCGCGGCCAGGCGCCGCGTGGAAAATGTTTATACAAGATGCCTGTGACATGAGAGGCAACACTGCAGGGCTCTCCCATCCGGGCTAGAATGTCGCAGTGCGCTTCTGCACGATGCATGGAGTGATGTGCCCGACGCGTTTCTGGGGGACTCCACCCCCGTCATCAGGGGCTGCTTCCTGTCGACTTACGATGTGTGTCATACTATTTGTGGACATTTTCTATCAGGCAAACCCATGGACAGCATATGTCCTCTTCAGTTGGAGTTATGGGATTTGTAGTCCGTAGGTGAAAAGCACATCGATAGTCTTGGGTCCATAATGCTTTCATTAGATACCTTAAGTAGGCTGCTGTTCGTGCTTAGGCGCGCTGCAAATAAAATGACGAGTCCTGCGCTCCTTACAGCCAATAAGTTTGGATGCTACAAGCTTCATCCCGCTGCTCACCATTACAGAGCAACAGGCGATGGTGCTCTCTCCGCGGCCAGGCGCCGCGTGGAAAATGTTTATACAAGATGCCTGTGACATGAGAGGCAACACTGCAGGGCTCTCCCATCCGGGCTAGAATGTCGCAGTGCGCTTCTGCACGATGCATGGAGTGATGTGCCCGACGCGTTTCTGGGGGACTCCACCCCCGTCATCAGGGGCTGCTTCCTGTCGACTTACGATGTGTGTCATACTATTTGTGGACATTTTCTATCAGGCAAACCCATGGACAGCATATGTCCTCTTCAGTTGGAGTTATGGGATTTGTAGTCCGTAGGTGAAAAGCACATCGATAGTCTTGGGTCCATAATGCTTTCATTAGATACCTTAAGTAGGCTGCTGTTCGTGCTGAGGCGCGCTGCAAATAAAATGACGAGTCCTGCGCTCCTTACAGCCAATAAGTTTGGATGCTACAAGCTTCATCCCGCTGCTCACCATTACAGAGCAACAGGCGATGGTGCTCTCTCCGCGGCCAGGCGCCGCGTGGAAAATGTTTATACAAGATGCCTGTGACATGAGAGGCAACACTGCAGGGCTCTCCCATCCGGGCTCGAATGTCGCAGTGCGCTTCTGCACGATGCATGAAGTGATGTGCCCGACGCGTTTCTGGGGGACTCCACCCCCGTCATCAGGGGCTGCTTCCTGTCGACTTACGATGTGTGTCATACTATTTGTGGACATTTTCTATCAGGCAAACCCATGGACAGCATATGTCCTCTTCAGTTGGAGTTATGGGATTTGTAGTCCGTAGGTGAAAAGCACATCGATAGTCTTGGGTCCATAATGCTTTCATTAGATACCTTAAGTAGGCTGCTGTTCGTGCTTAGGCGCGCTGCAAATAAAATGACGAGTCCTGCGCTCCTTACAGCCAATAAGTTTGGATGCTACAAGCTTCATCCCGCTGCTCACCATTACAGAGCAACAGGCGATGGTGCTCTCTCCGCGGCCAGGCGCCGCGTGGAAAATGTTTATACAAGATGCCTGTGACATGAGAGGCAACACTGCAGGGCTCTCCCATCCGGGCTAGAATGTCGCAGTGCGCTTCTGCACGATGCATGGAGTGATGTGCCCGACGCGTTTCTGGGGGACTCCATCCCCGTCATCAGGGGCTGCTTCCTGTCGACTTACGATGTGTGTCATACTATTTGTGGACATTTTCTATCAGGCAAACCCATGGACAGCATATGTCCTCTTCAGTTGGAGTTATGGGATTTGTAGTCCGTAGGTGAAAAGCACATCGATAGTCTTGGGTCCATAATGCTTTCATTAGATACCTTAAGTAGGCTGCTGTTCGTGCTTAGGCGCGCTGCAAATAAAATGACGAGTCCTGCGCTCCTTACAGCCAATAAGTTTGGATGCTACAAGCTTCATCCTGCTGCTCACCATTACAGAGCAACAGGCGATGGTGCTCTCTCCGCGGCCAGGCGCCGCGTGGAAAATGTTTATACAAGATGCCTGTGACATGAGAGGCAACACTGCAGGGCTCTCCCATCCGGGCTAGAATGTCGCAGTGCGCTTCTGCACGATGCATGGAGTGATGTGCCCGACGCGTTTCTGGGGGACTCCACCCCCGTCATCAGGGGCTGCTTCCTGTCGACTTACGATGTGTGTCATACTATTTGTGGACATTTTCTATCAGGCAAACCCATGGACAGCATATGTCCTCTTCAGTTGGAGTTATGGGATTTGTAGTCCGTAGGTGAAAAGCACATCGATAGTCTTGGGTCCATAATGCTTTCATTAGATACCTTAAGTAGGCTGCTGTTCGTGCTTAGGCGCGCTGCAAATAAAATGACGAGTCCTGCGCTCCTTACAGCCAATAAGTTTGGATGCTACAAGCTTCATCCCGCTGCTCACCATTACAGAGCAACAGGCGATGGTGCTCTCTCCGCGGCCAGGCGCCGCGTGGAAAATGTTTATACAAGATGCCTGTGACATGAGAGGCAACACTGCAGGGCTCTCCCATCCGGGCTAGAATGTCGCAGTGCGCTTCTGCACGATGCATGGAGTGATGTGCCCGACGCGTTTCTGGGGGACTCCACCCCCGTCATCAGGGGCTGCTTCCTGTCGACTTACGATGTGTGTCATACTATTTGTGGACATTTTCTATCAGGCAAACCCATGGACAGCATATGTCCTCTTCAGTTGGAGTTATGGGATTTGTAGTCCGTAGGTGAAAAGCACATCGATAGTCTTGGGTCCATAATGCTTTCATTAGATACCTTAAGTAGGCTGCTGTTCGTGCTTAGGCGCGCTGCAAATAAAATGACGAGTCCTGCGCTCCTTACAGCCAATAAGTTTGGATGCTACAAGCTTCATCCCGCTGCTCACCATTACAGAGCAACAGGCGATGGTGCTCTCTCCGCGGCCAGGCGCTGCGTGGAAAATGTTTATACAAGATGCCTGTGACATGAGAGGCAACACTGCAGGGCTCTCCCATCCGGGCTAGAATGTCGCAGTGCGCTTCTGCACGATGCATGGAGTGATGTGCCCGACGCGTTTCTAGGGGACTCCACCCCCGTCATCAGAAGCGCACTGCGACATTCTAGCCCGGATGGGAGAGCCCTGCAGTGTTGCCTCTCATGTCACAGGCATCTTGTATAAACATTTTCCACGCGGCGCCTGGCCGCGGAGAGAGCACCATCGCCTGTTGCTCTGTAATGGTGAGCAGCGGGATGAAGCTTGTAGCATCCAAACTTATTGGCTGTAAGGAGCGCAGGACTCGTCATTTTATTTGCAGCGCGCCTAAGCACGAACAGCAGCCTACTTAAGGTATCTAATGAAAGCATTATGGACCCAAGACTATCGATGTGCTTTTCACCTACGGACTACAAATCCCATAACTCCAACTGAAGAGGACATATGCTGTCCATGGGTTTGCCTGATAGAAAATGTCCACAAATAGTATGACACACATCGTAAGTCGACAGGAAGCAGCCCCTGATGACGGGGGTGGAGTCCCCCAGAAACGCGTCGGGCACATCACTCCATGCATCGTGCAGAAGCGCACTGCGACATTCTAGCCCGGATGGGAGAGCCCTGCAGTGTTGCCTCTCATGTCACAGGCATCTTGTATAAACATTTTCCACGCGGCGCCTGGCCGCGGAGAGAGCACCATCGCCTGTTGCTCTGTAATGGTGAGCAGCGGGATGAAGCTTGTAGCATCCAAACTTATTGGCTGTAAGGAGCGCAGGACTCGTCATTTTATTTGCAGCGCGCCTAAGCACGAACAGCAGCCTACTTAAGGTATCTAATGAAAGCATTATGGACCCAAGACTATCGATGTGCTTTTCACCTACGGACTACAAATCCCATAACTCCAACTGAAGAGGACATATGCTGTCCATGGGTTTGCCTGATAGAAAATGTCCACAAATAGTATGACACACATCGTAAGTCGACAGAAAGCAGCCCCTGATGACGGGGGTGGAGTCCCCCAGAAACGCGTCGGGCACATCACTCCATGCATCGTGCAGAAGCGCACTGCGACATTCTAGCCCGGATGGGAGAGCCCTGCAGTGTTGCCTCTCATGTCACAGGCATCTTGTATAAACATATATATATATATATATATATATATATATAGGGAGAGAGAGAGACTCTCTCTATATATATATGAAGAAAAGGTTAGGCGAGCTTCCGGTAAGCCACACCATAGCCGTTCCTGGTGTGTTTCGGGCCTGACACCCTTCCTCATAAGTAGACTGCAATACAGATGACCAGCAATCAAGGCTCCCAGTATTTTCCCTCGTGTTTATTTATATTTGTAATCTCACTCGGGTGAGTATATAGCAAGGCTTTCTGGGACTGGAAGTCTCTGTTACAACACCCAAGTGGGCTGCTGACATCCTGCAGTGGCAAAGTTCTTTACGTAAATTAATTCACCTTAAAGTCACCTTCCCCAGTGTTCACAATCTCCTCCTGCTCCGCATCCCGCTGTTTCGACAAACTGTAGCGGATCCGCTCAATTGCACGGTAGTATCATCTAACGGCCTGGCTAGGCCGTATTTATGAGAAGAAAAGGTTTGTCCCTCGGTGAGACGCATCCACAGGTAGGTAAATCAAGATCAGGGAAGGTCTTCTGGTAAACCACATCACAGCCGTTCCCAACGCATTTCGGGCCTGATGCCCTTCCTCATAGGTATACTGCAGAACAGACTACTAGCATATATATATATATATATATGTATACATATATATATGTATATTACCTACTGGCGGTCGCCAGTAGGTATATATAGTTAGGATTTTTTCTCTATGGGATTTTTGAAAATTCTATGTCTAATAACTTTGGCGTTTGTGGACGGAATTGGCTGAAATTTTCTGGAAAATGGAACATTTTGTTTCTGAGCAGCCCCTGAAGATTTGGGGGGGGGTTCGTCAAGGGGGGGCCGAGAAAAAAGGGGGGTCCCAAAACGTGTTTTTAACATTGAGTTTTCCATAGGGCGGTTGGCCTCACTTTTAGCCCGAACGGCTGAATGGATTTGCACGAAACTTGGCAAAATTGTAGGGACTGGTAGCCCGATGTGCCTTTTGTAGGTCTCAATATATGTGCTCCAGTGGATTTTGAGAAATTAACGTTTAAAAAAAGATATATATCTGTAACAGCGGACCGGGCAGCGCCCCGGTTCGCGGACCGGGGCGCGTACCGGAACTTCGCGTAGCGAAGCTGATTGGTTCTCCGGTGTCTGTCAACATTCTAAACAGTCCGGAGCGGCCGCCATCTTGTCTCTCGGTAGGATTGAGAGACAAGAGGAGGCCAAAACAAAGGGGGAAATAACCATAAGGGGGCATAGTAGATCCTCCCTGACCCCCTAGGTTTAATGTGGAGGCTTTAAAAGGGCCCCGCGGGGCAAAAAAAAAAAAATAATTTGTTTGTTTTTTTGCGTGGGTAGCGCCCGGTCCGCGAACCGGGAAGCGTTCTGGGCAGCGTACTGCAATGAAAAATGAATGATAGACTTTTTAAATGCTGTATGTTAATTGATTGTTGGTTTTGTTGATTATTTTTTATTTTCTTTAATTTTTTAAGCATTTTTTTTTATTGTGATTGTGTTTCATAATTTATTAAACTTTCTAACATTTCATTGTCAGAAATTTCATAATTATCATTGAATATACATTGTAGTCTCTGAGGGTGTAAAATGTCCTCATTTTCAAGGAGGTTATCTACTGCTTGTACACATTGCAGTAGTTCTTTGTCCCAAGTTTCATCGAAAAATTCAATATCATTTTCATCAATGATTTCTTGGCTGCTCTCTTGCAGGACAATTTGAAATTCAACTTTCTGTTCGCCTTCCATTTTGCCTGAAATTTAGATTAAAAAAATATATATTAGTAGAGATAGGGCACTGTTGGGATTAATTTTAGATAGGCAGTTTTTATCAGTGAATTTATCTTTGGGCAGTGTATAGTATCAGAGTGGAAGTAGGAATATAAAAAAGTGTATGTGATTTAACGTAAGTAAATTCATAATTATACAAGAGAAGCCTAACTCCATCCATAACTATAACAGAGAAGTCTATCTAAATCTATAACTACTACAGAGGGATAGTATATAACTATCAGAAAAAGTTTACCATATTAACTTATAGTGCACAATATACTTCAGTTTTAAAAATAAAAACTTACCTTTAGAAAGAAGTTGAAGGAATTAGTGAAAATACTATTGAAATGTACACCAAGAAGTAGTAGTCAAAATGGCTGTGTTTTCTTCTCTTCCTTTATATATATTCAGGTATATAACCAATGAAATGTCAGGTAAAAAAAGTAGGAAATGAAAGTAACATATTAATTGGTTGTCAATTCCAACACTTCAGATGTGTTTTGTGAAGTAATTTACCTCACGGTATTTAGAGAGGTCTACAGGCAAAATGGCTAAATGGAATTCCAATCAAATTTGTGAAAATGGTAGGGATTGGTATGTAGTATGAGCTAATCTATATTTGGTGAAATTGTCTCCAGTGGCTTTTCTGTGAACTACTTTCCCACCTTTTTTGATGGTGCGCTTCCCAGGGAGCGACCCGGTACGCGAACCGTTGAGCGCCCCGGTTCGCGAACCTTAAGCGTTACGGGAGTCCACCATTTTGTGTTTCGGTCGAATTAAGATACAAAATGGAGGGAATGTGTTTTTTTAAAGCGTTTCCAATTTTTTTGGGTCACTATTAACATGGCTATGTGACTCAAACAGTCAAAATCTAAATTCACCATGCACAGGTGGGAGCATATTTACAAGGAATGTGCTCCATGGGGAAAGGTCTTATAATGTAATATGGGAAAAATGACATCAGAGACACTGAAATGCCTTATAGAGAAGCATACACCATTATGTCCTTGTCATAAATTTGCAAACCATTCCTTTTCCCCAAAAACGATTTTCAAATCATAATTTGAAAACACTGCACATGTGGAAATTACTTAAAATGTCCTTAATTCAAAATTTGCTATTCTTTATTTTGTGATTGCACTGAAGGATTTGCAAATTTTGCGATTACTTAAATGCAATGTATCGAACAAAAAGTATGTAAAAAATAACATTAAGGATTTGGAAACTACCACCAACTTCTAGTTTGTGGTAATTTGCAAATTCTTTTCAAAAAGCATTTTTTTCCAAAAAACAAAAGGTGCCATATGACGCCAATACATGTCCTTAGGGCATGTATGTGCGCAATATGCCCCCAAATTTCTTTTTCAGGGGTGCAGCAGGGTGTTCTTGAGATACCCCTGCACCCTTGAAAAAATTCCTAATTTGTGATGAGCTAATTGCTAATCGCAAATTGCACCTTCATTCCTATGAGCCTCCTAGCCCATGGAAATGAATGGGTAATTTGCAATTAGCAATTTGCTCATTGCAAATTAGGAATGGTAAAGAATTGCTATTTATTCCTTAAAATTCGCTATTTAGGAAATGCAAAATAGTTTGATGGTACATATGGTGGTTCATCTGTAACAAGATAAGAAGCTTAGGGATACATTTATGATGACTGGCGAAATAAAGTGCACATTACTTACTTCATTGGTAGGCCTTTACATGTATTATCTCCTCTGTATTCTTCATCAAGCGTAACTTTAATCTGCAATCCTGAGTAGGCCTCACCTTAAACAAACCTTTGGATAGGCCACACCTTATCGTCATCCTGGATTAATCATTTAAAATGCTAGGGACAGATTTATGATAGGTGTATGCCTCTTTTGCGCCACTGTGCGTCACTTTTATGATGCAGCGGCGGTGCAAAAGATTTGCTATGAGGCGACAAAATTACAAATTGATGCATTTAGGCAGATATGTCATGGTGTAAAAAAAACGTACCACATGAAACCGATGCAGCAGTGATGCAAAAGATGCACCATGTTGCAAGACAGGCCTCACTTGGGGCCATATGTATCAAGCTAATTAGCATTCGCAAAGATCAAAATTCTGCGAATTTCGGCCTTTGCGAATGTTAATTAGACAAATGGTATGTATCAAACAAGTTTGATGCAAAATAAGGAGTAGCAAAATTTGCTATTCCTTATTTTGCGATTGCACTGAAGGATTTGCAAATTTTGCGATTACTTAAATGCAATGTATCAAACAAAAAATATGTAAAAAATGACATTAAGGATTTGAAAACTACCACCAACTTCTAGTTGGTGGTAATTTGTGAATTCTTTTCAAAAAGCTTTTTTTCCCAAAAACAAAAGGTCCCATATGACGCCAACACATGCCCTTAGGGCATGTATGTGTGCCATATGCCCCCAAATTTCTTTTTCAGGGGTGCAGCAGGGTGTTTTTGAGACACCCCTGCACCCTTGGAAAAATTCCTAATTTGTGATGAGCAAATTGCTAATCGCAAATTAAACCTTCATTCCTATGAGCCTCCTAGCCCATGGAAATGAATGGGTAACTTGCAATTAGCAATTTGCTCATTGCAAATTAGGAATGGTAAAGAATTGCTATTTATCCCTTAAAATTCGCTATTTAGGAAATGCAAAATAGTTTGATGGTACATATGGCGGTTCATCTGTAACAAGATAAGAAGCTTAGGGATAGATTTATGATGACTGGTGCATCACCAGGGATGTGTCAGTCATCCTGCGCCGCTGTTCCGCCACCCATGGTGTGCTGCATTTACAATGCGGGGCATCATGGGGCAAAAATGGCACAGATGCGTGACGTATCTGTGCTGTAAAGGTAGTGATTGCTGGAGTTGTATCGCAAGTGCGATGCAGCTCAAGCAAGGCTCAGGGGTGCCCCATCTCCACAATGTTGCGTCAAGACCTATGCCTGCTTAAAGCAGGTGCAGGGTTTTGACGCAGCTTTCTCCTATCTGATTGTAAATACGGCACACCATGGGTGGCAGAGCAGCGGTGCACGTTAACTGGTGCATGCCTGGGGATGTGCCATTTAAAATAAATCTGCCCCTTTACATTTAAGTATGTGCAGGGGACACAGAGTCGGTGAGGCTTATCCAAGGTTAAGAAGAGATGAGTCCTGTTCACTGAAAAATTAGACATAGTCTTCACCTGCTCAGCATTGCTGGACATGGCTAAATAATAGCTGCAAAATATTACTCTTGTTAAACAATTTTACTATTATAATCTCTGAGATTTGTCTCTTACTCTGCAACATCTCATTGTTGTTATCTTTCTTTAAAGATAAAGACAACATCAACATGAGCGACAATCTGCAATCAGTTGATTTTGACCTCATCATTGAACTCGTAATTGAAACATCAGTGGATGTTGATCCCTTGGATGATTTAAATCCTGAGGATGAAGAAGAGCGTGATGAGGATGCAGATTTGTCCGAATTATATGACATAGGGTGGGAAGCTGACCTGCTTGAGCCTATGGAACTATAAACATTTATTTTTAAAATTTATAATTAATAAAAAGTAAAAATGTAAACCGTTTAATTTAAAAATAAAGACACCTTCAAAAACAGGTTATGTGTAGTGTCTTCAATAAAATATTAAAATATGCTCATAAAATTAGATCAGATTCACATATAAAATAGCACAGGTAACATAAATATAAATGTCATTTCTTTTCTGCTATTTCTGTATTGTAAATTTGCCAAGGACTAAAAAATCTTCTATTTAAAATGTCAAGTAGTGTGTTAAGTTTTTGATCACTGTTATTGATTTACTGTTTGGTAATAGTGGTTAATAACATTTTTTATTATATTTTACCACAGATTCAACTGCAGATCATTTCAAGATTTCACCATGCCAACAATAGAAAGACAGAGAAAGGCTGCAAAACGTCAAAGACAGCAGGTGAAACAAAATAAGCAGCAGTCCTCTAACAAAAAGATTTGTCAAGTCACGAAGAAAGCACCGGGTAAGAGCACAAAATATTTCATAAGAAATATGTGTAGTAAAAAAAATATTACTACAGAAAATGTTTCAGTCCAGAAAAAGAGAACCAATTCAAATGGAAAGGAAAGGCCAATCAAAAATGTTACTGCTAGAGCAAGAGATAACTCTGTGCATGATAGTAGAAGGAAACAACAGTTTAGGGACATTCGTAAACGAATGTTCCGCAACAGGATAATTGGCAATTTGTTAAAAAATATTAAGAAAGGTCAACAGAAAGTGGTTTTTTATAAGAGAAAAAAAAAGTTGAGAAAGTTATTGATCAGGCATTTGAAATTAAACGTAAGTTATTTATTTTGATAATCAATAGAATTAGGAAGCTAAACAAGGCAATTTATGATTTCAAAAGAAATAGTAGATGGAAGAGAATAGTTAATCGTAGTAATTTTTTGTGAAGTTTTTTCTGGAGAATGGATGCATAGTTCAAGCTGTGAGGCATTTTTTAATGAGGAGAGTTATTTCCAGGATAATGATTTGGTGCATGCAGTTGACACCAGTGGTCGTGCTTATGAAGTGAAAGATGGTTGTCCAGTTGAAAAAGAAAAACTTGTGACAACAGAGACAGAAGAGGTGTTAGGTAATGAGGTTTTAGGAAGACGTGCTAAGGGTCCTGTCTACACCTGGAAGTGTAGTAGTATTTGTAGTGTGCGACAGGATTCCATCAATTTGCTTTGTGATTTTGTACGGTCATTTAATAAGAAAAGTTTGAAGCAGAAAATAAGGTTGTTGCAAGAATTAGATCCTTGCAGAGTGAGAGAAGTGACAGGTTTGCATGGTCATTCACTGGCTTGTCTTTCCAGGAGAGTATGCCAGAGTGTTTTTCATCATTTCAGGATGCTAGCAGTGCATCATAATAAAGTGAGGAAATTAGTTAGAATGTTGTATTATGCTAAGAGTCCAGCAATTATGCTTAAACAATTATGCGCTGCTCTTTTGCATGGTTCTGAAATAGATGTGAAGAATATATGTGAAGAAATTGAGTTTTGTTACTTTGGAAGTAAAGAGGAGAATGTTGAAATTGACCAAGAAGAAGAGGGTAATGTGGAAGATAGTGTACAGGTTTCCAGT
Organism: Lissotriton helveticus; assembly: GCF_964261635.1. Taxonomy (NCBI): domain Eukaryota; kingdom Metazoa; phylum Chordata; class Amphibia; order Caudata; family Salamandridae; genus Lissotriton; species Lissotriton helveticus. Next base: position 1,414,423,542 of record NC_136061.1, read on the forward strand.
ACAGATAATTTTCAGAAGGAAATTGCGACGTTTCAGGTGAAATCAAGTGAGAGGCCTAATTTCACTTGTGTGTGTTGTCGACGCACTTATTATAAGAATCAGACTAATTTAGTGGATTTATATGCAAAAAGTGAAAGGGAAAATAATAGTGAATGGAAGGATTTCGCAACATACTTGATGGTAGAAAATTGTTTTGATTTGGGATTGGATCAACGTGTGTGTACTTATTGTTGTTGCAAATTAAATCAAAACCAGATGCCTGCTAGAGCAGTTCATAATAATCTGGAATTGGTTGAGATTCCTTCTGAATTGAAGGATTTAAATACTTATGAATCTATTTTGATTCAAAGTATCCATCCCTTTCAGGCTATTGTAAGAATGGAGCCAAAGACAGGGAAATTGCCTCCATCAGATTTACAGAGAGGATTAAAGGGAAGAGTTGTTTATTTGCCTCTAGATTTGAAGAAAAACATTAACACAATTGGAGTAGAAAAGGTGGAAGAGGAACCTCTTGTTATCTTAGTTAATGGGGTTCCGACAAAGAATAGGAAAATATGGCAAGATTTAGTAGATGTTAGGAAAGTCAAAAGGGCAACATTGTATTTGAAAAAATATAATAAATACTATAAAAATGTATATGTTGCAGAAGAGGAAGTAAGTGAGGAAGAGGACAGCGATTTGTGTGCTGGTCAAATTGAGAAAGTAGAACCCTGTACTAGTGAAGAAATATATGAACATTATAGTGTTCATCCTTTGCATTCCAAGGAAGTCATGGGGAATGCTATTGAGTTGTTTCAAATGAAACAAGCGAAAGGGAGTCCCATTAGTGTTTGGGAGGAAAGTTTGGAAGCTCGGTGTTTCCCACAGCTTTTTCCAACAGGTCAGGGAGGAAGATATGATGAGCGACCTCATCAAATTCCTGCTTCTGAATACCGGACTTTGCGATTGTATGCAGGAGATGCTAGGTTTCGACAATGCATTCCTTATTTGTTTCATCTCCTGTTTGAAAGCGATCTGTCTGGACTGTCATATGCAGTGAACCACATCTTGAAAAGTGGTATACACATGCAAAACATCTCGGCCAGTGACTTTATGGATAAAGTCAATGTCCAAGACAGTATTTTGGATTCTCACCTGATTAATCTCATGGCGTGTCAGCGTGGTACTAATGGGTACTGGTACCGTCGTCATGGTGATTTAAAATGTATGCTGAGGAACTTAGGTACTCCCACATGGTTCCTCACTCTGAGCTGTGCCGAGTATGGCTGGGAAGACTTACTTGAATTTCTACGAGAGGCAAATGCTAACGTAGATAACATCGAATTCAAGACACCCGGAGAACTGTGCTCTTTGGATCCAGTCAATGTATGTAGGTACTTCAATCATAGATTTGAAGCTATGATGTCTTTCATCATGAATAAGAAGAATCCACCTCTTGGAGAGGTGTTGGATTTCTTCTGGAGAAAGGAGTACCAAGCAAGAGGTGCTCCTCATATACATATGTTGCTGTGGATCAAGGATGCACCTAAATTTGGAACGGATCCAGAAGACTCAGTGATGAGTTTCATCCAACAGTATTCTACGTGTGCTGTTCCAAACGCAAAGGAGAAGAAAAGCCTAAGAGAAAAAGTTCTGCGTTTCCAAAGCCATCGATGTGGAAAGTACTGCCGTCGTAAATTCCGAAACAAGGACAAGTTCTACACTAAATGTCGTTTCGGCTTTCCACGACCGGTGATTTCTAAAGGAAGAGTAAACAGTTTGATGTCTTCGCTGCGACACAATGTCATGAAGAAATCACCTAAAAACACATACAATTTGAAGAGGAACGAAGAGTCCAAGTACATCAACGACTACAACCCGGTGATTTTGTCCATGTGGAATGCTAACATGGATATACAGTTTGTGGCTGATAACTGTATGGCTGTGGCTCGGTATGTGACGTCTTACATCACCAAAAAAGAGAAGACAGAATTGAAGGATATGTGGGAGGACATTTCCCATGAAAAGAGCCTCAGCAAGAAGTTGTACAGTTTCAGTCTGAAGATGTTGTCGCATCGAGAAATTGGAGCTTACGAATGCTCTGACCGGTTGTCTTCAGCAAGTCTCTATGCCAAGTCCAGGAGTATCGTTTGGGCGAGTCTTGGTCTTGCTGCAACGCGTAATCGAGTTTTCAAACCTGTGCGGGAAATTGAGTATTTGGCGGAAAAGGAGCCAAACAGTACCGACATTTTGAAGACCAACATGTTGGATACATATTATCCAAATAGAAGCAGTCACCTCGACAATGTTTGTCTGTATGAGGTTCTTCAAAATTACATATTCAAGAGGAACATCAAAGAAGATACTGAGAAAGGAGTGTATGCTGTAATAGGAAGTGAGGGATGTCTGGTCAAGCAAAGAAAATGCCACTTGGTAAACCATCGAAAATTGAGTGGCGAATCTCCTGAAAAAAAGGAGTTTTTCTATTTAGCACTTTTGCAACTTTTCAAGCCTTGGCGTGCAGAAGAGGAACTGCTTGGAGATTTCCTCTGTTACGAAGACTCTTTCAATGCCGCCAAGGAGACCATAGAATGTCCTGCTTTTCCCAAATATGTAGAAATGTTGAATGCGGAAATTGAGCAGGAAGCAACGATTGCAGCCGAGATTGCCAGAGACAGTTCTCAGGACAGTCAGATTTCTGCTTCATTGAGTCAGGATCCACTAGGAGGACCTCTTATCAAAAATGAAGCTGCCACTGCTATGAATGAAGTGGAAAGAGCCATGGCACATGCTCAGGAGGATGCGGTTAACTTAGAAGAGTTGGAAAGACAACTCAACGTTGAGCAGACGAAAATATATGACGAAGTTACCATGCAAATTGATCATGGATTAAGTCATGACAAGAAAGAGTGCTCATGTACATCGTTGAAGCCTGTCCGACTGTACGTGAGTGGAGAAGCGGGAACTGGAAAAAGTTTCCTCATTAAAGCAATTTCATGCTATATGCAGGAAAGGACAGAGTCATCGCTGTCTTGTGTTGTCACCGCTCCAACTGGACTGGCAGCACATAACATTAAAGGGATTACTTTACATCGTTTACTGATGCTGCCAGTGGAGCATGACAACAAATTACAATATCACAAGCTATCTGGAGATGCTTGTTTTGAAGTTTCAAGAATCTTGAGGAAAATGAAACTTCTTATCATTGACGAAGTAAGCATGGTTTCCAATGTCATGCTTGCCTTTGTGCATTTGAGAATGCAAGAAGTTCTCAAAACAGAGTATGATGTGTTATTTGGTGGCAAACACATCATTGTTTTCGGAGATCTTTTGCAGCTGACACCAGTGAAAGGGCAACCTGTGTTCAAAATGCTCACGCATGAAGATACCAGGAAGTGCCTAGGGAGCATTGGCAACGTCAATATATGGTTAAACTTCAATTTTGCTGAACTGCATGAAAATATGCGTCAGGCGAAGGATGAAGTTTACAAGACTATTCTACAAGATGTTAGAATTGGAAAAGTGACCGAGCATGGGAAAGAAGCTTTACATGCACGATTACTGTCAAATTTATATCCAGAACAAGATGTTGTGCCTGAGAATATTTTTCAGAAAATTACTGAGAAGAAATCTGGAATATGTTTGATGCCAACTCTTGCAGAATGTGCCAAATTCAACAACAAAATGTTGCATTTATAAAAGCAAGAGATTGTGAAACTGGAAGCTATTGACAGAGTAGAGCATATGGGATCAACAATTATTTTGTCTGAGAATCTGAAAACAAAATTGGATTCATTAGAGAAGAGTATATCTAAAACTGCAGGTTTTGAAAAGACTCTGAATGTGTGCTTGAACTGCCGTATAATTTTAAGAAGGAATTTACATGTTGAAAGAGGTCTGGTAAATGGATCAATGGGTAATGTTGTTGATTTTGTGAAATACAGAAATAGAGATGGAATTGAATTTTTAAGAATTAAATTTGATGGCATTGAGGAAGTACAGCTAATTGGTCGTTGTTCTGTTAGATTTTAGCTTGTAAAAGACTTATATGTTCGCCGTAAGCAGTTTCCTGTTTGCTTGGCATATGCGGTGACAATCCATAAATCGCAAGGTTTAAGTGTAGACAGTGCATTGGTGAATATTGGCAGTTCTGTGTTCAAGGAGGGTATGGCATATGTGGCATTGTCACGAGTTATAACTTTATCGGGATTGTACTTGATTGAGTGTGATGTCACAAACATTTGTGCGGATCTAGATTGTGTTAAGGAATACAATAGGTTAAGAAGAGAGTATGCGCCACATTTGCCTCAGTATCCTTTGTTTGAGAAACGTGTGGTAGGCCGGAAACGAAGAAATGTGACCAATATTAGGGAGGTTGTAGCAAAAAGACAAAAAGTCAATGAACCTAAAATTACAAGCAGAAACAAAAAGGATTCTGTTGAAGATGTTGTTGGTTTTCAGTTTGAAAACAGTTCTGGTGTCAACTGCTATGCTAATGTAGTGCTTAATGTTTTGTTTTCTCTAGAAAATGTAAAAGAAGAGATTGTGGTCAATTCTGATCAAACATTTTGCAGTTTGTTAAATTCTGTGTTAGAGAAATGTAGCACTGATAGAACAAACATAGAAAGTGTGTCTGAAATTCGAAATCTGTTAGACAGATGTTCAGGCCAAACACAATTCTCTCAAAATATTCAGCAAGATTGTCAGGAGTTTTTAATGTATATGCTTGATGTATTACATGCTGAAGGTGTAGATGTAGATCAGCTGTTTGGGCTTTCTTATCAATGGCAGCATGACTGCGAGAACTGTATGGTATCAAGTACTACTAGTGTAGACTCAGAAAGATTTATATATTTAACTTTGCCAGACAGTAAATCAGTCTCCTTTAATAAGCTAGTAAAAGCAGCTGATCACAACATGGAGTGTAGCCAATGTAAATCTGAAATGATGTCCACATTATTTATACGAACATATGGCCAGTATGTCATTTTAATGTTCCAACGATGTAGGCCTGATGGAACAAAATTGACAACTTTAATTAAAAATTTTATAGCTTCGCAGTTGTCAATATCAGGAAGGACTTTTGTAACTGCAGCAATTATATATCATGACGGTCCTTCAATAACATCAGGACATTACACAGCTTATTTAAAGTCTAGAAATGGCTGGTCATTCTGCAACGATTCTGTTTTAATTTTCAAAAAAAAATTGCCGTATGACCTTAAAAACTCTTACCTGGTGTTTTTAAAACCAAAATTTTAGGGAAATAATCTCGGGATGTGCTCTGTGGAATTTCAAGAAGTTCTAATGGCTCCTACACAATTTGGCCTTGAGGATAAGTGTAGTTCAGAGACATAACTTCTAACCATAAGACTGGACGTCATGGAGAAATAAGTGCACTTTGAATGAGTTCAGAAAAACTATTTCTTTTTATAAGCTAATTGAAGCAGCCAATCAAAACATAAAGTAGAGGGAATGTAAGTCTGCAATGCTGTCTACTGTTTTACATTGCTTTGTGATTAAAAGTGATGTAGAGAATTAAATAATTGTAGTAGTCATAGAGGTAGTGTAAGTCTGCTTCATAGTAAGCAGTATCAGTGTCATAGGAAATGTAGAACATGACTGAGCAAGAAGGGGAAGATATTACTATTCCAGGATTGTGAAAATGATCTTCAACATTTTAATTCTGAAAGTTGCGGAAATGCCAAATGACGGGATTGGCTTACAAGAAATCCAAGAGTTATAAATGGGTCTGACAAGATTTGGCCTTGTGGAAACTTGTGGTAGAGAGCAAGAAGTCATTTATTGCATGTAACATGTTTTTAAAAACGATGGAGATTTTCTTTCAGAAAGTGGCGGGCTGAAAGTAATAACAGCACAACAGAGTGTAAGCTGTTCATAGGACATCCTTTGACGTCATGGAAAGTAAGTTAACTTTAAAGAGTTCTGAATTCTGATTTGTTATGTTGTATGGGTTTTTTAAACACAATCATTTTGATTGTGTTTTTTTTTCCCCGCTGTTATATGATGAATACCTTCAAGTCACTGTTTTTAGTGAATTTTGATACATTCTGAGAACAGCAAAAATAAACCATTTAACATGTATAATTAATTCTGTACTGTTTGCATTTATGATGTATATGTAGAACTGTGTAGGAGGCATGGAGAAGGTGAGGCTTCTGTAAGTGTCAAAGTTGTTGCATGCAGTGCTGCACTTCTGCGTATTCTTTCATATGCTGGACTACATCTGCACAATGAGATACCTAAGCAAAGGAAACACAAGTGATGTGATTGTGAAATGAGCAAAATAAATTGCACGTATTTCATTTACATCACCTGTGTTTCCTATCATTATGAATCACATTGTGCAGATCAAGTTTAGGTCTGTCCAGGGAAACATAGGAGGTTTGGACTTTGTTCAAGAGTGCAGTGGACATGACTCACTTCATTGGTAGACCTTCACATGTATTATGTCCTCTGTTCTCTTCAACAACTCGAAATTTCATCTGCAACCCTGAGTAGGCCTCACCTCAAACAAACCTCTGGATAGGACACATCTTATTGGCATCCTGAAGTAATCATTTAAAATTTTAGTGTCTTGCGACACTTTTCTGAGACAACAGCAATGCAAAAGATGCACCATGTTTTAAGATAGGCCTCACTTCATCTGCATCAAGATACTGTTAGTTTAAAATGTATATCTTTAGGACTGTGTAGGGGGCCTGGAGAAGCAGAAGCTTCTGTAAGTGTCAAAGTTGTTGAAAAACTGTTTGTCCTTCAATCTTTTCCCTTGTCTTTTGTAATTTTTAAATACATGTTTTAATATTTTTCAAATGTTTGTTCTCTCTTTCACAGATTGAAAGTATAAAAACAAAAAGTGAGTAATTTAACGACAATTATAAGGTAAATGTTTTGTACTCTTTTCATTACATTTCTATCACATTTAACTTCTATTAGTTCCACTGCTTCATTTCTTTAACCCTCAGTTTCCTGCCTTTGCTACTTTCCTCATTCCTTTCTCTATTACCTACTTACTCAACTCCTTCCACTCTTTTTCTCAGTCCCTCTCTTCTCATAGTTCCTCACTCTTGTTCACTCACTCCGTCTCTATTACTCTTAGTGTCTTTGACTGATCACTCTATCACTACTTGTTCATAATGCTTTCTCTGTGTAGTTGAAGCACACTAAGGGGCATATTATGAACACAGCCAATAAAATTATTGCTCTTTTTATTGGCAGAAAACTGGTGCAAAAGTGGTTTTAGCGGCAGTTTTCTGCCGCAAAAGCAGCTTTAGCGACACATTTCTGCCAATAAAAGCTGCAAAACTTTTATTGCCTATGTTGATGATATGGCTCTATGTTACTTACATTTCTTTGCTGTTTCAATTAATCTTTTTCTGTTATTTTTTGTTTTCTGTTTTCTATTTTTTCTCTCTGTTATTCCTCATGTTTTAATCTTATTTTGAACATTCACTCACATTCTCCAAGAAACTCTTCTTTGTTAATGTTATACTCTCTTTTTTTTTTTTTTCTTTCACTTCGTTATCTATTTTGTTTTTCACAATTATACCCTCTTCCGTCTTTTCTTCGGTAAATAGATCTATTAAACAGTATCTCTTCTTTAGTCCCTATAGCTGTCTTTCTTTTAACATCACTCTCTGTTTACTTTCCTTATACTTACTCTATTTTTTTTTTTTTTTTTTTTTTTGGTTAGCTCCCGGTCCGCGTACCGGGAAGCTAACCGGGAAGCGAACCAAAAGAAATAGAGCTTGCCAGAGTGCTAAACATTCTAGCAATTTTTTAATAACGGGGAGGTAGTTCTGAAAAGAACTTTTTTTTAAAATATTTTTGTTGTTTTATATTTTTTTTTTCTTTTTTGAACATTATTTGGTTTTTTTGTATTTTTTGAACACTTATTTGTTTTTTTTGTTTTTTTTCAAAGGGAAAGAACAGAAAGAGGCATTGAAAAAGGCTCAACAGGAGCAAAAAAAAAAAATTAAAACTTGCTGCGTTTGGAGCATCGGTGTTTCTCGAAAGCCAAATTAATTAATTTCAGACTCATGTTTGCGCATGAAATTAAAGTGCCACAATATAAGCATGTCAGCTTCATATGGACAAAATTTTTTTGAATATTTGGCACTGTTTCGTTGGCCTCTCCAAATGTGAGAGAGATATCAGTAGATGTTCTTGTCACCGAAGTTGGGGGGTTCTGTTGTAGTTCACGCATCTCTGCACGACTATAGTTGTTTGGATGCCACCTCTGCATATGTCGGTGCATCGTGTGATTTCCATGACTGTATTTTTTATTAGTGCCCCGGGATAACTTTTCTTGGCAGATAAGGCACGTAGCATAGCGTGCATTGACTTTTTTCTCTCCTGGTGGAATGGAAAAAAATTGCCAGATAAAGCTAACTTTGCGATGAGATACCCGGGGTAACTCTTTGACAAATCGTGGTCCCTCTTCTTCCTCTCCGTCTTGTTCTTCCTCTTCCTCCTCTGTGTCTCCAATAAACTGTGCAGGTGGTCCTCTCTTCCTATGAGGAGATGGTGGTGGTGGTGGTGGGGGTGCAGAAGCTGAAGCTACTATTGAAGCCATTTTTTAATCAGAGCAAATGATCAGGTCTTCCTTTCTCAAAGTTGAAAGTCAGAGTGAGAAAAAAGGTGGGGGCTTTCATCATTTGGGAAAAAAAATAGTTCTAAACCAATGAAAAGTGCTATTTTTAGGTCACCTGACCTAGCCTTACATCATTATGAAACCAAAAGTGAAATGAACCAATGAAAAGTTTTATTAACAAGTCACATGACCTCTCACGCTCATGTTACGCGCTGCGGAACGCGCCCCGGTTAGCTTCCGGGTCGCTGAGCTTCGCGCCTCGGTCAGCGCCCCGGGACACTTCCGGGTGCGCTAACGCGGTACGTCACAAGACGCATTACGCGGCAACGCGATACGTCGCGCTTTCGCGACGCGCCGCGGATCGCTTCCGGGGAGCTGCGTTTCGCGCCTCGGTCCGCGCCCCGGGGCACTTCCGGGTGCGCTAACGCAGTACGTCATAGGACGCATTACGCGGCAACGCGATACCGTCACTATGTTGATTTCTTACCGGTTCGCGGACCGGGTCGCGGCATCAAATTGAGCTAACGGGAAGCTTCCCGGTTCGCGGACCGGGAGCGAAACAAAAAAAATATTTAAAAAAAATTATTAATAAACATATAAAATATATTTTTGGATTTAAAGAAGAATACATTTTACAGCTATAGATATTAGCTTTTAAAAAACCAATGAAATTCACTGAAAAAACCATAGGTTATAGACCATATATAGTTAGGAATTAGCATTTACAAAACCTTGAAAATTCACTGAAAAAACCATAGGTTATACACCATATATAGTTAGGAATTAGCATTTAAAAAACCTTATTTTACTCACACAAAACCATTGAAATTCCATATATAGGTAGTTGTACTAACTATATATCGCGCACCCGCAATCCACTGCTGATCATGTCACATATTACATCATTCATGACATGGTCAGTGACATCACTGATGACATCACTGATGACATCTCAAATGACATCATTGATGACATCACTGATGACAGCTCAAATGACATCACTGATGACATCACTGATGACATCTCAAATGACATCACTGATGACATCATTGATGACAACATCCAGTGACTGTATGTTTCTGTAAAGTTAAAATATGTCTTACATATTGAAGAATGAGTGGATGTAGAAGTGTCTGAACAAAGGATTTAGTAGGTGCATGACTGACTGTATGAGTGAGTGATTAAATGTGTCTCACTGAGTGCATGGGTTAGTGACTAAACTGTCTTAATTTGTGCATCATTATGTCTGTTGTTCTGTAAACTGCTGCATGTGTTGATCAGTAGCTATATGATTAACTATATGGGTTATTGATTGGTTGCCCAAGTATTTGTATGGGAGACTGAGAGTGTGTTTGGGTGGCTGGGAGGTGTATGACTCTCTGCATAGATGTATGGGTTCAAAAGTGCATGTGGAAACAGCTGTATGGGCGGTTGACTGTGTGCATGACTGTATTGGTGAGTGAATAGATATCTCAGTGCTACATGTCAAAGTAAGTACATATGTAAAATACAGTACATGTGAGAGTTGACATATATAAATAACTGTGCATAAGAGCCAGTGAATGTGTGAGTGGCTGTATGGATCATTGTGAACTTGTATCCAGGATTGTATAAGTGAGTAAATATGTTTTAGTATATGTTTGAATAAGTAAGGTGTGTTTAACTGTATAGTTAAGGAAATGGAGGTGTGATTGATTGTTTGCATGACTGACTAGGTGTGTGTGTAACTTCATGGATGAGTGACAATCTGCGAGTCTGTGTTTACACAGAGTGTATCTAAGGTTATATTAGAGTCTGAAGAGGTTCATCGTATTATCACATGAATGATGTCATCAGTGATGTGATCAGTAATGTCAAATGAGATGTCATCAGTGATGTCATCAGTGATGTCATTTGAGATGTCATCAGTGATGTCATCAGTGATGTCATTTGAGATGTCATCAGTGATGTCATCAGTGATGTCATTTGAGATGTCATCAGTGATGTGATCAGTAATGTCAAATGAGATGTCATCAGTGATGTCATCAGTGATGTCATTTGAGATGTCATCAGTGATGTCATCAGTGATGTCATTTGAGATGTCATCAGTGATGTCATCAGTGATGTCATTTGAGATGTCATCAGTGATGTCATCAGTGATGTCATTTGAGATGTCATCAGTGATGTCATCAGTGATGTCACTGACCATGTCATGAATGATGTAATATGTGACATGATCAGCAGTGGATTGCGGGTGCGCGATATATAGTTAGTACAACTAACTATATATGGAATTTCAATGGTTTTGTGTGAGTAAAATAAGGTTTTTTAAATGCTATTTCCTAACTATATATGGTGTATAACCTATGGTTTTTTCAGTGAATATATATATATATATATATATATATATATATATATATATATATATATATATTACCTACTGGCGGTCGCCAGTAGGTATATATAGTTAGGATTTTTTCTCTATGGGATTTTTGAAAATTCTATGTCTAATAACTTTGGCGTTTGTGGACGGAATTGGCTGAAATTTTCAGGAAAATGGCACATTTTGTTTCTGAGCAGCCCTTGAAAAATTTGGGGGGGGGTTCGTCAAGGGGGGGCCGAGAAAAAAGGGGGGTCCCAAAACGTGTTTTTAACATTGAGTTTTCCATAGGGCGGTTGGCCTCACTTTTAGCCCGAACGGCTGAATGGATTTGCACAAAACTTGGCAAAATTGTAGGGACTGGTAGCCCGATGTGCCTTTTGTAGGTCTCAATATATGTGCAACAGTGGATTTTGAGAAATTAACGTTTAAAAAAAGATATATATCTGTAACAGCGGACCGGGCAGCGCTCCAGGACGCGTACTTTTCGCGCAACGGAGCTTTGTGAAGCGAAGCTGATTGGTTCTCCGGCGTCTGTCAACATTCCAAACAGTCCATAGCGGCCGCCATCTTGTCTCTCGGTAGGATCGAGAGACAAGAGGAGGCCAAAGCGAAGGGGCAAATGACCATAAGGGGGAATAGTAGATCCTCGCTGACCCCCTAGGTTTGATGTGGAGGTTTTAAAAGGGCCCCGCGGGGCAAAAAAAAATAATAATAATAATAATCGAACGGCTGAATGGATTTGCACGAAACTTGGCAAAATATTAGGGACTGGTAGCCCGATGTGCCTTTGCTAGGTCTCAATATATGTGCTCCAGTGGATTTTGAGAAATTAACGTTCAAAAAAAGATATATATCTGTAACAGCGCTCCGCTTCGCGTACTTTTCGCGTTACGGAGCTTTGCGAAGCGAAGCTGATTGGCTCTCCGGTGTCTGTAAACATTCCAAACAGTACGTAGCGGCCGCCATCTTGTCTGTCGGTAGGATCGAGAGACAAGAGGAGGCCAAAGCGAAGGGGCAAATGACCATAAGGGGGCATAGTAGATCCTCGCTGACCCCCTAGGTTTGATGTGGAGGTTTTAAAAGGGCCCCGCGGGGCAAAAAAAAAAAAATAATAATACTAATCGAACGGCTGAATGGATTTGCACGAAACTTGGTAAAATATTAGGGACTGGTAGCCCGATGTGCCTTTGCTAGGTCTCAATATATGTGCTTCAGTGCATTTTGAGAAATTAACGTTCAAAAACAAGATATATATCTGTAACAGCGCTCCGCGGATCTAAAATTATATCTGTATTACCTAGCTGTTGCTAACACCAGTTAGCGATGGCTAGTACGAGATAGCGACCATCTTGGGCCCCACTTTGCATGTGAGTGATATTTATCACTAATGACATGCAAAGTGGGCATGCCAAGATGTTAGCGACTGGAAACAGTCGCTAACATCGCTATCTCCTATTATCAACTTTTGGAAACATTCGAGATAAGCGCGAATATCTCCAAAAAGTAACAGCTGCCCTGAGCAGTTCTTAGCCATGTTATCCAATGGGAGGTGGATAACATGGCTAAGAGCATTAGCTCGGTAATGCATGAATATCGCTGAGTTTTCAGCGATATTAATGCATTGCGGTCGTTTTTTATCGTATTTGCGATAAACCTTGATAATAGCAAGGTTTATCTGCGATAATTTCTGACGGTAAAAAAATCTTTGCAATGCATCGTTAGGGATAAATATCGCTTAACTTTGGTAATATGCCCCAACGTCTGTTAACGTTCGATTCGAAGGAAATCAGGAAGTGTTGAAAAACATTGTCTGCGCCATCTTGTCTTTTTTCAAATGCCACACTTTTGTCGTGCACGGCAGCCATTTTAGATGCCTTGACTAGACCCACTCTGTGCACGCTGTCGATCCTTAGCATGGCTCCCCACCCTCGCAAGCATCTCACCCAGGCAGTGGTCACCCCCGCTCTCTGTCTTATGCATGGGTAATAAACCTCCCCCCATCTGCGCTGCTCTTCCCTGAGAATCACACCCTGTGCCCGCCCGACACCTCCCTTTCGCCCTATTCACTACCGCACCCTCTGACACTCCTTTTCCTCTGTGTCCGATTGTCCAGGCCGGTCCTAGGCTATCAGCTAGCCCTGCAGATGTAGTTTATGGCCACAGCTGTAAAGAATCACCCCTCTTCAAAGGAGTTATAGTAGATCAAGGCCCACACTCGATGAGATCCGTCACAGCAGAAGCGTTGCTATTATCTGAAAACCATCCTGTATTGTGATTGGGGAGGGGACCGAGCGTGAAGCGGAAGATTCCAGGGATGACTCTTTGTACATCAAAGTTTTTACAATTATGTGTCATATTAAAAATATATAGCACTCCGACAAAGTAGTAAGATTATAAAACTTTAATAATTTATAAATATATACAAGAAAACAAAAATAGTAATAACATATAAACATTTTTAGGGAAAAACAACGAAGTAGCGGTCGGCTGTGCGAATAGTCCCAACGCAGCACAACGTCCAGATTTCCGGCGTGGGGCGTCGCGGGGGGTGGGTCATCAGTAGCAAACTGTTGTGCGAATAGTTCCAAGGCAGCAGAACGCGCCGAAATCTAGATGACACGAAAGTGATGTCTAGTAAGTTGCCACCCAGCAAATAACGGCGTGGGGCGTCGCGGGGGTGGGTCATCAGTAGCAAACTGTTGTGCGAATAGTTCCAAGGCAGCAGAACGATGGCACCAAGGTGATGTCCAGTAAGTTGCCGCACTGGTTTTGGTATCCTACAATGCTGCTCCGAATAACGGCGTGGGGCGCCCCGGGGGAGGCGGCGTGAACGGGCCTCTCCAGGTGGAGTGTCATCTGTTGTAGTGGGGCGCCCCTTTACCGTTTCAGTTGCCATTCCGTCCGTTTTTGGTCCACTGTGTCAAAAGCCGCAATTCAGCTCTAGTTGCGCCCACTCTTGCGGTGCAGCGATAGGCGGCTGTCACAGGACTCTCAAAATGGCGGCAGGCTCTTTCCTTTTTGGGCCTGGTCCACTGAAATGGCCCTGGGACACCTTGGAAATCGGACGCTTGTCTGCTAGGTCTTGGACCCCATTCTCGAAAGCGTCCCCTCCGCCTTGAGAATTCATCAAAAGTTTTGGGGGCCCCGACTCCTGCAGGCTTCTGGTGGGGAGCGGCTGCCATGATTGCTCGCGGAATGACCACGATGGAGCTACGAGATGGTGGTGCTCTCATGCTGACGCCAGTTTAGTCTGAAACATCCAGAAACAAGGTGGGGCTTTCATCGTTTGGGAAAAAAAAAAGTTTTCATCCAATGAAAAGTGTTGTTTTTAGGTCATATGATCAAGCCTTCCATCATTAGGAAACCAAAAGTAAAATGAACCAATGAAAAGTTTTATAAACAAGTCACATGGCCTGTTATGCGGCATAGGGTATAAAATGCGGAGAAAATACGTTGGCACGTGAGGCGGCGTCAGTAGCGGACCGATGTGCGAATAGGCCGAAGGCAATACAACGCGCCAAGATCCGGATGGCACCGAGGTGGTGTCCAGCAAGTTGCAGCACTGGTGTGGCCATCCTACAATGCTGAAAGTCGGCGTGGGGCGCCCCGTTGGCCTGTGAGTTTGCGTCAGTAGCGGACCGATGTGCGAATAGGCCGAAGGCAGCACAACGCGCCAAGATCCGGATGGCACCGAGGTGGTGTCTAGTAAGTTGCCGCACTGGTGTGGCCATCCAACAATGCTGAAAGTCGGCGTAGGGCGCCCCGTTGGCCTGTGAGATGGCGTCAGTAGCGGACCGATGTGTGAATAGGCCGAAGGTAGCACAACGCGCCAAGATCCGGATGGCACCGAGGTGGTGTCATAGTTGAGAGTTCTGAGCAGCGGTTGCAACACTGTCTGAAGCTTATTTGCAGCTGCTGCAGCTTCACTACGCGCCAAGATCCGGATGGCACCGAGGTGGTGTCTAGTAAGTTGCCGCACTGGTGTGGCCATCCAACAATGCTGAAAGTCGGCGTGGGGCGCCCCGTTGGCCTGTGAGATGGCGTCAGTAGCGGACCGATGTGCGAATAGGCCGAAGGCAGCACATCGCGCCAAGATCCGGATGGCACCGAGGTGGTGTCTAGTAAGTTGTCGCACTTCTGTGGCCATCCTACAATGTTGAAAGTCGGCGTGGGGCGCCCCGTTGGCCTGTGAGATGGCGTCAGTAGCGGACCGATGTGCGAATGGGGCCAAAGGCAGCGCAACAATATTTTCGGACTGACACCACAAGGCGCTGAGATGCCAAGATCCGGATGGCACCGAGGTGATGTCTAAGTTGCGGACTGATGTGCGAATGGGGCCAAAGGCAGCGTAACAATATTTTTTGTATGGAAGATACCACTAGGCGTTGAGATGCCAAGATTCGGATGGCACCGAGGTGATGTCTAGCAAGTTGCTGTACTGGTGTGGTCATCCTACAATGCTGAAACTCGGCGTGGGTCGCCCCATTAGCCTGTGAGATGGCGTCAGTAGCGGACCGATGTGCGAATAGGCCGAAGGCAGCACAACGCGCCAAGATCCGGATGTCACCGTGGTGGTTTCATAGTTGAGAGGCACTTCATCTGCAGTGGGGCGCCGAGATCCGGATGGCACCGAGGTGATGTCTAGCAAGTTGCTGTACTGGTGTGGTCATTCTACAATGCTGAAAGTCGGCGTGGGTCGCCCCATTAGCCTGTGAGATGGCTGTTCTTTGGATTTGGGCCTGGTCCACTAAAATGGCCCTGGGACACCTTATAACGCGGACGCTCGATTTTTTTTTCCTTTCCTGTACATGCAAAAAAAGGTAAATGCCCGGTACGTTACACGCTTCATCTGCCACGATGAACTCTCCAGAGGAACCGAAAAAAAATATAGTTGTGGTAACTATACCATGCATCGTCATATGGAGAGGTGGCACCAATTAATTATAGTGCTGCATAAAAGAGAGATTTGGAGGAGAACCCCTGACCTGCTAGTACATTCATCAAAGAAGTGGCACTGAGAGCTTCAGAGGCAAGGGAAACGGTCCCAAATATTTAGAAGAACTTTGGAAAGATTAAAATGACATGTTTAGATTGTGGCAAATTAATTTCATGTGGACAGATGAGTGTTACTCTAATAAATACAGCATATGAACATCATCATAGTCGATGGTTGGTAGAGACATTTTGACTATATCCTGGACCTGCCCGTCCTCGCCCAAAATGGCGCCGGAATAAATGGGACTCGTAACTCCTTGTTGTGTACTGGTTGCAGAACCTTGAAATCACGAGATACGTATGCAGTTTTGAAGCACATGGCGGGCGGGGACGAGAATTGATTGAATATTTCGACATCCCTATTGATATTAAGTTCTGATGTGTTATTGATTACTGTACTATTGAAAGTTCGAATTAACGTCACCCATGGTACTTGCCCGCAAATGTATATCTAGATAATTTTATTGTAACTGGCCCTGTCGTATTTTAATTATAAAATGTACGTCCACCGATTCCGTAACTGTTAGACACCTTAGTTCTTGCAACCTAATGGCCCGCCCGTTACGTTCCTCTACAGTGTAAATGTCTACTCATCATATACGATTACAGTTTGCTCTGTGGCAGGCCCACGTGGTTATAGGCTCGTATTTGTATAATGAAATTTTCACAATAAAGGTTTTTAAAAGAAAACATGGTAGTAGTATATACATTGGTAAAGTTTTTAATAATAGTGACTGTTTTAGAATCATTAAAAGGCAAGTGAAATAAAGCAGACCAATTACATGAAGGGTAAAAGGTATAATACGAAGGAACGCAGTAAAGATAAATGGTCAAGGGCTGTTGTGTTTTCTATTCCTGCAACATAAAGTGATCGATAAGAATCTCATATTCAGGCGTATCGGCGACTAAGACAGCAGGTCGACCCTCTTTTGCTCAACGGCTCCGTCATGGGACGAAGAAACGCTCTTTTTCTCGAAAAAAGAATATATTTGACTTGCAGGACAGTTGTAAAATTTCCGGGAAAGTACATTAGCCTGGAACATTATAACATATATTTAAGAAAAAATAATGTTCGGAAGTAATGAAAAGCGTAATTTTTAGGTCATATGACCAAGCCTTTCATCATTACAATAAGAAAAGTAAAATGAACCAATGAAAAGTTTTATTAACAAGTCACATGACTTGTTATGCTTACGTTACGCGCTGCGCGCCCCGGATGACTTCCGGATGCGCTAACGCGGCGCGTCATATGACGCATTACGCGACAACGCAGGTACAGAATATAGTCAAAATGTCTCCACCAACCAGCGGTCGGCACACAACCCCTTTCAGCAGGCTAAATAGTTCTGTTAAATGACAACAGAAGGGACAGGCAACAAGAACCATCAGTCAAAGAGGGGAGGGCTAGTTCTTCTCTACCGGGTTACATTGGGGCGCTACCGGAACTGATCGAATTGGTAGTCTACAGTGTTTCTGGATGTTTCAGACTGAAGCTGGGGTTAGCATGAGAGCAGCACCATTTCGTAGCTCCGTCGTGGTCATTCCGCAACCAATCATGGCAGCCGTTCTTTATCGTTATTTTGGGCGGGGTGGGTGGCGGAGCCGAGCTGTTTTGCAGCCATCATTGTGTGGAGTTCAGTTCATCTCACTAGTTTTGTATTTGTAATGAGGGGTTGTTCCTAATGTTTCTATTTTAGCGAGGTCAAAAAGAGATCCCATTAGTGGCCTACTGATTTTGCTCGATTCCTTTTCTTTTTTTTACACGATTTTTCGTTATCTGCAAAGACTAAACAGAGTATTGCGACTCTGTGTTTGTTTGTAAATAGAGAATGAACCAAAGAGAACTAATTCTAAAACAGTAAATATTTGGATAACAATCAATCAAATGGAGAGAGAAGCAGGCACGACGGATTACAACGGGGGCAAAGGCCTGCGTTAACTACCTTTCACTATCTGCAAAGAGAGAGTACTCCTAATAGAAATGAGGGGGGGGGGGGCACCATTCAAAGCAGATCAGTGTGCATAAACACGAAAATGTTTTCACTTACCACGTACTTGACATTCGACAGCTTATGATATTTGCTATTAAAAAACCATTGAAATTCACTGAAAAAACCATAGGTTATAGACCATATATAGTTAGGAATTAGCATTTACAAAACCTTGAAAATTCACTGAAAAAACCATAGGTTATAGACCATATATAGTTAGGAATTAGCATTTAAAAAACCTTATTTTACTCACACAAAACCATTGAAATTCCATATATAGTTAGTTGCACTAACTATATATCGCGCACCCGCAATCCACTGCTGATCATGTCACATATTACATCATTCATGACATGGTCAGTGACATCACTGATGACATCTCAAATGACATCACTGATGACATCACTGATGACATCTCATTTGACATCATTCTTGTGCTAATACGATAAATCTCTTGAGACTCTAATATAACCTTAGATACACTCAGTGTATACAGACACTCACACACTGCCACTCATCCATGGAGTTACTCACACACCCAGTCAGTCATGCAAAGAAACAATCTCACCTCCATTTCTTCAACTATACAGTTAAACACACCTTACTTATTGAAACATATACTAACACATATTTACTCTCTTATACAATCCCTGATACAAGTTCACAATGATCGATACAACCACTCACTCATTCAGTGGCTCTCATGCACAGTTATTTATATATGCCAACTCTCACATGTACTGTGTTTTACATATGTACTTACTATGACATGTAGCATTGAGATATCCATTCACTCATCAATACACTCATGCACACAGTCAACTGCCCATGTAGCTGTTTCCACATGCACTCTTGAACTCATACACCTAGTGAATAAACTGCTCACACATCTATGCATAGAGTCACACACCTTCCAGCCACCCCCACACAAACTCAATCTCCCATAGAAATACTTGGGCAACCAATTAATAACACATATAGCCTCTCGTATAGCTAATGATCAACACATGCAGCAGTTTACAGAACAACAGACATAATGATGCACAAATTAAGACAGTTTAGTCACTAACCCATGCATTCAGTGAGACACATTTAATCACTCACTCATACAGTCAGTCACGCACCTACTAAATCCTTCATCCAGACACTTATACATCCACTCATTCTTCAATATGTAAGACATATTTTAACTTTACAGAAACATACAGTCACTGGATGTTGTCATCAGTGATGTCATCAGTGATGTCATTTGAGATGTCATCAGTGATGTCATCAGTGATGTCACTGACCATGTCATGAATGATGTAATATGTGACATGATCAGCAGTGGATTGCGGGTGCGCGATATATAGTTAGTGCAACTAACTATATATGGAATTTCAATGGTTTTGTGTGAGTAAAATAAGGTTTTTTAAATGCTAATTCCTAACTATATATGGTCTATAACCTATGGTTTTTTCAGTGAATTTTCAAGGTTTTGTAAATGCTAATTCCTAACTATATATGGTCTATAACCTATGGTTTTTTCAGTGAATATATATATATATAGTCTTCAAAGTTTTGCCATGGTAAGCATCATGCGCACTCGGAAAAAGTACAGCTATAGGCGTTTATTTTCCAAAATAACGCTAGGCGTTTCAGCAGAGAAGTGCCTTGCTCACACGTTTCGAAACGTGTGAGCAAGGCACTTCTGTGCTGAAACGCGTAGCGTTATTTTGGAAAATAAACGCCTATAGCTGTACTTTTTCCGAGTGCGTGTGATGCTTACCATGGCAAAAGTTTGAAGACTATTGAATTTACTCGGCGGCGGGGGTTGTCGAGTTATACACGCCACCTGACTACGGGAACCGGATCCCAGAAACTAACCCTCTTTTTGCATTTTCATATATATATATATATATATATATATATATATATATATATATATATATATATATATATATATATATATATATATTCACCGAAAAAACCATAGGTTTTACACCAGTTATAGTTACCAGGAAATTTTACTCGCATAAAACCATTGAAATTCCCACGTTATAGTTAGTTGGACTTACTATAACTTGCGCGTGCAATGCACTGCTGATGACATCACATATTACATCACTCATGACGTGGTCAGTGACATCACTCATGACATCACTGATGACACCATCCAGTGAATGTGTGTCTTTCTGAAAAATAAATATTAGTGAGTAATGTTTACATTTTTCAAACATATGTATTAATGTTTCACTTTGTGTATAAGTGCCTGCATGGGTTGGTGAGTAGCTACATGTGTAGGTATATGGGTTATTAGATGTTTTTTTTAATATCAATATGAGTGTCTATATGTTTGGTGGGGGTGTTACTTAGTACATAGATGCACGAATGACTGACTCTCTGTTTGTATGTGTTTTGAATACAGCATATGTGCAGGACTGTATGGGTGGATGAGTGTGTATATATGTATGTTAGTGAGTGAATCACTGTCTCACTAGTGTCTTTATCTGTAACTACATATGTTTTAATCTAGTATATGTGAATATTGATGTATATAAGTGAGTATATGTGAGAGTGAGGGATTGTAAGAGTTCCTGTTTAAATAAGTATGTGTTTCTATAAGTGATTGTTTAAGAGAGTAAGTATGTGTAAGTTTCCTTAGAAGTAAAGTGGTAGTGTGTGTATACCTGTATATGCAAATAAATGGATGTTTAATAGTTTATTTGCATGTGTGAGTATGTGTGAGAGTATCTTTTGGATGACTGTCGTTGTGTAACAGGATATATAGGTGTATCACTATATATGATGAGTGAGTATATGTATGAGTGACTACATAGAACTGTTGGTGAAAGAGTGGATGTGTATATAGATGGTGGATTTACTGAATTGGTTGTTGTAACTGGTATGGGTATCTCCATTTTTTTGAAAATTTTAGTTTCTATTTTTGAATATGTGTTTCAAGGGTTACATTACAGTGAAAAGAGGTCTGTCACTCTGTCGCAAGGATGGTGTCATCAGTGATGTCATGAGTGATGTCACTGACCACGTCATGAGTGATGTAATATGTGACGTCATCAGCAGTGCATTGCACGCGCAAGTTATAGTGAGTCCAACTAACTATAACGTGGGAATTTCAATGGTTTTATGCGAGTAAAATTTCCTGGTAACTATAACTGGTGTAAAACCTATGGTTTTTTCGGTGAATTTCATAGGTTTTTTAAATGCTACTTCCTAACTATAACGTGTGTAAAACCTATGGTTTTTTCAGTGAATTTTCAAGGTTTTGTAAATTCTAATTCCTAACTATATATGGTCTATAACCTATGGTTTTTTCAGTGAATTTCAATGGTTTTTTAATAGCAAATATCAAAAGCTTTAAAATGTCAAGTACGTGGTAGGTAAAAACAGTTTCGTGTTTATGCACGCTGATGTCCTTTGAACGCTGCGCCCCCCTCTTTTCTTTTAGGAGTATTCTCTCTTTGCAGATAGTGAAGGGTAGGTAACGCAGGCCTTTGCCCCCGTTGTAATCCGTCGTGCCTGCTTCCCTCTCCATTTGATTGATTGTTATCCAAGCATTTACTGTTTTGGAATTGGTTCTCTTTGGTTCATTCTCTACTTACAAACAAGCACAGAGTCACAATACTCTGTTTAGTCTTTGCAGATAGTGAAGGATAGGTAACGCAGGCTTTAGCCCCCGTTGTAATCCGTTGTGCCTATTTTTATCCCTCATTTGATTGATTGTTTGGCCGAACATTGATCGTTCAGAATTGGTTCTCTTTGGGTGATTCTCTATTCACAAATAAGCACAGAGTCGCAATACTCTGTTTAGTCTTTGCGGATAGTGAAGGATAGGTAGTGCAGACCTTTGTCCCCTTTGTAATCCGTCATGCCTATCTCTGCCCCATTTGTTGGTAGTTGATTCAGCCCGGACCGTTTATTAGAGGTAGATCATCCGACTCCACCGGAGGACACCCCTAATAAAAAGGACATATATATAAAATGCGGACTAGCCGCTGTATCGTGCAAGCAAACTATAACATAAAAATCGTTAGAAAAAACAAAAGGAATCAAGCAAAATCAGTAGGCCACTGATGGGATCTCTTTTTGACCTCGCTAAAATAGAAACATTAGGAACAACCCCTCATGAGAAATATGAAACTAGTGAGAGGAACCGAGCTCGACGCCATGATGTCTGCAAGACAGCTCGGCTCTGCCGCCCACCCCGCCCAAAATAACGACAAACCCTATGCAAATATTATAAATATATTCAACACACCAGCAAAGTAACAGGGTAAAACGTTTTATTAAATAACTATTTACATGGCAGCCTGCTGCAACATCGATCCAAATGCATGACGCTGTTCCTGTCCCTCCTTGTGCAGCAGGTCCGCGGCTACGCCCATCCGGAAGACGAGACCCCCGGCAGGTATAGGGCGGGGTCTTGCTGGCAGCCAGCGGCCGAAGAGGTCGTTGGGTGGATGGCCTGGAAGCACCACGGCCACGATGTTGTTGTACTGGCCTTCCCATTTGTCCACCCTGAGGTGGCATCCAGCGAGCCACGGGTGGGGGGGGGGTGAATGCCTTGCTGATGACCCCCCCCCCTCTTATTGCCTGGTCCGACCATCACATATACCTGCGCCAGGAGACGGCGTGGGGTGCACTGGGAGGGAGAGGCGGCGCGAACGAGCCTCCCCCACCTCCCCAGGTGGAGGTTCCTCAGCTGCACCCCAGCGCTTCACTCGGCCAGCTGAGTTGTGCCCGCTCTTGCGGCACAGTGCCTCGCTCGGCCAGCTGAGTTGCGCCCGCTCTTGCGGCACAGTGCCTCACTCGGCCGGTTGAGTTTCGCCTGCTCTTGCGGCTACAGCATCTCACCCGCCTCCGGCCGCAACCACAGCGCCAACGATCGCTGCTGAAGGAGGGGAGCCTTGCCGGTGAGAGACACTGATCTAAAGAACCGCTGCCTGCGGTGCCTCCCTGAGCCGCTTGACGGAGGCCCCCGAGGGGCGGTGTGGTGGCGCGGACTCAGAGGGGGCGCTTGGCTCCTGCCCCCTCCCCAAGTCTTGTTGCCCTGGTGTGGCCTGAGATCTCCCCCGACATAGGCGGCCGGCTCCCGGGGTCCGGCGGGACTTTTAGCCTTTTGGTGACTCTTCCATTCTGGACCCTGTCCCACAATCCGTTTGACCTGGAGACACGTCCTGCGGTGCCCTCGCAATGCGGCCTGGTCCCTGAATGTGTGCGGGGGGACGGTGTTGATTGGATCAAGATGGCGGCTGGTACCCTTCTTCATTGGTTAACGTCCGGACCGGGCGACTGTTCACGCCCCGAGGGGCGGTGTGGTGGCGCGGACTCGGAGGGGGCGCTTGGCTCCTGCCCCCTCCCCAAGTCTTGTTGCCCTGGTGTGGCCTGAGATCGCCCCCGACATAGGTGGCCGGCTCCCGGGGTCTGGCGGGACTTTTAGCCTTTTGGTGACTCTTCCATTCTGGACCTTGTCCCACAATCCGTTTGACCTGAAGACACGTCCTGCGGTGCCCTCGCAATGCGGCCTGGTCCCTGAATGTGTGCGGGGGGACGGTATTGATTGGATCAAGATGGCCGCTTCACACAAAGCTGACTCAAGTTTTGCTGTTGATGCTATGCAGACAAAAACTGGTTTTCAGTTTGTACATTCTTCAGGATTTTTCCATCCAAGGCTGGTTGAGAGTTTGTAGAACGATGGCTTCAGATTTTCAACATACTACTCTTCAACATTCTTCATAAATGTAAGAATGTGAGACTCACTAGGAGAATGGCCGTTTATCTTTCCTTTCAAAATGCTGCCAACAATATTTTCTGTATGGAAGACACCATCTTGTAGCATAAAGGGCTGCGTCAAGGGTGGTATTGCCCAGAATGTCTTGTTTTCAAGTGCTCGTAATGACGAAGCCAGGACTGTGGCAGAGCATCCAATATCTACAAAAAACACCACTGCCAACTCTTCAATAACTTCCATCACCCAGCACCGCATTTCCAAAGAAACAGCATAGCAAGCTTTTGTGGCCTTTAGAGTTTTCGGAAGCAGTTTCCCAAGACCATCACTGCAGCCATTGCAATCCAACAGAGTAACTTTTTCCAAGATCGGCATATTAACAGGGCTGCTGGTATAATCGGGGCTCTTGCAGCCATTCAACTTAATTGAAGCTTTCACAATCACAGACCGCCCACTGAACTTCGTGCCATGACATTTACTTATAACATTCTGCTGGGTCTTCGCCGAACTGAAGTCTACAAATGCAAAGCATTTCATTCCACTTTGACATTTCTTGACATGTAGTGGGTTGAAGTCTTTAAAGAGGTCCACAATTTGCTCCTCAGTCACATCACTTGAAAGATTCCCCAAGCCAGGCAGGTCCCACACCACTTGAAAGGACCTGCCTGGCCTCAACCAAAATGGCGCCAGTATGGGAGCGACTTGCAACTCCTTATGACGTTCTAGTTACTTAGCCTTGACGTTATGGGGGATGTATGCGGTCTTTGTGCACATAGCGGGCGGGGAAGGGTACTGACTGGGCATATGGACAACCCTATTGTTGTTGGTTTTTCATTATTGATTATTGTATTATTAAAGCTTCGAAGTAATGTTACCCATGATACTCGCCCTTGGTGTGCATATGGACGATTTTATTGTAACTGATCCTGTTATACTTTCGAATAAAAAATCAACCTTCACTGATCCTGCAACCGTTTGTCACGTTTATTTTTTTCAATTAAATGGCTCGCTTGTTACATACTCCTATACCCCTGGCTTCTGACGCTTTCCTACGCGCGGTCTGTACTACCGCCCTCGGGCGATCTATGTAATGAACAGACTACCATTGCCGAGACACAAGGGAATGCATCTCAGAGAGATAAGTCAAGTACGTGGTAGATAAAAACATTTTCGTGTTTATGCACGCTGATGTGCTTTGAACGCTGCCCCCCCCCCTTTCTTTTTCTGCAGGTTACATTGGAATTTCAGCTAAAGTATGGAGAAGACCTAAACCGCACCGTGTTCCACGCGAGGAAAAATAGGCTAGCTCTGTGAGACGGTACATTATATGTACGAGCTATCTCTGGGAGCGTGAAAGATTGTATGGTATGAATGTGCGCATGGGCCCTGATTTGTACGGTATGAATGCGTATGTGTGGCGCACGACTGGGTCAATAAAAGAATGCTTTTTGTATGAATGAGGCGTTGATAAAATGGTTAATGGAATGAGAAAAATTAGCCCGAACATGGTATCCGCATGTGAAGAACGAAAAAGAATATAGCACTTTCCTTACTTAGGAACAACTCTCTCTGGAGCTAGTGAATGGGAGAGTAGCCTACACCAGAAACTTGAAGGGTTATTTCAGTACGACAAACCCGACCCCAACCGATATTCCAAATGTACACCCAAAATAATGCGCACCAGTAAGTCAATTTATGCGCTGACTAAATAAGAGAAGTTAGCTCGGCTCCGCCGCCCACCCCGCCCAAAATAACGACAAACACTATGCAAATATTATAAATATATACAACACACCAGCAAAGTAACAGGGTAAAACGTTTTATTAAATAACTATTTACATGGCAGCCTGCTGCAACATCGATGCAAATGCATGAAGCTGTTCCTGTCCCTCCTTGTGCAGCAGGTCCGCGGCTACGCCCATCCGGAAGACGAGACCCCCGGCACATATAGGGCGGGGTCTTGCTGGCAGCCATCGGCCGAAGAGGTCGTTGGGTGGATGGCCCGGAAGCACCACGGCCACGATGTTCCTGTACTGGCCTTCCCATTTGTCCACCCTGTGGTGGCATCCAGCGAGCCACGGGTGGGGGGGGTGAATGCCTTGCTGATGACCCCCCCCTCTTATTGCCTGGTCCGACCATCACATATACCTGCGCCAGGAGACGGCGTGGGGTGCACTGGGAGGGAGAGGCGGCGCGAACGAGCCTCCCCCACCTCCCCAGGTGGAGGTTCCTCAGCTGCACCCCAGCGCTTCACTCGGCCAGCTGAGTTGCGCCCGCTCTTGCGGCACAGTGCCTCGCTCGGGCAGCTGAGTTGCGCCCGCTCTTGCGGCACAGTGCCTCACTCGGCCGGTTGAGTTTCGCCTGCTCTTGCGGCTACAGCGTCTCACCCGCCTCCGGCCGCAACCACAGCGCCAACGATCGCTGCTGCCGGAGGGGAGCCTTGCCGGTGAGAGCCACTGATCTGAAGAACCGCTGCCTGCGGTGCCTCCCTGAGCCGCTTGACGGAGGCCCCCGAGGGGTGGTGTGGTGGCGCGGACTCGGAGGGGGCGCTTGGCTCCTGCCCCCTCCCCAAGTCTTGTTGCCCTGGTGTGGCCTGAGATCGCCCCCGACATAGGCGGCCGGCTCCCGGGGTCCGGCGGGACTTTTAGCCTTTTGGTGACTCTTCCATTCTGGACCCTGTCCCACAATCCGTTTGACCTGGAGACACGTCCTGCGGTGCCCTCGCAATGCGGCCTGGTCCCTGAATGTGTGCAGGGGGATGGTGTTGATTGGATCAAGATGGCGGCTGATACCCTTCTTCATGGCTCACGTCTGGACCGGGCGACTGTTCCACGCCCCCGAGGGGCGGTGTGGTGGCGCAGACTCGGAGGGGGCGCTTGGCTCCTGCCCCCTCCCCAAGTCTTGTTGCCCTGGTGTGGCCTGAGATCGCCCCCGACATAGGCGGCCGGCTCCCGGGGTCCGGCGAGACTTTTAGCCTATTGGTGACTCTTCCATTCTGGACCTTGTCCCACAATCCGTTTGACCTGAAGACACGTCATGCGGTGCCCTCGCAATGCGGCCTGGTCCCTGAATGTGTGCGGGGGGATGGTATTGATTGGATCAAGATGGCGGCTTCACACAAAGCTGACTCAAGTGTTGCTACTGATGCTATGCAGACAAAAACTGGTTTTCAGTTTGTACATTCTTCAGGATTTTTCCATCCAAGGCTGGTTGAGAGTTTGTAGAACGATGGCTTCAGATTTTCAACATACTACTCTTCAACATTCTTCATAAATGTAAGAATGTGAGACTCACTAGGAGAATGGCCGTTTATCTTTCCTTTCAAAATGCTGCCAACAATATTTTCTGTATGGAAGACACCATCTTGTAGCATAAAGGGCTGCGTCAAGGGTGGTATTGCCCAGAATGTCTTGTTTTCAAGTGCTCGTAATGACGAAGCCAGGACTGTGGCAGAGCATCCAATATCTACAAAAAACACCACTGCCAACTCTTCAATAACTTCCATCACCCAGCACCGCATTTCCAAAGAAACAGCATAGCAAGCTTTTGTGGCCTTTAGAGTTTTCGGAAGCAGTTTCCCAAGACCATCACTGCAGCCATTGCAATCCAAAAGAGGAACTTTTTCCAAGATCCGCATATTAACAGGGCTGCTGGTATAATCGGGGCTCTTGCAGCCATTCAACTTAATTGAAGCTTTCACAATGACAGACCGCCCACTGAACTTCGTGCCATGACATTTACTTATAACATTCTGCTGGGTCTTCGCCGAACTGAAGTCTACAAATGCAGAGCATTTCATTCCGCTTTGACATTTCTTGACATGTAGTGGGTTGAAGTCTTTAAAGAGGTCCACAATTTGCTCCTCAGTCACATCACTTGAAAGATTCCCCAAGCCAGGCAGGTCCCACACCACTTGAAAGGAACTGCCTGGCCTCGACCAAAATGGCGCCAGTATGGGAGCGACTTACAACTCCTTATGACGTTCTAGTTACTTAGCCTTGACGTTATGGGGGATGTATGCGGTCTATGTGCACATAGCGGGCGGGGAAGGGTACTGACTGGGCATACGGACAACCCTATTGATGTTGGTTTTTCATTATTGATTATTGTATTATTAAAGCTTCGAAGTAATGTTACCCATGATACTCGCCCTTGGTGTGCGTATGGACGATTTTATTGTAACTGATCCTGTTATACTTTCGAATAAAAAATCAACCTTCACTGATCCTGCAACCGTTTGTCACGTTTATTTTTTTCAATTAAATGGCTCGCTTGTTACATACTCCTATACCCCTGGCTTTTGACCCTTTCCTACGCGCGGTCTGTACTACCGCCCTCGGGCGATCTATGTAATGAACAGACTACCATTGCCGAGACACAAGGGAATGCATCTCAGAGAGATAAGTCAAGTACGTGGTAGATAAAAACATTTTCGTGTTTATGCACGCTGATGTGCTTTGAACGCTGCCCCCCCTCTTTTCTTTTTCTGCAGGTTACATTGGAATTTCAGCTAAAGTATGGAGAAGACCTAAACCGCACCGTGTTCCACGCGAGGAAAAATAGGCTAGCTCTGTGAGACGGTACATTATATGTACGAGCTATCTCTGGGAGCGTGAAAGATTGTATGTATGAATGTGCGCATGGGCCCTGATTTGTACGGTATGAATGCGTATGTGTGGCGCACGACTGGGTCAATAAAAGAATGCTTTTTGTATGACTGAGGCGTTGATCGAACGGTTAATGGAATGAGAAAAATAAGCCCGAACATGGTATCCGCATGTGAAGGACGAAAAAGAATATAGCACTTTCCTTACTTAGGAACGACTCTCTCTGCAGCTAGTGAATGGGAGAGTAGCCTACACCAGAAACTTGAAGGGTTATTTCAGTACGACGAACCCGACCCCAACCGATATTCCAAATGCACACCCAAAATAATGCGCACCAGTAAGTCAATTTATGTGCTGACTAAATAAGAGAAGTTAGCTCGGCTCCGCCGCCCACCCCGCCCAAAATAACGACAAACCCTATGCAAATATTATAAATATATACAACACACCAGCAAAGTAACAGGGTAAAACGTTTTATTAAATAACTATTTACATGGCAGCCTGCTGCAACATCGATCCAAATGCATGACGCTGTTCCTGTCGAGGTAGAAGAATAATGGCATAGATTTTCTGTCAATACACACTCATATATGTCTCCTCAACCAATCATATTTGTTCCCGCACAATTTCATATTCAAATTAACATTTCAGTTGGTTATCCTTTCAATATTTTCAAAGTCACATAACGGTCACCCTTCACCCTCTGCCTTCTCTGGCTGTTACCATGGTAACAGCTCAATCTCCACCTAGCTGAAGGCACAGGTCAAAAGTTCATATCTTAACGTTCTAAATCCAAGCAAAAAGGATAATTTCCCTCCAAACACACCTGCCTATCCACTCTTGTTTTACATTTCTTTATTTTCCACGACCAATAGAAGATTTGTTTATAATAAAACTATAACATACAGCGTAGTCTTCAATCTTGAAGTATATCAATTAACCAATCATGTTCAGTTTTCCTTTAACACCAAACCTCACACACTTTTTTTATCGTGACTTTCACCATCTACTTGCCATTCCACTTCACGAACCCATCGGAGTACTACTGCATCTACCTTGAAAATGAAGGTTTGGCTTGTAGGACACAGTTATATTCACTGGCGTGAAAAATATGCTCCAAACAGACGAATTTCTAACCTTGACTTACCAAATGTGCAGATTACGTGGATTGGCCAAAGAGGATTAAGATGTCACCAATTGATACCATTGGTGAAAACTTTTATGCATCTCCCTGAACCTAACCTGATAATTGTGCACTGTGGTGGGAATGATCTAGGCACATTAACAGGTGTAGGTCTAGAAATGCTTCTAAAAGACACCTTTCGTCAATTGATGTCACTTTTTCCTCGAACTGTCTTGGTGTATTCAAATATATGCCAAAGACAAAAATGGAATTGGTCCAATGAACGTTGTCCACAGATTGAGAAAGCAAGGAAACATGTAAATAAATCTGTTTCTGCTTTCCTCAGAGAATATAACATGGGTTCTATATACAACAACAACCTACGTTTCAACATGGAAGGCATCTATCGGAGAGATGGTGTTCATTTCACGGATGAGGGAAATAGAATTTTCCTCTGTAACATGAGACTCTGCATCGGAACTTACTTATAAGTTCAGCAAAAACTCAATTGACACTAGGGCTCTTTTAAGAGCCACCTTAGATCTAAACACTCAAACTTGTAATTTATCTCCATCTTTCCTTATGTTTTTTGATCACCGCGCGCGACCGAGTGCGCGCACCTCGTAACTTATTTGCGAAAAAAAAGCTACTTTTACACTTTCGTCATCCTTAATAAACCCCTCAAGAAACCTATGAAATCAAACACTCTCCACCCTGCTCCCTTTCCATTCTCACCACTATAGTTTTTCACAGTCTTGTAAATAGGGGTGCGCGACCGAATGCATGCACCCCGCAAATGTTTTCTCCAAAACAAAATAGTATTTTTGCGTTCAGGGGCCATACTGTACCCCCTTTGAAAACCTCCCCAGCCAGACAATCTCTACCTTCTCCCCTTTCCATGTACTAACCCTTTGTTCTGTATTATATATTCACTCGCACTAACAAAAAGGCGGACAACACTTCCTGATTTCCTCCGAATCGAATGTTGACAGACGTTAAACAGCAAATCACAATGCCGCTCACGCACACCCGCATAGGTGCGCGCACCCGTGCTCGCTTACAGATATATAACTGATTTCAACTTTAATTTTCTCAGCAACTACTGAACGGATTTACACCATTTAAACAAAAGCGTGATCTGCGACCCACACTCTACCTTTCTACCAAATTTCCTATAAATCCATTCAGCCGTTCGAGCTGTAGCCGTGTCTAAACGTCCTATGGAAAATAACATGGGAAAAACACGTTTTGGGACCCCCCTTTTATCTCAGCCCCCACTTCACCAATCCCCCCAAATCTTTCACAGAATGAGCGCAGCGGACCTAGCCATCTTCTTTGAGAAATTCGCAAACATTCGTCCACCAGGGCCAAAGTTATTCCCAATAGAATGTTGCGGATTTCCTATGGAAACTAGGTCCTAACTATAACTACCTACTGGCGACCGCCAGTAGGTAATATATATATATATGTATATAATTATGATTGCTGGTCATTTGGTATTTGTAAAGTGCAAACTAATCACCCCTAAGGATCTCAAGGTGCTGGGGACCATTAAGAAGATTGGGTAAGCTATTGGACATGGTGCTGGGCTGAGCTTCTGCCGGCACCGGGGATCATAACGTTTAACTGTATGGTTGAGTAAATGGCAGAGTGATTGACTCTTTGGATGAGTCACTAGGTATGTGAGTAAATCTATGGTGAGTGTCAGTGTGTGGGTGTCTGTATGTGTGTATGAGTGCATATATCAGTGGCTGTATCAGTGAGTGACTGCTGTGGATGTGTGTGTAGACCTATGAATCAGTGAGTGGGTATGTACTAACTGGTATTGGTGTGTCTATGGTTTCGAGAATGGTAGTCTGAATTTGGGAGTGGGTGTATGAAAGGTTATATTAGGATGTGAGTAGGTGCATAAAAGATTATGTGGATGATGTCATCAGTGATGTCATTTGAGATGTCATCAGTGATGTCACTGACCATGTCATGAGTGATGTAAAATGTGACATCATCAGCAGTGCATTGTGGGGGTGAGAGTTATAGCTAGCTAAGCTAACTATAACGGCTGAATTTCTTTGGTTTTGTATGAGTGAAATGTCAACCGAACTATAACTTATCTGCAGCCTTTGGTTTTTTCAGTGAATTTCTAAGGTTATTTAAATGCAAATTTCTAACTATAATGTCCCTGAAACCTGTGGCTTTTTAGGTGAATTTCTAATGTTTTTAAATGCTTATTTCTAACAATAACATCCCTGAAACCTGTATTTTTTTCAGTGAATTTCTCAAGTTTTTAACTAGCAGTCTTGTTTGCAGAGTGGTGGAGAAGTGGTCTGGGCCTCCGACCAGCTCTCAGGAATTCCATTGCGTAGGACATACAGGAGGTACCAGGAGGGCTTCTTGGACCCCAAGGTTCCTCTGGAGTAAATTGGGCTTCATCCCTGACCAGTAGTGCGCCAGGAGGCTTGTTTGCAGAGTGATAGACAAAGGGGGTGTGGCCTCCAAAGACCTGTTAGCAATCCCACTGTGTGGGACTTACTAAAGGTAACAGGAGGGGTAGTTGGCCCCCAAGGACATCCTTGGAGGTCAACTACCCCTATTACTACCTCCAGCAAGTCCCACACAGCAGGATTGC
This sequence comes from Lissotriton helveticus, assembly GCF_964261635.1. Lineage (NCBI taxonomy): Eukaryota > Metazoa > Chordata > Amphibia > Caudata > Salamandridae > Lissotriton > Lissotriton helveticus. Next base: position 1,414,455,567 of record NC_136061.1, read on the forward strand.
TGAGTTCTGAGAGCAGGCCATGCCCCCTTTGTCCAGCACTCTGCAAACGCGCATTCCTGGTGCGCTCTTGGTTGGGGGATGAAGTCCCCTTCACTGCTGGGTGTCCTTAGGGGCCAACTAG